>NC_140800.1:28687500-29325000 GCF_037176805.1 Vigna unguiculata | reverse complement strand
TTTATTTCATCTAAATTGTTTAATCTTAGCACTCGATACCCAAGGATTTCAGATCATCGTCTCATTATACAAATGAAACTACTAATCCTTTTACCCATACAATTACTTGACCATGGACCCAGGATATATCATGCTTCCACGAATCTGCTTGCTCGCAGCAGCCCTTAAGTGTGAGCACGAAAACATACGAACCTCTCCGCTCGTATCTTCACACAAGAGCATCATTAATATGAACCTCCCCGCTTATATTAATCATGTGTTCACCACCAATCATGAACCTACCCACTCATGACCCTATCAAGCATCTCCTGGTCCAAGTCCACATCTCAACACATCAAAACAAAATTAAGAAAAACACATTGCCCTATACAAGATACACACTAAAGCTAGTCTTAGGGATTTCAATGCTTCCACGAACCTGACCGCTCGTGGTCCAACTCTACGAACCTCCCCGCTCGTAGTCCAACTCTACAGATCTCCCCGCCCGTAGTCCAACATGCGTGATCCATCCAACTACGAATCTCTCCGCTCGCAACAACTTGTAAGACCCGTGAAACTTAATTAATTAAATAATTAATTAATAAATGCGGGTAGTGAGAGCCTTTATGGCATTTATTTCTAACTTGTATGACGTGGAAAAGTGCTAGCTCATGTGTTTGAGAGTACTTTGATTGTGTGAAAGGACTTAGGTTCAAGTCTTATGTATGCCTATTGTGTGTTAGTTAAATTATTATTATTTTTAACAATAAGCTCGACCATGTTAAGTGATAATATAATCATAGAATTATATTAATTATCACGAAACATGAATTGGTTAAATGGTTATGCATTGATTTGACATTGGCATGGTATGGGTTTGAACCTTGGTGAACCTAAACTAAACTTTCTTTGTCAAAATTCCTTTAGCATGAAGGTGAAAATGTAACATCCTAACCGAATATTACAGATTTAAAATAATAAAATAAAGAAAAAAATAAACTTCATTTATTATAACTAATATTCCCAAAATGCGAGAAAATTAAAATTTAATAAAATAACTAAAGTACCCTAAAAACCAGAAATAAAATAATGAAGTCTTATCAAATAGGCCACAAGCCTTTACAAATTATTTTTCCAAACATAAAATAATACAAAGATAAAACTCCCGAGCTATCCCCTCTCCGCCGCTAAGCTCCACCAGAACCACATGCATCAACATCACTTGTTCACATGTACCGCGTACACGATCATCGCCAATCACAAGCAGATAGGGTGAGCTTAACAGATAAAGCATATAAAATGGCATACACAAATATAACACATTTATATATAGGAAACGCATTCATCCCAAATGAATTCCATCCCTTTTAATTCATACCACATGGCCACAACTAGGTTATTCGTGTTCTACATCTTCTAGTGATTACTTCGAGGTGACTTGCTGCCATACTTATCGACCACAACCGATAGAGCACGTGCGAGAAACCATATTACGGATCATACACCGTAACGCCAGGTGGAGTTCCCAAATACGAACATAGTTCGCAATGTCCCAAGACTACCAAATTCGTCAGTCAATATAACATCCCTGCTAGATATTATGAGTTTAAATAATAAAATAAAATAAGAAAATAAAATCTCATTAATTACCTCAAGATGACCTGTTGCCATACCTATCAGCCACAACCGATAGAGCACGTGCGGGAAACCATTACTATGGCTCATACACTGTAACGCCAGGTGGAGTTCCCATATACGAACATAATTCTTAACGTCCCAAGACTACCAAAATCGTTAGTCAACTACTGAGGAGGACAATCTATCTGGACCCATCCGTACTGGCCACAACCAGCACACTCACACCGACAACACTCACCAACCCGAGCTCAACTCAAGGGTTCCTCGTGTTCATCCGCCATCCCGAGCTTAACTCGAGGGATGTCATTCCGAGCTCAACTCAAGGAATGCCACGTGTTTAACCCCTATCTCGAGCTCAACTCAGAGGATACGTTCTGAACCAATATAAATACCTTGTGCAATTTTCTCTTCCCTACTCTCTTTATTGTATCTACTGTTTCATATCAAAAGATCATAGGTCCAATTATTAATCTCTTCAAATAAAGAGATTAACTCAATCACTAAAAATATCATATTACAATAAGATAACAAAAGAGTAGGGGAAAAAACACCTCTCTTGAAGACACAAGAGATGAACAACCTTTCTCTAAATCACACAGAGAACTTGACCTAGTTTTCCTAGCAACAGCAGCAACCCTCAATCTCCTAGAAACGATGATGGTGAGCGGTGTGTAGTGTTTAACAGTGTATGATGATAGGAGTCGAAAAGGTGGAGTTTTCTTTTGAGAAGGAAAAGGTGTCAAGACCCAATTTTGTCCTAGTGAGTAAATTTATTTTCAAAAAAATAAAAAATAAATAAATAATGTTTTTTGTTAATGGTAAATAAAAAAAGGTGAAATAAAATTTTCTTCAAAGATTTTTAAACTTTAATTCTAGAAAAAACAAAAGAGAGAGATGAAAAAAAGAAAAAAGGAAAAGAAAAGGATAAGCCCATTTTGTTTTGAATTACCACAACTCTCCTCATGGACCCAACAACTTAACATATTTTCATTCTACTTTTTTTTTTGTACCCTTTGTTCCTAATAGAGAAAATAGTGATATGATTATAATAATTAGAAACAATATCTCTTCTAATTATTCGAATCAATATTACTGATAATGATTGATATTATGCTCTGATTTGGTGTGATTTGATTCCTGTAACGTGCTACTATAATGACCAATTCCTTCCTTATATTGTTCATTACAATTAAGGCTAGGATTGCATTGGTACTACAATTTACGGATATAAATACACAATTTGTCATATGAAAAGGGATTAGAATCGAAAAAAAAATTATCTATACTTCTCTAATTCTTTCTCATCACCACTCACACATACACCCCTGTTTTTTGTCTATCTTTTGAAAATAAAATAAAAACATATTGAAGAATGTAGAAAAAAAAAAGAAAAAAGAGTAGAAAAAGTAGTTGTAATGTAAAGTAAGAGAGTGAGATTGATAGAGAAGAAGAGGGATTGAAGAGTTTGGAAGGTACGTCACTCCTTTTTTTTATTTGTGAATTCACAATTTTTATTATATTTTGTTTTAATACCATATGTGTTTTTTTTACACATAACTTTGGCATTTTTTGTTAGAGACATTATTTTCTACTATTTACAAATATTTTACTCTAAAAATCATACACAAATATTTTTACTTACTTTTTTAGTGTATGTCCAGTCGTTCGCGTCGTGTTACACCTATTCTCAAATTTCTCTTTTCCAAATATAAATCAAATCTTTTCTCAAATCGGTTTTTTTTTTCATTTAGAACTATGTGGTTCTTGATTTTTCATTTTGAATGAAAATACATAGGAAGGAGGTACATCCTTGACGCGCTCAAATAAAATGAAAATATTTTTTTATTCTTTTTTAACCGTGTTTTATTATTTTGGGGGAAAATTAAATATTTTGAAAATCACATACTTTTGCATATTTAATTAAAGGTACTGTCTTAGGACGAGCGTTATGGGATGCTAATACCTTCCCCACGCGTAACCGATCCTTAGACACAAAATCTAGTTTTTTGCAGACCTTGTCTTATCTTTTTGGTTTTTTCGTAGTTTTCCAGAATAAACTATGGTGGTGACTTTAAACTCTATTTTTTCAAGTTTTATTTTCAGTTCATCGTCTTGTCGTGATTTTGGTTGCGACAAAAGAGTTGTAAGTTAGGAAGAAGGTTGAAGGTAGAATTAGCAATGTGGAGGGAAGAATTTAAGCCATGCCTTTAAAATTATTGCCTATACTATGATTAGGCAACACTTTTATATTCATGGACAAATTTAGTGTTTTCTAAAGCCAAAAATGTTGTAGTGACATAATGGAAACTCTAACTCCATTATTTGGATACATGTAATGAAATCAAATTCACTGGAAACTTGCACTTGTGGTGGCCTCTACTACTCTGCAGAGTCATTGCCAATGAATTTCTTCCTACCACACACACGGTCCATGATCATCTAATGTCATTATCTTGCTTTAGACTAGAATCTCTTACTCTTACCACATGAACCATTCTACTCTATGTAAGTCTAAATGATCACTTAGAGTGTCAAAATGTAACCTTACATACACTACATTACAACCAAAGTAATTTCTCCATGAAATTCCCTTATCTTCCATATGTTATCTTAGAATAAATCATATATCATGCAAAAAACCTCAACTCAAGTCTCAACATACCAACATCATTCTCACTTAGGCAACAAGGGCTCTCGCTTGAAACAAAAAAGGAAGTTCCAATGGCTTTCTCGCCTAAGTGAGAAGTTTGTCCCTTGGGTGACACCTTTTGTCGTGTGAATGACAACTCGAACAAAGAGCGAGGTACATCCTTGTCAGACCCAAAAATAAAAATGAAAACAATTTTGTTTCTTTTTTAATAATGTTTTCCTATTTTTTGGAAAAAAAAATAAATATTTTGAAAACCACATATCTTTCTGCACATTTAATTAAAGGTATAATTTTAGGACATACGTTGTAGGGTGCTAACACATTCACTATGTGTAACCATCTCCTCGACCCAAAATCTAATTTCATAGATCACATTTTATCGTTCCAGTATTTTTGTAGTTTTCCAAAACAAACTATGATGGCGTCAAACTTTGTTTTTAAACCTATGTTATTGCACCCACATAGGTTACATGCCAACTATGATAGACTCTTTCACAATTTAGAATGAAATCAAAAGGACCTTTGTAAGACCCTAGAAAATTAAATAAATAAATAAATATTTATTCAATATATATGCAATTGAAGGAATCTCTATAGCAATTGATGTGGAGAGTTATGAAAAGGAACAATACTAGCTCAAGTGGTTGAGAGTACTTGGTTATGTTAAGAGGACTTGGGTTCGAGTAGCTCAAGTGGTTGAGAATACTTGGTTATGTTGAGAGGACTTGGGTTCAAGTCTTATGTGTGTTAATTTAATTATTTAATTGTTTTCCATGTGTGCTTGATCGTGGAGTGTGATAATATAATCATAGATGTGTATGAATTAGCATGAAACATGTAATGGCTTGCTGGTTGTGCATATGCTCTTTGATGGTGTGGTTGAGAGTTTGAACTTGGCTAGCGCAAAATAGTCTTTACTTTTACGTTTGGATTATTTTGGTCACTTGGGACATGCTTAGAAAACCCTAACCGTCTTAGAAAGAAGCTAGAGGTACAGAGAAACCACCATGACAATGAAACTTGAATGGCCATTATTTATTTTATTAAATTTCATTTTTTTATTTTATTTCTACATCTCGTGGCTTTTGTGATGTTTTGGGGGCTTGATAAGTGTCAAGAGTAAGTAAATTTTCCATTTGAAATCGACATTTATCATGTATCAGTTGTGCTATTTGTGTGCAAAACAAACCTCTTTAGCTTAAGATACAAGATGAGATATTGAGAAATGTCATTTTAGAAATTATAATGATATTTTGTTGTTTTGCAGTAAAAATAGAAAACAATATCAAGTATGCAACTAAGCCACAATACTAGAGTTGAGCCATGGAAGTAGAAAAGACATGACAACATATTTGGACTTTTTGGTTGAGCACAAGAAATGGAGCTAAGCCTCGTGAGAAAATCCTCTTTGCAAGGAAACCTGGAGCCCAAATCCATGAGGCTGAGCAGCCAAGAAAACCCTTCCAAGAAGGAAAGGTCATGTGCTAAGCACCAAGACAAAGGGTTGAGCTGAGAAGGAAACCCACTTGTGAAGTAACCCTTGTAGCTGAGTACCAAAAGTTGGGCTGCGTACCAAAAGTTGGGCTAAGCACCGCCCAAAAATTCCTATAAATAAAGAGTTTGTGTCCTCATTTCAGGCATTGAGTGGAGGCTCCACAATGTAGTAGTAGGATAGAATAGGGTCTATGAGGCTCGAGAGAGAGAGAGGTGCTCTTAGTATAAATCTTATGTGTAGATGCTACTGGAATTGCATTGTAATATTCTATGAGTAGTTAAACTCCCTCTTGTCCAAGTTTGATGTAATCAATTTTGATTCTATTCACTTCTCCTTTCGTATTTATCTTTGCTTTCATTCAATTATTTGTGGTTTGATTTATGCTTAATGACGACTTCATCACTCATCTATTTAACTGGTTTAGATTGAGTTGGAAAATCGGTCTCAAACTGTGGTCCAATAAAATCATCATACATGTACTAGATGCTCCATGGCATACCAGAGTGGATGCTGAAGAAGAGAGTCTTGCACATTAAAGCAAGGACTCATTCTATCAGGAGTTGAGGAATCACATTGGGTTTGGAGTCCTTAAGTTCTAGTGTATCAAGGATGAACCTAGATCTACATGGAAAGAGTACTCCAGGACATTGAATGATTTGTATAGTAAGTAAACAAGATTGTAGTGGTGTAGTAGAAAAAGATGTGATGAAATCAATTCATAGCCCCTACTCCATTCAATCTATCTAATTACTACTATCTAATTTTACTTGCACTCTTTATCACAAATCAAAAAACTCAAAAATCAAACTATTAATATACTTGCTAAATCCCTGTGGATACGAAACTTGTTGATACTACTACGTACTAGTACACTTGCTAGAAAATAGTTGCTGAGAAGCAATCATCATGACTTTCCTTGAAACTATATGTATGTTAGTGTGAATTGTGATGTGATTTTGAGAGTAATCATTACAAGAAAATCATTGAATAACAATTAATTTCAGAAATAAAAAATAATTAGTCACTATAATGATTCATTTGAATACTAATAAATTAAAAATTATTGGTTTTTGAAATAATCTCTATTAAAAATTAAAAAAAAAATAATTATTTGATCTCTAGTATTAGCTATCAAATTTAGTTACTATCACTAGTGCAGTAAGGGCTTTTGGCCCCAGTTGTTTTTGATATTTTGCCCCGGTTCCAGAACCGAGGCATATTAGGGTGAGGCCAAAAGGGATGGCTTTTGGCCTCGGGTGTGAACCGAAGCCATAGAACTACTCTTCTACCTCGTTTCTACTGTGAACCGAAGCCATTGTGTCAACGGTGGCTCACCCGCGCAACGGTGGCTCTTCGAGGCATTCCCATTCGCCAACAAATCATCCTCTACAATCAACAACTTCTCTACGACGATCTAAACGTTCAGGGATGCTTCATCCATAACGGCTCGCGCATCATCGTCCAAATTCACGCCGATGCCCCATCTCCTGCAGCATCGTCGGAGCACGACTCTGATTTTTCCACCGGGCGCGACCTTAACTTGCCTCCAACGCCATCGTCGGAGCGCCACTCAGAATTCCCTCCGCCGCAACCTCAGGTGCGTGACCTAAACTTGCTTCCATCGCCACCTCTGTTGTGTGACTTAAACTTGATGCCATCGCCGGCACCTCCGCATGACCTAATCATGCCGGTATTGCCACCAGTGCGCGACTTAAGTTTCCCGCCATTACGAGCGCCGGTGCTTGACTTGAATTTGCTTCTGGCGGTTAGGTTGGCGAACTGGCACCCCATCCTGTCCCTCTGGTACCACACCAGCTTGCTCGTCACGTTCGCCACTTGCTCGCTCCACCGCAGCGGCTCAACGCCCACCGCCGCCCTCGCCTCATTGTGCGCCTCCAAGAAATCTCTCGTCGAGGTTCAGTTGTGGGAAGAGAGAGAGGAAGGAGTTGCAGATTCGCGGCGCGGGGAAGTAGAAGGGTTCGCGAAATTGAAACCCTAAATAAACTCTATGGCTTCGGTTCCTCTAACAACCAAAGCCATATACCCCTTTTTGGCACCGGGTCTTGTTGGACCGAGGCCAAACACCTAATGACTACTTCAGTTTTTTAAAAATGCAGACCTTTTTGGCTTCGGGTCTTGTTGGACCGAGGCCTATAGCACTCTTTGGCACTGGTTTTGCACGAATCGAGGCCTATAGCTGTCTTTGGCTTCGGGTATTAGCTGAACCGAGGCATAAAACTTGGCTGGAATTGCAAAAATGCCACCGCGCCATTATATACTTCGGTTCTTGGCCAACCGAGACATATAAAGCGAGGTAAAAAGGAAATTCTCACTAGTGTATAAAAAATTAGTGTTTAAATTAATCTCTAAATTAAATTAAAGACTAATTTAAACACTTATTATTCAATAATTAAAAATTAGTAATTAATATTAGAGATAATTTAGATTCTAAATTAGTACCTAATTTGCATGGTTACAAGATACAACAAACCTAACCAAATTAAAGCATAAGTGGTTGAGTTCAGTCATGCTTCTTGTCTGTCTAGTGAACTCGTATAAGAAAGATTATAAAATATATTTTGCAAAAAAAGTGAAAAGGGTATTAAAAGTTTGATGAGGTGGGGTTTGATGGGATGAAGGAAAGAATAAGCAATGCATTAGAAGAAATCCCAGTTTGAATTATGGAAGCAATGTTTTGTGGACCCACATCATCGTCTCAATTCATATATAAACCTTTCATGCATTTCCTCAAACACGCAACCTACCCTCAATTCCAACATGAAATCAGCCAATTGGGGATTATTGCTGCTGCTACTCTTCTTCACCACCTCTACTTCTTCAGCATGGTTCGGCACCAAACACAAAAGTTCCGCTGGAAGGTTTCGTTCCGATGAAGCCTCGTCTTCATCGTCATCGCCATCACCGTTCCTACTAAACCGTTTCCGTTCCGGTTCAGCCGTGGTGTTCCCTGTTCACGGCAATGTTTACCCTGTCGGGTACGTAAAAGGACATCTTCCTTTTCTCTCAATCTTCTCTTTCTCTTCTATATGCCTTTCTTTCTCCTCTCGTTTTCTTCATCCTTTTCCCTGCTTCCACCCTCTTTCTGTTCGCTTTATTTATTCTGGGAAAGATCACTCATTACGTTCAAACATCTCCTAATTATAATAATTAATTACCAATCAACATGAAACTATTATAGAGAATCTTTAATCTGATCCACATTCAAATAATAAAGTTTAAATGATTCATATATTATTTGACAAAGAGGAATGACTCATTATTTTTTTTCAAGCCCTTAATCAACCATTATCATCTCTCTTTTATTATCTTTCTTCCCATCAATCTATACTTCTAATACTTTATTTTTTCAGTAGGTTTCATTTAACATTTTGGAGGTTAATGAGTCAATTTTCTTCGATAAATTTAACTTAAAATAAGTATTTCAAATATAAACTCTCCAATTTACATGCAAGATTTATAATATTCATTTATTATTTAAGTTATTATTTTTTAAATGTAAATTTATTTTTAAATGTACTAAAAAAATTAAATTTAAATGTATTTTTTAGTGTCCATCTATCAAGTTTTGATTGGGTTCCTACAATTCTTTTCCTCTTTTTTTCATCCTTTTAAAATTTGCAAGAATTGTTTAGTCCTTATAAAATTTGCGAATTTTTGTTTTACCAATAAAATATATATTTTATTTTTTACTTTTCTCTTTCCTAAATTTTAAATTTGTATGTTCCTTCACCGTTGATTTTAAGGTATATAAATAATGAAAACTATTTTTTAACAATTAAATCTTGAGAATTACTTTTACAGATATCATTTCACTTTTATTTTTTATTTTTTTATTTTTTTATATTTTAAAATTACTTAAAAAATATCACCTTTAAGTTATAAAAAAAAGTTATAAAATTTAATTGTAAAAATATTATTATTCATAAATAATATTTATTTTATGGTCCTTACAGTTTTCTTTGGATATCACATTTTGATATTATCATCACACTGGTATGTATAGATAGGAATGGTAATTTGATATTTTTTTCACCGCGTCAGGCTAGGTAAAAAAATATAATCATTAAAAAAATTGAACCTAATGCACTTATTTATGATATAACCCACGAAGATTGAATCTGTGGTTGGTCACGTGAACCAACCAACCCCGAAAGGACAGTCGAAAAAATTCTCATTATAAAAATAAAGTTAAATTAAAACTATAATTCGTTATATTTTCTTAAATATAAAAGAAACTAAAATTAACTTGTTCTTTTAAAATAATTGTTTTAAAATTTTGGAACTAATATTTTTCAAATCTCATGTTAAGAAAATCATACATAAAGTGAGTTCAGACTAATACGACTATCACATCTAACAAATATAACATGTAGTGTCATATAATATTAAATCAAATACAAACTTTTATTAAGAGAAAGTAAATAAAAAAAACTACTCGAACCAAAATTAAAATTCATAAACTAAAAACATATTTAAATCTTTAAATATAAATCATACTAAGTTCATGAATGCCTAAATTAGTAAATGCGTGGAGTCCATTTCCGTTTTCCTTTGTCACATTCAAATATCATATTGCTCGGAAGCTTTTTTTTTCTTTAAACACATCTTGGAACATGTTCATACATGTGAAGTCACTGTAATTTCTTCAACATTCACAGGTTTTATAATGTCACTCTCAACATCGGGCAACCACCTAGGCCATATTTTCTTGATATTGACACAGGTAGCGACCTTACGTGGCTTCAATGTGATGCCCCTTGTTCCCGTTGCTCTCAGGTGAAGGGATTTATGAGTGTTCAGAAGCACCTAGCAAATTCATAATGTTTTGTTTTTCCTTGAACAAATGTCATGTCAAATGAGACTAGGCTCATGTTATCAAATAGATACACATGTAATGTTGATTTGTTTGATTACAATATCCTGCTAATACTACTCTCAAATATTGTTGCTTATTTTCAGACACCACATCCACTTTATAGGCCCAGCAATGACTTAGTGCCATGCAGGCATGCCCTTTGTGCATCCTTGCACCATAATGATAACTACGACTGTGAAGTTCCGCATCAATGTGACTACGAAGTTGAGTATGCTGATCATTATTCATCCCTTGGTGTACTTCTCCATGATGTCTACACTCTCAACTTTACAAATGGTGTCCAACTTAAAGTTCGTATGGCCCTTGGGTTAGTATCATATCTCAAACCAATTTTAGTTCCTTTGTTTACGCTCTAAATTTAATTCAGAATCTGAACTTTCCACAACAAAAACACTATTTTTGTATGATCCACTGTTTGCGTTGTGTTTTGCAGATGCGGATATGATCAGATTTTTCCAGATCCTTCTCATCACCCGTTGGATGGAATGCTTGGCCTTGGCAGGGGAAAAACTAGTTTGACATCACAGCTGAATAGTCAGGGTTTGGCGCGAAATGTGGTTGGTCACTGTTTGAGTGCACAGGGAGGAGGGTATATCTTCTTTGGAGAAGTTTATGATTCTTCTAGACTGACTTGGACTCCAATGTCATCCAGAGATTAGTAAGTAGATCTTCAAGTTCTATCCTAATGTTACATTCTCCTCATGTATACTCATCGTTTCTATTTTTTTTCTGAACACTGAGATCTCATTTCTTTGATCTGTCTCAGCAAACATTACTCAGCAGCAGGGGCAGCTGAACTCCTTTTCGGAGGGAAGAGGACCGGGGTTGGAAATCTTCATGCTATTTTTGACACTGGGAGTTCTTACACCTACTTCAACTCTAATGCTTACCAACTACTAATCTCTTGGGTAAGTTGAAAACATTCACTAACAATCCTTCTATTTCAAGCATTTTACAATGTTTGAGGCTTTTCAATGATCATATCATGTCAATTTCATCGTGCGAGATTTGAGTTGTCTGTAGAAGGACAAAGTAGAAATAAGTTATTTCTTTAATCAATCATACGAAAAAATATTGACATGTTATTTAACATGGATCTTTTTGTTTAATTTCCACATGAAGTTGAGGAAGGAATCAGGTGGAAAGCCCCTAAAAGAAGCACAGGGTGACCAAACTCTTCCTCTCTGTTGGCATGGCAAAAGACCTTTCAAAAGCATATATGAAGTGAGAAAATACTTCAAGCCAATCACGCTTAGTTTCAGCAGCAATGGCAGAAGTAAAGCTCAGTTCGAAATCCCTCCTGAAGGATATCTGATAATATCTGTGAGTCCCTCCTAGTGAATTCCTTCTAGATTGAATTTTTTAACGTAACAGACACATTTCATGTATGAATGGTAATAAATTTGTTGTGGCAGAATATGGGAAATGTTTGCTTGGGCATTCTAAACGGCTCTGAAGTAGGAATGGGCGATCTGAACCTAATAGGAGGTAGAAATGTTGTTATTATTTCTTTTTCTATTGATGCTGGTTCTGGATGATGGATATTATCACTTGTAGTTTACCGTTCATAGCAGTTAGCAAAACTCATAGCATGTTTGATTTTACATTTCATGAGATTTTCACATTTACCACTATACTAATAGTTGTAACTTTCACCTCTTAATATGATTTTTCACTTCATGACGAGTTTCCAAACACACCTAATGAACTCTTCATTATGAAATCCCTGGTCTGTTTATGCAGACATATCCATGTTAAACAAAGTGATGGTATTTGACAACGACAAGCAGTTGATCGGTTGGACATCGGCAGATTGTGATCGGGTTCCAAAATCCAGAGATGTCAGCATTTGAACATACCAGATACCTTCTCTTAATTACTCCTCTGTCATCGTGTCAAATAGTACCTATTGTCCTACTTTGTAGAACAAAGTCATTGTATAATATGAGAGTCAGATATGTGTTTAATATATTGGTACGTGATTCAGAGATCTAGCATTACTATAATTGCTTATAGAGATCTAGCGCGATTTATCGGACTGGTTACGTGTACTAAGTAACCACTCATAAAATTATATCACATTAGTTTGACTGCACATCTTTTGCCAGACCCCCCAGTTTAAACCCCAAGATAATATTTCTCTTGCGGTTGTTCATTCCGTTGGGAAAACATCCGTGGAAAGTAATTTTTCACGATTTTATCCAACTACCGAAAACGCATAACTTACTCCAGACAACGCCATAAAAGTTGTCACGGCTATTTAATCCTGTATTTTCAGATATATTCAAATTTGACTGTAGCAACATTATCAACAATTTATAAGTTCGTTAATTCCATAAACACTATCAACTTAGTATTAATATCATTGGCAGCTGTTTTGAGCCTTAATTTTTTCTGCAAGTTCTTTTATTATATAGCATCGTTTCTGTTCTGGCTATAAAGTTATTTACACTAGCATATTATATAGTCTGACGAAGTGTCAGATGTATACACTTTGAGACCAAGATAGATCGAGCAACTTTTCCATCCTTTGAATGGAAGAATTTTCATTCAGCTGTTTACTACGAATTGAAAAGTACAAGTTGTATATTACAAATATATGAAAAAATCATACTCCAATACCATGGAACAGGAATGTTCCAAGTTGAGTTCCTACAGCTACACATTAACCCTCCAATAACCTATGAATCGACACCTTGTTGAGATCATTCTGCTCCTAATCTCTTTTACACAGTACCCTTATTTCTGTTTTTCTTCACACCTAATCCAAATACCCATTTCAGCCGAGTTCACCATTCCCTGACCTCTCTAGAACAAAGAACAAAGAAGAAGAATAGTTACTACACGTGCAGCTCAGTTCGGTTCACAAACTAAGCCTGACTCCACATGTTGTGATAGTAGTCGTAGTTAGGTGAATGCAATCGCAAACCAATGCTGACTTTACAAAATAATAAAGATATTTTGGGGTAGGGGGGCCCCATGTAATGCACATGATGAAGCCCCCTTGTCCAAAAGGTTTCATTTTCACATCAACAGGGCTTCCATGAGCACGTCCTGCATTTGGTACTCAACACTCCCAAAAGGGTCATCCACCGAAAGGTTATTATTGTTGTCAAAGTAATTGTATTCAAAATCAAACGCGTTTTCTAGCTGTAGGCCTATGTCATTCCATTTCTGGTGGCTCTGCACCTCTCTCTCCCACCTCACGTCCGGCGAAACCACCTGCCCTGAACCGCTCGACTCAGTCTGCAACCTCTGCATCGAATCTGAACTCTCCGTAGACAATTGCTCATTCCTAAGCTTCTCAATCACAGGCTTCGTCTCGTGTTCAAAATTATAAACCACCCCAGTCTCCGATTTCGGTGCCCCCGTGTTGTATTTCTCAATCTTCCCTTTCTTGTTGTAAATTCGACACAACACCCAATCATCAAGCTGCACCATAACACCAAAATCAGAAACTTTTCAAACAAACCAAATCAAAACAACAAAAATAAAACAAAGCAAATCAAATCTAAACATACCCTCAGGTTGTTATTTTTCTTGGAGGCTGATCGGTCAACATTGGCCAGCCGATATTCGTGCATGATCCAATTGGTTTTCTCTCCTTTGGGGGCTTTTCCCGAGTAAAAAACCAGAGCTTTCTTTATCCCAAGCGCCTTCGGTTTTCCGATCGGTTTATCGGCGCCGGTGGCCTTCCAATACCCACTTCCGGCAGCCCGATTCGGCCGTGAGCCGTTGGGGTATTTGCGGTCCCGAGGAGAAAAAAAGTACCATTCTTTCTCGCCGTAAAATCCGATTTCTGCATGCAGAATATCATGATGAGTGAATTGAATGATAGAAATTGAAATTATACGAAAGGCAGATGAAATTAAACGGACCTGGAAGCTGCCATGGATCAAACTTGTACAAATCGACCTCTCTGATGATAGGAACAGCAATTGGTTGACCAGCGCATTTCCTACACAGATAGTGGTTCACCAATTCATCATCCGTGGGGTGAAACCTGAACCCTGGTGGCAACTCTAATTCACTCTTCATTTGCTTTTCCTCTCCTCGCTTATGTGTTGTAGCTGTTGTAGTAGTTGTTGTTGGCTCTGCTTTGCTTTGTTACTTGAAATGTATGAAAGAATAGAGTAGGTGGGTTTTATAATGCGACGGGATAAAAAGGAAGAGAGTGAGTTTGAACACGTGGGTTGGTGAGGTGGAGGGCAAATCTGTTTGACAAATTTAAAAGAAAATAAAGAAAACAATGTAATTTGTATGACAAGTTTCGCTCTACCTAGCTAGGACGCAGTCACAACGTGGCAGTGGATAAGTGTTTCGCTTTCTGGATGATTCTGTCATCGCTTACGTCAAATTTTGAGGCACTAGCCTTTATTTTCCAAAACGTGGGCTCTATAGTTATTAGCCACGGTTGAGTGTTTACGCTAAACGACAAAGGTTGTGTTTAGTCCAGTGTCCACACAACCAAATGTGTCGTGTTTCTTGCTCTGCCCAATTGCGTTGTGCCATGTTTCATATTCTGAATCTTAACCAAGGCACCCACGATGGATTTTGTACAGAAGCAGTGTAAATATGGAAGTTTCTTACTCAAATATGGCCACAATTTACGAGTTTAAGAGGAAGAAAAAACGGTGAATTTGTAGAAAGTACGTCTCTTTTCTGCAGCTAGATCATTGACGAAATGTATGGAAAGTCAAGTGTGGGAGTGCTGCTTTGTTCGAAATGTTTGTTTTATGTTCAAAAGCCAACTTGGAGGTTTTGCATTATGTTAACGCCCATATACTTCATTACATTCCATATATATATATATATATATATATATATATATATATATATATATATATATATATATATATATATATATATATATATATATATATATATATATATATATATATATAATTGATCAGGTAATTCTAAACATTAAGCTAAAAATTTATATATTTTTATGTAAATTGAAAATAACTTAATTATATAATCAAGTTATTCAATTTCAAGTTATGTTTTCAGACTTGCAATTCAAAAATACATACTTCTTAGTCACTTTTCTTATCAAGCCACTCTTAGATAGAATACATGAACAAATTTAACTGTAAAAATCATTGTTTACATCATATTCAATAATTGTTATCTTGAACAAATTTATTATTCTCAATCATTATTAATCAAAGGATGATATATATATACAAAATAGTTTTTTTTTTTGAGAAATAAAATTCACATATCATTTTCATTGATATATTTTTTTAGATAAATATTTTGTTCTTATATTTCTGTAATCAAAACTAAATTAATTTTTTTTAATTATATAATATTTTATATTATTATATAAATTTACAATTTAACTAACAAAAGATTTCCAGCACATTAATCCATCATGGTGATGGCAGACGACCTATAACCCTAATTCAACGCCCCGCTTACAAACAATACGTCAAAATAGTTTATTGGCGCAAACGTATGCAAATCATCGTCATCACCTACCTGCATTTTCCATCTGTAACACACCAATAACAACCACTGTTTCGTTCTTTTTTAGGTTCTTGTCCTCCAAGATATTGAACACACCCTTCGCCAACCACAAGAATAGTCTTCACACGTTTTCCTTTTCTTACTATTTCTATCACTGTCATCTACTCCATCACATTAAATATTCATTGAATCTTCGGTTCATGAATCACAACCCTTTCTTAATTATTTCTTAATTAGCATATATGTGACAGTGGCCTGTGATGCGAAAAATCAACATTGTGTTATGTTGGGTCCCATCACAGTTTAATTACTAATGCTGCATATTCAATACGTTTTATTTTTGTTAGGGGAATTAAAAAACATTTATTTTCTTGTCATCACAAATACCTATAACTATAAGACAGTGCATTTCTTTGGCAACTATATAATTGAGTTAGACTTATTTCAGCTGTCTTACTATGTTTAGCATAAAAAGAAGACCAATGTTGTGGCACTTACACCAAAGAAACAGGATGCATGCATGCAATGGTCAGAAACATTAGACAAATTATGAAAATGCTGCAACTTTTTCTTATGCTCACTTTGCGACAAATTTTTATGAAAAGTTTTTCCTATTAAAATGAATGGGAATATAGAAAAATAGAGGGTATTATAGGAGCGGGACGGGAACGGGTTTTACTATCTCATATTCAGTCCCCGTAAAAAATTTATCTTCATCTTTATATCCAAATTCAATGGGTATCAAACTTTTGTAGTCATACTCCTGCCCATTTTCTTACTGCTTCAATATTAATTTTAATTGATTTTTATAAAATAATCAAAAATTATGCTAAAGAAAACATAATATTATCAAATATTCAATATTAGGAAGATGTTGTTTCTTCAATATCAAATACTTTGAAATAAATTATAATTGTTTATATTTTATATTAGAATACCAAATAAAATTTCATGAGAACCAAAATATTTATTAAATTTGCAAACATTAATGAAACCTAGTTGATAAAATTTAAAAATACTTTTAAAAAAATATAAAAGAAAACAAATATTCAAATTAAAATATATTTTAAATGTTTATTTACTTTAATTTTTTAAATTCTAATGAATCTCTTTTCAGTAATAAAAGTTATAATACATTACTCGATCAAAATTATGCAAAAAACAAATAATAAACATAATAATAAAATTCTAACATAGATCTTGTATCTTTTGAACTCCAATCTATGTTGGATGGTGATAAAAAAATATTCATGACAATTGCATTAAATTTTATATTGTAGTAAATAAAAATTATTTATACAATTATAGTGAAAAAATTACAGTATGATTGATAATGAGTTAGAAAATAAAAAATAATTAGATAAAATATATCGAAATAGTATTCTACATGATGAAAATAAACAACAAATAAAAATATTAAAAAATTAACAAATATTTAGAAACAATTTGTGAGACTATTGAAAAAAATCGCACAAAGAAAAATTAATGTATAATTAAGGGTATGATAAGATGAAAAATATCTTAAAGATCTAAGAAAACTCTTCAAATATCAACATATATACTCAATGGTTGAGAAATAACAAAAATTATTTTAGCGAAACAAAAGAGTTATTCAAATAAAACAAAAATTAATAATAATAAGTAAAGAATTTATTTTTATATTACCTAGTAAATGAAAGGTTTGTGCTATTAAACACTTAAATTAAGAGTATTAAACATTCTCATGTGAAAAGAAAAATATACAATAAATAAAAATATTAAAAAATAATAGAAATATTCAAATTGAGACATAAAATTTTTTTAATTGACATACATCATTTTAACATAATTACATAAAAGTTATGATAAGATGAAAAATATAGTAGAGATGCGAATGAGTTTCAAAACAAACCAAGCAATTAGAAGAAATAAAAATAAAATATACTTATATATATATATATATATATCAATATATATATATATATATATATATATATATATATGAGGTTACTTAATTAATTGTGAATATTTTAATAATTTAAACGGGGATGGATATTATGGCGGGGATATGTACATTCACATACTCATCTCCATACCCAATTGAAAAAGTTAGGGATTTTCCGTACCCATACTCATACCTAGTCAATGGAGGAATTTTCCCGTCAAAACAGGAACGGATTCGAGCAATACCCACAGGGACAGGTTTATTTGTCATCTCGACTTGGGATGCTTTGAATTCCAGATACGGACATGATATATACGTGAATATAGAAATACAGTTAAATCGAAAAAACATAGGACACAGGGACACAACATATATATACATATTAGTTTCAAACTTTTAACTAATATATTGCCAACTAACACAAAAATGAATCTAATCTATTTATCTAATATCCAAAAAAGTGAAAAATAGTGATCATATATGATTTTTCTCTTATTTTTATAATCATAATAGAAACTTATGTGATAAGTTTACAAGTTTTTTGATTTTTTAGAAAATCATTGAATTTGTGATTATTAACATTGTGTTAGAGTCATGTCAAAATCATGTCAAAAACAAAAAAAAAATGTCTTTCAAATTGGACACTTTATTAATACATATGTCGTACGAGTATGTGTGTTCGATACGTGTTGAACACGAGATACGCCATATGTTAATATGGTGTGTCCCGACTTCATATGTGATGTGATGTGTAAGAGGAGTTAGAAAGTGGATTAAAAAATTCAGATTCAATCGAAGAAACGTAATGCATGACTTATGATGATGGTGTGTGTGTGGAAGATACCTGGATCTTTCCTTCATATTTATTTGGGGAGATATTATAAGATGATTAGGTATAAGATATTAAATGAATTATGATACATCACACCCTTTTTTTATTCCTCCACTCGTATCATTGTCCCTTTCTTTGCAATTTTCCCAACTTGCATCAAAACCTTTTGAAAATCCTTTGACTTCCACTTTTCTATTTTCCTCTTTTCTTCACAGCTCCAAGTTCTGCACATAATTAGATCATTCTTTATTAGGAAAAACTTAGATATCCGATGTTATAATATTTTGGATGTAAAATTTCACTTTATGATGTTTGGTAAATATTTTATTGCATTTTAATTCCAATTGTAACTGCACCAACTCTCACATTTCTATATCGAAATTTTGTTTCTCAAGATGATTTGGATTTGGTCTCTGCATACATAGGGTGATGACTAATTCTCTGGAGATGAAAAATGTATTAATAAGAAATTTAACTTTTTCTATGCAGAAGATTACACATAAATGCTTAATGAATATAACTCTCAAATTAAACTAAATTTACGAATTCAGATATTTTTACTGGTTTTTTTATTATTTTTATGTTGTGCCTTCAAAATATATTTGATAATAGATACTAATTTTAATGTTTTAAAATATATTTAAAAAAATTAAAGTACCATACTTCACTTTTAATATTCAGTTGAGGTAAAAAAAAAACAGTAGAAAATCGCACTCCTAAACTTACGAATTCAATAATTAAACTTTAATGATAGGTTTAAAGAATCAAAATTCACTGATTATTGTTATTATTATGAGTATGTATAAACTTTAACCAGTCTTGGTTCTTCCATTTAATAGTGGTATATTGATTGAGGGTGTTTGGAATGGGATATTTTGTCGTGTGGCAGTATAGGTTTTACTTGGGAAATAAGTAGTAAAACCTGTTTAGGAAATAGTCGAAATCAATTAAAAAAATAATTTGATAGGGACTAAAAGCAGTATAAAAAATGAAAAAGAAAAAAAAAATGTAGCTTGGTCCAAGTGAAATGAACATCGTTGTTTCCATTAATTTAATGTGGAACACTCACCACCCCTTCTCGGAACCTTCTTCATCCTTATTGCCAGTTGCCAACGATATTGACTTCAGCTTTGTCACTCTCATTTCTATGTCTCAAATGTAATTTCAGAAATAACATGGTAGAATTCGTAGATTGATAGTTTCACTTTTTATTTAATCTTCTTCGATTTACCAAAATTGTAAGTCATTTTTTCTTAATTTATATAATTATAGATATTAATCAATTATTTAAAGATCTAGAAAATATTAACGTTACTTAATAGTTTTTGAATATATATTACAAAAACAAAAACAAAAACAAAAAACAAATTGTTTTAATCGAAAAGATTTTGTTCTCTTTAGCTACCATACATGTTTTGTTGTTTTTTCTAAGCTTTTACCAGTTTCTTTTACAATTGAGTATATGATAAATTGTTGTTGGAGCTATCAAATAAATTTTGTTCTTTGTAAATAGTGAATAAAAATAGAAAGAGTTAAGCTAATCAAATCATATATTTCAATGAATCTTGTGCAAGAATTTCATTTAGAACAATAATTATAAAAATATGTAGAAAAGGGTTTAAAATGTATACAGTAAATGGGTTTAAGAAATAGTACAAGAAATAAAGAAATAAAAATAAAAGGATAGGTTGCTCATCCAGTTCTTCCATAATTATCAAATAATTATCATTCTCTTAATTTATAAATAGAAACATAAAATTAATTAAATAAATTTCAATTAATTTTTTAAGACTTTCGTTCATTCCAAACGTATATGACTGATTTTCTTGTTATATAATTTATAAGATTGTCTCCAAGATTTTTTTTTTAGATTATCTAGATTATTTTGAAAAATATCCTCAAAGATTTAGAGACTTTTGTAAAGCCCGCTTTATTTCTGCCTTATGTTTAAAGGTTGTCTTAAATCTGTTGGGCCTAAAGGCTGACCTATAGGGTGTCAAGGCCCCTAAAGCAATATATATTTTGTTATGACCTTTCAAACAATACACTAAGATTCACACTCGACTCATCCGGATACATATAATCTAGTCGGATTTAGCGGATGCTTGCACTTGCGGTGAATTTTCATGCTCACCCCCGAGCTAAGTGTTACAATGTCTCAATCCCCCACACACAAGGTTAGCCCTTAATGAGTTTCAGGCCTCTGGCTACTCTCATCACGAGAGTTAGTTCGCTCTATGTGAGACTAACTGACTCCTTAGAGCGTCAAGATGCAACCTTACCTTGAATCCTTACTAAATTATAGAGATGGGGCACCACCATGAACCCCCACTAATAGGGGCCATGGAATTACGTCCCGACCAATTGAGACACCACCATAAAGTCTCACCTAGAGGCCCATGGAATTACGTCCTAAACACATACCAAACATATTCCGCCAACCAAGTAATACTTATCATGCATATATATATATATATATATATATATATATATATATATATATATATATATATATATATATATATATATATATATATATATATATATATATATATATATCTCATGCCTACTCTTTATAATCAACCTCTTTCATATTCCAGGTTAATCCATACCAATTCATCATTCTCAATCCATGAATATAGAATTGTATCTCATACCAACATCATGCCACTTTGACTACCAACCATCTCATTCATTTTACATACCAAGGCCATACCAACATCTCAATCCAATTCATAACCACAGATATTCCATGCATTTCACAAGCCTCACACTTTAAATAGAGTAAACCAATAAATCAACAATCCATAACAACCAATTGGAGAAAATAGCGTAGCCTGCAACGGATCTCGCTCAAGCTAAAAGCCCTCGCTCAGGCGAGAGGGATGCTCTCGCTTAAGTCACAAACTCTCGCTTAGGCGAGCTCGCGACAGTGGCCCATGGGAGGTTTTGCGAACGCTCACTTAGGCGAGCCCTCCTCGCCTGAGCGAGACCACCCCTCGCCCAAAGGTGAGGTTCCTCGCCTGGGCTAAGACCGCAGCAACTTACCAAGCTCCCACACGTTCTCGCTTAGGCGAGCGTCTCTTGCCTGAGCGAGATAGTACCTCGCTCAAAATAAGAGCTCTCCGCCTGAGCGAGAGTTTGAGTGTGAACCTGGCCTGCTTCTGCAAGTCTCGCCTAGGCGAGATAGGCTCGCTTGGGCGGGAGTGTCAAACCTCGCCACTGTTTCTCCCTGCAACAACTATATTTTCATACCCAAACAATAATACCAACCATCCCATGCATCCACAGTAGCATACAAGCTCAAGAATCATGAAACAAAGGCAAGACAAACAACAATCACATTAAATAAAAAGGTTATAGCTTCCCTTACCTGGAATGAGCTAGCAAACTACTTCGACACCTAAGCCCACCACCACAGCAGCTCCAAGAGCATATTTAAGAGCTGAAGATAATGACACAAAAGGAAGATTGGGTTTACTACAGTGAGCCCCAACATAAAACACGAAAACAACTTAAAAAGGGTTTATGGTTAGAGAACTAACTTACGTGTAGGAAGAACGAAGTTGAACTAACTTGAACGGGACAGAGGAGCAAACCCTAGCAGAGCCTTTGTGGAGAAAGTGAGAGCGTAAGAGAAGGGACAGTTTACAAATGAGAGCTGAATGAGGACTCTTGGCTACTTTAGGGGCCTTGGCACCCTATGGGCCAGCCCTTAGGCCCAACAGATTTAGGGCAACCTTTAAACATAAGACAGAAATAAAGTGGGCCTTACAACTTTAATCTTGTTGTATTTATCATTATTTCAGTAAATAATAATATTTTATCTCATAAAAAAAATCACGTAATTGTTTCATAATAACTAGCGAAAACATATGTGTTATCGCATCTGTGTGTTCTATTTTTTTTAATTTTCATAGAAATTTAAGTTAAGATTAGAGCTGTCAAAACGGGTAACCCGGCCCGACCCGTCTCGACCCATCACGAGTTGATGATTTAGTGAGCCAACCAAACCCGACTCACTTTTTAGCGAGCCAAAAAAATTTGAACCCGACCCGACTCACCACGGGTTGACGGGTTAAACGGGTTGGCTCACGGGTTCACTTAATTAAAAAAAATATTTTTTTTATTTTTTTCAGTCAAAACTAAATTGTAATTCTAATTAAAATCTAAATAAACTTTAATACAATCCAAATATAAACCAAAATAAAAAAAAAATACAAATTATTTATGTGTTGGATAAAAAATAACCTAACATGACCCAAATGTAAAGCCCAACTTAATAAAAATAAATAAAAACACTTGTGTGACCCTTTTATCTGCGGGGTTGGTGAGCCAACCCGGCTCACCACGGGTTCAACCCGGATGAGTCGGGTCAAAAATCAACCCGTATTGAAATTTGTAAAAAAATTTCAACCCAACCCGACCCAAACCTGTGGTGAGCCGGGTTAGCTCGCGAGTTCAAACCCATTTTGACAATTCTAGTTAAGATGAATAAAAAATATATAACTAATTTTTAAAATAGTTATAAAATGTAAAATTTGAAAAATAAAATATATACACAAAAGAAGTTTTGAAAATAACGGTTAAAGACAAAAAAGATTTTTAAAATAACAGTTAAGACAAAAGAGGATATCTTCTTTATATATTATTATAGATAACCAAGATTAACTTCAACAATTGAAATATCCAAGTCCAAAATCGTAGGATTCATATTGGAAAAGTTGCTTCATCACAACTTTTGCAATTTCCATTCTAAGGTCATCAAAAGTATGATCATTTTTAGATGAGGTAGTCACCTGGTTCTTTCTCACTACTTTATATAGTATACGTCTAACATTTGTTGTAATTTGTAGCATTTCTTGAAGATTTCATTTCAACTTTATAAAGCTCTACTCTTTTTTTGCATAAATTGTCTATAATTGTCTACCCTTTAGATTTTATAGTTTAATCGTAACTTTTACCTTTAACCAATACTTTTCTTTTCAGTTTTTTTTTTCTTTTATCATAATTAAGCATCACCTTGAGTTTTTTTTTTTTTTTTTTTTCTGTTGCTTATTGTACATCAGATAAGGCATATTAAGCATACAAAAAAAATTAACTTATTTTTGCATTAAGATAGCAAAGGTGGATAATGTGAAAATGAAAAAAAAAATAGTGAGAGAAGAATGCATTCACCTAAAACTTAATATTGTATGGACATAAATAAAGAAAACAATATTCTTAATGTAAAGATAAGGAAAAAAAAATGTTGGAAATCCTTCTAAGGGATATATATATATATATATATATATATATATATATATATATATATATATATATATATATATATATATATATTCGGGAGAGATTTTATCCCAAATGACTTTAGCAAAAATAAATAAGATAGCATGACCGCTACATTTAACTCAAAAAATTTATGACTAAATAAACTTTCTTATTTGTATTTAAGGTGAAACTTTTAACTTATACTTGAATTTTTAATTATGTAAGTTGAACTTTATCATAGTTTTTTTAACTCAACATGACACGTTTGTATACATCTGAGTGGGTCACAAACATAAACTAGACTGATAGTATTGTTGAAATTTTTAGTAGGATAGGTTGAAAAAATTATGACAAGCCATACTATGAATGAGACAAATATGACCTATTGTGGTAAAGAAACCCTTGATAAAATTGAATTCACACTTGAGAGCAAGATAAATTATAAATACAAATATAAGTCGAAAGTCTAATATTAAATGAAAATAAAAGAATCGAGTAATATATAAGAAGAAAAAAGACCTACAAATACTAAGCCTTAAATATTTAAATTAAAGGTGATTATGCTCTTTTATATGAGCAGTTTAGATCTCTTTGGTGATAAATCTTATGAATTTATCCAACTGACAAATTCTTTTATATATATATATATATATATATATATATATATATATATATATATATATATATATATATATATATATATATATATATATATATGAAAAAGTAAGATTATGGATAATTGGATCATGGAAAGTTAATGTAAAAAAATAAATAAATAACAAAAAATAGAAGGAAATTTTGGAAGGGTGACCCATACCATAGAAGATATTAATAATAATAGATAGATAGGATTAGGGATGTCAATGGGGCAGTTAGGGTACGGGTAGTAGTTCTCCCATACCCTACCTGCTGGATAAATATCTACTCCGTATCCATACCCATATTCGTCGGGTATCCGTTATGCGGGTATCTGTATATTTTTTTCATATTAGCGGGTATCCATGGGTATCCGCAGGCATTTACAAAATTATTTAAAAAACAAATATTTAATCATAAATTCAAATAAAATAAAATAAAATACATCACTGTCATAAATTTTAAATAAAGTTCAAATAAACTCAAGTTTATACAAGTCCAAATGATTATAAAAATAAATATAAAATGACATTCAATACAATGAAATTCTTTAATTAGTTCTTTGATCAACAAGTCAACTTTCTTCAATTGATTTCTGAAAAATAAACAAATAATAAACCTCAATTGTCACGTGCCAAGTATTCTTATTTTGATTTCATCATTTGACAACAAGCATACCATAAACATCACTATCTATATAGGGTTTGATGTATATGTCCAATTTCAAAGAAAAGAAAGAGAAGAACGTCAAAGGGTGTACCTGGAAGAAGACAATATATCAATACTTGAAGCTGGAAGAATGAAGACAGAAGACAAGATATGCAGCTTAGAAAAAATTAGGTCAGAATGATTTTTATTAATATATATATATATATATATATGAGAGTATTTTTGTGAATTAAAGTTTAGCGGATACGGGTATTCACGGGTATGGATACTATGATACCCATACCTGCCCTGTTAACATGCGAGTATCAAAAATACTCGTACCCGCGGGTAGCGGGTATTCATTTTTAATATTCATTTTCTACCCGTCGCAGGTTTTATTCGCGGATACCCATATGTACATATTTTTTTTAACATCCCTAGTTAGAACGAGGATTTGTGGTCTTCAAAATTTCAATTTCTTTGATTTTATTAATAATTAATGAAAACTTTAACATATGTTTGATAAAATCTATTCTTTTAAACTTACTTTTTTGTTTGTATAATTTAAATTTAAAATCTTATCTAAAAAGACTAAATTGAAATCTCTTAATCTAGTACATTTAAAAATTGTTTACCCTCATTATAAAATAAAAATATAAATTCAATTATTTAATTATTTAATTAATTCAAATAAAATAAATAAACATTTTTATCATACTAAGTTAAAAGTAATGACAAATTTATAATATTACATATTCTAAACATGTACAAGATTATATTATAATAAAATAAGACAAATGTACATAGCAAGAAAACTCTTTAATAATTATCTATTTTAATAACAAAAATATATTTAGAAACTAATTTCTAATTAGAAAATAATTTAAAAACCAATCCTTTTTATAATCAAAACTTCAATAATTAATATTTAATTAATTTAAAAATTAATTCATAACATAAATTATTTTAAATATTAATTTAGAGACCAAATATAACTTTTTAAAATTAATTTAATTATCAAAAGTGTTTAATTTATTGATCATTTAGTAGCTAATTATTTTTTATTATTAAGATTATTTATTATTCAAGTATAGTAGTAGGATGGTAAAAAACCATTAAATAAAAATTAATTCCGGATGACGAACTGAACATAGTAGTCGTTGATTTTAAACTTTCTTTCCCATGCTTTAGTTACCAAAAATATATGAGAATAATAAAAGAAAAAAAGTTGACATATTAATTTTACTAAATAATTTAATAAAAAATGATCACCGTGGTTGTCGCGTTTGTAACCGAAGGAGAAAGAAAGTTGAAACTGTAATAAACTAAGATATCTTACATTCAAGCAGAGTACTCAAGTAACCAGCCGTAAAGTTACTCTTACATATTGCTCCAAAGAGTATTTCATTTTTACTATCAACATTTTCAGATTTATGGATTGTAACATCCTTAATTATACACAGTTTATATGCACAATAAGTCCATAAACCTTATCAACTTATTTATTAATATCATTGTCAGCTGTTAGTTCTTTTCTGTCTATGATTAAGTCATTTACTTGGGAGATAAAGACAAATAGCAAAATATATAGAATGACGAACTGACACCAAGATAGACTGCACAATTTCCATTCTTTGAATTGAAAAGTAGAAGTTGTATATTACAAATATATGAAAAAATCATACTCCAATACCAATGGAACAAGAATTTTCTTAGTGAAGTCCCTACACCTACACATTAACCCTCCAACATCTCCTTTACTCATTTTCCTTTCTTCTGTGTTTCTTCACACCCATTTCACCCGAATCCAACGTTCCCTGACCTCTCTAGAACAAAGAACAAGAATACTTACGACACGTTCACCTCAGCTCGGTTCACACACTATGCCTGGCTCCACATGTTGTAGTAGTTAGGTGAATGCAATCGCAAACCAATGCTGACTCTACAAAAATAATGAAGATATTTTAGGGGTGGGGGGTCCCATAATGCACGTAATGAAGCCCCCTTGTTCAAAAGCTTTCATTTTCACATCAATAGGGCTTCCAACAACACGTCCTGCATTTGGTACTCAACACTCCCAAAAGGGTCATCCACCGAAAGGTTATTATTGTTGTCAAAGTAGTTGTATCCAAAATCAAACGCGTTTTCTAGCTGTAGGCTTATGTCATTCCATTTCTGGTGGCTCTGCACCTCTCTCTCCCACCTCACGTCCGGCGAAACCACCTGCTCTGAACCACTCGACTCACTCTGCAACCTCTGCATCGAATCTGAACTCTCCATAAACAATTGCTCATTCCTAAGCTTCTCAATCACCGGCTTCGTCTCGTGCTCAAAATTATAAACCACCCCAGCCTCCGATTTCGGTGCCCCCGTGTTGTATTTCTCAATCTTCCCTTTCTTGTTGTAAATTCGACACAACACCCAATCGTCAAGCTGCACCATAACACCAAAATCAGAAACTTTTCAAACAAACCAAATCAAAACAACAAAAATCAAACAAAGCAAATCAAATCTAAACATACCCTCAGGTTGTTATTTTTCTTGGAGGCTGATCGGTCAACATTGGCCAGCCGATATTCGTGCATGATCCAATTGGTTTTCTCTCCTTTGGGGGCTTTTCCCGAGTAAAAAACCAGAGCTTTCTTTATCCCAAGCGCCTTCGGCTTTCCGATCGGTTTATCGGCGCCGGTGGCCTTCCAATACCCACTTCCGGCGGCCCGGTTCGGCCGTGAGCCGTTTGGGTATTTGCGGTCCCGAGGAGAAAAAAAGTACCATTCTTTCTCGCCGTAAAATCCAATTTCTGCATGCAGAATCTCATGATGAGTGAATTGAATGATAGAAATTGAAATTATACGAAAGGCAGATGAAATTAAACGGACCTGGAAGCTGCCATGGATCAAACTTGTACAAATCGACCTCTCTGATGATAGGAACAGCAATTGGTTGACCAGCGCATTTCCTACACAGATAGTGGTTCACCAATTCATCATCCGTGGGGTGAAACCTGAACCCTGGTGGCAACTCTAATTCTCCCTTCATTTGCTTTTCCTCTTCTCGCTTGTGTGTTGTTTCGTTAACTGAAAGATCTTCTGATTTGCAAGCTTCTTGCGTTAATGTTGCAGTTGTTTTTGTTGGTGAATGTTATTGGCTCTACTTTGCTCTGTGACTTGAAACATGTGAAAGAGGATCCCTTGGGTGGGTTTTATAGCGTGGGGAGAGAAAACAAACAAAGTGAATTTCACACGTGCGTTGAGGAGATGGAGACCAAATCCATTGAACAAATTTAATATAATTAAAAAAAAATAACAAATGACGTAATCAGTGTGACAAGTTTCATTCGAACTAGGCAGGGCTCGCCACGTGGTAGTGGATAAGTGGATGTGACGCACGTGAGACTGTTCTACTTTTTTATGATTCTGTCATCGCTTACGTTTATTTTCAAATGTCGGCTCCCAAGTAATTAGCCTCGGTTGACTGTTTTTGCGAAACGACCAACCATTATTGCGTTTAGTTTAGTGTGTGCCCACAAAAATGTGTCGTGCTCCTCGCCCTACCCAATGGCGGTGTGCCTCGTGTCAACATATCGTGGAACTTAAGCATGGCGCCGACGACATTTCTTCTTGGTCCACTTTTTGCACTCTTTTTTAAATGATTTTTTTAAGTAATTAAAAGAAATCGTGAAGAATACTTGTTTGTATATCCTATTCTCTTTTTTTATTTATTTTTATTAATTCTTTAACCATAATAAGTATAATAATGATGTTATATTTTGGTTTTGTCCCCGTTTTGTGATTTGTGGTCCGCACGCTCGAAGATCAATATTCTTAGGTTTAAGAGAAACAAGTTTAATTATAATGGATAATAAAATAATATTTTGAAGAAATTTTTAAATAGATTTAAAGTATTTTGCTTATCCTTTTAGAACTT
This sequence comes from Vigna unguiculata, assembly GCF_037176805.1. Taxonomy (NCBI): domain Eukaryota; kingdom Viridiplantae; phylum Streptophyta; class Magnoliopsida; order Fabales; family Fabaceae; genus Vigna; species Vigna unguiculata. Next base: position 29,295,631 of record NC_140800.1, on the reverse strand, counting down.
AAGCATTTTATATCTTTCCTAAATTTTTGGGTTGATTAATTCTCCTCATATGATATGTAGATTCTTATCTCAATGATCGAAAGAAGTATTTCAACAATTCTAAGAAATTGAAATGCATTGCATTTGAGATTTTTACAGTTGAATTTTTTTCATTTTTTAAATAATATGTTTGAATAGAGTAAGTAATTGGAATACCTCACATTTCAATTTCTTGTTTGGATAAAATAATTGAATTTATCTTATGGGATAAATTTTTTTTTAACAATATTTATTTTAATATATAAAATTTTGAAATTAAATTTAAAAAATATAATAGTCAACTTAAAATATTTAAATTCAATCAAATTTTGATCAAACCAACTAAACTGAATTCAGCCAAATTTTAGCCAACGTAAACTTAGTCTAATAGGGCCAAATTTAGGTGGGGGTTGACTTGGTCAACTTCGACCAAGGTCGATTTGGCCAAATTTGGTCAAATTTCTGTCAGGCCAACTCCATCTCATTCGGCCAATTTTGGTTGGGGACGACTCGATGGAATTCAGACAGGTCAATTCAGTCGAATTTTGGCTAGGTCTACTTGGCTTAATTTCAGTCAGGGTCAACTCAACCAAATTTCGACTAGGGTGAATTCGACCAAAATTTGGTCGTACTCGGCCAAGATGGCCTCGACTGAATTCAATCGAGTTAGTCCAGACCAAATTTCGGCCGAGTTCCCCCTAGCCAAATATTTGGCCAAACTCGGTCAAATTTAGTTGAGTTAGTCCTAACTGAAATTTGGTCAAATTCAACTGAGTTGGTTCGGACTGAATTTCGGCCAAGTTCTCGCATCAACTGAAATTGGATCAAATTCAACCGAGTTAGTCCTTTTCGATTGTCAGCCAAGTCGACCCAATCTTTTTTTATCTTGAATAATGAGGAATTCCACAAATTGTGAAATTTCAATTTTCTTCTTTTTTGAGTAAATTTCAAATTTTACTATTTTAGTTATTTGAAATACCTTTTTAAAATTCCTAAATTTCCATTTCCTCTTAATTTCCTCATCCAAACAAGACATTCTACATCAAAGAAATTCAAATTCTCCAAATAAATGAATTATTCTCTTAAATTGCCTCATCCAAACACACCATTAAAGTTTTGACATTTTAGAAATTTAAAAGTTGATTCAAGATTAATTTTAATGCATTTTGTACCATTTTAAAAGCTGGAAGTTAGTTTTAAAGATTTCTTAAGGATTAGAATACTTTGATGTAAGGAGAACTAATTTAGAGTAAAGATAAGTTTAATTTTTTGAACTACATATGTTTTTTGAGATATTTGGCTATAAAAAGTGTTTGGATGGGGATTCATAAAATAAAGATAAAGATAAAATAAAAACCAACTTGATGGACGTTGATTTATAAAAAGAAATTGGGGTTTTGTCTCTGGCCATAAGGTTCTTTTCACAGTAACCCATCAAGAACGTGTGAGAAGAGAAAGAAAGGCAAAAGAGATAGATTGGGAAACGGTGATTGAAGAGCACACAATATTACAAATTTGAAGAACGCATATTCATAGGATCTCTCATGGATCAAGGTTAGTGCTCTATTATGTTTTATCGAGTGAGAATCATAACTCTTACAGATCCTTAATTAGTTTCACATGTGGTATCAGAGCAAGGTTGTAGGATTTATGATTCTCCTATTATGTGATGTTTCTCTTTATGATGTTTTCCCCTATTAGATAAACCCTAATCAAGAATTTAGAGATTTTAAGATTTATGCTTCCCAATTTATTTTGGTGAACCCTAATTATATAATTTAGGGGTTTTACCTTTTTTTCGCTGCTGCGTACGTAAAAGTGAATATACACCTCATGATTGAATTGAAAGTTGCGTGTTACAAAGACTAAACGGGCATGAATTGGTTTTCGGTGGAAACTGTTACCGCATAATTTAACTGCAAATAGTAAAGCTTCTGAATAATATGTGCGTAATTCGAAAGTGTTTTCTTATGAATTGGTTTTGATGTGGATCTTAAACCGCAAATGCATGAATCATTGTTGCAAGCTTTTTATTAGATTTGATTGGTATTTGATTTCGTGTGCAGTTATGTTTCTACCAATAACAGGTCTTTTAGTTGTATTCAATAACAATAATGCTATTGGATTAAGTTCGTGCATTATGTCAATTATAATTAATGTTTCAATTTTATTTTGTCATTATATATCAAAAGGTTTGGAATTGAGAAATATTCCACTTTACGAGTTTTAATCGCGTGAATTGAAATTATGGTTTTCGATTTTATTTATGGCACATAATATTTTATGTGAATAATGTATATTTGTTATTGTTAAATTAAAATTAATGAGGATGCTATATAAAGTTTATAGCAATTAAATGTGTATTTATTTATTTGAAATCAATTATGATAAATTTTGTTAGTCACCAAAGTGGCCAAAATTTTAAAGTTTTGTGATTTCAAATTATTAATGTTTTTTTTTTAATTACCCATAGTATGGATGCTAAATTATTAATAATTAAATTTATGGGTTAATTAAAATTCATTAATTATAAGGCATTTCAGGATCACCCAAAGGTTGATTAATTGTTTTCATAATTAATGAACATGATTATAGATAATTTTGTATACGTCACTAGTTTTATTTATATACCCAAAGGTAGTAGGTGATTCTAGTTGATGCATATTTTAATTATCAATAACGTTATAATATGATTAGCATCATTATGTTTATGTTTGTATATTATTGGATCTCCCAAAGGAGAACATTAGTATGCATAGAATGATTGTTTACATCTGAATCTGTTTTTACGTTTAGTTTTATGACTCAAAGCATTAATGTTAGGCATGTGTTAATTGCAGTCTCTGTTCCAGTATCTTTACACTCGCATGCTTCGTCTGCTCCAGTCTTTAATGGGTTGAATTTCCCTGACTGGAGTGAGCAAGTCCAATTTCACTTAGGTGTGTTGGATCTTGATCTAGCTCTTCTAGTTGAAAAGCCGGCTGCTATCACGGATGCTAGTAGCAATGAAGAGAAAACCCATTACAAAGCTTGGGCAAGATCAAACAGACATAGCTTAATGTTTATGAGAATGAGCATAGCAAGCAATATAAAGTCAGCTCTTCCCAAAACTGATGACACAAAAGAATTTATGAAATTTGTGGATAAGTCTCTCGCTGGGACACTGATGAGTACGTTGACCACTATGAAGTTTGACGGTTCGCGTACTATGCATGAGCATGTGATCGAGATGACAAATATCGCAGCAAGACTTAAGTCTTTAGGAATGGCAGTGGATGAAGGTTTTCTCGTGCAGTTCATTCTGAACTCATTACTGTCTGAGTATGGTCCGTTCCAGATGAACTATAACACCATGAAAGACAAGTGGAATGTGCATGAATTGCATAGTATGCTAGTTCAGGAGGAGACCCGACTGAAGAACTTAGGAAGCCACTCTATTCAATATGTGAAGAATCAAGGAGCTGTTGGAAAGAAAGTTGCTAAGAAACATGGAAAGGGTAAAGGACCACTGAAGATTGACGAGTCCTCAACCAAAATCCAGAAGAAAAATGAAAAATGTCATTTCTGCGGAAAGTCTGGACATTTCCAGAAGGACTGCATAAAGCGTAGAGCTTGGTTCGAAAAGAAAGGTGAGCATAATGCTTACGTATGTTTTGAATCAAACTTAACTGAAGTTCCCCATAATACATGGTGGATTGATTCTAGATGTACGACTCATGTTTCTAATGTGATGCAGGGATTTCTTACAACCCGAACCATAAACCCAAATGAGAAGTTTGTCTTCATGGGTAATAAAGAGAAAGTTCCAGTGGAAGCGGTCGGGACTTATCGTCTAATCCTCGACACTGGATATCACTTAGACCTTATGGATACTTTTTATGTACCAAGTATCACTAGGAATTTAATTTCTTTGTCTAAGCTTGATGTTGCTGGATACTCTTTTAAGTTTGGGAATGGTTGTTTCAATTTGTTTAAGCGTACTTTTATGATTGGATCTGGTACACTTTATGATGGTTTATATAAATTGAATTTGGATAATTTATATGCTGAAACTCTTATGACTTTGCATCACAATGTTGGCACTAAACGTAGTTTAGTGGATGAACGATCTGCTTACTTGTGGCATAAACGTTTAGGACATATTTCCAAAGAAAGAATGCAAAGATTAGTAAAGAATGAAATCCTTCCGGATTTAGATTTTACTGATCTGAATGTGTGTGTGGATTGTATTAAAGGCAAACAAACTAAACACACAAAGAAAGGAGCCACGAGAAGAACTCAGCTTCCTGAAATCATACACACCGATATATGTGGTCCGTTTGATGTAAATTCTTTCAATAAAGAGAAGTACTCCATCACCTTTATTGATGATTTTTCGCATTATGGACATGTCTATCTACTGCATGAGAAATCTCAGTCAATAAATGCCTTGGAAGTTTATATAAATGAAGTGGAAAGACAATTAGACAGAAAGGTGAAAATCGTAAGGTCTGATAGAGGTGGTGAGTATTATGAAAGATATGATGAAAGTGGACAACACCCTGGTCTGTTCGCTAAGTTCCTTGAGAAACGTGGTATTTGTGCTCAATACACAATGCCAGGCACACCACAACAAAATGGTGTATCAGAAAGGCATAATCGAACCTTAATGGATATGGTTAGGAGTATGTTAAGTAATTCATGTTTACCTGTATTATTGTTGATGTATGCTTTAAAGACTGCCATGTATTTGTTGAACATGGTTCCTAGTAAAGTTGTTCATAAGACTCCTTTTGAGTTATGGACGAATAGGAAACCCAGTTTGAGACACCTGCATGTTTGGGGTTGTCAGGCAGAAGTAAGAATATACAATCCGCAAGAAAAGAAACTAGATGAAAGAACAATCAGTGGATTTTTCATTGGTTATCTAGAAAAATCAAAAGGGTATATGTTTTACTGTCCTACCCATAGTACAAGAATCGTTGAAACTGAAAATGCTCGGTTCATTGAAAATGGTGAAACCAGTGGGAGTGAAGCTTCACAAAATGTGGAGATTAAGGAAGTTAGAGTACAAGTTCCTATAACTAGTACTTCTTTATCAAGAGTTGTTGTTCCACATGTTGTAGAAACTCACAACAATCAAGAAGAACAACATATTAATGATCATGAGGTTAATAATGAACCAATAGTAGAACAACCACAAGAAATAGTATTTAGAAGATCTCACAGAGATAGAAAGTCTGCTATTTCGAATGACTATGTGGTTTATCTACAAGAGTCAAAAAATGACTTAAGTATTGATAATGATCCAATTTATTTTTCAGAAGCCATTAATGGTGATAATTTTGATAAGTGGTTAGATGCCATGAAAGATGAACTTAAATCAATGGCACATAATGACGTGTGGGACCTTGTGGAATTGCCAGAAGGATGCAAGAGAGTTGGGTGTAAATGGGTCTTTAAGACTAAGCGTGACTCTCAAGGCAATATTGAACGTTACAAGGCCCGTCTTGTTGCCAAATGTTTTACTCAGAAGGATGGCATTGACTATAAGGAAACATTTTCGCCTATTTCTAAGAAAGATTCTTTTAGAATTATCATGGCATTAGTAGTTCATTATGATCTTGAGTTGCATCAAATGGATGTTAAAACTACTTTTCTGAATGGGGATTTAGAAGAGGATGTCTATATGGACCAACCGGTGGGGTTCGTTGAAGAAGGAAATGAGCACATGGTGTGTAAACTTAAGAGATCGATATATGGACTTAAACAAGCTTCTCGGCAATGGTATCTTAAGTTCAATGATACTATTGTGCCCTTTGGATTTAAGGAAAACACCGTTGATCAGTGTATATATCTGAAGGTCAGTGGAAGTAAGTTTATATTTCTGATTCTGTATGTTGATGATATCTTGCTTGCGACTAATGATCTTGGTCTATTAAGTGATACTAAGAGGTTTCTCTCTAATAACTTTGAAATGAAAGATATGGGTGAGGCATACTATGTGATAGGAATAGAAATATTCCGTGACAGATCACAAGGATTGTTAGGTTTGTCTCAGAATGCATATATTAATAAAGTTTTAGAGAGATTCAGAATGGATAAATGTTCAGCATCTCCTGTTCCAATACAGAAAGGAGACAAGTTTAGTCTTATGCAATGTCCAAAGAATGATTTGGAACGGAAACAGATGGAAAATATCCCTTATGCATCTGTTGTTGGGAGTTTGATGTATGCTCAAACCTGTACGAGACCAGATATTAGCTTTGTAGTTGGTATGCTTGGTAGATACTAAAGGAATCCAGGTCTGGAGCATTGGAAAGCTGCAAAGAAAGTTTTAAGATACCTACAAAGAACAAAGAATCACATGCTTACTTATAGAAAATCTGATCACCTTGAGGTGATAGGTTATGCAGATTCAGACTTTGCCAGCTGTGTGGATACAAGAAAGTCTACATTTGGTAATGTGTATCTTTTAGCCGGAGGAGCGATTTCATGGAAAAGTGCGAAGCAGTCTGTCATTGCTGCATCCACCATGGAAGCTGAATTTGTGGCATGCTTTGAGGCCACAGTTCAGGCTAATTGGTTGCGGAACTTTATTTCAGGACTTGGAGTAGTCGACAATATTTCCAAGCCGCTGAAAATTTATTGTGATAATTCTGCAGCAGTCTTCTTTTCTAAAAACAACAAGTATTCTAAAGGTGCTAAACATATGGAGTTGAAATACTTTGCCGTTAAAGAAGAAGTTCAGAAGTGTAAAGTGTCAATAGAACATATTAGCACAAATCTTATGATTGCTGACCCTTTAACAAAAGGGTTACCGCCCAAATTGTATGCTGGTCATGTAAAGAATATGGGCATTATGTCTACTAGTGAATGTTGAATGTTAATGTTTTTAATGTTTATGTGACACTCTGAGCTCCCTAGTGTATAAATTTCTGAAATCTGTGTTTTCTTCTTTATGTTTATGCATGCAAACTATGATGAAGAAAACAAATTATGTTATGTTATTGCTTTGTAAAATGACATTATGTTTGAACCCATTATGGACTTCTCGTTTTTAAGGTCATATTAAGGAGAAAGGGATGATATAGTAGTACATGGAAGGGATCATGTCGATCAAATGATGTGTGACCGTCATGACTCTTATTATTTCTGTATCTTTAATTATGAATAATGATGGAACCAATTTATGCAAGGTCTTTTAATGCGCATTATGTTTATGTATTAAATCACATAATATTATGACATCATATGAGTCAAGTGGGAGAATGTTAGAATCAATTGACGAATTAATTCTATTAGTGACTCATTTGAAATATTATGATGGGCCCAATTGTGATTTAATAAAATATAAAGGCTTATTGGTTATTATTATGGGAAGTGATAATAAAATAAAATAAAGATAAAAATAAAATAAAAACCAACTTGATGGACGTTGGTTTATAAAAAGGAATTGGGGTTCTGTCTCTGGTCATAAGGTTCTTTTCACAGTAACCCATCAACAACGTGTGAGAAGAGAAAGAAAGGCAAAAGAGATAGATTGGGAAACGATGATTGAAGAGCACACAAGATTACAAATTTGAAGAACGCATATTCATAGGATCTCTCATGGATCAAGGTTAGTGCTCTATTATGTTTTATCGAGTGAGAATCATAACTCTTAAAGATCCTTAATTAGTTTTACATTGATAAGTAATCGTTAAAGTAATGTAGAGCTAAGATTTAAGTTGGGATGTGAAATTGTTGTCTTGTTGCATCATGTCATGTACTTGAATGATGGTGTGTGGTGATTTAGTGAAGAGGGGATTAATGTTGATTATCTTCTATGAGAGTGCTTAAACATTCGTTTGAACAATTAAGTAAAGAAGAGATAAATGCAATTATTTCTCCTCTTAAGTTTTTTATTGCTTAAGCAATATAGGAGTCTTTTTAAACTTTGGGTTTATAGCTTAAGTGAGAGGTCTTCCCATGTTTATATATATATATATATAAAGAATCGATGAATTTATGTGTACGGATGAGCAAATATGATGAACGAGTATATATATTGATATATGATACTTGATATGTGATATTATCATAGCCTTTTATATTTAATATTAAGTATAATAAACTATTAAATAGAGAAGATATTATATACTATCTGACCCAAGTCTGACTGGCAGCCATCGTTAGGAATAATTATTGTATTTTCAAGATATTGTCCGCTTTGGAGCGTGGAACTTCATCACGATTTTATCCTTAAAAGGCGCCTTGAATGGTAGAGGGAGAAAAGAGTATTTAAACTGTGTTTGACATCGACAGCTAAGCAATGTGCGACTTGCTGGATGTACCAGAACAAAGATGAATTGGGGAATGGACTCAACCTGTTATGAGAATGAAAGGTATGAAGATGAAGATGAAGATGAATGGTAGAATCATAAGAGAGGAAAAAGCCTCTTGTGGAGATTTGGGAGGAAAAGCCCTACTCTTAAGAAAGAAAAAGGTGTGATGAAAAATCAGTTTCATTTTTTAAATTAAATAATTTATCACGTGTCCCAAACAAAATGTTGATGTAAAATATAGTTAGTCACGTTAAAAAAAAACACCAACATCATTAGTCATTGAAGACAAATTTTATTAGTTTTGAAAGGATAAAGACCTAAATAGAACAAACTTTGAAAAATAAACTAAAATCAAAATCGCTTAATAATTTGAGACTAAAAACATAATTAACCCAAATATTTTTTTTCGCTATGTGAGATTGAACAAAATTGATTAAGCACATTATAAAATAAATAAGGTATAGTTAGGGACTTACAAATTTTGCAATATAAATGTCTAAAGCCAAGAGGAAGTAAAAGCGAAAGATTCTTTAAAATCTTATAATTCCTAATTTATTAATATTGACTACGTTATGTTATATATAATCGCTAGTTACATTTAGACGAAGTCAATACAAATGGTATTATTTAGTGAAAATTTGACATCAATTTAATAAGCATATACCATTTGACCCATTACAAGATAATGAAATCCTAATAGATTATATGACATACAAATCAAAGAAACAATTTTCTACTCCCCCCTATCTGAAGATAGAATAAATGTCCTATTAATTAATAATAAGAGTATTGTAGTGAATAAGATAATACAACTAATTATTCATAATCATCACAGATTTTACTACATTTCTATGCTTGTGTTTTATGGATTGAGGGAGTCTTATTCCCCTCCTCTTCATAATGAAATAATGTGTTTAAATATTCGTTTGACATTTGATAAAGAAACCCGTTCAACAACAAATTAAATAATATTATTTTTAACTCATACAAATATCCAATATGATATTTATTAAGAATGTTAGTCAATTTTACGTAATATTCTTATTTCCATAAAAAGGATAGATTTTTTTAAATTTTTTTAAATTATTTTAACTATATTTATTAAAGATGGTATTCAAGTTTAAAAAAAAAATCTAAAATAAAAGTATTAAAGTTTGTTTACATTTTTTTAGTAACTATACTCTTATTAACTATGATGCTTTGACACGACGTGTTCCATGTCCGACACGTATCGGACATCAACACTCGTACGATATTTGTAGGATATACTATGTTCAATTTGAAAGATATTTTTTTATCTTTGACATGATTTTGATGATTAAAATAAAGAACAAATCTTATACTATAACTGCTTTTGCCATATTGAATATTAGATAGATAAATTAGATTTATTTGTGTTAGTTGACAATGTGTTAATTGACAGTTTTAAAATTAATATGTATATAGACACCGTGTCCCGTATCCTATATTTGTTTAATTTAGCCGTATCTTCGTATCCATGTCCATGTTTTATCTGTAACCGGATCCGTATCCAGACAACATAGTTTATTAATTTATACAACTTACTCGTTTGACAATTTATTTATATTTAAATTCATAAAATATTACTACTTTTTATAGTTTATTGATATTTGATTAAGAAAGCAGACTTTTTCCCCTTATAAGTCTGTTGGGGAAAGAGTCCATGAAATTAGTTATTTGGCGTTGAATTAGTTAGTTAATTAATGTTTGAGACACCAACACAACACCAACATCATTTGCATTATTTAAGGTTCTTGTCCTCCAACAAATTCATGAGGAATAGGAATAGTCTACACACGTTTATCTTTTGTTTTAGTATTGGTATTAACGTCATGTAATGAATGTTGAGTTCGTGAATTGCGACTCTTCTCGTCTTTATACTATGTGTGGACCTCCCTTGTGATGCGAAAAATCAACATTGTGTTTTGTCCCCTCTCAGATTAATTATTATAACCACGCCTTCATTTCATTTCAATACCCCTCCCAACAACATCTCTTCTCAAATACTATATTTTTAATTCTTTAATTTTGCTTTTGCTACATTACAACCTCCATTAGTTAATACATATGCTATTCAAATAAAGTAATGGAGGATTGGGTTGAATTAGATAGGGGTTTTACAAACTCATTATTTAAATTCACTGGACAGATTATGAATAAACAAAGGGTTAGATTGAAATTTCTTATTCGTACCGTTTAAAAAAAAATTGTTTGTTACCTTCTCTATTAGTTGTGAGGTATATGTGAGAAAATTTTCACGGATTTTCTTTATACCCAAGTCACTCATATACATACATACACACACACACATATATATATATATATATATATATATATATATATATAATATAAACTTACGTAAAAAATATTTTTAAATATAATTCAAATTAATATTAATATAAATAAATTTAGTTTTTTTAAAAAGTAAATTTAAATGAGTTGGATAAAAATATAAATTTAAAAATAAAAACAATATTTTACAAAAACAACTTCAATTTTATATGTCTAATTAATGAAATCAAATTTTAAATGACAATTTCATAATTAATATTTATTTTACTAATAATTTTATTTTGACTACTTGATTTAAAAAAAAAAATTACTTATAATTATTATTAGGTAGCGGTATCAGAGGTGGAATATCATGATAGTTATGTCATAATCACTAGTTAGTAAGCAGATAATTAAATATTGGTATTTTCTATCCACAAATTTTATTAAATATATTTATTTAGCATTTGTCAGTGATTTTATTTTTGAGATCTTTAAATTAGATTAAATTGGATCAATTGAATGAAGATTTTTATTTTTATTTTCCTATAAATTATAATTTTTAAATATCAAATTAATTAAAAAGAATAAAACATTTTTACAAAAAATTCTTGAAAACTTCAAATAAACCCATAAGTTGAGCTATAATAAGCTTGTTTAAATTAATTCAAGAAGATATAATTCAATTAATCTAAGCACAAGTATAAAAGTGAATAAATAAATTTATCTATATATAAAATTGAATTTTGTAAATTCATAAAAATCTAGTTAGGCTAATTTGAATAGGTTGAATGATCACATATTGAACACTCCTCTTAGAACATATTAACATGAATCAACAAATTATTTTAAATTTTAATTTTCACATTTTTTTATCAAACAATTCACCTTTTCTTGTTTCTACTCTAATCATTCTTCTCTCTCCATACTTCATGTTTATGAAATTACCAGTTACTTATTTGTACATCACATGATCAACTGCAAGTATTATTGAAACAGTGCAATCTTTTAAGTTTTCTTTCTACGGTGACAAAGATAATATAATTGGTTTGGTGTTGATAGAGGGCGCAGAAAACAAAAATACATAGAATTGTTTTTCTTTTGACTAAAAAATATGGAGAATAAAGAAAACATTTCAACATAATAATTATGTTGACTTTTTGTGTGGTGTTTGTTTTTAGTGGAAACAATTTAAAATCCCCTTGTCTTAGACAGTTAAGATTAACTATATAATTTGAGTTATTAAAAAACAAATATATTTTTTAATTATATTTTCATAATAGATAGTGGATATTCCATCATTAATTATTAACAATATTTTTGTTTTTTATTTTAATAATACTAGGTAGTTAAATAATAATAATAAGTAAATAATAATATCTTTAAACTTTTTCATGCATACAGTATTTAATTTTACTTATTTCTCATTGTCTTTTTTCTCCTTCTCTTTCCTTTTTTTTTACTCTTACGCTCTTTCTATTTCCTTTTCGATGTGCCAAATGAAATATTATCAACGACATTTCTTGGTGCGTCAAACAAGTAAACAAAAATTAGGTGCAGCACGCAAATTCAGGCATACCTACTATACTAAAAAAAATAAAACATTATTTCAGCTCTGTCTTGCTTTTTTGAGCCATAATAATAAAAAGAAGACTAATGTTGAATTGAAACACTGTGGCACTTGCACCAAACAGTTAACATGCATGGATGTAGCAGTCAGAAACATTATAGAAATTATTGATGAAAAAGTTTTGCATGTATTGGCCCTATCGTTGCTGCTACTTTTTTCATATACTATCACTTTGTTTATTTATGGCTAAGTGTCTTTTTGAACCTGGTTCACTTGGCATTAAAATGAAATGTATAGAAAAATAGAAGGTATAAGAGAGAATATTCGTGTGATGTGTAAGAGGAGTTAGAAAGTGGACTAAAAAATTCAGATTCAACTGAAGAAACGTAATGCATGACTTATGATATGGTGTGAGGAAGATACCTGGATGCTTCCTTCAAACATTTATTTGGGCAGAGATTAAGGTGATTTGGTATGATCCATCACCACCATTTTTTATTCTTCCACTCCTATCATTGTCCCTTTCTCTTCAACTTTTCCAACTTCCATCTAACCCTTTTGAAACTGTTTGACTTCATTTTTTTTATTTTCTCATTTTCTTTCCAAATACTAAATTATTAAAGTGATAAGGTGGTTTAGTGATTAAATGGTGTTAGAATTCAAATGTAAATCTAAGTCACACATTCAGTAACAATAAGAAAGTTGAGCATCATGTAAGAATAAAGATCCATAAACCAATTGTCTTAAAGTTTTGGATCGAAAGTGATGTCGATTTTTTATGTGTGGATTTGACTCATATCTCATTAGTATTGTATCTCTATCGAAAGATCTATGCTAATAATTTAGAGAAACAAGATTGGTCAGTAAATTCTCTTGTGTTACTTTGATTTATCTAATGAATGGAAAAGTGAGGTATCCCATTGATGGTGTTTGAAATTGAATATATATATTTTGTTTTTGTGGCAAAAGGTTTACTTGGGCAATAAGTATGGCGAAGGTGATAAGTTGAATGAATTAAAAACCAATTGACTGAGATTAAAAAAAAACATCTGTGTGAGTAATGAACCTACCTAGGATGGACGCAGCAACTAGGTGCAAGTCCAAGTGAAATGAACATCTTGGTCTCTATAATTATCAATGTCACACACTTTCTGTGAAGCTTCTTCATCCTTCATGCTAGTTGCCAAACTTGACTTTATACCTTTATGTCTCCTTACTGTAGCCTTCACAACCAACCAACTTTCATATTCGTCGCTTTCAAATCTTTCTGGTTCCCCATCTTTGCCTTTTTCTTCTTCTTCTTGTACCCATATTATTACTAACTGCACTTCATGCTAATAAAAAAAATATACTGAAACATTATCTCTCATTATACCTTTGTTTTCCATTGCACTCTTTTAGAGGAAGAAGGAGAGACAGATCATTAAAAAATTATTTCTGAAAACTATCATATATGTTCTGAAAAGCTTGTGTAGAAAAGTATCATATATATATATATCTTAGAAAGCTTGTTTTGAGAATTCCTGTTCAGAAAGCTGTTTTTAGAATGTATTTCACTATTATTCCAGAAAGTGTGTTCTGAAAATTTAGTTATGAAATTATGTTCTTCAAATCTTATTCTGGAAATCATATTTTGGAAATTCTGAAAAACTTGTTCCAGAAAATTTTCATAGTCACTTTTACCGTAATGTTATAAGTCATGAAGGTGCAGTTAGAAATTTTGCGGTTACAGGAAGAAAACGCCTATCCCTTCAACTTGGACTTAAGCCCGTCACAATCAATTGACCCAATAACGATACCCATCACGAATACTCTCTCTCTTTTTTTTTGTCACTGTGAATCTTGCTTTTTTCTTTAAAAATAAATATTTTGTACCATGTTATAAAGGCGAATAGTGTTGTTCAAAAAGTAAACTCAGCCTAATCAGTATTGGATTAAAATAGTATGAAACGGAATTGATATTTATTAAAAAGATAGAAATATTTTTTATTAATCTTTTAATTGAATTTAACTGTTTTTAGTTATAATTTTTAAAAAATTTATCTATTAAACCAAATTGTTTAAATTGTTGAAGAATATACAAATATGATTTAAAGGTATCTACTTAAAAAGTTGAAACAGTTGTAATCATAATATGACAGTGACATAAATTGTGGAATTGTTGCATTGTGTTTTGGGCTTGAGAGGGTTGTTGTGACGGGTATCTATCTATAAAGTTCCCCAAAATTAGAACATCTTTTGTATTGTATGATTGTAAGGTGAGACATTGCAACTCCAAGGACGCTACTAAAGTTGCATAAAACAACGTTGAAAACAACATGTTTGCTTCAGCTCACCAACCAAAGTTGCAACATTGCTTATACAACAACATTGAGTGGTGGAAGTATTTTAACACGAATACTTCTTATTTCTTAAGTCATTCATCTTGACACGACACGTTAAAAAGATTTTTATACAAAAATCATATATTTGAACAGATTATTAAAACGATTATAATATCACTTATAAATCTTTTTAAGAGATTTATCAGATAAATACAACATATGTGCTCAACATATTCAATTTTCTCATCTTTATTTAATATGAAACTTATATCTTTGAACTCTCAACCCTTCCTCGAAACAAAAGTTAATAAACTACTTGTGTGCGCTTTGTTTCTTTTCTGGGAGTGCATTCAGCCCTTTATTTTACACCCTATCCCACCAAGCTATAATTTAACCATAAAAGAATGTTATTAGAAAATAACAAGAATTTTACATTCAGTAAATATTTTTTCATTCAATTTAATTTTATGTAATAAAAATGTAAAAAAGAAGAAGTTATATTTAACTCAATTTAACTCAATAGAAATAGTTTGTATATCTTTTAACATAACTATCATAAAAGGTGTGCTTGCTTCTTCATAGTTATGAGCATGTATTCAAATAAGTCTTACTCTGTAAGAAATTCCAGTATGTCCCCTTTTTGAGTGAGCATGATTTTGTTGAATATTGAAAAAAAAAATTATTTGTTGCATTCATAGTCCTTTTCTATTGTGTTCACGGGACCGCAAAATCAGATAAAAAGATGTCTGCAGAAATAAGGTGCAAATAGAAAATGTGAAATGACAGTGAATTGGATAAGTGTGGGTAAAGAAAGAAAGGGAAAGAAGAAAAAGAAAAGGAAAGATATAAAGGTGATTGTGTGTACTTTTATTGTTGGCTTGCATTTTTTGTAGGAATTGTTCATCTATTAGTCTAAGGTTTTCCTTCTTTGCAAGGACTATATCTTCTATTAGGAAGATTCACTAAATTGGAGTATTTTTTAGAAATTTATAATTAAAATAAGATAGTTTTTAAATATATTATTAAATTATAATTGTTTTTACTATTCAAGGAGTTAAATTATGAGGATTTAATGAGACGTCTATATTTTTATTTTAATTAATTTTAAAAAGTAAAATATGTGATTTACAAAATTGGAAAAAACTTTTATTCCATTAAAAATGAGAGTCATTTATGATCCCAAACTTTCTCTACTAATAGAAAAAATATATATATCTAGAATAATATTTGAACAAATTTCTCTTCAAACTCTTTTATAAACTGAAATCAACTTATATAAACTAATTTCAAAAGGAAAATTCCATCACGTTTTAAATTTACATTACACATTATTAATAAATTAATTTTAATTTATAAATAAAATAACTTTTTTACTTTTAGTATTTGTTTAAAAAGACTTGTATTTTAATTAATAAACAAGAATCGAAAGGCAACATAATCATTCATTTATGTTACTTTTGATTGTAACCACCATATTAATTTTTCATTCTATTTATCTATAACAATATATAAAGGGGATTCTCCTTTTTGTGTCCACTTTTCAAAATACCGATTTTACCCTTTAAATATAATAATTTATTAAATTTTTAAAAATTGACCATTACTTTTATAAACTTTTTATAAAATCAGATGTCTCTGCTTCTTCTCTTTTTCTTTATTTACCAGTGGTTATTCTTTTATTTGTTCTGATATATTTCATTTTACTTTTAATAAATATAATTTAAATATATATTAACTTAATAACATTATAATATTATCACCTACTAATATAATATCATGCATATTTAAAAAATACATACACACATGCGCGATAGCGCCTGTGTTACGCTAGTTTTACATTAAGAGATTGTATATCAGTTTTTTTATTCAGTTATACTTTAAATAAAATAAAAATAATTATTATTTTAAATATTAGTTTTTTATTTTATTTTAGAGTTAATTAAGTTTTGAGTAATTGTCAGTTTTGAAACTTTTAATTAAATTTTTATTAAACTTTTATGATTTATTGAGATTGAGAAAAAAAAAGAAAAAAAAAAGAAAAAGAGACAAAGTCGTTGTGAATATACCATTATTGGGTGGCATGTTTTGTAAGGAATTTTTCAACTATTAGTCTATGGTTTTCTTTGTTTGCAAAGAATACATTTTCCATTAGAAAGATTCACTCAATTGCAGTTACGAAATTGAAGAAAACTATTATTCCCATTAAAAATGAGAGTCATATATGACTCCCGAACTTGCTCTATTAATAAAAATAGAAAAATCATTATAATATAGAACAATTCCTTTTAGTAGTTTATAGAAGCATTTGCAGAAATTTCTCTTCAAACTCTTTTATAAACTAAAATCAACAAATTCTAGGTTAAATCATTTCAGAGTCTTCTTTGTTTTGTGAAATTTCAATTCGGTTCCTTCATTTTTATTTGACTCAATTAAGTTCTTATTTTGAAAAATTTGTTGCAATTTTCTGTTAGTTGTAATAATAGTGTTAATTATATGTCACGTGTCAACACGTGATTTTTTTTATTTTTACTTTTTTTAAATATAATATAATTTATTAATAAATTAACTTTTTTTTAGTATTTATTTAGAAACACTTATATTTTAATGAATAAACAATAATCGAAAGGAAAAAAAAAACTCATTAATTTACGTTACCTTTAATTATAACAGCCATATTAATTTTTCATTATAGTTATTTATATTGAGAGATTATGTATATGGTTTTTTTTATTTAGTTCTACTTTTAATAAAATAAAAATAATAATTACTTTAAATATTAATTTTTTTATTCATTTAAGACCTAATTATGTTTTGAATCTTTTGATATTTTGGAACTTTCAACTGAATCTCTGTTAAATTTTGTTGATTTATTAAAATAGAGAAAAAAGAAAAAGAAAAAGAAAAGAAAAGAGAAAAAGTCATTGTGCATGCATTATTGGCTTGTATTTCTGGTAAGGAATTGTTTAACTATTAGTCTAGGTTTTCTTTTGTTTGCAAGGATTATATCTTCTATTAGGAAGATTCAATAAATTGGAGTATTTTTTAGAAATTAATAATTAAAATAAGATAGTTTTTAAATGTATTATTAAATTAGAATTGCTTTTAATATTCAATGAGTTAAATTACGAGGATTCCTATACGTCTATATTTTTATTTTAATTAATTTTAAAATATCCCGTTTACAAAATTGAAAAAAAAATTTATGGTGTCGGTCCTATGGACACAAATTTTAAAAAATTCAATTTAAATTTATTTTATGAAAAATGAATTTTGGATTTTGAACTTGATCCAAATATTTGGATCTAGATTTAAACTTGATCCAAATATTTGAATCTAAATTTTAAAAAAATTCAATCTACTTTTTCTGAAAAAATTAATTTGAACCGAAAATTTAATCCAATTATTTAGATCCAAAATTGATGTAAAAATTTCACCTATAATCTAGAACAATTCCACTCTAGTTATTAGTTTATAGAAACATTTACAAAATTTCTCTTCAAACTCTTTTATAAACTAAAATAAACTTATATAAACTAATTTCTAAAAGAAAATTCCACCCCATTCTAAATTTGCACTATAATTTTTTAATAAATTATTTTTAATTTATTATTAAAATAATTTTTTGCTTTTTAGTATTTCTTTAGAAATACTTGTATTTTAATAAACAAGAATCGAAAGACAACAAAACCATTAATCTGTGTTACTTTTAATTGTAACAGTCATATTAACTTTATATTTTATTTATTTTACGAGATTGTATATCAGTTTTTTTATTAGTTCTACCTTTAATAAAATAAAAATAATAATTACCTTAAATATTATTTTTTTATTTTAAATTGAATTATTTTTTAAGTTCTTAATAAATTTAAAAATTATAAATTTTTATTGAAAATTTGTAATTTATTGAGATAAAAAAGGAGAAAAAGAAAAAATAAATAAAGTAACTGTCTATACCATTATCTGGCTTGCATTTCTTATAAGGAATTGTTCAACTAGTTCTGTAGGGTTTTGTTTGTTTGCAAGGGATATATCTTCTATTAGGAAGATTCATTAAATTGAAGTATTTTTTGGAAATTAATAATTAAAATAAGATAGTTTTTAAATATATTATTAAATTATAATTGTTTTTTTATTCAAGGAGTTAGATTATGAGGATTTTTATGACATGTCTATATTTTTATTTTAATTAATTTTAAAAAAGTAAAATATCTCATTTACAAAATTGAAAAAAAAAAATATTTCCATCGAGAGTATATGACTTTCGACCTTACTCTATTTATAAAAAAAAAATCATTATAATTGTAAAGCCTTTTTTTTATTCTGCCCTTTTAATTTAAAGGCTGCCCCAAACTATTGGATCTAAGGGCCGGCTCAAAGGGAAAACAAACCCTAAGTCTGTCCTAACGCTTTCATCCCACTCACTTTACAGAAACAGTCTCTCCTTGCCTCCTTGAGCAGCTACAACACTATGCTAGGGTTTAGCCGTCAATCTTCTTCAAACTAGCTCAAGCTAGGTTTCCACTCCACTTAAGTCAACCTCGAGCTCATATATAATCTCTTTGGGCACATTTTTACCGTTAGGGTTTGGTAGTAACTCGTTCCTATTTCTGTTTTACCGATTGTTTTTAGCTCTTTGGCCATCCTTAGGACAGTCGTGCTCACTGTGTGCATATCGAAGTATTCCGCTAGCTTATTTTCCAAATAAGGGAAGCTAGGGTTTCGGGTTTTAATATGTATGGTTTGATTTCATTTATGTTTAGTGCTCTTGGTGATTTTATGCTATTTAAAGTAACATGAACATGTATTGTGCATTATTTTGGTTGATTATTGGTGTTTGCCTGCGTGAAACAGTGGAGGGTTCAGGTTTTCTCCCCCAAGCGAGCATGCCTCGCCTAGGCGAGATTAGTAGTAACTCGCCCATCCTACATGTGCGAGCTGTCGCTCAGGTAACGAGCTCCAGTTTTGAGCGAGAGCACATCTCGCTCAAGCGAGGAGGTCTCGCCTAAGCGAGAGTGCGTGACAGCGCCACTGTTCCTCTTTTCGAGCCCTCGCCTAGGCGAAAGGAGCTCGCTTGTGCGAGGAGCTGAGCGAGGCCTTTTAGCTTGAGCGAGAAGCTGAGCGAGGGCGTTTGACTATTTTGGTTTTCTCTATTCTTGGATGGTTGGCACTTGCTTGAATTTAATTGCTATGTAAAAATATGAGATGAATGATTATCCATGAGTGATGTGGTTCATGGGTTATGAATGATGGGTTTGGTATAACCTTGGCATGTGATTTAAATGAGATGGTTGGTATCAAAGAGACATGGTATTGATATGAAATACAAAGGATGAGTTGGTGTGGATTCAATATTTGGATATGAATGAGGATGAGTTGAAAAGGTTGGTATGAGGTTATGTGTATGATAAATATTACTTGATTGATTGAGCATGATTGGTCTGTGGTCAGTGCGTAATTCCTTGAAATCTTTAGGTGAGATTTCAGGGTCGTGCTTCAGTGGTCGGGACGTAATTCCATGACCCCTGTTAGTGGGTGTTCATGGTGGTGCCCTATCTATATAATTTGGTAAGGATTCAAGGTAAGGTTGCATCCTGACACTCTAAGGAGTTAGTTAGTCTCACTTAGAGCAGACTGACTCTTGTGGTAGAGTAGCAGGAGGCCTGAAACTCATTAAGGGCTAACCTTGTGTGTGGGGGATTGGAAACATTGTAACACTGGTAACACTTAGCTCAGGGGTGAGCAGCTCGGGGGTGAGCAGAGATATCCACCACAAGTGCAAGCATCCGCTAAATCCGACTAAATTATACATATCCGGATGAGTCAAGTCGAGTCTTAGTGTATTGATTTGAAAGTCATAACATGCTTGGGTGATATATGTATAGTTAACTGTGAAAGTGTATCTGATTGTATGATAAAAACTATTTTGGCTCTAGCTTACCCTTCTGTTTGTTTGTTGTACGTTCTGTGGTGTGGTCTTTTCTTTTGCAATGATCATCAACTTGTTGATGTGAGCAAAGGTGAGAACTCCTCGTAATCATCAGAGTGATTGGAGGTTCCGCTGCATAGTCTGCTTGGACTGGATCTAAGTTTATTTGGGCTTTCTTTAGGGCTATGGCCCGTGTACTACTGGTCTTTAGGCTTAAATTCTAAATGTTGTTGATTTATATTTTATAATTTGTTATGGTATCGTGGTGTACCCTTTTCTTATTCGGGTTTCTCTTGGATAATCGTGAGGAGTAGTGTCTACACCCTAGAACTTGTTTCTAATACTATTCCGCGTGACATTCTTTTAATTAGTGTTATTAATTAAATGGGGGTGTTACAATAATCCATTCTAATAGAAATATTTGCACAAATTTCTCTACACACTCTTTTATAAACTAAAATCAACTTATACAAATTTCTAAAACAAAATTCCATCACTTTTTAAATTTACTTTATAATTTATTAATAAATTAATTTTAATTTATAAATAATATAAATTTTTACTTTTTATTATTTCTATAGAAATACTTGTATTTTAATTAAGGCTTAAATACCTTTTTGGTCCTCATTTTTGTAGTGTTTGTTGTGGATGGTCCTCATTTTGACAGAATGTTTAAAATGGTCCTCATTTTTACCGAATGTTTAAAATAGTCCTCATTTTCGCAATTCGTGTTTTATTTGGTCATTTTCTGTAACGTCGTTTAAATCATTAACGGAGCATTGTACAAGTGGCATGGTTTGTATTAGGGTGTGTTACGTGTACTGTACAGGTATGGTAATTAGATATTTGGGGATAAATAAGTGAGCTAAGGTTTTGGTAAGGAATGTTTGGGCAGTTGGTGAGTTTTGACAATCTTATTCCTCCATTCCCAATTGGTGTTGCTGCAATCTTCTTCTTCCTGCAATCCCATTATATAAGTATGTTACGGTCTTAATCTTCTTCCTTTACCTCTGGTTGTAATTGTTGGAGGCAACCATGTTGTATCACTTTGTGCACTGTTGGTGGTTCAACGAGAAATGGATTAACCCCGATTTGTAGCTGCGGAGAGATGGCAGCTTTGAGGATGACAAGAACTCCAAAGAATATTAGTAAAAAATTTTGGGTACAATCTGTTTTTATTTTTGTGTTAATAATAAATTGGTTTTAATTTTTGGTTTATTGATTTACAGAGTGGTGGTTCCAATAATGTGGGCTGCAACTTTTTCAAATGGTGGTGTTGATGAAAAGGATGTATCATCATGACACAAATGAGGTAGATTAATGATTTGGAGAAGTCATTGAAGGTTGCTGAGAAGAGGCTGCAATTAGTAATAGGGTTCACTTGTGTTGTTATTGTATTATTCGTACTGTTATTGTGTGTAATATTTTAAAGTCCAATATGTTTTGTACTATTGTTAAATGAAGAAATGAATTAGTTTGATTATGTTGATATTAGTCCCAACATGTTCAAAATGACATCTTAATTTGAGCATTGAAGTAAGTGATATTGATCTAAGCTTGGAAAAAATTAAATTGATCTATGTCTGGAAGAAGTTAAATTCATAACATTAATTCATCCTCATCAAAATGCACTACTTCAATGTTTGGCAAAAGTGAAATTGAACGAAGTTTAAGGAAAGTCAAAATGCAGTACATCAATA
Source organism: Vigna unguiculata (assembly GCF_037176805.1). Classification (NCBI taxonomy): domain Eukaryota; kingdom Viridiplantae; phylum Streptophyta; class Magnoliopsida; order Fabales; family Fabaceae; genus Vigna; species Vigna unguiculata. The sequence goes on along the minus strand of NC_140800.1, from coordinate 29,273,495 downwards.
ATGAATTCTACATCAAAAATTCCAAAAAATAACTAAGACGTTTGTAGCCACTATCATGGTCTCTTCCTAATTTGTAATTTCATCCTAAACTGCTGAGATGGTTCTTCTGGTGTTGGTAGTGGTGCTGATTGACTCTCCACTTCATTCTTCATTCCTTGGTGGTTGAGTTGTTTGAGTTTTAGCAGTTGGTGCATTCTCAGCAGTTGGTGCATTCTCAGCAGTTTGGGCATCTGGTGCAGTCTCAGCAGGTGTTACAGTCTGCTCATCCACAGGCTTATCTGGGCAATTATTCCTGTTATGTCCAATCTGACAGCATATGCTACATTTTTTTCTATGACCTCCTTTGCTGATTTGTGTGTTATCCTTTCTCAACTTCTACTCTTCCAACCTTCTTTTTTTCTTGGGTCTTCCTGGTAAGATCCTCTTATGTGGTGGATGAACGTCAAGGTAGGAAGTTCTTTCCCATAAGACTTCACCATTGACTGGAAAGATGATGGATTGATATATTTCTTCGTAGATGGATCTCCTGAAACAGATTAGTATGAAGTCCTCAGCATTGACATTGATGAAATTCATTGCTGCAATAGCATGACAACAAGGGATAACAGTCAGAAGCCATTTCCTACAACTGCAATGTTGAGCATCCACATTCATTGTGTACTTATCTCCAACCATGGATATGTGTCTCACTTCAAATAGTTTTTCTCCTGACCAACTGCAAATATCATATCATTACACATATCAGTACATGAATAAGTTGATTGTGTTAAAAAAAGACAAAAACCTAACCTTGGGATCCAATATTTGGTTAACTCCTTTTCCTTATGTAGTCTATCAAGGACCTTGGGGCAGATGTTTCCTTCAAAAGTTGTAACCTTTTTTCTCTTGGTGGTCCACCTTTCCATTAAATAAACTCTGATTTTCTTGAGCATGGTGATTATGGGTTTGCCTCTTGCATCTACTATGACACTATTAAAAACTTCACTCATATTGTTAACAATTGTGTCGCATATGGCTCGACCACTAAATCTAGATTTGGACCAAAACCTACCTGCATGAACAATAATATGTACAGTACACGTAACACACCCTAATACAAACTGTGCCACCTGTACAATGCTCCGTTAATGATTTAAACGGCGTTACAGAAAAGGACTAAATAAAACACAAATTGCGAAAATGAGAACCATTTTATACATTCCGTAAAAATGTGGACCATTTTAAACCTTCTGTTAAAATGAAGACCATCCGTAACAAACACTACAAGAATGAGGACCAAAAAGGTATTTAACCCTTTAATTAATAATCAAGTATTGAAAAGGCAACAAAACCATTAATTTATGTTATTTTTAACTGTAACAGTCATAACAGTTTCTTATTCTATTTATTTTATATTATGGATTGAATATCAGTTATTTTTATTTAGTTTTAATTTTAATAAAATAATAAATAATAAATACTTTAAATATCATTTTTTATTTATTTTAGACTTAAATATATTTTCAATACCAGATAAATTTTAGAACTTCTTATTGAATTTTTGTGATTTATTGAGATAGATTAAAAAAAAGAGATAAAGTGATTGAATATACCATTATTGGCTTGCATTTCTTGTAAGGAATTGTTCAACTATTAGTCTAGGGTTTTCTTTGCTTGCAAGGGCTATATCTTCTATTAGGAAGATTCACTAAATACGAATATTATTTAGAAATTAATAATTAAAATAAAATTTTTTAAGTGTGTTATTAAATTACAATTTTTTACTATTCAAGGAATTAAATTATGAGGATTTTTATCACATTTCTATATTTTTATTTTATATAATTTTAAAAATAAAATATCTCATTTACAAAATTGAGAAAAAACTTTTGTTTCCATTAAAAATGAGAGTCATATATGACTCCCGAACTTAATCGATTAATAGAAAAAAAAATATTATAATCTAAAATAATTCCACTTTAATTATTAGTTTACAAAAACATTTCACAAATTTCTCTTCAAACTCTTTTATAAACTAAAATCAACTTATATAAACTAATTTCTAAAAAACAATTCCATTGCTTTTTAAATTTACATTATAATTTATTAATAAATTAATTTTAATTTATAAATAATTTAACTTTTTGTATTTTAGTATTTCTATAGAAAAACTTGTATTTTAATTAATAAGCAAGAATCGAAAGGCAATAAAATCATTAATTTATGTTACTTTTAATTGTAATAGTCATATTAATTTTTCATTCTATTTATTTTACATTAAGAGATTATATATTAGTTTTTTATTTAATTTTACTTTTAATAAAATGAAAATAATCATTATTTTAAATAATAATTTTTTATTTTATTTTAGATTAAATTATATTTTGAGTCTTTTTAGAATTTTTAATTGAGTCTCTTGTGTGATTTATTGAGATAGAGAGAGAAAGAAAAAAAGAAAAAAACAAAAAAAAGAGATAAAGTCATTCCATATACCATTATTAGCTTGCATTAATTCTTGTAATGAATTATTCAACTATTATTCTAGGGGTTTCTTTGTTTGCAAGGATTATGTTTTCTATTAAGGAGAATTCACTAAATTGGAGTATGTATAGAAATTTATAATTAAAATATTAAATGTGTTATTAAATTAGAATTGTTTTTACTATTCAAGGAGTTAAATTATGACTACGGCAAGTCTATATTTTATTTGAATTAATTTTAAAGTTTAAATACCTCATTTACAAAATTGAAAAAAAAAAACTTTATTTCCATTAAGAATGAGTGTTGTCAGACTCTCAAACTTACTCTATAAATAGAAAAAAAATTCATTATAACGTATAACAATTCCAGTTTAGTAGTTAGTTTATGAAACATTTAGCATATTTCTCTTCAAACTCGTTTACAAATTAAAATCAAATTTTATAAACTAATTTCTAAATGAAAATTCCATCACTTTTTAAATTTACATTAATAATTAATTTTAATTTATAAATAAATATTTTTTTTTAGTTTTCTTTAAATTTTTTTTGTATTTTAATTAATAAACAAGAATCAAAAGACAACAAAACCTGAATTATGTTACTTTAATTGTAACCGCCATATTAATTTTTAATTCTATTTATTTTATAATAACAGATTATATATCAGTGTTTTATTTAGTTCTACTTTCAATAAAAAAAATAAAAATTTCTTTAAATATCAATTTTTATTTTATTTTAAATTAATAAATCAAATTAATATTAATTATCTTAGGATAAAAACAACCTTTCTCTCTGTTAATTTGTGAACAATCCTCTCTCATATTTATTTATTAATATATAAGGTTTTGAAAATAATTATTTCTCTTTCTTATCATAAATAAATATATGTGATAAGTGTATTTTTTGTCCTTTACTTTATAATAAAAATTAAAATTAGTTCATTTTTAAAATTTTAGTTCAATTTAACTTTTAAATTTTAAAAATATTTGAATTAAATTTTTTAATCAAATTTTGATAAATTTATTTAACCTTAAATATATAAAACTTGATAAAATAATAATTACAATTAATAATAATAATAAATTATTATTTTGATTGATGTACATATTTCTTATTTTAAAATTACTTTTTGGATGTGACTTTCTTGTCACTTAATTTTTTTTATTTGCATAACTATGTTTAATATCTCGTTCTCCTACTTTCGAATACTTATTTAATGTAGTTATTTTTTATATAGGCTTAATTATTTCTTTTATTTTAATTTAATTAAAAAATTGCAAGTAGGTCTTAATCTTTACTTTTGTTTCAAGTTCTAATTTTTTGAAATTTGATTAAATTCGATCATTTTTATGGTGTTAGTTTATAATTTTTTTTAATTTAAAAAATAAATAAAAAATTACTTGCTAACAAAGATAAAAAATAAAAATGAGTACTTATTTGCAACTTTTTAACTAAAATGAGGACAAAATAAGTAGTTAAGTTTTTTCTTTTTACTTACAAAATAACTAAATAAAAAGAAATAATAAATAACTTGCTAATATAAAATAAAAAAATAATAAAATTTAAAATAATTTATATATATATATAATTGAAAATGATTTTTTAACTACTAAATTTTGACAACTTTCTCTTACAACTTTAGGTGGTTCTCCATTTCTCCATTTTGTCATTCTCAATATTTCAAAACCACTTAAAAAATGACATATCATATTGTAAGAGAAAGTTGTCAAAATTTAGTTAAAATATTATTCTGCGTGTATATATATATATATATATAAATTCTTTCTCACATAAAGTGGTGACAGAGGGAGAGAGAGAGAGGAAGATAAAGAGAGAAAGAAGAGTTGAGAAAAAATGGAGAAGTGGTTGGTGATGGTAATGGTGTTAGTGTCATGGAAAATCTGTAATGCAAGGGAAGCGTTTTGTGCTAAATCTGAGGTAACATACGATGGAAGATCTCTCATCATTGATGGACACAGGAAAATTCTCTTCGCTGGTTCAATTCATTATCCTCGCAGCACTCCTCAGGTATGTGTTATGTCTCTGCTATCATCATCATATTATGCATGTCTCCGATTCTTCATCTCTGATTCATACAAGTTCTTGTTCAGCAGATACACTTCAAATCTTTTCTGCATTCACGTGTGTTCTTTACAAGCACATTTCTTACACCTCAATTTAAGTAACAGGAATAGATCACGGACTTGTATAAGAAGTCACACTCTCTGGATTTTTGTGTCTGAACAATGCTTCCTGCTCATTGATTACTACATGATTTATTAATTTATTAATTAAAGTGGTTCATACTTCCTTTGCACCTAGTTCAGATGTAAACTTGTGAGCTGTGTAATTTTTTACATTTACCGTGTTTTGAATGTCGAAAAAATAACACGAAACAGATGGGAAATGAAAGAAACGATTAATAGTAACTTCATTTTCCAAAATTTTCATTTAAGATACTTCATTATTCCCAAACTCTGTATTATTTATTATCATTATCTCCCAAACTATTTTATTTATTTATTTACCTCTTAAATAAACATAACATTTATTTCAAAACATTTGTCCTTCTTCATCACACATTCTGTCTCTGCATTTAATTAAGTATGCCCTTTTTTCAACAAACCCACCTGCACTGTTCATAGCTCATAGCATGCAATCCCTTTTGAACCACACAACCAAACCTTTTACAGTATACTATTGCGTCACGGGTATGACTGAAAACTCTTTTTTATGCATGAATAAATGATAGAGGAGCTTTTCCTCAAACATTCAGGTCTCACAACCAATAATTTGGAACCTCAAGAGACCATTAACGTTATATATCCGATTAAATGAAAATCTTATCTTATAAATTGACTTTATAAAATTGAATTAAATTTAAAATTCATTTTTTTATATAATATTAGAGTGAGTTTGATATTTATAAAATTAATTATTTTTTCAGACTATTCGAACTACCGTTATTATGTTATCTATTATTTAGTTGGACTATCGTAACATATATGTCTTGACATTAGAAATATTTTGTAAGGTTTAACAAACACATATCAGTATTATAAGGATGAGTTGTATTTGACTTTAAGTCCACTCTTAAAATATATAGAATAAAAATAAAAAAAGTTGAAAAAAATATAGAATATAAAAAGGTGGTTAAAAGTGGTGTTATAACATGATATGAGATGGTGTGAGATTAAAATATGAGTTGAAGTTTGTCTTGAGTAGACTTCACGTTCACATATGAATGACTTGAAGGAAAAAAGTGAGAAGAAAAGGAGAAAAAAGAGGTAAAGTAAGCGTTTTTGAGAAATGAAAGCATTGTTGAAATGCAGATGTGGCCAAATTTGATAGCGAAAGCAAAGGAAGGAGGAGTGGACGTTATTCAAACCTATGTGTTTTGGAATCTTCACGAGCCCCAACCAGGAAAGGTATTCTTTCTGCTTCCATTTCATATCTTTTCATCTTATACACAAAAAAGTGACTCAAAAGAGAAACAAACTCCACGATAACATGGAAATTTTGCTTCATCAATAACTCATGCTAAAGATCTTTTTTCAGTTTCACCATAAATGAATAATTTACTTTGGAATAATTATGCTTTACTGTTTTAGTTTTCATGAAAAATGTTAAAGAGATATTAATTAATTAATTAGGGTTAAATGTGAGAACAGTATGATTTCAGTGGCCGAAATGACCTTGTCGGATTCATAAAGGAAGCTAAAGCTCAAGGAATGTATGTTTGCCTAAGAATTGGACCTTTCATTGAGAGTGAATGGACCTATGGGTAGGTTTCTTCTTTCAACTCTGCTTTTATATTTTTCTTTATAATAAGTTAATACTCTTTACAATTATATGTATATATAATGTTTTTATCCCATTATTATTCTTTAAAACCATTTTTTAAATAAACCTTCAAAATAATAATGTCATCAGTTTAAAATTTAATAAATATATAAATTAAGTAATAATATTAATGCGTGTCAAGTCAAATGATTAAAATGTCAAATAAATAGTTAAGCTTGGAGACTCAAATGAAATAAACTTAAGTTTTCAATAATTTATCAGAAAAGAATTAATTAATATGATAATATATTTCATTTTTAGAACGAAATGTATGTTCTATTTTTTTTTTCTTAGTGTAGAATCGCCATGTAAACTTATAATTTTCTAAACCATTCTTTCCGTAAGAGATTAATTATTTCAAGTATAACTTTCATAATATTAACAAAATAAAATGTTATGATAAGAATTATTTTTAGCTAATAAAATCAATAAACTTTTATGCCATGTTTGATTATTAAATAACATTACAACCTTCTTTATACTATTAAGACATAAATTGTTTATTCTTTTAAATAAGTATTGAATTTGGTACGTGAAAAGTTGAATCCGTTAATAATGTATCATTCTCAATTAAAGAGATTCTTAACTGCTGTGTGAAAATTCTTTAGAACTTAAATGTAATAGTACTTTTATAAAAAAATCATAAACCTCATAGTAATCGTTTAGGTAACAAATTAAGTATTTACATATTCTTTTAATATTGCAATATATTGTTTGTTTTAATCTTTTTAATTTTTGTGTTTAAAGTATGTAACTGTAAATTTTACTGAGAATGATTAAATAAACAAATAATTATAGGGGCTTTCCTTTCTGGTTACATGATATCCCTGGCATTGTCTACCGAACGGATAATGAGCCATTCAAGGTACATACTACACTTGTTACAATATATTTATTATTTCTTTTTGGATTATTTTCTTCTAGTAGTTTTTTCAAAATGTACTATTTTAATATATTAAAGTATATTAAAAATTATTTTAATTTATCAAATAAGAATCTAATTTTTTTTTACATGCTCTTTCATTTATGCATTCCAATGTTCAGTTTTACATGCAAAATTTTACTACAAAAATTGTGAACATGATGAAAGAAGAGGGCTTATATGCTTCCCAAGGAGGCCCAATTATATTGTCGCAGGTACATATATGATTCCTCTCAAAGACAAATAATTAACTTGTTATTTAGTTAATGTGTTTTACTTACACTCCTCAATTGTGTGCTACTGAATAACGCAAGATTGAAAATGAATACAATAACATTCAAAGGGCATTTGGCCAAGCAGCATCGCAGTATGTTCAATGGGCTGCAAAAATGGCTGTGGGACTTGACACTGGCGTTCCATGGATTATGTGCAAACAAACTGATGCTCCTGATCCTGTGGTTCGTTCTACTTAGCCCAAAAACTTGCTTATAAATTTTAATTTTTTATATCAATGCTTAATCACATGTTTGGTTTAATATTTCCTAGTTAAACTAAGCACTTAATTTTGCTATTCATACAGATAAACACATGCAACGGAATGAAATGCGGAGAAACTTTCACTGGACCAAATTCCCCCAATAAACCTGCTTTGTGGACTGAGAATTGGACTTCTTTGTAAGTTTCTTGCATTCTCTATGTTCAATTTTCTGATACATAGTTCATTTTTACACAGCTTTTATTACTTAACTATAATTGATTTCACATCATTTTTTTCACAGTTAGGGTAATTCTGCCACACACTGTCAAATGTAAATGATGTATGAAGTATAAGAATATGCAACTAACGTTTTAAGCTTCAAACTTTTACATGTTATTTCTATTGAAGAAAAAGTTCTTTTCAACACAATTAACGTTTAATTCTTGTGTGGCCTGAAGCTATCAAGTATATGGTGGACAGCCATACATAAGGTCTGCTGAAGATCTAGCATTTCACGTCACCCTTTTTATTGCAAGAAATGGAAGCTATGTCAACTACTATATGGTATTATTACTGTGAAACTCTCCTTGGATTTCGATAGGGTTTTCCGTCTCTGTTTTCTGTTGCTACAACTTGACAAAACAAATTAAGTAAGCTTTATCTTTCTGCATATAAAATGTACCAGTTAAGTCAGCTAAGATTTTCACTATGTGTACCATCCAGGGAAACCCTTTTGAAATTTGAACCATCTTAATTAATCTTGATTAGAGTATGTCCATCTAATTAACGGTGTTTGCATGAAAACTGACTTAGTACCATGGAGGAACCAACTTTGGGAGAACAAGCTCTGCTTATGTTATAACAGCCTATTATGATCAAGCTCCACTTGATGAATATGGTAAGAGTACAACATTATTAGTTATTTTCCTGTCTCACCCAATTTCAGGTTTTAATGTTGCAAATTTCAATGTTAGGTTTACTCAGGCAACCCAAGTATGGACATCTCAAGCAGTTACATACTGCAATAAAGTCTTGCTCTACCACTTTACTACAAGGAGTGCAGAGGAACTTCTCTTTGGGTCAACTGCAGGAAGTGGGTGCCCTCAAATTTGTTTCTCCAGCAGGTTTATTTAAACCAACCATAATTCAGACATTCTTAAAACTGTTTCATGTTTTGATCAGGGTTATGTCTTTGAAGAAGAAAAAGGAGGATGTGTTGCATTCCTTATAAACAATGATATACAAAAGAAGGTCACTGTGCAATTCCGCAACAGATCATACGAATTGCTCCCCAAGTCAATTAGCATCTTACCTGATTGTCAAAATGTGGCTTTCAACACTGCAAATGTAAATTATTACTTAGTCAAAATTAGTTACATACATATACACCAATTCTGGTCAATTTTGTTTGTTTTCATGCAACCTTTTTACATTATTTTCTGCTTATAGGTAAATACCACAAGCAACCAAAGGATCATAAGTCCTAAACAAAAATTCAGTTCAGTGGATGTTTGGAAGCAATTCCAAGATGTCATTCCAAGCTTTGAAGACACCTCAGTAAAATCAAATTCATTTCTTGAGCAAATGAATACAACCAAAGACCAAACGGATTACCTTTGGTATATTCATAGGTTAGTATCTGGCTTCATTTCTGGCACTCAAATACATATTCATTACTACCATTTCATTTTTGATTCACATCTGTATGTTGCCCATAAACTTTGAAGTGAAAACTGAAGCCATTGTCTTTTCAAACAGGTTTGAAAACAATTTATCTTGCAGCAAACCAACACTTACAGTTCAGTCTGCTGCTCATGTTGCCCATGCATTTCTGAACAACACATACATAGGTACATAAATGTGCACATACTATATCCAAAGTTTAGTCCAATGATTAATTGCCTACTTTGTTCTAACTAACTATATCTTTTAGGAGGGGCACATGGAAATCATGATGTGAAAAATTTCACCTTAGAGCTCCCAGTTACATTACATGAAGGGACAAACAACCTTTCTATACTTAGTGTTATGGTTGGACTTCCGGTATAATATTCTAAGGAATTGATAAAAAGATTGTACAATGCATATCTTCCTTTGTCTTTGTAATAGATAAGTCTAACAATTATCTGAAATTGTTTTCACTAAAAGGATTCAGGGGCGTTTCTTGAAAGAAGGTTCGCTGGTTTAATCAGTGTGCAACTTGATTGCAGCGAAAAAGAGTCTCTTAGTTTGACCAATTCCTTGTGGGGTTATAAGGTTCTCTCTTCTCCTGCTTTCATTTTATATCTTGTTCTACCTGTTGACATTGTCAGGTTGCCTATTTTTCTTGTTATATTTTATTAATAGTCAATTTTTCTCAGCTAAATTTTACATTGTGTGCCAATTTTTTCACCCATTTCATACATCACAGATTGGATTACTGGGGGAGCAATTACAAGCATATAAAGGAGAAAATAGCAGTGGTATTGAATGGAGTCAACTGGGGAATATTAAGGAACAAACGCTCGTTTGGTATAAGGTAAAATGAAGCAGAAGACCCTAATGGTCTATTTTCCATTTTCTGAAGCTAGCACAAAATTTCAGCGTGGTGATGATTAATCATAATTTGTATTGTTAGACTGCATTTGACACACCAAAGGGAGATGACCCTGTTGTCTTGGACCTTGGTTCAATGGGAAAAGGTGAGGCTTGGGTGAATGGACAAAGCATTGGTCGTTATTGGATCTTGTTTCACGATTCCAAAGGCAACCCTTCACAATCACTGTAAGTTACAACCTAAGCACCATTAGTTTCTATCATCTGTGTTATTAACTTAAGATATTTTAATTGTATTACTCCCTCTCAACTCAAATATAAGTAAAAAAAAAATGTTTAGTGAACTTTAAATAAATTTCAACTACCTCACATAATGTTACTATTTTGAAAATACCCTTTTTCTATAAATATAGCTGAAGAAACAAGGCCATTAAATCAACTTAATTCAGTATGGAAGTAATTACTTACACTATATCATATTGTGTAAAGAAAAGATGAGGGAGACACTTTAACTGCAAGATAGTGTAATTAACAGATCAGATCCTCTGCTGCAATTTTTGTCAACAGCGTGCAGCGAAATCCAATCCATTGATTAGTTAATAAATAAAAGTATGAGAATGAGAGAGAACACAGTGAACGGCTCAGATTTTGGCTGCAGAGAACATGGTGATGTAGAGTGAGTAGAGGATCATGGTTCTGTAATTAATGCTGTGTAATATGTTATAACAGGTATCATGTGCCTCGGTCTTTCCTCAAAGACTCTGGAAACTTTTTGGTTTTGGTGGAGGAAGGTGGTGGGAATCCTCTTGGCATCTCCTTGGACACTGTTGCAGTCACAGATTTACACCAAAACTTTTCTAAATTATCATTTCCCTCTTCTGCTTAGCTTAATATTTGATAGAAGGAACAAAGAGAAAAAAAATATGTAAAGCATGCATAGTACACATACAGAATCTGTTTCCTTTCTGGGCTGGGAGGTGGAACATTTGTAATTGGCTTGTACTCATGATAATAATATATTACATATTCTTGAAACCTCTGCAGATCAGGATTGATTCTTTGTGATATAAATTGTAATGCTTTTCGGATCTATACATGCGGCAAGAGAGTTATTTATTGGGAAAAAAGATCTCGTTTGACCCTTTATTTATTAAAAGTAGGTTTAATTAAGCCTAATCAAAACTCATTGATGGAGATAGGTGGTAATAAAGTTGAAGATATTTAAGAAGTTTGCAGAAACATGAATAATATAAGATAAAATTTTGGGACACTATAAAAGAGGAACGTGGTTGCGAAAACATTGGTCAGGGTGTTGAGCAACAGAGATACGGTAGATCCATGTTAAATTAAGGATACACATACTGTCATGACCCCAGTGTTGCGGAATCACAACTCAATCTAATCGTGGGCAGGTTTCAGTCTCTTTTCTGTTCGCACCAATTATTAAAATAAATGAAAAAACAAGAATGAAAGAAGTCTACAACCATACTAAGGACATTATGGAGAACATACAACCGAAACTAAGCAGGCTCACATCTACATATTCTAGAGGAACTATTGTTCTGATACAAAAAATTAACATCCCATTTAATAGTTTTTGCACTACTAAATAAAATATCATATCATGATAACCCAAAGTAGATAGTAACAAAAGGGGACTGATCTATGAGTATAATACCAATACAGTCGTCCAAAATAAAATTATAACCGAACTAGTTATATTTACAACTGATACTAGGAAAAGGGTTAACAAAACACCAAAGTTCAACGGAACATAGAATAGCCACTACTACTAGATATCCACGACCACAGATCAACTCCTATCAAGGAGAGAAGTATCTTCGCCTGCACTTGTGTCTGCTCACACCAAAAAGGCAATCATAGCAAAAGAGAAAAACACAGATGAAACAAACATAGGCAAGAAAGGGTAAGCTAACTTAATTAAGAGGAATCATACAATTTGATAATAAGCATAAATCAGAACTTATCAATCCGTCATAATTAATTAGGCTCTCATAATACAGTATAATACACACGACTCTAGACTCAATATCCGGATTATGTAAAGAACATTGGAGCTCTTGGTGGCTTGCACCTGTGACGATTCCCAAACTCTGTAGAGTATGGACACATGGGGCTATCACCCGACCGCTCACAGGGTAAGTCCCGTTCGCGTCTAAGACTTGATCAAGTCTAGAGACTAGGACCTCCTACTACTCCTCACGACATAATCCATTCTGCTTTATCTGAGCGTGAATGATTATTGGAGTTTCAGGATACCAACCAATTTAGGAGTCCTCATGTCCTTACACACAATAACTTACTCTCTAGAATTTCCCTTGAATTCTAGTGCTACCACACCTTCTGATAATTTGATTTCATACAGTCCTACTACATGTTCTACTAATCACCGGAATTCAAGAATAGCACAACAAACATCACAATATATTATTCATGATAGCTTCCAATAATTTAAAACAGAGGAAAAATCACAATTCTGCAGAGGAACTCGCTCAAGCTAAAAGGTCTCGCTTGGGCAAGAGGGTCACCCTCACTTAGGCGGGTCACTCTCGCCTGAGTGAGACTCAAACAGTGGGCAACTCTAAAACTGGGCGAATTCTCGCTCAAGCTAAGTTGTTTCGCTTAGACGAGAGCGTCTCTCTCGCTCAGGCGAACCCAGCTCGCCTAGGCGAGACCTTGCGCAGTTCCAGGAGTGAATTCTTGGTGTTTTCCCTCAGGCGAGAGCTACTCGCCTAGGTGAAAATACCAGGTTCCCAATCTGTTTCAACATGCAACAACACAAGATTTTGCACAATCCACTCATACATTCAATCACACCGATCAAACCTTTATACAACACTCAATCATGAACTTTCAAACCATTAGAAAGACTTCTATGCAAAATTTTGAGAAAATTGGCTAGCTTCCCTTACCTTATTGAAATCCCCAAGAAGCAAAACGTTTTCAACAAAGGAACCCCTCAATTGCACAACCTAGGAAGCTGGAATGTATGAATTTAAAGTGAGAATAGGACTTCAGTTAGGATTTTAAAGAAGGAGATGCTCCATCATCTGAATTTGCAGAGAAAAGAGAAAGACTTGAAGTGAACTTACAAGAATGGGAGGGAAGAACAACTTGAGGGAGAAGTTCAGCTCCAAATTCAGTGTTGCTGGCTGCAACAAGAAGAGAGGGTGGATCAGAATGAGAATTTTCATTTTTCTGGTTGGAGAGGATTGGAAAATTATGAAGGTTTATGCAGAGTGTGAGTATTTAGGAGAGTGTAGTTCCTGTGTGTTGGCAGTGGAGAAAAGAAAAGGGAAATAAATGGGTTTCACATCAATTACTTATTGATTATTGTCACAACCAAAATTGCGATGAGGCGACGAACCAAAAAATAAAAAGTTTGAAAATAGAGTTTGGGTCACCGCCATAGTTTATAGTTTATTTATGAAAAACCATGAACAAAAAAGCATGATTTCCAAAACCGAATTTCGGGTCCAAAAGTTGGTTACGCTTGGGAAATGTATTAACACCCTACCGTGCCTGTATCTTGCAAACACATTTCCCAGTTGTCAAATGATGAGAAAATAGGGAAATTGTTATGATATTCATTTTGGAGAAGGTTAGTGATAAATCATGAGATTGGTCACCCTGTTACCATGATAATATGAAATTTAGGTTCTTTAACAAAACTCAAAGAAGTTCTCACAAAGAGAAAACTCAATTTTCTATAAAAAAAATTGACATGTATCTCCCATTTACCATTTTATGGGATGAATTAGACAATACTCTTTACATTTCACATTAATTTCCAGTTAGTGATTTTTATTGTTGACTAGTAATTAATTTCTTTTCTTGCTTTTAATTCTCATTTACATGGATCATTATTTACTACCTTGAGAACATGAATTGTTCATCTTCTTGTGTGTCAATTTTTTTTTTATCTTTCCATGTGACCATTGAACCTTCTAATTAAAAACATAATAAAAATTACAATGAAAACTCAAAATTACATTGACCCAATTAATATTATATCATCAAACATCTTGAATTTGACTAACCAATGTCGTGTACCTTACCTTACATATTTATTTTTCTTAAGTTCTAATATCAAAGAACTCCTTCATTGGATACATGTGGTAAGTGCAACATAAAAACATTTTCTTTGGGATATGAGCCCAACTCACATATAAGACATTATTCTCAACCCAAAACCTTGAGGCGGTGGATTTATGGGTCTTCATCCTTATATGGTGCTCAACTTTTTCATTTTTACTCAATGTGAGACTTAGACTCACACTTGGATTCCCAACATTTACCTAGTAGTGATATTTCTTTTGGAAATTGTAGTACTCAAGCCCCTTCTCCACCCTATCCTTTGATGAATGTTTTGACTTCTCCCTTTTCTCTTTTTCTTGTTTTTTAATTTTGTAAAATTGAAATTTAACTCTTTATCACCTTCCTTAGGGTGTGTTCCTTTGTAAGGATAGATATGGGGGAGAGTGTGAAGATGGATTTGTGTGGATGGGTATTTGTGTTTTTTTGAATGGATTTAGAGGGTTAAGTGAGTGGATTTGGAGATAATTTTTATGAAAGTTAGTGAAAGATTTGATTGATGTGATAGATTAAAAAAAAGTAATAATAGATAAAATTTGAAATTTACTAAAATACCCTTCATAATAAAAAATTAATAAAATTATAATTGATTAAATTAAAAAAATTAAATATTATTGTATACTTTTATTAATTAATAATAATCATTTTATATATATTATTAATTATTATATATTAATATATTAAATATTATATTTTAAATAATGTTTTATTTATTAATAATTATTATATATTATTAATTAAATATATATACAAATATATATTATTTATTATTATAATTTATTTTATATATATATATATAAAATAAATTATAATAATAAATAATATATATATATATATATTTATAATAATTAATAAAATAATAATAGTAAATAATAATTACTAATATATATAATAAAATATTAATTATAATAAATTATAGTAATAGTATAGTGTAATTAATAATTATATTAATAGATTTCTTTTTGTATAAAATTTAAAGAGGGTATATTTGTGAAATGACTTTTGATCTTCTTAAATCTGTGCAAAAATGAAGAAATGAATTTTTAGAGATTAACCGCAAATCGTTGCTCGCTTATCCTTTCAAATCATACAATGAGAACATGAGATTTTTTGAAATCCGTCTTCGCAAATCCTTATCTACAGTATCATCTATGCAAGCGAACAGGGCCTTAGACTCTTGAAGCTTTTGTAGTTCTTTAGTTTGAATTGAGGTTTGTATCTCATCTAGGGTAACGGTTTGTTCCTTCTTGAACGACAAAACATCTTTAAAATGTTCAAACGTCTCTGGAAAGAGATTAAGTAACAATAAAGTCTTGTCTTCATCTTTGACCTTCAATTTAATGTTTTCAATATAGTTAAGAATCTTGTTAAAATTGATTAGCTTCTTTACCATCGTTCTTGATTTTGTCATCCTAAGTGAATACAACTTTTGTTTCAAATTGATTATGTGTGTCAAAGTTTTCATCATGTACAATGAGTTTCATCCAAGTTAACGCAGAAGTTCTTTCCATCACAACTTTAATTAGTGTCTTGTCTCTAAGACATAAAATTATACTTTCAACTTTGTACATATAAATGTTCCCTTTTTGACACAAAATACTAAAATATTAATTTATCCTTAACCATATTAATACATCTTTATTTTATCAAGACGACTTTTATCCCTTCATAATTTTGCAGTCTTGTTCTCACATACAACATTAATTGTTGGACTAAGGGTAGTCATGGATTGAATTTCTAAAGATCCAATCTATATCTATTTAAATCCAAATAATTGGATTGAATCTTGGATCCACATCCATTTTTTTTCTATAAAACTAGATTGGATTTTCGAAAATCCAAATTCAAATATTTGGATCAAGTTCAAAATCTAAAATCCATCTTTTATAAAATAAATTTAAATTGAATTTCTAAAACTTGTGTTGTTGGGATCGACATAATCGAATTCGGCCGAATTTTGACCGAGATTGACTAGATCAAATTTTGGTCAAAAAATTTGGATTGAACTGACGTAGCCGAATTTGGTTGAATTTCATGTCATATCATACCGTCTAGACTTGCTGTCCAAATAAATTTGTTGTAACTTTCAGTCAGAGCCGACTTGTCTTGTCGTTGAGTTAGGACAATCTGTCTTTTAAACTAACTTTTGAACTCTAAATTAAAATATAGATCAAATTAAAATCAAAATTTAATAAATTAAATTTTAAATAAATTAAATATTTAATAAAATGAATTTTAAATAGACTAAATGAATTTTCAATAAATGGATTTTCTTTTCCACTTATAATATTATATTAATAAGGTAATGCAATTATCAAATACATAACGAAATGTAAAATTAATATATAATTAATATTAAATACTATGCGTAATTAGTTATTTAATTACAAACAACTATATTATATATTATAGTAAGTTTGTTAATTTTACTTTTTTTTACAGTATATTGTTGACTTTTATTAATTATTTTATAAATACTATTTTGTAAAAAATATTTTGAACTTATTAGAGTGATATTAATGTAAAATAAATGTTATAAACGTTATATTTCCTTACTGAAAATAAATACTATTTAGGATAAAATTTTATAAAAACATTATTTTGGTTTAACATAAAAGTTCAACCCAGTGACAGTTTGATGTCTTAATTTTTTTTTAAAAATAATAATAGCATATTGAAATTTAGTTAAAATTTATTACTTTTTTCTTTAATTTTTATATTAACCAAAATATGATTTACTAGAAATAAAACTATTTGGATAATACATTCTTTTAATGATATATTTTAAAGATGCAAGTTGAGACAATTTATTATTTTTTTTGTACTCCAAATCTTCTAAATTAAAGATGTACAAAATTAAATACTAATAATTTTAATATAGTATTTCGTCTGTCGAAAACTTAAACATGCAAGTTAGGACACTTGATATCTTAGAGTTGCATATTAAGATTGGAAATGTGGATTTTTCAATTTTTAAAATCTATATAAACAAATTGAATTGAAAAAATAGATTAAGTATGAATCAAAATAAAAAATAGATTTAAAGAAATGAATTTTTAATGGATCAGTTCAGACCAAAAGTAAACCAGTTTTATTAAACCAAATTTCTTGTACACCCCTAATTGGATCAAACAATAATAACAATAAAATACAAAAATAAAAATAAAAGAAAATGTGTTATATTATATTCAAAATATATAAGTACTTTTATATATATATATATATATATATATAATTAATTAATTAATTAATAACGAAAAAGACAATTTATTTGAAAAAATATAAATGGTATACGATAAACTATCTAACTAAACTTTAATAAGAAAAAATATTATATATAATTCATGTAACGTCCCATTTAATTAATAATTTAAATTAAAAGAAATATTAGATAGGATAAAAAAGTAGCGTAATCATGGAGTATAAATACAACTCTTTACAATAACCAAGACACACCACGATACCAAAAAGAAAACATAAAGGAATAACGACAATGTTTTCAAAATAAAGCCCAAATGCCAGACAGTACATGAGCCATAGCTCTAAAGAAAAACCCAAATAAACTTAAATCAAGTCCAAGCAGACTATGCAGCAAAATCATCCCTTCCCTGTTGACCTCGAGTACCTCTCGCATATGCTCACATCAATAAATTGATGATCATTGCAAAAGGAGAAGAACCACATACAAAGTAACCAAACAAGCAAAAGGGTAAGCTAGAGTATAAAACAATTTATCATACAGTTACATGCTATTTAACATTTCCAATCAGTACATATATCATCCAAACATGTTATGACCTTTCAAAACAATACACTAAGACTCAGACTCGACTCATCCGGATACATATAATCTAGTCGGATTCAGCGGATGCTTGCACTTGTGGTGGATTTCTCTGCTCACCCTCGAGCTGCTCACGCCCGAGTTAAGTGTTACAATGTTTCAATCTCCCACACACAAGGTTAGCCCTTAATGAGTTTCAGGTCTCCTGCTACTCTCACCACGAGAGTCAGTCCGCTCTATGTGAGACTAACTGACTCCTTAGAGCGTCAGGATGCAACCTTACCTTGAATTCTTACTAAATTATATAGATGGGGCACCACCATGAACTCCCACTAATATGGGTCATGGAATTACGTCCCGACCACTGAAGCACCACCATGAGGTCTCGCCTAGAGGCTCATGGAATTACGTACTGACCACATACCAATCATATTCAATCAATCAAGTAATATTTATCGTGCATATAAATCTCATGCCAACCTTTATAACCAACCTCTTTCATATTCCAAGTTAAATCCATACCAACTCATCATTCTCAATCCATGAATATAGAAGTGTGTTTCGTACCAATACCATGCCACTTTAATACCAACCATCTCATTTAAATCACATGCCAAGAACATGCCAACACATCCATTAAATTCATAACCTCTGAGATTTCATGCATAATTACATGCCTCATACTATAAATAAAACAAACCAACTAATCAAAACACCCATAAGCAACCATAATAGAAAAGCAGTGTGGCCTGTAGTGGATCTCGCTCAAGCAAGGAGTCCTCGCTCAGGCGAGAGGAATGCCCTCGCTCAAGCTGCAGACTCTCGCTTAGGCGAGACTACAAATAGGGTCTTGGGAGTTTCGCGAGCTCTCGCTTAGGCGAGGCCATCTCGCTTGAGCAAGATGGTCTTTCGCTCAAAAATTGGGTTTCTCGCCTGAGCGAGCGTTTGGGCGAAAGCCCCTGGGCGAGCCTCTGCTAATCTTGCCTAGGCGAGACGAGCTCGCTTGGACGAAAATAGCAATTCATCCTCACTGTTCGACACCTGAAAGATCCAAGTTGCATCTAGAGCAGCATACCAAGCATATTCATTTTAAAGCAGCACCATACGATCACCAAAGACACATAACAGAACCAATCACAGGCAAAATATGCTCAAAACAAGAATCTCTAGCTTCCCTTACCTGGAAAGAGCTAACAGGAACTTTGATACGTAACAGTGAGCACCATAGTCCTACGGACAGACCAAATAACTAGAAACAAACGGTGGAATAGAGCAGGAACAAGGTTACCACGAAACCCTAACTGGGATTACGAAAGTGTAGCTGGAGAAGAACTAATAAGAGCTAAAGAGTAACTTACATGACTCAGAGAGCGAGACTGAACTAGCTCGAAGGTGGTGAAGATCCAAACCCTAGCAGAGAGAGACGACTGCAGCTTTTAGGACAAAGGATAACTGTTTTCTGAAAGTGAGTAGAATGATTAGGGTTAGGGCAATTTGGATCCCTTTTGGACCAGCCCTAAACCCAACTGATTTGGGACAACCCTTCTAATTAAAGACAGAAATAAAGTGGGTCTTACAATTTACGATTATTATTCTATTATTGTTTAGAATAGAATGATTATAGTTTGAAACAAAATTAAATAACAATTTTCAATTATTATTTTACTCATAATTTGTCACTATAATCTCTCCTTATCTAAAAATTCAAAATTAGTTAAGATATCTTATTTAAATATTATTTTTTTATTTATAAGAAAAAATATTTCAAAATTCAATATTATCGGTTAGGATATTTTATTTTAGTTTTTCTTTTTCAATAATAGATGCGCCTAAAATATAGGTTGAATATCGTGAATAGAAAAAATATATTTTGGCAGTTCAAAAACTTTTTGTTATATTAAGTATTTCTTTTTATAAGAAAAGATTAGAAAACATTTTTTATCACACACTTTTTAATTTCTTCTATTTTATTAATTGAAATTTATAAGGCACCTGATAATATACGATATCGGTATCTATCCACGACATTCGTGCACCGTCTCTTCTTTTTGATGTTCAACAAATTAAAAACGAAAAAAAATAAAAAAATGGAATGTCGGTGAGTGCATATTTTGTTACAAAACTCCGAATTCTTTCTTAGACATGATGGATAATTATCACACTCAAAATCATGAGTTAGGAACATTTAACATTTAAAAAACTAAACTAAAAATAAAATATTTTTATAAACGTTTAACATTTAAAAATTACACAAGTAATCAAATAGAATACACACTAATACTTAAACACAAGTTTCAGCAATACAAAATGATGCCATTTATTAGTAAGTTTAAACTTAAAATAGAAGTAAGTGATAAACAATTTAGAAAAATAAAAATAATATTAGATCAACTTTTTTTTTTCTCTAGAAGAAGATTAAAGTTCAAATCTACTTGCTTATAAATTGTATATCCTCTTTGTTTAAGTTGATTTTCCTTCCACATAAGGTCGAACGTTAAGTCTATTTAGAGATCTAATTATGATTAATCTTATTGAATATGACCATGATATTTTCTCAATATATTAAATATCACGTAATTAATGAGAAAAAATACGCCAAAATTAACGGAATTTTGAGAGTCTTAACACAATCACCATCTACAATAAACAACTATTTTCTTTTTCTTTATATAAAAAGACAAGTAAGAGAAAGACATGAACAAAGAGCAAAGAACAATATTCAATACCGACTCCAGTGCTTTAGTACAGATAAACCCAAACTTTATGAAAAACTTTTTTCTGGAACAATCATATTAAGAATAGTTGTCAACAAAATTTCTTTTTTTCGATCTTTACTGGTTTTTTGAGTTTTCAAGTGTCTTTTTTCCAATTTATTTCAGAAAAGTGTAATTATACCGGGGGAAGTAAATATACAAATACTTAAATATTAGTCATTTTAATTAATTCATAATTAGAGAACTGTAACAAAATAAATGCACACTTTTACTAAATTGAGAAATTTGTTTACTTGGTGATACAAATTCTTTCTCCATTTTAGTAAAACTTTGCGTACTTCAAGAATAAGAGATTTAGCATTATTGTACTTTAGTTGTTTACTAGCTGGCACTACGTGTGTCTGTGTCTGAATCAGTTATCGGGTTTGGGCGACCTTAATAGAAACAAATCACGTATTTGTGACTAGGAATCTGAACTATTAACACATGTTCTGTCTCACACTTAACTAACCCCATCTAATCTTTAGCAACACTTTCGTTCCTTTATTAAAACCCCAACACACACTGAAGATCACAGTGTGAGAAAAATGAAATTGTGTTTACTTGTGGCGGTGTTGCTGGTCACAGTCACAGTGGTTTCTTGTGGCAATGTGAGCTACGATGGTCGCTCTCTCATCATCGATGGCCAACGCAAGCTTCTTATCTCTGCTTCCATTCATTACCCTCGAAGCGTTCCTGCGGTGACACTGCACACCACCCCTTCTTTTATTTCTTCGATGTGGGACATTACAGTTCTCTGATAAGTGATGTTGTTTGTGGCAGATGTGGCCTGGTCTTGTTCAAACAGCGAAGGAAGGAGGGGTAGATGTGATTGAAACCTATGTTTTCTGGAACGGCCATGAGCTTTCTCCTGGCAATGTGAGTAGTATGAAGTCATTTATAATTGTTTAAACTTGTTGGTAAGCATTTATTGGAGGAAATCAAGAAGTTAAAGTAGATTGAGGTTCTTTTATCACTTAAAATCAACTTATGATCATAGCTTTTGCAGTGCAGAAGTTTCTTCATTTAACTTCTTCAAAAGTTGAAGTGCATAAGTTAATTAGTTGGAAGATAATAGATACTCTTAGAGGTTATAGTGTGATGTAAAAATTTTTAAGACTTCCCCCCTCTCACTTGAAACTGTGAACTTGATGTAGTATTACTTTGGAGGAAGGTTTGATCTGGTCAAGTTTGCGAGGACTGTTCATCAAGCAGGGATGTTCTTGATTCTTCGAATAGGCCCATTTGTTGCTGCAGAATGGAATTTTGGGTGAGTTAATAATTTCTTATCGGGTTCTAAACAATTGTTACAAGTTACAGTGTCTTATGGTGGAGAAATTAAACAACATTAACCAGTTTTAAGAAGTGGATTGCAATTTCATAAATCTTAACTATAGCTGTATGTTACAGTGGTGTACCGGTGTGGTTACATTATGTTCCAGGCACGGTTTTCCGGACTTATAATCAGCCTTTTATGGTATGTATCTGTGCTTTAAATTATAATTGTAATTCATACCACCGTTTATGTACTTATTTGTAGTAAAATTACTTTGACTGCTCTAACTTTGTTGGCTCTTTCTTGGGGTTCAGTATCATATGCAGAAGTTTACAACATACATAGTGAACCTTATGAAGCAAGAGAAGCTTTTTGCTTCACAAGGGGGGCCCATAATCTTAGCTCAGGCAAGTATAACCTTAAACATTGCAATTTGTTCTCAGTGCCTCTGTTTGTATTCATAGGATGGGAATTATGGATTTGCATATGAACTACTGTTTTTGGTAGCATTACTTCAATTTTCTTGTCTACTTTGTCCTCTCAACATATCATTTAGCATCTTCACAATTTTGCAGATAGAAAATGAATATGGATACTATGAAAATTTTTATAAAGAGGATGGTAAGAAATATGCCTTGTGGGCTGCAAAGATGGCTGTGTCTCAAAATACAGGTGTCCCTTGGATAATGTGCCAACAATGGGATGCTCCAGATCCTGTGGTATGATTATACTCTCTCTTAGAGATCTTATTACAATATAAACTCAAATTAAATTGAGAATTGTAGATCTTGTTATGAGAAGATAATGAAAACTTCCAATCATTAGTAGGAAATGTCATAATATACAATATGCTGTGCTTCAAAATTCTCAGTTTTTGCTGTTTATGTGCATGATTTTTTTCTTCTTTTGAGTATCTATGTTGCTGGTCACATTTAGATGATAACCCTGCTATTCACGATTCTTTTCCAGATTGATACATGCAATTCATTCTACTGTGACCAATTTAAACCCACTTCTCCAAATAGGCCCAAAATTTGGACTGAGAACTGGCCTGGATGGTATGCTCGAACACTTTATAACTTCCCTGTAGTCCATTATTCATATTTTTCTTCAGAGATTCCATTTTATACATGTGATTTTGTACATGATGGAAATGCTTTTGTGGTGAATTTTGGCTAATAATCATCTTATTTGTTGGGCATGATTCAGAAATGTTTTTTTATCCATTTCCATTGACAATTATGTAACAAGTAAAACTGAATTTTTTCACTCGAAAATGTTTGGGGGTGTTTGGCAAATTTTGAAAAACAGAGATTTAGGTAGATTGGAGCTGGGTTATATACTAAATTTTAAGAAACCAATTCTACCTGAGCTAAATTTGATATAAAACTATTTCTCAAAAGTCAAACACATTTTCTTTCAATCTCTCTCTAGTTAAACATAAATGATCATTGGATAAGTTATACTTAAAGGATGACTCGTACATGGTGCATTTCAAGCACCGTATCTATTTACTCACCAATTGCAACTGCTCAAATCGTACATATCATATTGTGAATTTTGCAGTACTGCTAACATGTATTTGATATAGAAATTCAATATTAGGATTAGTTTTGGACCAACCTGAACCCAGTTTTGAACTAGTTTGACTCAATAAGACCTGTGTTATTGGTTCCATACTTGCACTTAATACCATTTTAAACTAGTTTTTGAAATTGCCAAACTCGAGAAACTGTAGTTGATGGATTTTAAAAACTGTGCAATAGTCTACAAGATAACCTAAATGCATCTGCCAGACTCAGACCTAGGAAAATAATAAAAATATGAAACTTTTGAAAATCTAGCCTTTCAGTTTATTTAGAACTTTAACTAAGGATGCTTTTCTTTGTCCTTCTATTTTCCCAGGATAGAGGAGTTAAAATTGAGCAATAGTTAATATTTGATTTTGATCTTGCAATACGGAATGTATCTCTCATTTAGCACTCTTCTGTCCTGGGATTTTCTATTATTTTAAGGTTTAAGACTTTCGGGGGCAGAGATCCTCACAGACCAGCAGAAGATGTTGCATTTTCTGTTGCTCGTTTCTTCCAGAAAGGTGGAAGTGTACACAATTACTACATGGTACAGTTTCTTTTTTTTTTTTCTTTTAAATTAGACTATTTCCACTGTATTAAATAATATTAAAGGACTTTATCTGAATAATATGCTATGTCTTAATTTATTTTCCTCTTGTTGATCTCTTTCTATTATCCCTTTCGATTAGTATCATGGAGGAACAAATTTTGGACGAACAGCTGGTGGTCCATTCATTACTACAAGTTATGACTATGATGCGCCGATAGATGAGTATGGTAAGATATCTAACTAAAGTTCTTATAACGTTGTAATTAATGTATGCTCAGGTCTCTTTACCCTCCCTATACTGAAGAAAGTCCTTACTTCTTACAATCAATGCTAAATTTTACTGCTTAATAAATTTATAATATAATGACAGGGTTACCTAGACTTCCAAAATGGGGACATCTTAAGGAACTTCATAGAGCTATCAAGTTATGCGAGCATGTACTGCTTAATGGGAAACCGGTTAATATCTCCCTTGGTCCTTTTGTGGAGGTATCTTCCTTCCATCAAATATTGAGGACTATTTATATTGTCTCTTGTTTAGTTATGAATCATGTTCGAGATTCATATTGACTAAGAATAAGGTCAAATTATAATATATAACTGGACTGTAAAACTCATCTTACAAGTTGGTTCTGTGAGGTTCATTTAAATATAAACCCATCAGATGGTATCATAGCCATCCCATGATGGAGAGATAGAGCGATACGTTTTTTTGTGTTATTAGTTAACGATGTCATTAGACATAAACCAAGTTTTTCTTTTTTCTTTTTGCATACTAACAGGACTTTCTATGGTAAGGTATGATAATTTCTTGAATTGGGGTCCACCCTGTACTTAATCCATTCATCTGGTATTCTAAGCCATTTTATACTAACCATTGTATTGCATTTGCAGGCTGATGTCTATACTGACTCATCCGGAGCATGCGCTGCCTTTATTTCTAATTCTGATGATAAAAATGATAGAACAGTGGAATTTCGGAATACATCATATCAGTTGCCAGCTTGGTCAGTTAGCATTCTTCCTGATTGCAAGAATGTAGTGTTCAACACAGCGAAGGTAGGTTATTGTTGTTCCTACGTGGTTGACATCATTCCTTAATAATGTATTTACATAGAAATCATCATTGAGGGCTTGGTTTAAATTTGTAACATTGCTATAATTTTAGTGATGCCAAAGATTGCATTGGAACTCTGGTCTTGAAGTTCCTCTAAAATTAATGAAAAATTTGGAGGTTGATGATAAAAACAGAATTTGACTTACACCTAAAACAAAATCTTATCAATCCTACTATTAGCTGTTAAAGTTTTGATGTTTAGATCTATGGAATCAACTACCCATGAAACTGAAATTGATACTTGCATGGCCTAAATCACTGACATAACGAGAACTTTCTCTGTACTAGAAATTATCATCATAATTATTTCCCCCGTTTTCTGTTCACTCCAATCATATTAACAAATGTGACGAATTATTATTGCATTGATCTATTTATATACTTCTTTTGGTCATTGCATTTAGTCATGAAATTTTCTACAGGTTAATTCCCAGACAAATGTAGTTGCAATGATTCCTGGAAGTTTGCAGCAATCAAATAAAGGTGTAAATTCTTTGAGATGGGACATTGTGAAGGAGAAACCAGGAATCTGGGGGACAGCAGACTTTGTCAAAAATGGTTTTGTTGATCTCATCAATACCACCAAAGATACTACTGACTACCTATGGCATACCACAAGGTTTGTCTTAGTTAGGATAAAAAATATTTTAACTGCACATGTCGATCAGTTAAAAGGAATAAGGATAAAAGATTCACATGCCTATGCATAATATTGCACTAGTATTATTTAAATTTCTTTAATAACTAATCCCTATAAAAATGTAGAGTTATGCATTAAATACCTGTATCTTTGATGAAGAAAATATTATGAACATTTTGATGTGGCTAAAGCATGGGGAAGGTAACGATTTATAGGAAAATACTAACACTTGGAATGAGGAATCAGTAATGGTACACCAGTAGTTAAAGTAAAAAAGTTGTGACTTCCACATTGTCTTAAGTCTACTAATTTCCAGAATTGCTATCAGTAAAAGGTAAATCTGGATGTCAATGACTTCTTATGGTTTTATGATATATGGATAAAATTATATTTTTATGCTCCATTCCTTCCTAGTTACCTGTAAACTTTGACAAACATGCTTAATATCTCTCTGCTTGGACATTCGTTTTGCTATAGGCTTTAGAACTCGTATGGACAGATTTTAGTTAGAATTGTGCTATATTATCAATGCTGCTCCTTTTCATAATCAATTATAAACTCATTTGTATAGTGTAATATACATTAACTTGTATAATTTATTAAAGTTTATTTTAAATGTGATCAATGCTCAATTTTCTATTGATGGCAGTATATTTGTTGGTGAAAATGAAGAGTTCTTGAAAAAGGGAAGCAAACCAGTTCTTCTAATTGAGTCTACAGGTCATGCTCTCCATGCTTTTGTGAATCAGGAATATCAAGGTTATCTTCTGATAGATAATACTTTATATTTTATTAATCAACTATCATTATGTGTTCCTGTCAGAATTGAGTCCGTATGAAATTCATTACTTTTTATCTCTTGTTATTTGGCAATTTTATCCTTTCTCTCTTTAGGTACTGGTACTGGAAATGGAACACATTCACCATTCACTTTTAAGAATCCCATCTCCCTCCGAGCAGGGAAAAATGAAATTGCTTTGTTGTGCTTGACAGTTGGCTTGCAGGTGAATTCCTCTGCTTAGAATTAAAGCAAGCATTTTCTCGGTTTCTTTTACTTTTTTTTTATGTGAATGAGGCTTGTGCCTAATATACCCCAACCTGGGAAGAGATTAAGCAATTGTTGTAACTCCTAAGAAATAAATTTCTCATCATGCTACATTTTCTATTATGGTTCAGACAGCTGGACCCTTTTATGACTTTGTGGGGGCAGGACTCACAAGTGTGAAGATTAAGGGACTGAACAATGGGACAATAGACTTGTCTTCATATACTTGGACTTACAAGGTATCTTTTCCCACCCACTATCTTTGAAATGCTGCTCAATTTTATATAGACCCTTGATAGGGTGGAAATTTATCTTTCATGATTTCTCAGATTGGAGTGCAAGGAGAACACCTAAAGCTATACCAGGGAGATGGGTTGAATAATGTGAGTTGGACATCTACTTCAGAACCACCAAAAATGCAGCCATTGACATGGTACAAGGTAATGAATTCAAATTATGAATACATCTTTCGTTTAGTTTGTGTTTCTTGGTGAAGTATCTTTTAAAATTCTTGGCCTTGCAGACTATTGTGGATGCTCCACCTGGAGATGAACCAGTTGGGTTGGATATGTTACACATGGGCAAAGGTCTAGCCTGGTTAAATGGAGAGGAAATAGGAAGATATTGGCCTAGAAAAAGTGAATTCAAGAGTGAAGACTGTGTGAAGGAATGTGATTACCGAGGCAAATTTAATCCCGACAAATGTGACACTGGTTGTGGAGAACCAACACAGAGATGGTAAAACTATTGACAAAAATTTATCTTGGTAGGTCTCAAGAGTTATGCACCATTCTTCTTGTTTTAATGAAACATTTTGCATTTCCTATGTATCAGGTACCATGTTCCACGATCCTGGTTCAAGCCATCAGGAAATGTTCTTGTTGTTTTTGAGGAGAAAGGTGGAGAACCAGATAAGATTAGGTTTGTGAGACGTAAAATATCTGGAGCATGTGCCCTTGTTTCTGAGGATTACCCCTCCGTTGGACTCCTTTCTCAGGGTGAAGATAAAGTACAGAATAACAAAAACATTCCTTTTGCCCGTTTGACCTGCCCCAGTAACACTCATATATCTGCTGTGAAGTTTGCTAGTTTTGGAACTCCCTCTGGATCATGTGGATCTTACCTCAAGGGAGATTGCCATGATCCCAATTCTAGCACAGTTGTTGAGAAGGTATATCCCTTGTTTTCCCTTGTTTCTTACTCTGACATTTAAAGTCAAAAATTATCTTCACTCTCAGCTGTCTGTCTTTTTCTTTTATAGAAAGATGTTTCATGCAGTGTTTTAGTAATTGTTTGTTTGTTATTTTATATTGAAATATTTTATAGTACTGATAGATTTCCTTAAACTTCGTTGTTGTTGTTGCAGGCGTGCCTAAACAAAAACGACTGTGTCATAAAATTAACTGAAGAGAATTTCAAAACCAACTTGTGTCTTGGTTTAACAAGGAAACTTGCAGTGGAAGCGGTTTGTAGTTGATTAATATTAATATTATTGCTATCAATTCCGGAGGAGCATTGCATTACACTATTTATTTTACCACCTTGGCTGCATCAAAAATCAGATGAAAATTTTGCTTGTATTAGTATTGATATTATTGACATGGTCTCATGTAAAATTTATGGCAGGGAAATCTGCTATGAATGCCTTTATCTTTTAATTAATTTGGATTTCATATGCATTGAGAATCAATGCATTTTGGGAGAACATAATCTCCGGTGAAAAAAAACTGCACTCCTACGATCTAAGTGTTAAATTTTTTAAAATTTATATTTTATAGTTAAAATTATTATTTAAAGGAAATTATTGAAAGGTTGGGATCTTATGGAGTGGTAATGTCAGAGGAGTGACATCATTCACACAAGGCTATGAAAACTATATAGCATGAATATTGATACATGAACTCAGAAAATTTTGACACGTGTAATTTCTAAAAGACACAGATATAGGGATTTATATATCATGAATTATTTAAATTTACACTCAAGAATTATGTATTCAAAATTATCAATAAAGAATATTATTTAAATATAATAATATAAACATATTGTCACCTAATATAAAAACAAGATATTAAATAAAAATGTATATATATAGACGAGTATATCCTTACAACTAGGTTGAGGATGTTTCAGTTTAGATTAAAAGGCACGTGTGCTATTGTTGTAACATGAAACCATTTAGGCAAAAGTACAAATCACATAATGTGATTAAAGATAAGTAAACATATTAAGAAAATCTTAAGATGACCTAATCTTGTAAAACCTAGGTCTAATAATTAAGGTCTATTAAGGAAGTATAAATAATACTATTTACAAGGTAAGTGATGTATCTCATTTTATTGCAACCTTCTTATTTACTGCAGCTGTTAACTTAAGCGTCAAAGTGTTTTTGCAGATTCTCTTGTCGACGTGGTCTCTACAATTCTCATTGGAAGAGAACATCTCGATAGAAGCAGCGAAGAAGACTAGTAACTTAGAGAACATATTGAAGAGTAGACCCAATGTTGACTTAATACATCTCGACTCAAATAGAAGATTTGCGTCCTTTTGGTTACATTTAGGCCTAGTAGGAACATTGGCGTCCACCATGGGGCCAAGTTAGATTGATACACATGGTGTACACTAAGAACATGGTGAGTGACGGATGAAAGTTTGCAAGTAGCAAAGACCAACTAGATGGCAATGATGTTGGCATTGCAGTAAGAGTTGACTAAACTACAAGTTGAGAACGCTAAGATGAAGCGGAAACTTGGAAGTGGCGATGAAGAGAAGGATCCACCTCGACCAAGCAAAACTCATGTGACATCCCTACCCATAGTCAGGGAGACAATAGAGGAAAGTGTGTAAAATTCCAATCTTGCACAGTCGGAACAACAGATACCTCCACCCTACTACAGCATTTACGCAAGCACTTGTTTGTTGACGACGTAATGGAGGCACCATTGCCACAAGGCGGGAAGATTGTAACCATAGACAAATATGATGACACAACTGGTCTTGGTGAGCATATGCATGTGTATCTTACATAATTTAGTCTTTACACCACCGAGGATGCGATTTTTGGCAAGGTGTTCACTACCTCCCTCAAGGGCGCAAGTCTCAGTTAGTTCACCCAATTTGCTCCTTTCTCCATATATTGCTTTGACACTTTGATCATCCAATTTGGTACCCAGTTTGCTACATCTAAGCCACATAACCTTACCTCGTTGGCGCTAATAAATATTTACCAAGAGAAGGGAGAACCCCTACGAGTGCTCGTGGAACGTTTCGGCAAGCTTGCCTTTAGCATCGTCAACCTTAGTCCCCGAAGTTGCATTGCACCAAATGGTAACAACCTTGAGATAGGACCTTTCGCTGATAGCCTTTGCAAGAAGCCAACATCCATCATGGTCGAGTTGAGACTAAGAGTTGCCAAGTATATGCATATGGAAGAATTGAAAGACTTTAAGAATAAGATCAAGGTTGAAAACAACATCATAGAGAAGAAGTAAGATAGAGAAGGACTCGCCAAGGGTCCTCTGAGAGATCTTGGCCTCCTCTCCCCCAAAATCATAAGGATTCACCAAGTATACCTTGTTGAGTACTCCTAGGTCTCGAGTTCTTAAGGAAGCTTTGCACGCTCAGCTTATCACTCCTTATAAGAAGACTCACATAGAGACTTCCTCTACTAGATTGACCTTGTCAATGCAGAAAGTCCTTGCTTAACTAAGGAAGACTCATTGAAGATCCAAATAGAGACTTTCTTTACTAGACTGACTCTGTCAATACAACAAGTCCTTGCTAAGAGCCTGGTTAGCCAAGGTAGACTCATTGAAGATCCAAGTAGAGACTTCCACTATCATGAAAAAAAAAATTGAAGCCAAAGAGGGATGAAATGAAAAAATTGAAAAAGGGTAAAAGAAAAAAAATTGTAGAGATACAAAAGTTATACAGGTGCTGGAAAAATATGTTTGTATAGAGATAACGAAGGTCCTCACATTGAAGGCAAAGAGGGATGAAATGTAAAAGGCCCATGTCACCAATTCATCACAAAACTTAAAAGGTCATTTCTTTTTTTTACATCCCCACAGTTTCCATGTACACTGCATGCTTAGTGGTTGAAAGACCAAACTGTCTCTTTTGCAGTTGTCGCTCTCATGCTATCGTAAAGTCATATTAAAAAATACTAAAATATACAATATAAAAGTTAAAAGAAAAAAATTCATATTACAGAACATGAGATTACCCATGAGAGTAGAGAAAACTTTCAAATTACAAAATTTAAATGTAAACAACTATTTCTGTTGATTTTACTTGACTTAAGTGAAATTAATCGATTGAATAACAATTCAACTGATTAAATACATTCATATCAAAACTATATGCAACAAGCCTTTTAACTTGTTAAAAACTTTTTTAACAGGTTGAAAAAAGACAAACATAAGAGAAAAGACATTTATCTTATATCGTATAGTCTACGAATACAATACAATATTCAAGCTTTGAGATCTTCATAATTGTTCCAGATGCAACAGGTCACAAGCTTGATCAACAACGAATCACTTCAATTCTTCATTAAGTCTTCATCAATCTCACATGATCACATGTACTAGTTTCATCAAATTTATGCACCAAAGGTCACTTGTGCAAACAATTTATTTACTGATGATGAAAACAGAAAGAGAAAAGACAACAACTTAAGATAAGCAAAAAGAAAGGAAAAAGAAAGAACGATCAAGAGATACGCAACATAAGTATTATGATACCAGGGGTGGATCTTAGTATGGTTTGAGGGGGCCATGGCCTCCTAAATTTTTTTAAAATTTTAAAAAAATATATGTAGTATATAATAAATAATAATATTTAATGTTAATAAATAATTAAAATATAAAATTAAATATAATAAAGAATACAAAAAAATTATTGAGATATTTTTTTAATTCTCTCTTATTGTCTTTTAAGTTTCTCACATATTGTATTCATCTTCCACTCTTGAATGTCTTCTTTGGTTTCTAAAAAAAAAATAAAGTTATATACATAAGTAAAATCGGATATATAATTATTAGAATAATTGTTGGAGACTCCAATGGTGGATATACTAGTATGATAATTTATATGATATTTTTGCTTGCATTGTATTGTTTGGTCTACGTACAAGAACTTTTAACATTCAAGATTACGTAGGATTATACACAAAAGATCCTTAGTATTTTTTTATGAGTGGAAGAAAAAGTTATGTATTATATGTTTTCTATAATTTTTTTTGATTGTGACTTTATTTTATATATATATATATATATATATATATATATATATATTATTAATTACGTCTCTCAATTTTTGATTAGATTTTGATAAATTATTTTTTAATCTTAATTTTTGTTTAAATAAGTATATTAATTAAAAATAAAATAAAATATTTATTTTTTTAATGTATTTTTTTAACATGATAAAAGGGAAGATATTCAGGAGATGAAAACAATAAACTTTATCTATTCATATTTTTCAAGCATGATATTGAACAAAAATATACAAGAAAATTTAAATACTAAATTATATATATTTTTATTATATTAATGATAATGATCAAATATTTAATCCCTTTACTATTTTTTTTGTCGCGAATATTAGGATAGCATGACCATGGTTGAATCACACATAAACGCAATAATTCGTGAAGGAGACAAACTGATATTGGTATGCTTGATGAAATATAAAATGAATAGAGAAGAATCATAAAGGAAGAACAGAATAAACTGTGAATAAAAAAGGTAATATTAGAAAGAGAAAGAGAATCACATATAAATTGGACTTCATGCAGCGCATAAAGAAGCCCACGCACCCATGACCTTCAAAATGGATACGATGGCGCTAAGCGGAACAACACACCAGCAAGCGAAGCTAGTGGAAATCACGTATCAATTTTCATATCTTGGCATTTGTTATTTTGAAGCTTGATTATTTTATTTTGACACACTTCACATATCAATTCTCCCCTTATCATCCGTGAAGAAGTGATCAAGACCATTTGTGAGAGCAGAGGTGGAGGTCAACGAGGCCTTCAAAATGTTGATACACTGCACAAACAAATTACAAGGAAAAAAAACCTAATTAATAAATCAATATATAATTGAAACTTCAAAAAAAGTAGGGTGACGACGTAGTTGATAATAAAAAAAAAAAAAAGAACTATATTTACTTACCTCCTTAAAGCCAATGACAACATTTTTTTCCTTGAGGTCACTCAAAGGAGTTTTCGAACAATTGATTAAATTTAAAACTGAAGTTGTAGAAAACGGTGCTACCACCAAATCATCCGTAACCAGGTACGTTTGTGGGCCCTTCACATAACCGAAACCATATAAAAACATCTGTTCATACCATACTGTTGCTGTAACAGGATAATAACGTCGATCATTTTTGACACACGACATATTCACAGTACTATCTCCACTCGAAAAATCCACATAGTCTGTGCAGAACTTGTAGTGATTTGGGTGGAAAAATGGAAAAATCGGGTTGATCAATGTGACATATGATACCAAGGAAGGATCAATGAGTCTCTTCTTTACTTCCTCTGACATCCAATAAATGTTTCCTTCTAAATCAACAATGCTCTTGTATAGTTTATCGATGCATCCCAAGGAACAGTTTCCTCCAAGAATTCGTATAACTCCTCCTAGAGGAAAAGTCAGAAAACTTAAAATCATGTCTGCAAAATGATTATCCCCTTGAGCATACAATAATTTGCCATCTGATTTTCTTATGACTAGATTCAATGAGATTTCGATGTTCTTGTCGTATTCAACACTACATAACGAAAACGTTGACCTCTCGAGTATCGGTTTCTTTTCTGAAAGCAAATATGTCAGGCATGACTTGGAAATCAAAGAGCACTTTAGAAGATCCAGTATCTGTATAAAATACTGATCAATCAGATACGAAATATTCATACAAATTGGCGTATGTAAATAAAGCAAATTACAAACAGAAAAGAATATTATAGGAAACGTAAAATGTAAAACAAAACCTTTTCCTTTGTGACATTCACAGTCATTTCCTTGACTTCACTTGGGTCTTTTATTCCTGAATTTTGGAGCACTGCAAGGTTCAGTTTACTCACAGAGTTTGGTATGACAACTAAATCATCAGTGATGACAAAAGTCGCATTGTCGTTAACAAATCCACTGAATGAATGTTTCAAGAAAACACGGGTCAAAGGACTCCCACAAGAACAGTTTAGTTCAGTTTTGAAAGGGGCCAAACGGTGATACCCTGGATCAGACTTGGAACATATGAAATACTCTTTGGACTCAGGATCATCAATGTTAAGCTTAAGAGTGTTGCAATAATCTTCAGGTATGTTCCTAGGTTGCACCAACAATTGTTTGAATCCCTGTGTACAGAAACAGTGGTTGTCGAGATTTTGCACACTATGATAGAGTGAGTGCAGACAACCAATTGTAAGTGGTTCAATGTTAGAGTCTTTTTCTACGAGTCTTGCAATGGTTCCTAAAGGCAGCAATAAGAAGCTGAACAAGATATCCACAAAGTCTTTATTTGCTTCGGCAAATATGACTTTGTTCGTATATTTGTTCACCAGAAGTTTCAATGGCACTTGCACATCCGCTTCACTAGTAGTAGCAGTAGCCATGCTAGCAAGCACCGAAAGTTAAAGAAGAAAATCAGATTCGTAAAATAAGGTGGAACCCTATACTAAACTTGAAGCAACTCGTTTAAGTTAACTCTTGCCAGATAACTTGAAAAATCACATATATAACAGTCGAGTTCACAATCATCATGGTTAATTTTGAAAACATTGGCCATTAATTATGCCATGTTCTTGAAACTAGCACTATTTTGAATTCTTGGATAAAAAGATAGGCGTGACATAGTTACGTTTGCATATTGGATGCATATGCGGTGTTAATTGGGCACTATTTCCACTGCAATTCTCTTTGTTTCTATGCATTTACTCGTGAACGTAAACACTAGAAAAAGTGCAGAAATCAACACAAAAATTGGAAAACAGAAAACGAAAATAAAAATATATTTTATATTATAATAAAATTTGCGAAGAAAGGGATTATAATTAATTATACAATTCAGTCTAATCGATCATATAAATATAAATGTTTTAGAAATATATTTTAATATATATATATATATATATATATATAATAAAACCAATAATTGAATTAAAAATATTAAATAAGTAGTGAAATAAAATAAATGTAATATTTTGTTAATATGTATTTTATATTAAAGGTTTAAAAATACATTCGGTCCCTATTTTTGTTGATTTTATTCAATTTGGTCCCTATTTTTCGTTTTATGTTCAATTAGGTTCTCATTTTCGTCAAATTGTGATTAATTTGGTCTTTTTCACTAACGATGTTTAAATAGTTAACGTTTTTGAACCGTACATGCCACGTGTCAGCTCCTGGTTTTTTTGATTTTCTTTTTAGTTTTTTTGATATTTTTTAATTTTTTTTTAATTTTTTTTAATTTCAAAAAAAGTGTCCACGTGTCAAGTCACAATTGTGTCACGTGTCAATTTAAGAATATAAATATTAGAAAAAAAATTAATAATTATATCCTTATAATATTTTAAATAATTATATTCTATTTAACAATTAAATATAAGAATTTATTCAATTTATAATTAAATTTAATAATTTATAATTGAATTTAAAAAATAATAAATTCAAAGGTCAATTTTAGAAAAGATATTAATATAATTTGTATAAAAGATATTAAATTTAATGTCAATTTGTGTAAAGTCCCAATTAAATAGACAAAATCAATTTAAATAAACGCAACATATATATATATATATATATATATATATATATATATATATATATATATATATATATATATATATATATATATATATATATATATATATATCCAGAGAGTGCAGAAAAACGGAATATAACGTACACAGTACCCCAACATATCCATAACAAAAGGAAGAGGCTCTACAGGCCTAAACGAGGTACAAAATCTCGCCAAGAGCGAGAGAAACTACTACTACTAAACTCCAAAAGCAGTGGCCCCCAAAGTGAGCCTGATAGTCGTCCAAGATTCATCAAACTACAACATCTCTATTATTATTACCACTGCCAGAGGTTCTCACATCTGCTCACATCAATAAGGTTGATGATCACCGCAAAGGTGGAAACCACATACAATCATGCAAACAAGCAAAGGGTAAGCTAGTGAAAAAGGTTCTCATATCATACACTCAACATACGATTACATATTCAAGCATAAATATTGGGAAACCACACATGACATACCAAACCATTTAAAACTCCAACACTAGACTATCCGGATACGCCTGATGAGGCACCACCACGAGACAGTGGAATTATGTCCTAGCAGTGAGGCGTCACCACGAGGCCTTCACAGAATTACACCCTTACAAGAGGCACAACCATGTGGCCTTCGTGGAATTACGTCCTGGCCTTGAGGCACCACCACGTTACCCTCGTGGAATTACGTCCTGATCTCGAGGCACCACCGTGAACTCTCACCTCGAGGTTCATAGAATTAGGTCCAATAGTTGAGGCACCACCGTGAACTCCCCCTAGAAGGGCCCACGGAATTATGTCCATACGATGAGGCACCACCACAAGCCCCTCTACAAGGGTCATGGGATTACGTCCTACACAAACCTTACTCATACATTATCAACCAATCATGAAGTTCCTATGCATACCATTAGCATATCATTTAGTATACATGGCCAACCATCAATCATATCTCATGCCAAGCTCATTACAAATTCATTAGTTCCCACCCATAACATACATAGTACATGCATATCCATCCCCTTTATAAAATAAATCAATGGACCAGCCAATCAAACAACCAACAACATTCATGAAACGAAGCATAGCAAAAACCCAAGCTAGGTCTCGCTCAAGTTGGGAGTCCTCGCTCAAGCAAGAGGAGTACTCTCGCTTAAGCTGCAGACTCTCGCTTAGGTGAGACTATGACAGTGACTTTGGGCAATTTCGCGGATTCTCGCTTAGGCGAGGCTATCTCGCCTGAGTGAGACAGTCCGTCGCTCAAAATGCAACCCCTCGCCTGGGCGAAGGTTCGAGCAAAAAAGTTTGGGCGAGCTTCTGCTATTCTCGCCTAGGCGAGACGAGCTCGCTTGGGCGAAAATATCAGCTCTCGCCCCTGTTCACGCATACATGACAGCACACCCAACCAAAATACATCGTTCAAACCATTTCCATGCGAACCCAAACAGCATACAAACATATACTCATGAAACAGAAGCAAACCAAGCAACAAAGTACTTAAAAGAACAGAAAACGCTAGCTTCCCTTACCTTGAGTGGGAGCACTGAAGTTCACTGAGAAGAGGGGAAAATACGGCGACTCAAACTAGTGCAGTAAAACTGGAAAACAAATGTATTACTAAGCATATTGTTTTAGATTTGACTCAAACATAGACTAAGGCACAGGAATGGAAAGGGAAAGGTAAAGTCTAAGTTTAACTTACCCGAATGAGACCTTAGAGTGAAACAGCGGTTGCTCAGGGGATGCCCTAGCAGAGCTCTACGTTCAACTGCAAGGGGGTAGGGGAACAATCTTCTTTGAAAATTAGCAGAATGAGGTGTTAGGGTTGGTTTAGGTGATTTTGGGCACTTCCTAGGCTGGCCTTAGACCCAACAAATTGAGGCAGTCCCTTAGCTATTAGGACAGAGAAATAAATGGGCTTTACAATTTGAAAGGGACAAAATTGGTTTATTTTAACAAAAAATGGGACTAAATTGAACAAAAATAACAAATATAGGAAATAAATTGAACAAAAAAAAAATAATACTACCACAAATTGGCACGTGGCACAATTGTGACTTGACACGTGGACCATTTTTTTGAAATTAAAAAAATTAAAAAATTAAAAAATTAAAAAAAACAAAAAAAAAACAGGAGCTTACATATGGCATGTACTATTCAAAAACGTTAACTATTTAAACAACGTTAGTGAAAAGGACCAAATTGACCACAAGTTGACGCAAATTAAGACCTAATTGAACATAAAACGAAAATAGGGATCAAATTGAATAAAATCAACAAAAATAAGGACCAAATGTATATTTGAGCCTATATTAAAATAAAGAAATAAAATAAAATTAATAAGTTTAATATTTTTTTATATCTTTTTGTAGGCTTTTCTTTTGAAATATAATTTTTTATTCACTAAAATTATAACAATTTTGCATTTTAGTTTTAATTTTATTTTAACTTTAATTTCCATTTTCGAAAATATATTTCTTATATATATATATATATATATATATATATATATATATATATATATATATAACCAAATTTATTCTTACATTAAATAATTTTCTAAATATATTTATATAATAAATTTATTTTATTACATCAATTAAATTTATTACATATTATTTTCGTACTTCTAGCACCAGTGCAAGCCAATGATTTTAGATTGGTTGTAGTGAAACCGATTTAATAGAAAACATGGTGACAAATTTTGTAAATATTGTGAAGTGTATTAGACCGGTTGTGAGGAGAACCGATCTAATATTCTTATATTAGATTGGTTATGAAGAGAATCGATCTAATATTCCTATATTAGTTTGGTTGTGAGGAGAACTGTTCTAATATGTCATTTTTAATTCAAAAATATATATCAGATTTAATATTAGATTGGTTATGTCGAGAACCACTCTAATATTTTGGCTTCACTAACTTGCAAAACCCTTTCTTTTCTTCCCTCTCACGCCTGAATGTGCGTCCAGATTGTTCATCTTCTCCATTTCTCACATCCCCTCCATCAACCACAAACCACTCTCACCAACACGAAAACCTTGTTGTCGCTACACTTCGAACCACGTCGTTACCGTCAATAAGGTTGAACCATCAACCATAAACATGGAAGTGTCGTTGTTGTCACACCGTTGACGTTGTCACTGCCATCACACATTGATGTTGTCGCCGCCTCCAATGGTTCACGGTGTAACATACTAGTCGGATATTACATAATAAAGAAAATTATAATTGAAAATAAATTTGAACATAATTATTATTTCCAAAACGCGGGAAACTTTAAAATCCTCAATGGCGGTAAATAAAAAAATAAGTCGTAAACAATTTATTACAATCTCGAAATCCAAAACCAACTAGTAAATAAAAATTACAAGTTCCAAAAACACATGTTTTTTATAAAACCCCAATGTCTAGGATTTGTTTTATTCTATTGGAAATGTGTTGCACCAATTGTATCATGACAAAAGTGCACTTAATATGATGAAAATGGCCAATTATTGTGGCAAAGTTTACTTGTTTGTGGTCCATGACGTGGATGAGCCACAATTACTAGATAATGATTTAAAAAAAGTTGTTGGCTATTGTCATGGACTTTTAGAGAGGAGAGATAATAGTCATGTCAATTGTGTTGTAGAAGACAAAGAGGGCAATAAAGGTGACGAAGTGGAGGTTGATTTACAAGTCACATTATACACTATGACAATAAAGCGAGCCACGTAATCATAAATGATCCACGTAACACAAACAATGTCATCCTGTACAGTGCATCATTATCAATTTAAATAATGTCAAGCAAAAGAACCAAATTGAACACAATTTTAAAAATTAATGACCAAATTAAACATACAAAAAAAAAGACAAAATTGAACAAATAAAACCAAAGCAGAGACCAAAATAATATTTAAACTTTTGAATAAAATATATGATTTTACTCTCTCAAGAAAAAAAATATATTTAGGGTCTTCTTGTCAAACTATTTCGAATGTGGAAATGGTTATAAGAAAAATAAATAAATTTATTTAATTACAAGTGATTGAATATACTTATGTGATTGTATTTTTGATTTTTTTAAATATAATTATATTTTTAATAGTTTTATCAAATTAGTTTATTTAATGAGTATTAATCACAATTAGTTTTTACTTACTTTAAAAATTTTAAGTTTTTTAATTTAAGTTACTATTACATTAATTTTCTTTTCTTGCAAAATTTATTATGTGTAATTATAAATAATAACAAATAAAAGATTAAAGAGGATAATAATAAAATTAATTATAAATTAGAAGTTTACTAGAGTAAACTAGTTTGATATAAGTTACCCACCTTCTTATCTTAATAAAATTATTAAGAAAGTAAATGTAAAATAAATTGTTTTTACAACTTTATTTATTATAAATAATTTTTTATATAAATAATAAATTAAATTTAAAAGTAATTATAAATTTTAAAAGATAAAATAATAAAAAATTATTAAGATACTAATATTTTAGATCTTATTATTTGATATCAAATGAAAATTATAATTATTAAATAAATTCAAAACTTAATAATTTTAATAATTTTACGCAAACAAAAGTCTTAATTATTAAATAAATCTAAAATTCAACATCATGAAAAATGAACTCTTCTACTAACTTAAAATGTATATGCATAGATACGATACATGTATCAGATACGATAAGTATCCGATACGTCGATACCTTTATTTTGAAAATAATAAGATACGACACTTGATATATGTATATTGAAAAATGTAGAATAATTCTTAAAAAAGTCATAAATATATGATAATTGTTGGGTAAATCCAAATGAAAACCATATATATTAAAGTTGTCAATATAAAAAATTTATAAATTATTATCATCATAAAAGTATTACTGCTTTGTAAACTAGATTTTTTATTGTTAAATATTAATAAAATATCCTCAAATATCGGACACGAATACGTATCAAATACAGATACGTAATCCATATTGAAGTATTTGTGTATAGATATGTATATAAAATTGCACCCGAGTTGGTTTGTGACTACTAAGATTTTGATCAAACATATTATTAAAATAATAATCAATT
Source organism: Vigna unguiculata (assembly GCF_037176805.1). NCBI lineage: Eukaryota > Viridiplantae > Streptophyta > Magnoliopsida > Fabales > Fabaceae > Vigna > Vigna unguiculata. The sequence continues at coordinate 29,232,535 of NC_140800.1, read as the reverse complement.
AAATAAGCCATAAATGACATACATAGAACTTGAACACAAGTTCTCTCACAAAATCAAGTACTCTCAATCATTTGAGTTAGAACTTTTTCGTGTCAAAACAATCAACATTTAATGGCATAAAGGCTCCCACTACTTGCATTAATTAATTAATTAATTATTTAATTAATTAAATTTTACGGGTCCTACAACTATACAACTAGCAAGCGTACCTTTGATACCAATAACACATCCGCCACCACCACAAACATGCGAAGGCACCCCTTCGTAGATTGTATAATGGACACACCCCTTCTCTCGGGATGGAAAGCTCTCCACATGAAGCAATATAATGCTAGCACTATTTTGTTCAAGTATTGTATTCGACTAATGATGCCCTATTTTGTAAGGTCTTCCCGATCTCACTACAAACACTACCCTCAACTTGTTACGTGTTTGGCAAGTGTACGAAATCATATAAGTAATAAAGTGGACAAGTCTAGATATCGTATCTCATAGGGACTAATGTGATTTAAATTTAATGGATTTACTAATAAAGGCACAAAGAACAAAAAAATTTGGTTTAAAGGAAAATAATTGTAGAATTAAGATGTAAAATATAAACAATTTGGCACAATGGAAACAAATAGCTTGATTGAGAAAAATATCAGATAAAAGCTTCATTGGGATTGGGTTACAAGATCCAATTAAAAGCATAAACACCAAACAATATTCTTCAAATTCCTACTCTAGCACTCACATTATGTAACAAGCCCTAATGTAATTAGCAGCAAGTCTAAACTTTAATAAGAACCCTAATGTCTTAAACATTTCCTTATTAAGAGTTCACATTAATGATCAATTATTTGATGTTATAAATGACCAATGATGTACTCTATGTCTAGATGCATAATCAATTAGTTGTATATTCTAGTCTAGGTTCTAATTTCGTGTCTAATGATTAGATACCCACAAATATGCAATCAATAATTATTATGTAGTTAAAGCAAGAATAGAACACAAGAGTGATGGAAAAGAATTATATTGATTAGTGAAATTAACATAGAATTAAGAATACATTACACCCAACTGGTCTTGAAATTGAAATTGAAATTGAAATTTAGCTAATCCTAGGCATACGAAATACTAGACTGGTGTTGAAATTGAATGCCTCCATCCTTGAGAATGACCTTCTACCTTCAAATGTATAGATATTAAGTTTCTCTCTCTCCTAAGTGTGTCTTTTTCCTTCTCTCCCCCAAAGGGGTGTTTATTTCCTAGGAGGGTTGGTTTCACCTTTGTCAAACCCCTTATTTATAGATATTTCAAATTGGACTAGACCTACAACTTTGTACTTAACCTTTTAATATCTTGTATATCTTGGATATATATATATATATATATATATATATATATATATATATATATATATATATATATATATATATATATATATCTTTTAATCTTTTGACTCAATATCTTTAAGATATTCTTCAAATATTCTGACTTGTAATTTAAGTAACCAACTTTGTAGATTTCTGATACTGTTGATAATATTTGATAATCTCTAAGATTTTCACTTATTTGTAAAATATAATTTATACATCTATCTTTCCACTTTTATTGAATAAAACCTAAAATATCAAATAAAATAACAATAAAATATAAAACCTAGTTCATCAAGCTCCTCCACACTCCATAGATTGCTTTGACACTTTAACATCCCAGTTCGAAACACAGTTCGCTACCAGTAAGCCACACCATCTCACCTCTTTAGCGTTAAACAACACGAAATAGGAAAAGGGAGAATCAATGCGGGTGTTCATGGAGCGCTTCGGGAAAATGGCGTTTGACATTCCTAACCTTAGTTCAAATGTGGCCCTTCACCAAATAGTCACTTTGTTGTGACCAGGGCCCTTCGTGAACAATGTATGCAAGAGGGCCGCCACAAGCATGAGTAAGCTACAACAGAGAGCTACCAAATATATGCAAATGGAAGAAATGCATAGCTCACGAACAAAACTGAAGCTAAAAGCCTACCTGATAGGAAATCCGACAAGGATAGCGTGTACAAAGCGAATCAAAGACCTTCAATACCTAGGGCACCAAAATTTACTCGGTACACACCTCTCAATGCACCCAAAGCTCGAGCTTTGGAGGAGGCATTGCATGTTGACCTCCTCATTCCCCAAGGAGAGTGAATTCCCCATCAAAATGTTGATCCCAACCGACAGCGTCAGTATCACATAAATACTTGCCATATTACTGAAGAGTGCACCACTCTGCCAGTTAAGATTGAGGAGTTGATCCAAGCTAGACATCTAAGATGTTTTGTGTCACGAGGGACTTACTAGCGAAAACTCCCACGTCACGGGCAGTGAAAAGGAGACTACCATAAACATCGAGACAATAAGAATGGTCAAAATGCTAAGAGGAGACAAGATAATTCAGACAACGAAGAGAGTCCCAACTAGATAATAGACCTCTACTAAGAGGAACTATCAACACCATCACAAGAGGATTAGGAGGAGGAGGAGGATCCTCGATGACAACAAGGAAGAAACATCTTAGGACGATGCAATTTGTCAATGCGGTGTTTACAACCATGCAAAGGTTCATATCGTCGATAACTTTCACCAATGAAGATTTCAAGGCAGTAGACCCCAAACAAGATGACCCGATGGTGATAAAAGTTGAAATCAAGTGTTTTGTGATCAAGAAGGTATTAGTAGACCATGGAAGCTCAATGGATATACTCTATTGGGAGACCTTCAAGAAATTACAAATCTCCGAAGACAAGATGCATCCCTACGTTGATGAGATCGTTGGATTTTCTGGAGAAAGTCGAAACTCGAAGGTACATAGATTTGTACACCACATTCGGTGAGGGCCGAAATACTAAGATCATATCTATCAAATATCTTATTCTTGATACGAGTACTTCGTATAACATACTCTTGTGATGCTCTTTTATAATAACGACACTTTAAATTTCATAAAATTAAAAAAGAAAATTATTCTACGATAACAGAACCTTAATAATTTGAAATGTATTATTCTAATAGTTTTTGAAAAACATAATAATACGTACCCTATAACATAGGTCACGAAAAAAAAATTAAGAAAAAGGAAATTTTTATTTAACTTCTAATATTTTATAAAAATAATCAACGTATAGATATTAACAATATGACAAATTGAAATTGATTGAACACTAACATATATTAAAATATATTTCATGATTTGTTCAATTACTCGTAGCTTTTTATTTAGAGATATGAATAAATATAAACTAAAAATAACAAATCTGTATGTTCACATTCAAACCCCATCTTTCGGATATATTATGATATTCCAGCTTCCAAAACTTTATAATTCGGAAATAAAATAAATTAAACAACGGAACTTTTTTTTATGCAGTGCGCATATCTTGAAAAATACCAGAACTCTCATTTTCCTTCCTTTACTTCAGATATCAAGTGACCGAGGCCAACTGTGAGGGCAGAAGTTGATGTCAAAGATGCTTTCAATATATTCAGACACTGCACCAAATCACTGTACGATGAGAAATTTCATGATAAATATTCAAACAAAATGTAAAAAATAAAAGTACAATTACCTCCATGAGTCCAATGGTAACATCCTTCTCTTTCAGATCAAGGAAAGAAGTATTCAAACGGATGATTATATTTAAATCTGAAATAGGTGATGACGGTGCTACCACCAAATCATCTGTAACAACGAACATTCTTGATCCCTTCACAATACTTTCTGTTGCTGATTCAGAATCAGTCAGCGACATTAATCCAAGATAATTTCCACCATCAGGCACGCCCTCACAGCTTCTTAAAAACTGAACAAGAAATTTCGCTTCCTTATTACTATAATATAACAAATATTTTAGATCCTCTTCATTAACAGCGGCTAAAATCTGCGCGCTAGATTTGAACAATGGGAGCAAGTGAGGATCAACAAGCCTGTTCTTCGCTACTTTTGACATGAAATATAGGTTTTCACTCATATCAGTTACGCTCTCGTATAATCCATCGATGCTGCCCACAGAACAATTTCCTCCCAACTTTTGTATAACTCCTCCCAACGGAAAGTTCAGAAAACTTAAAAGCATGTCTGCAAAATCTTTCTCCCCTAGAGCATACAAAATTTTGCCATCTGATTTTCTTATAACTAACTTCAATTTGATATTGATGTTACTGTTGTTCTCAACACTACATGAGACAAACGTTGGCTTCTGAATGACTGGTTTCTTTTCTAGAAACAAATCTGTCAAACATGATTTGGAAAGCATAGAACACTTCAACAAATCCACTACCTGTACAAAATATTGATATTCAAATATAAGGTGAAACAGTAGAACTAAAATAAAATAAGTGTAAATTAGCGAAATTAAATGTAAATGAAGAACCTTTTTGGTGGTGACATTCACTGTAATTTCCTTCAGTGAACTGGGAAATTTTATTCCCAACTTCAAGACTAGTGCAAAGCTCAAATAATCCATAGAGTTTGGCATTACAATGAGATCATCAGTGATGACAAATATGGCATCATCATTGACAAATCCATTGGCTGAACTTTTCAAGAAAACTGTCTGGTTGACAGCTCTGCCGCAGCTACAAACAGAATTTGATGTGCAACGCATAATGGCACTGCAAGTATGGGCACAAAAGTTGTTACAGACAAAGTATTGTTTTAGCGGAGTGTCATCAATGTTAAGCTTAAGAGTGTTGCAAAAATCTTCGGCCATGTTCCATGGACGCAATAGCCTTTCCTTATATGCCTGTGCGGTCAAACAGTTGTCGTCAAGAGCTGCCACACTGTGATAGAGAGAATTCAGAGAACCTATTTTGACTGGTCCAATGTTGGACTCATTTCCTACGAGTCTGGCAATGGTTCCTAAAGGCAGCGTTAAAAAGCTAAATAAGACATCTACAAAGTCTTTTCTAGCTTCCGCAAATAACACTTTGTTCGTCTCTTTGTTCACCACAAGTTTCAATGGCACTCCCACCTCTGCTTGAGGAGTAGTAGCCATGCTAGAAACAAGCCAACGTTAAAGAGGAAAAACAGAACTGAAACAGACGATTTCAGTACTTATATTTATAACGGTGTAGCCTCAAACCAAAACATTCAAATTCAAAAGTTTCATCATTTTTTGTATATTATTTTATTTATAGTATGCTATATAAAAGGGTACTTTAGATACTTTTAGATTTTTAAAATATAATTACATTTATAAATCATTTTATTTAAGCTATCTGATTTAATGAGTATCAATCAAAATTAATTTTCATTTGCTTTTTAATTTTTTATTTCTTATTTAAACTATTTACCTCAAATTTTTTTCCTACAAATTTCATCATGTGTAATGCTAAACAATAATAAATAAATAAAAGATAATAATAAAATAAAATTGAATATATTATTAATTAAAAGTGTATTAAAGTAAGTATTCTTACTAGAAAAGCGTTTTTGGAGATAGAGTAAGAATGTTGACCGTCAAACTATAGTAAAGATTAAAAAGGAGATTCATTTGTAATATATAGGAAAAGGTTTGAGAATTGTGTGACTTCCTCTATAATTAAATTGTATTTATAGTTACTTTTGGAGTCGGCTAAAATGTATAAAAGATATCAAAATAAATAAAAGATATGATTTCTGGTATAAATTATTTGATTATATATTATATTATATGATTCAATTATATATATATATATATATATATATATATATATATATATATAACATTTAGGGAAGGTAAATATAGGGTTGGCAAAAATAAGTAGATGTACTATACGGAAGAAAAAATAGTTTGTTTGAACTGAATTAAAAGTTAGTTTATAAAAATTGAATTAAACTATTTCTTGTTATGTAAAACTGTATTAAGTTATGATTTGAATTATATATCTTAACGTGTTTTCAAGCTGTACTATTTTTTTATCGAATTGTAATGGTTTTTAATCAATTTTTTTGTGAATCACTTTTCAAACTGTACACATTTTTTTTTAAATTCTTTTTAAGATAAACAAAATTTCAATAGGAATTCTATAGGTAAAATGAATAAGATCTCAAGTATAATAATTGATCCTGACCTGACGATATTGTATAGACATAATTAAGATCGGAAGAGTATACTAGTTTGACATATCTTATTAAACAACTGTTTATCTTAATCAAATTAGTTTATAAGGCAATCAAATAAACTAGTAACTAATTTATTAAAATATTAGTTTTAAGTAAAAATTTCCAAACTGGCGAAAGGCTTTTGGTCAGCTTAATATACAAAACTTTGTTGAAATTATAAAGTTTAAGACTAATTTATGCTGCAAGTTTTTTTCTTTTCCAAAAATCATATCTGACCTAAATATGTTTAAAAAGTTATTTTGTGATAGTAATTATAAAATGACTTGTAAATCTATATAGAGACTTAAGTAAGTTTACCAACCTAACAGATTATTTTTATTTCAACCTTTCAATAAAATTAAGTTCTAATTAAATATAATTTTGGTTTTCTTCAGTTTTTTTTTTTTTTTTTAACTTTGCTTATATAGTATTTTTAAAATTTTGTGTGCGTTTTTTTCTCTCACTTTGATTTTCAAATACATTATTCTTTTATTTTTTATAAATGGCCTCTAACTAAATTTATGTAAGTGTTGTGAAATGAGAGGCATTAAATTACTTGATTTTTTAAAAGTTGTAGCGAGTCAACCTACAATCATGATGACTAATTACTTGAACAAGTGAATCATGTTTTATCTTTGACAATCAGATAAATAGAATGGATCAAAAGGGATAAATTGACCTATTTTATCGTCATTAGTTTATGATTAACAACGAAAATGCACGAGGATCATGACTTAACTTGAGAAAAAAGTTATATTACTTCTGTTAAAGAAAATTGATAGCAGTATTGTTTGTCGTCCAACGAATTTATTTTCCACGAGATTTTGGCACTGTGATTATTTAGATGTATTAGAAATTCTACTTTAATGCGTATAACAACGAATCACATATATTAACAAGTTTGATTAAGAAGAAGAAATCATATATATATATATATATATATATATATATATATATATATATATATATATATATATATATATATATATATATATATATATATATATATATATATATATATTTCTCTATTGAATTGTTACTTTAGACGAGAAGTCCCGGGGCATAAACAATTGCCTAATTCATAATTCATATATTTTACATAAGTAATGAACTTGATTAATTATGTTGTACTATCATGACAAAAGAGATTAGATAAAACTTCAATTATGGTTCATGGTCTAATATTTCGGGTTAAGTGTGACCACTAATTCAACAACTATTGCTCACAATCTAAATCTATCAAAACAATTACACTTCTAGGCGATTTGTTCCTATAACCTTTAACTCTATCAGCGGGAATTAGACTTTTAGGTGATTTGCTCCAACAATTTTCAACAATTTTCATGACAAAAGTGTTTTGTTCTATATTCTTTTTTCTAATAAAAATTATCTTCTAAAGTGGATCGTAACTTTAACTTTGATGGAGTCTTCTTCACGTCTTTTTCAATATTTGTTCGAAAGTTTTAATTGTGTTACTTATAATGTGGTTAATTTTTTTTGTTAATCGCGCTTGCGATTACATCTTTTTGGAAAAAAAAAAAATTAAATTTTTTTCAACAATTTTTTGTCTAGAATATTTTTCTCATAGGTTCTTATCTAATTAACTATTTCTCTTATTTTATAATAGTAGTTTTTAATGATATCAAGTTCTTTCATTTTTATTAATTTAAACTCTTATATTAGAGATAATGAAATTTAACTGTGTATCCCATCACTTTCTTGAATTTTTTTTTCTATTGTGTTCCAAGAGAAGTAGTATAGAATGGAGTTATAGTTTTTTTTTTTTTATATATATATAGTTGAAAATTTTATCTACATCAAATAGAAGACCCAATATAGCTCTGACACCACTCTTAGTATGTTGAGGTTGTAAAAAGAATAATTGATGAAAGATAAAAAAATTATGGAGATAGTAGAATGAAATAGTAGTTGGAAATAATATGTTTTGTAATTGTGAATGATATATTGTTTTTGTAGTTGTTATACATCAAATGATTCATTTCACCCACATGATTATTCTTTATTTTAGAAAACTACATAAACACAGACGCTATTACGCCTGTGTGTACGCATTTTTTTACATATGTATGATATTATATTGGTAGGTGATGATATTGTAATGTTATTAAGTTAACATATAAAATAAAATTATATTTATTAAAAATAAAATGAAATATTTCAGAAAAGATGAGAGAATAACGATTGATAAATATAGAAAAAGAGAAGAAACAAAAATAGACCATTTTATAACAAATTTATAAAATTAACGGTCAATTTTCAAAAATTTAATAAATAATATTATATTTTAAAAGGTAAAATTGAAATTTTGAAATATGGACACAATTGTTATAAATGTTAACTGGGACTTATGTAAATTTAGGTTCAAAGGTTGCTCATGTAACGTCCCAATTAAATAGATAAAACCCATTTAATAAAAACGCCACATACATAATATCCAGAGGGTACGAAGATTTGGGATATGAAATACTTCGTACCCCAACATATCCATATATATAAAAGAGACCCCACACGACCCAAAACATAAGAATACTAGCGAACTAATAGCAATAAGTCTGGTACAGACAAGAAAGCATAGCTAAAAAAAATTCTTTAGTGATGGGCCCTAGAGTGGGCCCAATACTCGTCCAGTCCATCAAGCTGTAGCATTCCTATCATCATTACCACTGCCAGTGGTTCTCCCATCTGCTCACATCAATAAAATCGATGATCATCGCAATAGGAAAAGAACCACAAACAAGACAACTAAACACGCAAACAGGGTAAGCTAGAGTAAAGAAATTTTATGTCACAATAGTCAACATGCAAATCTCATAGTCAAACATGAATAACAGACATTCACACATGGATTACCAACATCATTTAAGACTCCCAAGACTTGACTATCCGGATACGCATAATGAGGCACCACCACGTGGCAGTGGAATTATGTCCTAGAAATGAGGCATCACCGCGAGGCCTTTGCGAAATTATACCCTTACAAAAGGCACCACCACGTGACCTTCGTGGAATTACGCCCTGGCCCTGAGGCACCACCACGACCCCCCGTGAAATTACGTCCTTTTGTTGAGGCACCACCAGGAACTCCCTTTAAGAGGGTCCATGGGATTACGTCCAACAGATGAGGCGCCACCAAGACCTCTCACTACAAGAGTCATGGAATTATGCCTTACCCATACTTTATACATGTTCCACCCACCAAATCAAGAATTTCTCATAACATTAATATCATGTATAAATAATAAATCATACAACTCATGCTTTCTGATTCATACCCAATAAAACAACATACCATTTCCATATCAAACTCATATATTAATCATGGCATCATCACACAACCTTCTAGTAAAGCATTTAGGTCAGAAAAGCCAGCCACAGATCAGTGAACCATTCAACAATAACATCAAAACCTGCCCGCGGCCTCGCTCAAGCTAACAGGGTTCACTCAGGCGAGGGGGTACTCTCGCTCAGGCGAGCCTCGTCTCGCCTAGGCGAGGACTCGAGCAAGGGAGCACCAGACTCTGCGAGGTCGCGCTCAGGTGAGTCCCTTCTCGCCTAGGCGAGACCACTCCTCGCTTAAAAATAAAACTCCTCGTCTAAGCGACAGATCGAGCAGCAGATCCTGGGCAAGCCTCTACTGATCTCGCCTAGGCGAGGCAAGCTTGCTTGGGCGAGAAAACCAGTGCTCGCCATTGTTATCTCATGCAGAACGCAGAAACCACATCGAAACCACATTTTTACCAATATCAAACAATCAAATCACGAGCACACCTCAAGAACATAACTTAAACTCAGAAAAACATGCGAAGAACATAAGTAAATCGTAAACCCTAACTTCCCTTACCTGGAAACGAGCTAGCGGGAAGTTCCGACACGCATACAAAGAGCACCACAGTTCCTAGAGTTAGCTGAAAACGAAGGGGAGCAGAACAAGAACGAGATTACTACAAAGTCCCTACTGTGATCAACAAAAGAAAGGATGCCTAGAGAGTGGGAAGCACGACCTCGAGATTAACTTACATGGAGCAGAGCTGAGTTTAGAGCTGCCTTGTCCAGGAGCTGGGATCAAACCCTAACAGAGCTTCCTGTTGCGAAAAAGAGGGAGTTTGACGGCTGCGAAAATCTGAAGAGTAAGAGGAATGGAAGTGTGAGGGCAGACTTAGGGTCTCCTTTTCCCCTTTGGGCCAGCCCTTAGGCCCAACTGTTTGGGACAACCTTAAAAAATAAAGTTAAGAAATAAAGTGGGCCTTACAGCCCATAAAATATAGAATAAATTATAATAACAACACTTCAAATTTCAAAGAATATATTTCATGGTCTAATATTTCGGGTTAAGTCTGACTAGTAATTCAACAATTATTGCTCACAACCTAAATCTTAAATTTGAAATAAACAATTTGTCTATTTTTTTAACCGAATCATCTCTAAACCAACATCCGGTAATCTAAAAATAGATTCGTGTTAATTTAAAAAAATTAATTTTGAAAATATTTTCACATAGTAAAAAAATAATTGTTTTCTAAGATTCCCAACTTTTAGTTTTAGAAACTTCATTTCTAGTATTCTAAAGTTTTAGTTTGGTTAAAATATTCCATTGGTTTTTGTTTTTATACCAAAATCTCAATTCGGTCTTCGTATTTTTATTAGTCTCAATTCGGTCCTCATATTTTTATTAGTCTCAATTCGGTCCTCGTATTTTTGTATCACGTGTCAACTCCTCATTTTTTTTTTGAAGTTTTTGAATTTCTTTTTGAATTTTTGAATTTTTTTGAATTTTTTTTAAAAATATTTATGCCACGTGTCACGTAGTGTGTCACGTGTCAATCTAATATAGTGACACGTGTCAAATTATTGTATGAATCTCAATTTGGTCCTCATATTTGTTGATTTGATTTGAGTTCCAAATTTTTTTAAAATTTTTCAAATTTAGATCAAATTTTACTTTTATATAATGTTATGATTATTTTTATTAAAATTGATATTTTATTAAATATTTTAATAATATTAATTGTATTTAATATTAAAATTTTAAATATATCTATTTTATTTTTTTATAAAATTGTTTTAAAATTTTACATTTGAATTTATAAAATTGTTATTTTAAGCCAACTCTATAATATTGTTGATATCGAATGTTATACAAATATTTCGAATATAAATTTATTAATCTATATATTTATAATTTTAAAATAAAATTTAAATAAAGTTTAATGTAAAATATAAATTTAAATAAATTAAATATTATTAAAATTATGTAATAGAAATATCACTTGTAATAAAAGTATCAATCATTACATTTATGTAAAAGCTAAATTTTGTCTAAATTTGGAGCACATGAAATTAATTTTTTTTTTTTGAAAAACTTGGAACTCAAATCAAATCAAATTAACAAATATGAGGACCAAATTGAGATTCATACGATAATTTGACATGTGTCACCATATTAGATTAACACGTGTCACACCTACTTAACCGTGTTAGTTTTATACTAACCGAAAAGACCTAATTGATACTAATTTACAAAAATGTGAAGCTAATTGAAACTAATAAAGATAGGATGACGAAATTGAAATTTTGATAAAAAATGAGGATTAACGGAGTATTTTAACTTTGTAGTTTTAATAGTTTTACATGCCAAACTTCCTTGTAAATACTAGTTTTAACTTAAAAGAGAAAAAATAATCAGCAAATTATTGGGATGTCGTTATCAGAGGAATTTAACTGCTCAAATAATGTCGGAAACAAAATTAAACAACTACATTTTACGCAATGCCAATAAATTAAAAAGTACTGCATACATAAATCCAACGTACGAATAAATGTTATTGTTTAAGAATACGCTAAATTGAATAACAAGAAATTTAAAGTGAGTGTTTAAGAATTGAAATGGCAGAGGAGAAACAGCATAAGAAAGGATCAAAAAATAAAAGGAGCACAAAACTTTCTAAGAAACTCTTAACAACCCTGGTTCCTTAGCGCAAGACCTGACACCTGATGAACACGTATCGTGTTATAAAGACGTGGCGTATGATGAACATAACGAATCGTCTGATGAAGATTCCACGTCTGAAGACGCATCAAGCAATGAAGACACATCGACGGATGTAGCAGCTTCAGATAACAAGTGAGCGAGACCAATTGTGAGAACAGATGTCGAAGTCAATGCTGCTTTCAGTATATTAAAACACTGCGCCAAAACAACCACACGATGAAAAATCATGATAAAAATGGAGGAAGAGTTCAAACACAAAAAAAAATAAAAAATAGACATAAATAAAACACGTGTACAATTACCTCCGCTAGCCCAATGGTGACCATCTTTTCTTTCACATCAAGAAAAGAAACATTAAAACGAGAGATTAAATATATATCTGAAGTGGGATATGATGGCGCTATGACCAAATCATCTGTAACAGCAAACATGCTCAGTTCCTCCTCAACACCTTGATTACTTCTCGGTGTGAAGGTGGGAGCATCAACAAGCATGCTCTTTGCTTCTTTTGACTTGAAATATAAGTTTTCATTCAGATCAGCTATGCTATTGTATAATCCATCAATGCAGCCCAGACAAGTATCTCCTCCTAACATACCCGCAACTTCTCCAAGAGGATGTGCCAGCAAACTAAAAAGCATATTTGCAAAATATTTGTCCCCATGAGCATACAAAACTTTGCCATCTGATTTTCTTATCACTAACTTCAATTTGAATGTGATGCTGCTATTTTTCTCGGCACTACCCATGAAAAACGGTGGCCTATAAATGCGTGGCTTCTTTTCTAGAAGCAAATCCGTCAAACATGATTCGGAAACGAGAGAACACTTCAAGAGATCAAGTACCTATACAAAATGTTGATAATCAAATATAGGGAGAAAAATTAGGGCAAGTGATAAATTATAGGAGTTTTGTAGGGAAATTAAATGTAAAGGAAGAACCTTTTTCTTGGTGAAATTCATCGTAATTTCCTTCAATGAAGTGGGACCTTTGATTCCCAAAGCCTGCATTTGAGCCAAGACTGAATAGTCCACAGTATTTGGTATTACCATGAGATCATCAGTGATGACAAAAGTCTCAGCATCATTCACAAATCCATCCTCTAAACGTCTCAAGATAACTAGCTCGGGACAAAAAGTTATAGGGGGATGAGTGTTATCAATGTTAATCTTAAGAGAGTTGCAAAATTCTTGGGCCTTGTTTTGTGGACGCAATAACGCTGGCTTGAATATCTGTCCCCACAGACCGTTGAAATCAAGAGCTGCCACACTATGATAGAATGAATTCAGAGAACCTATTGTAACTGGCCCCATGGTGGATTCATTTTCTACAAGTCTGACAATAGTTGCTAAAGGCACCGTTAAGAAGCTAAATAAGACGTCGACGAAGTCCTTTTTAGCTTCTGCAAACAACACTTTGTTCGTCTCTTTGTTCACCACAACTTTCAATGATACCTCTTCTTCTTCGGTGATCGCCATCGCCATCGCCATCGCCATGCCTGATCAAGAGAACGGCAAAGATATTAATAATCTTACAGAACTTGGAACCTGTCTACTAAACTAACACAACACTTTTTAACAAACACAAACTGCTATTTACAGTAAATTTCAAACAGAGGACTTTTTAACAAACTGATCTATATATGGTAATTATAGTGCGTGAGCTAACAAATATCCCCTTAATCACTCTGTTTCTTCGAGTTAAGAGCAAATATCTCTCCTATATTATCAAATATATTTAAAATATTAATATTTTAAAAATATTTATAAATATTAGCTTGTAATATAACCACCACTGATTATAAAATTTTATTATATTTTCAAAATATATAAAGATAATATATCTAAAATAATATTTTATAATATAACAAATAATTATTAAGTTTTTTATTATATTTTCAAATATAATAAATAAAATAAAAATTATTAAATTTTATTGTAAAATAACTAATTATTAAATTTTATTACATTTCAAAAATATTTTAAAATAATATCTCATAATATAAGAATTAATTATATTCAAATATTTAAACATGTGTAGTACAGTAATAGGGAGTAACAGATCACCATTAATTACGGGTAAAAATAGGTAATTAGCTTCAGTCACCACTACTTGAAACTGAAAACTGAGAATTAACTTATGAAATTAATAGTGATTTAAGAAAAATAATATTACGTTTTTACTAATTTTTATAATATTTTTATTTTCTTTTAAAAGTGGTATATCTTTTATAAATCATTTTATTTAAATGAGTTGATTTTAATGGGTTTCGATCCCAATTAATTTTCATTTACTTTTAAAAATTAATTTTTAAATTTTTAAATTTAAACTCCTATTACATTAATTTTAATAGTAAAATAAAATTAAATAAATTATAAATTAGAAGTTTACTAAAGTAAACTATATTGATATATCTTATTATATAATTTTGTATAGTTTATGATTATATGAATAACAATTTTTCGTAACTTAGTAGCAAGGGAAATAAGAAAAACATTTTTGCATACTTTAATACTAACTTTAATTAAAAATATAAAATTTGGGATGCTAAGTTTTTTTTTTCAAAAATCATATCTGATCTATATATAAGTTTAAAAAGTAGTTTTGTGATTATTTAGATATATTACACCGAATTTGACTGAGTAATTTCATAATTTTTTTTCAAAAATCATATATGATCTATATTGTAGGTTTCACTAGATGATTATGTATTTGGTTTGGTATTTTTTATTTTCATCTCCTCTACATTTTCTTTGTATTATGTAAGCTATGATTGACAATTGGATTTCCAATTACTGGTTGTTGTGTGGTTATGGTTACAATTACATAAGTCCATTTACTGGTAGGAAAACAAATTGTATAAAATGTTTATAGATTATTTTTATTGGAATTGTGTTTTTCTGATCTTTCTCTCTAGTTTTGGTAAGGTCATGGGCAAGTATTTCCATACAAAATTAATGTTACTTTTTCTAGAAATATTTTGTCATATGAAAGTATCCTTATCAGAGTATTCCTTTGAATCCAGCACCACCAAACAATTATCTTGTATTCTTTATATATATATATATATATATATATATATATATATATATATATATATATATATATATATATATATATATATATATATATATATATATATATATGGCATTAATGTTATTACCAATTTTAGTAGATGACGTTAATGTCCTAGCAACTTTAAGTAGGTGACTATAATAAAAAATTACTAACTTCTATCTTTAACGATGAAATATTGCACCTCCAAATATAAACAAATAATTAAAATTAAAAAATAAAACCTACAAAGGAAGTGGAGATCTAGTACTAAAAGGAGAAAGATATTGGATGTCGACATCCATAAACCAAAATAACAAACCGGATGTGGACATCTATAAGAGACAATGACATCAAGACAAAAAAGGCACGAATGT
Organism: Vigna unguiculata; assembly: GCF_037176805.1. Lineage (NCBI taxonomy): Eukaryota > Viridiplantae > Streptophyta > Magnoliopsida > Fabales > Fabaceae > Vigna > Vigna unguiculata. The sequence continues at coordinate 29,216,983 of NC_140800.1, read as the reverse complement.
CGACATCTGTAAGCCAGCACAACAAATCGATGTTGACATTTATAATAGATAATGGATTTGAAAAAATAAAGGCAATGAATATCAACATCCGTGCAAATGGTTCTTAATTGAGAAAATCCTAATTATTCCTTCTTTTGCACCATCATAATCGCAAACCCTTCTCTTCTAGTGCTCCTTCCCCTCACCAACCTTCTCTCTCAAATCTTCCTCACTCTCTCCACCGAATGAATACCGCCCCCGAGGGTCACCAACTCCTTTTGAAGCTCTCTCTCACTTCCTATAATAGACTCCTCATGTGCTTGTCTCATTTTTCTATGTTCGATGAAATGATAAGTTTGTATAAGGAGATGTTGGGTGGTAATGACACTAGTGCAAAAAGGGAATTGGGCCGGGGTTATTTTTTATATTCTGTCCCGATTCCAAAACCGAGGCATAAAAGGTCGAGGCCAAAAAAGGTCAGTATTTGGCCTCAGATGTGATAACTAAAGAAGAAACACAACTTGTAACTTTCGAACCCTAGCCACCATCTTCTTCATGTTATTGCCATGTGCAAATTTGTTGACCATCGTAGCCTCGCCGTAGCACCGTAAACAAGAACCACGCATATCACCTTCTTCCTTACGAAACATGTAGAGCCTCACACCACCATGGCAGTGCAGCTACTTCGTGAGCTCAAAATGCAATTGCATTTCGATTGTAGTTCATCCTCGTGCCAGTCCATTCAACCACCATGGAATCATTTGGATCTTGAAACATCATGTCGACGCCCATAGAAACCGTAATCACACCACCAAGCACATGCAATGAGAAAAGAAAGCAGTGAGCATCATCAGAGCAAAACGCACAATAGAACCACCACAAGTCTAGCATCGCTCCTCTCACGTTCACAATTCAGCCATGACTTCATCACGAACTACTCCACGCATCTACATTCGTCAACATTGGAAAACGTAAATATGCAACAGGCATGCGCGACGAAGACGTTGTGATGGTTCTGAATCGAGTAGTAGAGGTTCATTTTGGGTACGAAGAGGAAGTGTTGCAATTTGTGATTTGGGGACCTAAATAAGATATATGGCCTCGGTTCAATTAATAACCGAGACCTAAAGTGGATACTACCTCGGTCTTGTTCCACACAAGGCCAAAAACTCTATTGTAAGACTCGGGAAAATTAATTAATTAAATAAATAAATAATTAATAAATGTGGGTAGTGGGAGCCTTTATGGCATTAAATTCTGAGATGTATGGCGTGGAAAAGTACTAGGTCAAGTGGTTGAGAGTACTTGATTGTGTTGAGAGGACATGGATTTGAGTCCTATGTATGCCATTGTGTGTTATTAAAATTATTAGTATTTTTTTTAATAATGTGCTTGACTATGATGAGTGATAATGTGATCCTATAATTATAGGAATTATCACGAAACATGAATTAGTTGAATGGTTGTACATTTATTTGACTTTGACATGGTTATGGGTTTAAACCTTGGTGGTTCACATTAAACTTTATTTTTGCTAAAATTAGTTTTGGCATGAATATGAAATGCCAGAAACCCTATTAGCCAAGGGAGGGCTGGAAAACCATCAAAAGACAACCATTGAATGACAATTAACCTTAGTTTAATGGTATTTTCGTTTTGCATCATTTAACCCACATTAAGACACCATTTAATGGCCAATTAAGGGAAAAAGAGAGAGGTTTTGTGGCAGGCATTGTTGCACAGTCAGAGGAATACGAAAATTAGAGTGTGTTGTAGGATTGAGTGGCGTAAGGAGTTACATTGAGATAGAAGCAGAGAAGGGCCATTGGTGATCAAGAGGGAACTCATAAAGAGCCCAAATTAAGCTAAGAAAACCAGGTTAGGGGAGCTGATTAATGTCATTTTAATTGTTTAATGATTAAATGTATGTTGAATCATATGTTATTGCATGATCATTGATTGTTTTCGTTGAATTTCGCGTTTATAGGAATTTTTCTAGAAACTTCCTGGCGGGCGATGAACTGCCGTCAGACGACTCATACTGGTTGCTTGTTTTTCTAGGTTCCATTAAGGAACCGCCTAGCGGTGAACGTAGTGTCGCCAAGAGACACAAGCGGATCAACCCAGTTTTCTGGGTTTTGTTGAAGGGCTGGCGGTGATGAACACCTGCCAGGCGACGCGAGTCAATCTAGTTCAATTTTTGTGTTTCGAGCTTTCTAGGCGATTTTTGATCAGTGCAAAGAGTGTTTAACTCATTAAATGATTAAGTGGAAGGGAATTATTATGAAATTATAATGTAATGAAGGGTAATTGGATGGTTTTAGCACCATTCTCGTTCTAGGGTTGAACATTTGGGAATCTTGAGTTCTTGATTAAATTATGAGAGTGAAATGTAAAATGAATTGGTGTAATGAGAGAATGATCCAGTAGTAGTACTCTTAAGCGTATAAACACAGTGTATTGGTGAGGAAATTGAGAGGTTGGTCTGTAATGCAGTAGTCAAAGTCCTCACAGGTGCATGACAATATTCTGGGTTTCCCAGAACTGATGCATCGCCTAGCGGCAGGCTAGGTGCCGCCAGGCACCAATGCATAGTGAGTGGTTGTACGAGGTTTTTTGGGATAAAATGGCGGGACTGAGTCTTAGTTGTAGATGGAATTAGTTAGGAAACTAATTATGGTCATTGGGCCGAGCTGTAGAAGGGCAATTGTGAGTAGTAGTGTGATTTAATTTGGGTATCAATTGTGAATTGTGAGATTGCGGAATTGAGTGTAAGCTACTGCAATAATTGCTATAGTACTTGGAGGACTAGAAATGATGCAGCGAGGGTCTAGATTCATTATGACAGTGTATTCTTAGTATGAATTTTGTAAAGGATATGGGATTGTAGATGTACATGAATGAGTAAGTGGCATACTAAGGAATAAAGCATTGTGATGGCACATGGATGGAGAATAGGGAGTACATTAAGGACTAGTACAAAAAAATAATGAAGGTGTTTGCATAGGTATTGGGTGTAGGCTGTATCAATTCAGATTTTGGCATTGACAAGGAAGGATTGGGTGTAAATCTAGTAATAAGAAAATGAGGTGAGGTGAGTGTGGAGTAACCTCAAGTCTGCACATGATTAAACGTATTGTGACGCTTTGGACTAAGGATAAATGTGAGTGGTATAGGAACATTCACGTTTGGACAATTTAAAAATCAGTACTGTGCGAGTACTGATGTGGCGCCTGGCAGTGAGGGAGGTCCCGCCAAGCGATAATTATAATAATAGTGGGTATTGGTGCGAGTGGCGCCTGGCGGTGAGGGAGGTCCCGCCAGGCGATAGCTGCAGGTTAGTGGGCACTAAGGCGCGTGGCGCTTGGCAGTACATGTCCCCTGCCAAGCGGTCTGGAAACGGGTAGTGCCTGGCGCCTCGTGAGCAGCGCCAAACGGTTTTTGCTGTAGTAGAGTTGTTTAGTGCTTGCTTTGAGGTGCGTGGTCTACAAGGCTCCTATGATACCTTAAAGGTTGGCTTGCTGGTGTTCCTTGAGTTATGGCTCAGAACTTATCCCTTGAGTTGTGGCTCGGGATAGGGGTTAAGCACGTTGTATTCCTTGAGTTGTGGTTCAAAATAACATCTTTTGAGTTGAGGCTTAGGTTAGCGAGTGTTGCCAGAGTGAGTGTGCTGGTTGTGGCCAGTACGGATGGGTCTAGATAGATTGCCCTCCACAGTAATTAGCTAACGAGTTTGGTAGTCTTAGGACGTTACGAACTATGTTCGTATTGGAAACTCCACCTGGCGTTACGGTGTGTGATCCGTAGCATGGTTTCCCGCACGTGCTCTATCGGTTGTGGCCTATAGGTATGGCAGCAAGATACCCTGAGGTACTCACATAGAACACGGTTAACATGGTTGTGGCCATGTGGCATGGAATCAAAGGATGAAATTCCTTTGGTGTGATTGTGTGATATATATATATATATATATATATATATATATATATATATATATATATATATATATATATATATATGTATTATATATATTTATGATTTATTCTGTTAGTTCACCCTATCTACTTGTGTTTGGCAATGATCATATATGCAGTATACGTGAGCAGATGATGTTGCAGGTGGATCTGGTGAGGCGTAGAGCTAGAGCGGGGCTAGTCTTAGGAGATTTTTATCACTGTTTTTATATTGTTTTTTATAATTTCAAATAAATTGTAATAATTGATATTACTGGACTTTTGGATAATTATAATAATGTTTATAATTATGGATTTTGGTTTATTGTTGTGGTAATAAATGTTTTAAGTTTCCCTTGTTTTTTGGGAAATGACATTTTAATAAATGAGGTTTATTAATTAATTATTTATTTTATTATTTAAATTAGTAATATCCGGTGGGGTTGTTACATCTGTTGCCAATGACATTTTTGAAATTTTTAGGAACTCTAATGCCTTATAGACTTTGGTTGCCTTTTGACTGAAGTAGAAAAGTCCCTATAGGCTTCAGTTGCCTTTTGACCTGAGACAAAAAAGTTCAAAAAAATAGCAAAAATACCACTGTGTCCTTAAAGGTTTCAGTTCCACAATAACCAGGACCTATAAGACGATGTAAAACTACAAAATTGCATATTGGGGTAGAGTTGATATTAATTTGAAAAGATAATATAATATTTAATACATTTTCAAAATTAAATAATAGAGTAAAAGTTGTTGATAATACAGGGTAGGAAATTATATAATAGAAAAAGATTGAAAGATTGAAAGATTGAAAGTGTAAGCATTATATAAATATTTACTCTACCACTAAATTGTCATTGTTAACGACAATACTATTTTCATATATTGAAAATAATATATTCCAAAATATTTAATTTCTATCTAAATGGAGATGACCTCTTAAAAATATTATTATTATTTTTTCTAAATTATTTTTAACAAATATTTTTTATGGTGTTGGTTGATTAAATTTGAGTATAAAAATACACTAAATGAGGAGACTTTCATACACATCAATTGTATTTTGTGTTGTTAAATCAATAACCAATTATCAAGATTTGGATTATGTTTCTCTACAATGGAATTACTTTAATAAATGATAGAATTATAGGAAATTAGTACATGAATGGCTACTGATTTAATGGATTGGACACTTGAATATTAGTCATGATTTTTTATCACGTGATGTGAATATCTTTTCATTAAGTTGTCTTTTCACTTTGATTACACATGATCATTGCTATCTTTGAAAAAAATGATTTTTGAATCTTTGAATCAAATATGTTTTTAGAATTGGATTCGGCTAGACTTTTGTAGTTCATTGTTTTTTGAAGTATGAAGTTTATTCTAAATTGAATTTGACTATTTTTACATCTTAATATTCCATTTTTATTTGGTGTAGTTTTATAAAAATGTAGAATAGATGATTTCACTTAAGATTAAAATTTTGGTTTGCAAGTATTTCAAAGTGACAATCATAACCACCATCATCAAGCATCTGCACAGAGATTAAATTAAAACGAACATCTGGAGCATGTTTGACTCCTTTAAGCAACAACTACACTCCCATGTTGGTTTGCATGCAAACATCACCAACACCAATCACTTTAGACTCACCATCATTACCCATCTTCAACACTCCAAAATCACAAGAAGTGTAAGATGTGAAGAACTACTTCCTAGGTGTAACATGCAGTGTAGCACCACTATCAATAATGGACATGCTCTCATCAGATACAAGATTAACAGACTCAAAGACACGAAGAAGAGCAAGATCACCACTTGTAGTAGTAGTAGTGACACGATCATCACCACGATCATTCTCTTTCTGCTTGCCTTTCTTGTTTGCATTGTCCTTCTTCCACTTAAAACAATATTTCTGAATGTGCTTTATTTTATTACAATAATGGCACTCTATATTCTTGTATCTTGACTTGGACTTGCTCCTACTTTTCTCTCTACCACCTTTCGGTTCCTTTTTCTGACTTCTCCCCCTAATTTCTATAACAAGCATATGATATTGAGATGAAGAACCATGTGCCTTCCTTCTCATATCTTCATTAAGAGCACTACTCTTTGCCATCTGTAAAGAAACAATATCATTCAGGGCAAAGTTTGTAATTGAAACCCAAAATATCTACCAAGACTCTGGTAGAGTATTCAATAGTCATAGTCCCAAGACTTCATCATTAAAGTTTATACCCATTCCTGATAGTTGATCTAGGAGCCATTGAAACTCATTTAAATGATCAGAAATAGAAGAATTCTCCATGTACCTCAAATTCATCAAGCAATTCAACAAATACAGTTTATTATTGTCCGACTTAGAAGCATACAAAGACTCAATCTTCTCCCTCAAAGTTCTACCATGTGTCTCATTAGCAATGTGATAATAAACATTATCTTCAACATATTGCCGAAGAAAACCACATACCTTTTGGACCTCAAAGTCCCATTCTTCATTAGACATAGAATCTGGCTTCTGTGTAGCAAATACGAGAAGATGCAACTTCTTCACAAACAACAAGTCTTTCATCTTACCCTTCCACAAATGATAATTTGAACCATTCAATGCAACCATCTTTGCATTTGCCTCCATCATTCAAGCAAGTAAATATAGCCCAACCAAGAGCTCTGATGACACTCTGATTGGGAAAAAACAACACAAACAATATACCAGAAAATGCAGCGGATATAATTTCCCCTAACTTGCAAGAATCTATGATGAGCAACAATCAAAGAGCAGCAATAATAAATTACCACAATCACAAATAAAGGCACCAAAGAAATAGCTCCACTATGATCAACAAGAGTAAAAAACCATGAGTCGTCCAGACCAAAGAAATAGCTCCACTATGATCAACAAGAGTACAAAAGAGTCTCAATCAATAGCACAAATTAGTGCCAACACCCAACCAAATAGCAAAGCAACAAAGCTTTCAAATAGAGAAAAATAAGAGAAGAAAAACCTATAAAATCACTACTGTAGTGCGAAATTAATATCTCCCAACTTAGACCTCGTATCAACAATCCGACGGTCAGAATGAAGAAAAATCTATTCCGAACCTACTGTAAGAGTTTCAGCCCGATCCAACGGTAAACGAATCCGCAGTGCCGAGTTTATAGTGACAATTTTGTGAAAAACTTGAACGAACTTTTCCCTCTACCTCTCCCTCTATGTGCTAAGTTTTTAGTGTGTTCTGACTCTATTATTTTTCCTCTCTATTTATTTTGCAGCGCCCTCTCCACTAGGTTAAGTGAGACATGGACTTCTCAAGTTTTGGACATTTTCTCCGCATAGGAAAAGAGCCCAATACCCAACAATTTTGAAGAAGGGTTTTTTATTGAACGAAGGAATTCATTACTTATGGGGAGGAACTTCTTCTCTGATCCCAAAGGTAATGTACTAAACATCGAGTTTGAAGAGTCATTGATTTACTATCAGATATTTCGTGTTTCCAATCAAATATTAAACTTTTGTAATTTGAAGGAAATATATTATGCATGTACCGTGTTCTATGGTGGTAGGAATTTTAACCTGCAAATTTTTAGTATGGACTGGCGTGAAATTGAGAATCCTGTTCCAACAGTTTCTATTTTGCCCATGAAGCCTTTTTGTTCATCAAGCTTTTTTACATCTTTCGTAGTCCGTTTATGCCCATTAAAGGTATGCTCATTTATTATTGTTGGTTTACAATTTACAGTTATACGTTGTTTAATTTGTTTGACTTTTATCTTTTTGAACAATGGTACATAGTGTTGAACGACGTCTTTAAGTGGTTTTGAGAGCAGAATCTTGTGTTTGATAAATTAGCATTGCTCATTGATCCACTTTCAAAGAATTTTGAGCTGACTACGGACCTAACAGTTGATGATAGTATTGCTTTGTTTGGTTTGGATGCTCTTGTTAATTACTATGGGTTGTTAGATCCATATAACATGCATTTGAACTACGTTGGAGAGAATACATTTATGTATAAGTTGTTTTCTAGTGAAGGACTTGAACTGACTTATGATCGATTGTCATCTACTTCTTGCCACGTTTTGATGGATGGTGTTAATTGTAGTGAGCCTAAGTTGGATATATCTGAAAATTTCCTGGTGAAAACATTAAGTGCTTTTTATGTTAGATCATGGTCATTTCTAATGTTTTGGTATTCTTTTTTCTGTATATTTTTTTTTTTGCATATCAGTAGTAATAATTATATATTTAAACGTAGTACTTGGATTCTCATTTTGCTACCAAATGTCTATTGAGGGGACAAGAAGAAGTACTTCATATCAACTAAAGATTCGGTCCACTGGCCTTGTAGAATTAGATGGGTTCACAGAAGCAGATATGAGTGTTATTTTACTCGTGGATAGATGCCTTTTTGTAGAGAAATTCGGTTTGCTGCGAGATATGTTATTAAATTGACAATGAACGAAGATGAACCCAACTTGATTAAGATTGTCAAAATGTAGACTTTAATGTTATGAAGAAATTGTCCTTTTATTTTTTAATTTCAGTAGACATGTTTCTATGGTTTAATTTTGGATATGTAATATTTTGATGGCTTTAGACTATGGCATATTTGAGCCTATGTTATTTTAATATATTATGTTGTTTGTCTTGCTATATTACATTTGTATTTTATATATATATATATATATATATATATATATATATATATATATATATATATATATATATATATATATATATATATATATATATATATAATATTATGTCTTTTTTAAAGTTATTTTTAACGATTATGAGCTGTACATTCATTTTAAGATAGAGATAACAAGAAAAGATTTTAGTTTTAAAATAGGATATGTTTCATTCTAAAAATAATTTTAACAACTTTAAATATCACTATAACAAAATTGACTTTAGACAATACAGAAAAAACTTTGGCCTAATGTCAAAAAATCGTGGCCTAATCTTTAGGTAAGGAATTGACAACGAATTTGTAGTCGTTGTGTAAGTGACTCTGACCTATACTATAAACAATAATTTTTTTCCTTTAGGCCGCGAATTTTAAAATTTGTTGCCTAATATACATTAATTAAAAATTACTGTCTAAGATGTTGCAATAGGGAACGGTTTTCTTATCGACTTAATGCAACAATTATTTTTGTGTTCTTTATTCTTTTTGTCACATTTAAAATTATTATTTAAAATAAATATATTTTATTAAAGTAGTAGAAATAAAATAAAAATAAAATTTAGACTACATTAATTAAAACACTTATAATATATAACGAAATTAAAATTTTTCCATATATTGCAAAATTATATTGTAATATTGTCTACATTTCCAAGTAAAGTAATTACAACTAAATAAAAATAAAAGTAATTACAACTAAATAAAAAAAGTAATTACAACTAAATAAAAATAAAACTAATTACAACTAATTAAAAATAAAAAATGTACAATTTATCTTCTCTACAGTTTCATTCCTCTTTCATCTTGATCTTCACACATGTACCATTTAAATTTTTTATGACTCTTCTTCATCTTGATCTTCACCCTCATGCCGCCAAAAAAAAAGAAGAAAAGTTCAATAAATTTTTCAAATAATAATTGCATGCTTGTAAAATATAAAATTATTAGCTCTAAGAATTAATATTACAAGATAGTAGTTGCTAACATATCTCTCTCTAACTCACATGAACATGTTAAATATATAATTTTGAAGAATTATTTCTCAATAATAGAGAAATTGTATGTCAAGACATATATGTAGAAAGATGTATATAAAACAATAGTGAAAATATATTTACATGCAAGTAGAAAGCCAAAATGAAATGGAATAATAATGCCACATACGATGAAGGACAACACACAAAAGCAAACGTTCCGAACATTACTAATTCAAATAAAAAAAATTTGCATACAAAACAAAACATAATGTTGTTATAGTAAAGCAAGAATACCTTCTAATTAAAGTTGAAACCACCAGAAGGCACCGAAGGAAATTCGTGGCCACCAAAGTTGAACCCTGACTGAGAAGCATCCCGTGGAGGCACAGTTTCATCATCTTCCTCCGTCCAGTATGTCTCAAGAATCTTCACTGCCTTTTCATAAATCTCAGTGTTATCATGACTCTGTAGGTTCTCAATTTTCTCTAACCCCTCAGCATCATCAATCATTTGGCCATATATATTCACGCAATCTACATGAATTAAAATAGAACTAACTTATTAAAATGGCATATTAAAACAGAACTTGACAGTAATTAAAATTGTGGAAGCTAACAAAATGCAAGGAAAAAAATTTCAACCAAAACACTACTAGGAAACAAAAACCAAAATTCCTTTGAAATTTACGGAGTAAAGATCCACCTAACTTACATCTCTCCAAAGGGTAAAAAGGAAATAGCATATCATACCTCCTTATTGAGCGACTTCAGCGACAACCTCGGCGTCCCCATGTTCTTCCAGTAAATGTCAGTGGCCAAGGGTGCCCTCTCAACCTTCCACTGGTTCCGCTGCAACCGCAATTCCATAACAGAAAAGAACTTTCCAATTCTCCTCCTCTTCTCATTCTGAAAATCCTGAACAGCCTTATTAGCAGTATACACATCCCTAAACATAACAAATGCAACAACAGCACCAGGCGTACGCCCTTCTTTACAATCAACGGCTATGATTTTCGGCAAACCCTGAACCATAATAGTGAATATTGCAGTGGAATTCGAGGTAGGATCACTCAAATTACCGTATCCCTCCCTGAACCTCGTAATCCTCAAACGCTCCTCGGTGGCCGAAATCCCGAAGTGAACCAAAAACACCATGACAACGGCGAAAAGGAAGTGAATCCAGAGAAGAGAGGACCCCTTCTCTATGTTCGTGATCGTGGTTCTGGAGAAGCCATCGTCGATGACGGCGGTGCCACCGGAGATGTTGAGCGGGAGGAGGACGGTGACAGCGAGCACAGCGAGAGAGAGGAGGGCGCAGCTGCCGCCCTCGATGAGAAGGAACTGCGCAGCGTCAGTGCCGCAGTGGCGGGCGATTTTGCGGCCAGTGGCATGCCAGACGGCGATGAGCTTGGAGGCGAGAGCGGCGGGCCCCGACATGCGGCTCAGGTTGACGAAGAAGATGACTTTAGTGTCTTTGATTGTGTGTTTAGGTTTAGCGGTGTCTCTTTAGTTTTGGCGCAATGTTTAATTTTCAATTGGAGGGAAATTTTAGTTTTGGAAATTTTCACAATCTAGGAATTTTTAGTTAAAATTGAACTTTTTTAATTTATTTTAGGTCATCTTTTAATATAGGTATAAATATATATTTGGTATCCAAATTTTTTCGGAAAGTTCAATGTGGTACTCGAATTTTAAGAATGTTCAATTTGGTACCCCAATTTTCTAAAGAGGTTCAATTTGGTCTCTCCGTTAAGTTGGAGTTAACACCGTGTCCGTACAGGACACATGTCAAGCCATGAAATTTTTATTTTTTTTTAATTTTTTTCAAAAAGTTTTAAAAAATGCCACGTGACAGTTTATCATCGTGCCACGTGGCAGCTTACAAGCATGACACGTGGCAGTGTAATACTTGTTTTCAATTTAGTACCCCAATTTAAATTTTTGGTTCAATTTAGTATCCCAATTTTTTAAAATCATTCAATTTCGTCATCTTCCATTTGAGACCAAATTAGTAAATAAGCTTAATTACAACCTATATATACATGTTAAAATAACTTTTTATAATATATATACATCAAATCATTTCACCTAAATACTTAAATTATTTTATTTTTTTATTTTAACCTTTGTAATTTTTTATACATGAAATTTTTTACACTTGTAAAAAATAAAATAATTTGAATATTTAGGTGTAGTGATTTGATGTATAAATTCAAAACAATTATTTTAACATGTTTATATAAATTATAATTAAGCTTATTTACTAATTTGGTCTCAAATAGGAAAGGACGAAATTGGATCATTTTAAAAAATTTGGGTACTAAATTGAACCAAAAATTTAAATTGGGGTACTAAATTGAAAACAATTATTACACTGCCACGTGTCATGCTTGTAAGCTGCCACGTGGCATGATGATAAACTAACACGTGACAGTTTTTTAAATTTTTTGAAAAAAAAAATTAATTTTTTGAAAATAAATTAAAAAAAAAATAAAAATTTCATGGCTTGACACGTGTCCTGTACGGACACGGTGTTAACTCCAACTTAACAGAGAGGACCAAATTGAACCTCTTTAGAAAATTGGAGTACCAAATTGAACATTCCTAAAGTTTGGGTACCACATTGAACTTTCCGAAAAAGTTTGGGTACCAAATGTGTATTTATACCTTTAATATATTAGGCCACACTTTTTAAGGCAACATTTGAATAAAACGTAGTATAAGTTATCAACATTTTGAAAATTGTTGCCTTAGGTACTCTCTAAGCCACACCTATAAAAGTATTGCCTTTTTCATGTATAAGCAACACTTTTTTGTTTGTGGATAAATTTTGTGTTGCCTAAAGTCAAAAATGCTGTAGTGGATGATCAAAATTTTAGTTTTGAAATGGTTGAAAAGCCAAGAAGGGGGTTGAATTGGCTAGTTAAAAATTTAGGCTATCTTTGCAAGCTAAAAACCACCTTTAATTGAATCAAATAGATCACCAAGTTAGGATGCAAACAGGACTGAACTATACACTTTCAATCGATCAAAAAATAGAGTTAACAAATTAATTTTACTAAACAGATTCTGTTCTGGTATAATCAATCGATTGAAACTGAAAAATAGTTGACTAAAATACTAGGAAAAATGCAGAAATGTGAATTTGAATTTTAAACTAGAAACAATGCTCAAGAATGATCAAGATCAGTTCCAAATGATTATACAAACATGCTCAATGCTTCAGATGCTGTAAAAACATGCAAGAACATGAAAAAGATGATTAAAGCACAAGTTCTTGAAACTTTAAAGTGAAAATGCAAGAGAGAAAGGTTAGAAAAGAGAGGACACCACAAATTTTTATACTGGTTCACTCAAACCTAAGCTACATCCAGTTTGTCAAGGCAACCTTAGCTTGACTTTGCACTATTTCAAAAGTTTTAGAAAGTATCCACCCTTACACTTCCAAAATATGCAAAAACATCACAAAAGACTCTTGAATCACACAAGAATCACACCAGCACAACAAGAACCCTCTTGCAGACCTGGAAAACCACCAGGCACACACACAAAGCTTGAGAAAAATCAAACCTCAGTGGTAGCACAACCTTGCCTACCACAAATCACTTTCTCCAAGCTTCAAACCAAGTCAAAAGCTTCAAGAATTGATCCAAGATCAATCTTCAACAGCTGCAACACCTATGATCACGAAGGAGAGAGTTTCCACAAGTTTCCAGAACCAAATCGGCCTCTAAAATGATCAACAAACCTCTCTTTCGAAAATCACAACTTTTATAGTCAAACTGTTACGAAATTCAACAGGTTGATTTTCAAATCAATCGGTTGATTTTACTTGACTTAAGTGAAATCAGTCGATTAAAAACTAAATCAACTGATTGAATTTGTTGCAGTTTAAGACTACTGCAGCCAACCTTTTAACCTGTTAAAAAGCCATTCAACAGATTAAAAGAGACATTTTAACCTGTTGAAAAACCATTCAACAGATTAAAAACACACCAAAGACCAAACTACATCTAATTAATGCTTTAAGGTCTACAACATGAATTACAAACTACAAGTACACTTTCTTAATGATGTAACTACATGGAGAGCACATGTTTCAGCCTTGATCACCATGAATATCATAAAATCTCCTTTCATTCATCAATGTAGGCTTCATTCCCAATGTTTATGGCTTTTAGATAGTTCAAAAGAGCTTCATTCAATCTTCATCAAATCTTCAAGAAGCAAACCACCTTGGCTTCTCATGTCAACACAAATGAATATACTTTTATAATTGTATAAAGTTTCATGTTGTCCAATTTTAATCTAAAAGAGTTTGAAAACATAAGAAGTTCATTAAAAATTTCTAACAATACTTAATTAAAATATCTAATTAAAAGTGTTAATTTCATTACCTTTCATGTTGGTCTATAACCAGTCTTGGAGACACATCAATGCCTCCACAGTATCTGGAAGTAATCTACTCCGATGTGGGGTAAGAATCTGACTACCATTATTGAATGAAGACTCAATTTTTTTTACTAATATATATATATATATATATATATATATATATATATATATATATATATATGAGGATATTTTTCTGAATTAAAATTTAGCGGGTACGGGTCCACGGATACGGATACTATGATACCCATACCCACCCCATTAGCATGCGGGTATCAAAAATACATGTACCCGCAGGTAGCATGTATCCATTTTTAATATTTGTTTCCTATCCATTGCGGGTTTTATCCGCAGATACCCACGGGTACGAATTTTTTTATCCCTAGGTGCATCAACACCTATTAACAGTTTGGAACCATTCCACAAGTTAGACAATGACACTGGCCATGGTGCTAATACAAAGAAAATACATTAGTCATCAACAAAACGTAGTGATGAATAAAAGTTAAAAAGAATAACACCTAATGCAGGCTTGATCCTAGCCTGAATCAGAATTATAGCACAATAATCTTTTTCATCATTTCCCTTCCAATGATTAACAAATTTTTGATAATAGGAATCCTACACAGTGATGGAAATAATTGAATCACTACATGATGATTAGTTAAAAGAAAAATATTAGTCATTTTACAAACTTAAATAAAGACTTAAAAAACACAAATGAAACAATTCAAAAATCTCAAGTCCTTCAGATGAAAGGTATAAGACTGAGAAATTTAATTAAATAAATAAATAATTAATAAATGTAGGATGTGGGAGCATCTATCACAATTAATGCTAGTCTTTATGATGTGGAAAAGTATTAGCTTAAGTGGTTGAGAGTACTTGATTATTATAAAAGGACTTTGGTTCGAGTCCTGTATTTTCAATTGGTTATTATTTTAATAATAATATGCTTGATCATGATAATTGATAATATAATCTTATATTTATAGGAATTATCATGAAACATGAATTGGTTGAATTGGTTGTACGCTTGTCTTGAAATTGAATGATTGTGTGTTCAAGTCTTAGCTTAGGTGAAATGAGTTCCTTTTTGCCAATTTTCTTTTTTTTTTTTGCATGAATGTGAAGGAGTAGAAACCCTAGCCGTCTTGAGGAGTAGAATGAGAGGCTAGAGAACCACTTAGTAATGGAAATTGAAGTACCATGAAGACACTTTTAATTAGATTTTTGTTTTTTAATTAAATTTAACTAAATTGGGTTAGTAAGTATAGGAGAGAGAATAATTGGGAGAGTGAACCACTACAGAATTGTGTGCACTATAAGAAGAGTATTTCAAGCATCCATTCGTGTAAGAGAGAGAGAACGAAATTTTTGGGTGATACGGGGTTAAAAGGATAAATAAGCCATGGGGGGAACTATGTGAGAATGTTAAATTAAGATTTGGGTTTTAACAGATTTGGATGCCATGATAGTACCTTTCCAGTTAATTAAACTAGAGCTTTGTTTGATGGTGTGGATTTACCTAAGTTGAAAATGTGGTGTAAATATAGGTTAAGGTATAAGTGTTACGTTACATGAATTTGGATGGAGATTGAGGAAAATCTTTGGGGTCAATGATGGGGTATAAGTAGTATGAAGTTGACAGTGGCTTACTATGAATAACAATAATGATCTTAACAAATCAAATGGTTGGGATACTTGGGTTGGTGAATCTGTATGGAAATAGGAATGTTGGTAATAAATTAAGAAGTGTGGGAATAAAGACCAGAGGATATGATGTCTGTAACTTGGTGAAAGTTATAGTATGTTTCTATGTTTGGATTAAGGAAGTAATATGCTCTATTGTGCTAAAAACCAGTAAATTCGCATTATTGGTGTAGCGCCTTGCAGTGAGGGCGAACCGCTAGGCGATAGCAACAAATCAGGAAAAATTAATGGAATGTGTGGCACTTGGCAGTGAGGGTGGTTTAGCCAGGCGACAAATGTAGGATCTGGGCTTTAGGGTGCGCATAGTGCTTGGCGGCCGAGAATTTCCGCCAGGCGGTCTGGAATGGAATTTCGCCTGGCAACTTTGAGAGCAGCACCAAGCGATACCTGTAAAGGCAAAACGTATGTATGCTTTGGATGTGGATGGTCTACAGGGCTTTGGGTGATACCTTACAGATCGACTTGCTGGAGCGTTTCTTGAGTTGTGCCTCGGGATAAAGGGTAAACACGTGGCATTCCTTAAGTTGTGGCTCAGAATGACATCTCTTGAGTTGTGGCTCGGGATGGTGGATGAACACGAGCATTCCTTGAGTTGTGGCTCAGATTGGCAAGTGTTGCCGGTGTGAGTGTGCGAGTTGTGGCTCGTAGGGATGGGTCCAAAAAGATTGCCCTCTTCAGCATTGGTCGGAGGGTTTGGTAGTCTAGGGACATATACAAACTATGGTTTGTATTGGGAACTCCACCCAGTGTTACAGAGTGTGGTCTGTAGCAGGTTTCCCGCACGTGTTCTAAAAGTTGTGGCTTATAGGTATGGCAACAAAGGGGATCTTGAGGTTACCATCCAAAGATGTAGAGCATGGATAACATGGTGGTGGCCATGTGGTATGGAATCAAAGGATAGAGTTCCTTTGATAAGTGCATGCATATATCTATTTGAATTGGTATATGTTTATCTATTAGCTCACCCTATCTACTTGTGTTTGGTGATGATCGTGTAATGCGTTACACAGGAGCAGATGATGTTGCAGGTGGTGCTGGTGAGGCATAGACCCGGAGCGGGGCTATCTTGGGGAGTCTTCTTTTTATAGAGTTGTATTACTTTACAGATTTTAAAGACTTTGTAAACACATATGTTGTCAAACTTGAACATTGTATTTGATATTTATGTTTTTGTGGATTTTGAATTATTACGATAACAAAGGTTTTTAATTTTCCTGCATTTTGGGAAAAGACAGTATAATAAATGAGGTTTCAAAATTAGTAATATCCAACCGGGATGTTTCAAAAAGTGACATCATTATTCTGCACCTTAATCTGCACATTGTTCGTAACACCAATTACATCTACAAAATTTACAAATAACATCTTCACAAAGTCAAAACAAATCCACTAATCTAAAAATTTAGAAATCACAGCTTCACAAAGACAAAACAAATATTTAAAATAGAAATAGATGTAGCAAGTTAAAAAGGCAAGTTAATATATATACCAATCAACAAATCAGTAGAGTAATTCCCTTCAATAATTTCTTTAATACTTTTGAACTTGAAAACCTTCATAGGTACATTTGCAATGGGTTAAGGTCGTACAAAGGTGACTCCTATGAACAATAACTTAAACGGGTGGTCACAAACTATAAATTGAGATTTTTTCTTCAAGATCTTGAAATTATGCATTTTATAAGTACTCCCCTCCGTGAGCTTGTCTTGCCATATTTCAATATCTTCCTTTTTAGTCATTGTAGGTATAACATCACCCTAAACATAAAAATCATTATCATACTATGTCCAGGTATAAAAAATTAACTTTGACCAAGTAAGTTACCTTTTGATCCATAAGAATCATCTTTATGTGTCCTTTTGATCCAGAAGAATTCTTGTTTCCCATAACCCAGAGATCGATAATTCTGACGGCTAGTTTCAATGTTTCTCTATTTCCATCAATATCTTTGATCATATCAAGTTCCCTAGCCATCTGCAAAAGCAATATATAGACATGAGATACATTATATAACTAATAAAAGAACAAACTTTGAACAAAAAAAATCATCAAAAGTTGAAGCTTCAACATAGAACCAAAAAAAATAAATAAAGGTTGATAAGCTTCAAAATAACAATATACAAAAAAAAAACAAAGAAACCACAAATATATGGTTGAAGCTTTCAACAAAAAAAAAATCAAGAAACGTTGATTGCAATAACATTGGACCATAAAAAATTCAGAAATGTAAGAAAAATACTATAATAAAAGGAAGGAACTAACTCTAAACCAAGAAAATATAAGAAACCTTGCAAGTTCAAAATAAATATATACCAAGAAGATCAAAGCAACAACAAATGTAAGGTTGAAGCTTTCAACCAAACAAAATCAAGAAAGGTTGAAGCTTTAAAGCAAGTTGAAGAAAAAATAAATTTCAACCAAAGAATATCAAAGCATATACAAAAGGAACTATTCAACCAAGAAAAGGAATAAACTAACTTCCAAACAAGAAGGAAGAAGATGAATATGAAAGTAGGAGGTGGAAAGCTTTGAGGATTGAAAGAAGAAGATGAATATGGAAGAAGAAGGTGGAAAGAAGGATAAAGTTAATATATGGAGTATATAAAGGAGTTGACACGTGTCAATTGGAGAAGGGATGTGCAAAATTATGTAGAATGACTAAAAAACCACAAAAATGGACACTTGTCAACAAAATAAGTTGGGGTATTGAAGTAATTTCATTAGGCTTATCTTTTTTTAGTTATATAGTAGATATAGTAGATATGGGAACTGAGTTATTTTACAGAACTAAAATACACTTAAATATAAAGTGAAAAATACAAACAACAGAAAATCATTATAAAAAACTTAAAAGAAAATCATAATAGAGAAGATATCAAAGATATCTCTATCAAATGGGATTGTAGACCTTAATGATAAGAGTCTTATATATAGCGTACTTTGATCTTCAAACAGATGAAGTCAAAGATATAAAGAGAAGGTATAAAAGGTTTAGAAAAAATATTTAAGATAATGATTTGTATAAAATGAAACTCAAATTAATAGAAAATCCTATTTATCATCGGTCTTTTAATAATGAAATAATTGAAAAAGTCATATTTTTTATATAATGATAAGCTAAAATAATTGCATTTATAAAATATGTGAAATTAATTGAAGATTCCTATTTGTTTTCTTTATTTTTTGTATTGACCTAATATTTAGACAAATTAAATGAGATTATGGGCCTTTGTTAGAGTTGTCAAAATGGGTTGAAACCTATGAGCTAACCCGGCCCATCATGGATTTGAGTTGAAATTTTTTTACAAATTTTAGTACATATTAATTTTTTACCCAACTTGCTTAGAACCCAGTTCACCCGAGTTGAATCCGTGATGAACTGGGTTGGCACGTGTCTAAAAAAAAAAGTAAATACATCTGTAAGCACATGTCTAATTAGTGTTTTGCAACAACTTATATTACAACCTTAAAAACTCGATTTAGTAATGATCCGAAGCACAATTAATTATCGATTGGTAAGTTACACTTGAAAAAAACCTAACCAGTTATATTAAATAATATAAAAATAATTTGTTTTAGATGGACCTCTTAACAACTTACTTTTACAAATATTTTGATCTTTAAAAGTGTTATGGACTATTTGTATTTATTCAAAAAAGTAATATTCAAGAAAAATAACAAATATAAAATATGCGTAAAAATGTGTTAGATGTGTCTCGCATGATGGGCCTGTGCGGGATATCAAGATTTTTTTTAACGGGCCTTTAGATCAGCTCACTAAAACCCTCCGAATTGTTATCTCTAGTACTGTCCTAAATAATCATCAAGATTTTAGGGTGATGTATTTAATTGAACACAATAATAAAATATGAATAAAAATAAACTAAAATAACAAAACTGTTGCAAACATTAAAAAGTCATTATTTTTTTTTTCGGGTTTAAAGTTCTGATCTTCCAGCATCCAACACTATATGTAAGAGGTGGTGAACATATAAATTAAACTCAGCACAAAAAGCTCTCATTTCTCAACCTTTACTTCAGAAATCAAGTGACGGAGGCCAATTGAGAGAGCAGACGTTGATGTTAAGGATGCATTCAATATATTAAGACACTGCACCAAAATAAATACGATTAGAAATTGCATGATAAAAATGGGATAAAAATTCAGACACAAAAATATGACAAAAAGATAGAAATAAAGGTACAATTACCTCCATCAATCCAATGGTAACAACCTTTTCTTTCACATCAAGGAAAGAAGTATTCAAACTCGAGATCAAATTTAAATCTGCAAAAAGAGATGACGGTGCCACCACCAAATCATCTGTTACAGAGAACATTTTTGATCCCTTCACAATACCTTTATCACTTATTCCAGGTGATTCAGAACCACTAAGTGACAAGAAATTAGAATTACTTGCATTAGCAGGTACACTCTCATCCGCTTTTAAATAATGAACAAAAGATTTCTTTCCAAAATCAATATATCGATGATACACTAAATATTTTAATTCCGATGAATCGAGAATGGGTAAAATCTGGATGCTTAATTTTAACTGCGGGAACAAGCAAGGATCAACAAGCCTGTTCTTTGCTGCTTTTGACATGAAATATAAGTTTTCATCGATACCAGATACGCTTTTGTATAATCCATCAATGCTGCCCACACAGCTATTTCCTCCCAACTTACGCACAACTCCTCCCAAAGGAAATGTCAGAAAACTTAGAACCATGTCTGCAAAATCTTTATCCCCTTGAGCGTACAAAAATTTTCCATCTGATTTTCTTATAACAAGCTTCAACTTGAATTTGATGCTACTATTGTTCTCAGCACTACGCGAGAAAAACGTGGGCGCCTGAATGATTGGTTTTTTTTCTAAAAGGAAATCTGTTAAACAAGACTTGGAAAGCAGAGAACACTTCAGCAAATCTAGCACCTGTACAAAATTTTAAGATTCATACATAAGATCAAAAATTCAAATTAAAATACGGTCTATACGCAGTGCAAGTAACGTAGATGAAGAACCTTTTTCCTGGTGACATTCACTGTAATTTCCTTCAATAAACACGGATATTTAATTCCGGAATTCTGGAGATGAGCAAAACTTGAATAATCCATAGAATTTGGCATTACAATCAAATCATCGGTTATGACAAATGTCGCAACATCATTGACAAATCCTTTGGGTGAACTTTTCAACGAAGCTTTCCGGTTTCTAAGTTTGCCACACCGACAATAAGAGTATGATGTGCAACATATTGAGTCACAAGAATATGTAGACTCGCCGCTACAGACAAAATATATTTTGGGCTGAGTGTCATCAATGTTAAGTTTGAGACTGTTGCAAAAATCTTCAGCCATGTACCTAGGATGCAATAATATTTGCTTATGATACAAAAAATTGTTATCAAGAGCTGCCACACTATGATAGAGTGAATTCAGAGAACCTATTGTAACTGGCCCCATGGTGGACTCATTTTCTACAAGTCTGGCAATGGTTCCTAAAGGCAAAGTTAAAAAACTACATAACACATCTACGAAATCTTTTTCAGCTTCGGCAAATAATACTTTGTTAGTCTCTTTGTTCACCACAAGTTTCAATGATACTTGCACATCTGCTTGAGTACCAGTAGCCATGCTTGCACCTAGCCAACGTCAAAAAACGAAAACAGATTTGTAGCAAACGATTTGAGTACTCATACTTATCACCATTGTGCTAATGAAAATTCCTTTTATCGTCCTTTTTCTAGTCATTAATTTTGAAACCATTGGGTATTGAATGCCAATTTCTTGAAACTACCACAATTTGAGTTGTTTGATGAAAAGATAGGGAAGCTTAAAATATTAATTAAAATGTAAAATTGCTATGATTGTTGACAGTAGTTGGAAATAGTATTTGAATTGTTGGAAATTACACAATGGTTTGACACTATTTCCAAAGCAATTTGTTAAGGTATTTATAATATACGACCTTTACACTTATGGAGTAGCAAATCGTCATTACTTACCTCCTAAGGTCTTTGCCTAAATGTAACTAGTCAGAAAATAAAATGCGATTTTTAACTTTCCAAGAAAACAATAAGTAATTAGGGCCATATGGCAAAACTACTTTGGAAGTTGAAAATGTACTCGCTATAGGTGAAGAAATTAACTTATTAAATTACAGAAAAATATAACTACTAAATATAAAAATTATAATTCTGTAATTCTACTTTTAGATTTTTTTAAAAGTTGTATAATCTTTTATAAGTAGTTTTATTTACTATATTATTCAATGACTATCGATCAAAATTAATTTTCAGTTATTTAAAAAAATTAATTTTTTTATTTATTAATTTAAACTAGTATTACCTTAATTTTTTTATTATAAATTTTATTATGTGTAATTATAAATAATAACAAATAAAAAATTAAAGATTATAAAGGACAATAATAAACCAAAATAAATTATAAATTAGAAGCTTACTGAAGTAAATTATCTTATTCATAGACACTTGTTTATCTCAATCAAATTAGTTATGAGTTAATAAAATAAATTAGTAACGAATTTATTGATTTTAATAAAAAAATTCTACTGATGTGCTAGTTTTAAGTAAAAATTTGCAATTTGCTTATGAATAACAATTTTGCCTAACTTGATAACAAGGGGAAATAAGAGACAGGAAATAACAAAATAACTCAATAAAATGTTATTAAAAATATGAAATTTGAGACTGATTTATCTCCCGTCAGTTTTTTCTTTGAAATTTATATCCGACCTAAATAAGTTTAAAAAGTTATTTTGTTATATTAATTATAAATATATTGGTAAATCTATAGACTTGTTTTTCAATAAAAACTAACTTCTATTATAGATTATTTTTATTTATACCTTTCAGTAAAACTAAATAAAATATGATTTTGGTTTTCTTCAGCATTTTTTAAGTTTACTTTTAATATTTTTAAAATTTTGCGTGCATTTTTTTTTGTCTTTTTAATTTTCAAATACATAACTTTTTATTTTCTATAAATGGCTTCTCTAAATATATGTATGTGTTGTGAGATGAGAGGCATTAAATTACTTTCTTTCTTTTTTAATTTAAGGGAATCAACCTGTCATAATGATAAACTATCAATATGTTTACTTAAGAAAATTGGTTAGTTTTCGATTGATATTTACAAATGAATTTGAATTTGTAGATAAATTTTAATTTGCATATAGATTTATATTACTACGTAAATTGACGATACATACTAATTCTTTTCGTATATAAATTTAAATGGAACTAATGACAGATATTCCTAAAATATATTTATATGTAAGTTTAGCATGTGGGGGTAGGAAGATTTTCGAAAGAAATAATTCATATGTAATGTTAATTTTATCTATAACTAAATATGGTTAAATATGTTTTTAGTCCTTCATCTTTAAGTGAAAATTAGAATTAGATTTTCTTTAAAACTTTAACCCAATTTAGTTTTCCAAGCTTAAAACTATGTTGATTTAATTCTTTTTAAGCAATTATTTTTTAAGTTTATTTAACTTTTTCAAACATGTCTCATGATAATTTTTTAGCTAATATTGAAGCAAAAATGTGTCAAACAGTATAAATAACTAAGATATTAACATGATTTTCAAAAGAAATAATTCATATGTAATGTTAATTCTATCTATAATTAAATATGGTTAAATATGTTTTTCATCATTCATCTTTAAGTGAAAATTGGAATTAGTTTTTCTTCAAAACTTTAACCCAATTTAGTTTCCCAACCTTAAAATTATGTGAATATTTAATCCTTTTAAGCAACTTTTTTAAGTTTATTTAACTTTCAAACGCGTTTCATGATAATTTTTTAGCTAACATTGAAGCGAAAATGTGTCAAATAGTGTAAACAACTCAAATGTTAACATGATATGCGTTTGAAACGTTAAAAAAAATTAACAAAATTTAAAAGTATTAAAACCACACACTTTTAAAGTTGGGGAACTAAATTGAACCAAAGTTTCGATAAGGGACTAATTTCAATTTTCACTGAAAGTTAAGGGACCAAAAACATATTTAACCCATCAAATAAAAACATTCCTTACATATAGATTTTACATATGGGTTAGGATAAATAATTATTAAAAAAATTAAAATTGAAAAATAAATATATTGTAATTTGTAAAGTTAGAAAGCATTTTCAAGCTGATGTAACCCTAATTTGATTGTCAAGCCAAACTGCTCTCCCAATTTCGCAAACCACTTAAAGTGCTAACTTCAACATTTTTTGTGTGCCCTAAACATAAATTTGTAGTGTTTCATATGCATTGTACCATGGTGATAAAGCGAGTTGAGGTAAGAAGAAGCTCAAGCTCGATTGAGGACTTCACTACTTTACCCGATGAGAAAGGTTGCTTGATTATTCCTTGTAACTTTATATGGTGTGATTTTCTTATACTAACATTTTTGTTTGGTTTCATGGGATTCAACTAAGAAGAGGCCATTAATGAGAAAGTTTGTTTTAGGGGATTCTTATGTCTATGTAAAGGTATGTGAGTTTGACCTATTTATTTGTCCTCAAAGCGTTTGAAAAAATATTCATTGTTCCATCCATTGCAAATGTACTTGCATTTCTTGTCGTAGGTTGATTCTCAAGTTTTGAAAAACCTAGGTTTGTTTGTCCTAACACAGTGCAATTAGGTCCAAGCCCTCTTCCCCAAGTAACCATTTGTAACATGTAGTTTGCAAATAATAATTTTTTTAATCAAGTATATTCACTAATAATTTTGTTTTACCAACTGAGAGTATCGTAGACAAGTTGGTAGTGGATGTTGGGTGCAAATAATCAAGTAAATGAGGTGATGCTTTGTAGTAGGTAGACAAGTGTGTTGTTGGTGCAAATATTGTATTTAACTACGTCATATAGGCTACAGATTTAAGAAACACGTAGCTCATAAAATGGTGGTGGCATTTTTGCCATTTTTGGCAAGGTATAGGCTACGGTTCAAATAAAATTGTAGTTTATACTCTGGTAGTCAAAATATAAGCTATGATTTTTTCAGAGAATAGTAACTTATACTTCTTTGAATAGGATTAATTTCAACATGTTCTACTTGATATGTGTATAACATTGTTGCCTTATGTCGATGCACCTTTGTTTACAAGTTTTGTCTCTCGTTCTTTCTCTTCCTCTTTTTCTCTCAGCCTCATTTTCTCTCTTCCTTGCTTTCTTCCTCCATTCACATGTTCATCATCGCCGTGTTTAAATATCTTTCTTGTTTCCACTTAAGTTTTTTAAAAGAGATTTTTGTTTGTTGTCTTCGTTCAGCAGTTAAAATTGTTTAAGTGAAAATGCCTAAACAAAGGCGATTTGGAAGCACGTGAAAATATTCTTAAGAAAGGAGGCACATAAAATTGTTTAGGTGCAAAGATTCTTAACAAGCACGTGAAAATGCAGCAGCAAAACCCTAAGAAAGGAAGAGAAGAGCCGTGTGGAAGTCTCTTATTGGACAATTAGAACATCAAATGGGTCAAAGTTTGGTCAAATGGTCAAAGAAGAGGGGTTAAAGTGCAAATATTGATATATTTGGATTTATCTACAACTTTGGATTACAGATCTGAAAAGGGCTGATTTGGAAAATTAATGCAAATATTAGTTGGTGATAATTTATCAAATATCTTTAAGTAATGAACTTATTTAATTATATCAGAAATTATCAACCAACTGCATTTGTCAAATAGTTTTAAAATTGATTATATCTCTCTAAATATTTTTAGATATTCATAACAACTATAAAGATAAATGATATTTATTATTATTTTAAAGATATTTGAGAAATTTTAGCAAGAGAATAGCCCATTCCAAGTCCTATATAAAGAGACCATGGGGAAGCAGAAAAGATAAGCTTGAAACTTCAGAGTTTAGGAACCAACTACATAAGTTTATTTTCCTTTTATTACTGTTGTGGTTTTCATTTATCTATAGCTTCTATCTTTGAATCACGTAAAAAGTAATGATTTACATGCTAGCTAAGTAGTGAAGTGTTTAAATCTATATGCATGTTGATCATATGAGTCAAAGGGTTTTTAAATCTAATTGAGACTTTACTTTGATTTTATTTAGAAACTTTCATGTGATTAAATGAGTTTTTACCAATAATTGGGACTTTACTTTGGTTAAAGGTATTTATTCTAACTAAAATTAGTCAAGACTTTACTTTGATTAATTAAGCTTTTTATTTGGTGAAGAGACAAAAGAATAGACATTATTAGATATAGTAAAATTTAATTGAGATTGTACTTTGGTTGAATTTACTATGAATAAGTTCTCACTTTTAATTGAGATTGTACTTTGGTTAAAAGTGAGACCAACACATCAATCACATTGTGCACATACTCGACCATGGCCTTAGGGATATCATATGCTTCCACAATCTTGCCGACTCTTGGTCAAACCTCTACGAACATCCACGCTCGTAGTCCAACCTCTACGAACCTTCCCGCTCGTAGAACAACCTCTACAAACCTCCCCGCTCATAGTCCAAAATGCATGAACACATCCTGTTATGAACCTCCCCGCTCATAACATCCTCAAGTGTGAGCACGGAACATACAAACCTTTCCGTTCGTATTCCCACACAAGAGTACATTCAATACGAACCTCCACGTCCGTATTAATCACATATTTCCAACTCCATTATGAACCTCCCCGCTCGTAATCCATTCAAGCATATCCAAGACCAAGGACCATCACCACGAGGCATGAAAAACACACCAAAATGAAAATTGCCTTTAAAGCATCGCTTTGCACAGCCTAAGCACCACCAGGCGATGTCGCGTTGCAGACTGCATGGCGGTAGAACAACGTCGTTGGGCGCCACACCTTCCAAGGATCTCTCTGGTTCACCTATCGCCTGGTGGTCCAATCTGGATTGCCAAGTGCTACACCAGTAGCGTGAAACTTCTGGTTTAAGGGTCCAAAACAATGTCCAAACACACCAATCATTCAAAGTACATATCCAAAATGCAATTGCACATATATGATTATCATAACATGACTCCAAAACACACAGCCATACATCCTATGCATTCACCACTAAAAATCATATCAACACATGTAATACTAAATAATCCTTCATACTCATAGTGTAATTCACCCAAAGGAAATAAAACAGTGCATACCCCATACATAGTTATAACTTAGTCAAAACAATACATGCAATAACCCATTTGATCCAACCCTTCAAACCAACCCAAGTTTAACTTGCACACTCACTCTCATTATGCACTAAACTACCACACAAGAGGAATTCAACCTTAAGCCATCAACATCATACGCAATCACATTTAAACATTCACAAACAGTCCCAACTCGTCCAACCTACATCACCCACACATAATAAAACACACTACTATGCTCTACGTGTCGCCTAACGGTGCATTCCTACTGCTAGGCAATGCATTAGAATGCATTTATAATTCAGATTTTCCCCACCTCCGAGAAATCCTGAAACCATCCAAAAGTATGATCCATTCATTCAATTGCACGAAATATGCAGTCAAGGATGCTTCTAGATTCATACATATGTTCAATTATACTTAAACAAACACACAATCACAACAATCTTAATCTAAACATCATGCTTTCAATTTATCCCCAAGCCCAATATTAACCCTCATGCTTGTTCATGCAACAATTCACCCAAGCTTTTTCATGCAACAATTCACCCAAGATCAATATGCAATAACATTTCAATATTTCACATCAGAAATCATTCAATTAGAACGAAGAAAATATATATAGGAAATCAACATTGCTTTCGCACCAACAAAACGTAGAAAATTACTCCACAACGCTCGCATCGCCTGGCAGGCCCATTACTACCCCCAAGTTATTTCTGGATAAATCTCAGAAAATGACCTCCCTCTTCATGCGTCGCTTGGTGAGCCAAGAACACCGCTACGCAATTTCTGGGTAGAAACCTAAAAACATGGTTTTTCAGCGAAAAGCGAAAGGGAAAAGAGGTTTCATGCATTCAACACACCACAAAACATACAATTCATTAAAGAAACACATAAGTAGAGCTCCGCTTACCTGGATTCCCCACTCCAAAAGCACTTTTAAACTCCTTCTTGATCCAAAATTGATCCCACCTTAGCCTTCATCACCAAGAACCCTCACTAATCCTTTTTGCACTCTTTGGGTCATGAAATTTTGATCTCCTAGTACCTACTCTAGCTCCCATCCAAGTTGATCAGCCATGGAGGTTTCCTCCACGAGTGGGTTTGCTCCCAAGCTTGGACAGTCAACTTGGTTATCAACAATGGAGTTTTCCCTCCCATGGAGTTTTTCTCTTGAAGCTCAACTACCATTCTAGATCTTGTGGTTTCTTAGCAATGAGGGTTTCCTCAAATGTTGCTCAACATCAATATCACTACTCAGCCTCATGCTCTTATTTTGGATTTTCTCATTTTATTTCTTCTGGATGAGTTGCAACTTTGTGGCTTAGCACCAACTTCTTAATTTCCTTCTTTTTTCTGCAAAAACAACTCAAATATGTTAAATTCCACTTTTTATAACCTTTTCACTCCTCATTCTGTATTTCAATGCAAAGGGGGTCATGTTAATGAATTTTACATTGAATTTTTGCAAGATAAGTGTCTATGTGATATATAATTTTACTAAAACTAGACACTTATCAGGTACCAATATCAACTTACACCAGTATCAACTAACATTGTCAATAGAAAGAAAAAACTTATAGTATCCTTCATTAAAAGCCTAAAGTTTCACTAAAAATCATCCTCAGAGAAAAGGGAATTACTCGCTTCTAGGACATGGCAATACAACACTTTGACAAGGAACATAATAAGGAGGATCGCTAACTTGATCTAAACTTCATACATGAAATACAAGAAGAGGCATGTGGGATAAAAAATACCCTAAAAGCAAGATATGTGGTTGAGCTGAATTTTATATGAGAAATTTGAGAAGAGGCCCATGGTATAAAAGCAAGATATACGAAAAAGCTAAATTTTATATGAGAAGCACGAGAATAGGCTCGTGACATGAAAAATACCTCTAAAGCAAGATATGACGCAAATATGAATTTTATATGAGAAATACGATACAAGGCCCATGACATAAAGAATATCTCAAAAGAAAAATATGTGGCGGAGCAGAATTTTATACGGGAAGTAAGGGAAAAGGCCCCTGACATTAAAATAACCTCGAAAGCAAGATATGTGGTGAAGTTGAATTTTATATGAGAAGTGTGGGAAAATGCTTGTGGCATAAAAACACCTCAAAACCAAGATATACGACGGAGTTGAATTTTATATGAGAAGTACGAGAGGAGGCTCATGGCATGAAAAATACCTCAAGAGTAGCACAATGTTATAACACAAGAGAATTCCAAAAATCAGAACTACTCTTCAAAAAGCTCGACGAAGCTCGGTAAATCCAATCCTTAGTGTTTGATTATGGGCTTATCTAGAAAACACTATAAGTACCTTACCAGTAATAAAGACATAACTATAGAGGTAGGAAAACCTTTCAAGTTAAGGCATTGGTTGGGTGTCATAACTATGGAAGAGTTTTTAGGAATAAAATTGCTAATAAAGACTAGATTGCACAAGTGTTAGTAGACAGATTTATGAATGTGGGTGTAATGACAATGAGTTAAATTATTGATGAAATCAAGAAGACATACAGTGTAGGCATAACTCCTTGGAGGGCTAGAAAAACAAAATAAATTGCAATGGACGGTTTGGTGGGGGATGGACAACGTCAAAGTGGTCATTTACATGATTATGTTGCTAAATTGCTGAGAGTTAAGGCTGAAAATTTCAAGATTAAGATAAATCAACCTCAACCTAGTCTGCCACAGATTTGGCTGTTTTTACATGTGCTTAGCGGGTTGTAAGGCTTGTTCTTGGCTGGGTGTAGGCCCTTTATAGGTGTTGATGGTTGCCCCTTGAAAATAACTTATGGTGGTCAATTGTTGGTTGTAATGGGCAGGGACCCTAGTGACCAATATTATCCATTGGCTTTTGCTGTGGTTGAGAATGAATGCAAAGAGACGTGGAGGTGGTTTCTAACATTCTTGTTAGAAGATATTGGAGATATTGAAAATCATCGTTGGGTATTCATCTCAGATCAACAAAAGGTAAAGTAATTACATCAACCAAAAGTTAAGACAATCATAATTAATTGATGTTTTTTTTCTTATTTAGAGCTATACTTTTTTGTAGAGACTTATGATTGTCTTTGATGAAATTTTGGATAGGGTAAAACATCGTTTCTATTTAAGGCACCTGTATAGTAATTTCAGGAAGAAATTTGGTGGTGGGGTAGTCATCAGAGACCTTATGATGGGGGCAACAAAGGCTACTTTCTACGTAGGTTGGAAAAAAATGGGTTAGTTAAGAAATGTTAACCTTGAAGCATATAATTGGTTAGTTGCCATTCCTAGAAGTTCATGGTGTAAACATGTATTCAACATTTATCCTAGATGTGATGTTTAAATGAATAACATGTCTGAGTCATTCAATAGTACTATTTTATTGGCTAGAGATAAACTAATCATTAGTATGATAGAATGAATTAGATCATACACAATGAGTAGATTTGCAACACTTAGAGAAAAGTTGAATGCATATTCGGGTACTGTTATGCCTAAGCCTAAAAAAAGGCTTGATAAGGAAGTGGAAAAAGTGGGAATTGGCTTTTAGTCTAGGCAAGGGGTGCTATGTTTGAAGTCACGCAAGGGTTCACCATGGAGAAGTTTGTGGTTGATCTAAGTAGCATAGTTGCACTTGTTATTTTTGGGATTTGGTGGGCATTCCTTGTAGACATGTTGTGGTAGCAATTAACAACAAGATATATAAAAAATATGCTTATCAGGCTTGTTATAGCCCAAAAATTACCCCAATCAATGGAAAACAACTTTGACCCAAAAGCAACCAACCTGAACTACTCCCATCCATCTACAAAACACCACCTGGCAAGCCAAAAAAACTAATAAGAAGGGAAGTCGATGAACATGTTAGTCATTCCAAACTTTCAAAGAAAAATATCATCATGAAGTGTAGCAGGTGTAAGCAATTCAGACTTAATATCAGAAGGTGTAGAAAGGGGATGAGAACTAGAAAGGTAACAAATCATGCGTTTTTTTGTTTTGAATGAATTTTTTTTACAAAATACAATTTTGAATGTTGAATACATACCCAATTGACAGGGTAACACACAAAGAACTCCAATTGCCACTAGAGCTAGCAACGCTGTTGGACCATCAAACCAAAGTTGCAGTAGTAGAAGGAGATCCACACCCATGTTTGCAGCCAACATGAACCAAGGAGAAAGAGCACCAATAACATGGCAGTACAAGTATTAGGGTCTCAAGCAAGTAGTACTACAACTTGTGCACAACCCATGTGAAAATCAATGAAGAATCCAACTTTTTGTTGCTTTATTAAAGACATATGTAATAGATTAAGACTTTTGTAACATTGGGCATAGTGATAGTGGACAACTATTTTGTTTTGGAGCACTTGTACTTCATTATTTTAGTTAAAGTTATGGACCTTTTGTCTGTTGTGGACCACTTTTGCATCATTGTATTCAATTCAAGGAAATGCTTTTGTTATTCCTTTATTCAATGGTGACAAAGTTTCTTTGTTGAAATTACTGTTGCTTTTGCTATTTCTCTTGTCATAAGTGTAGTTCAATGCTTTTGCTTTGTTCAAATGTCATGAATGAGGAAGGTTATAATAATGGGGTTGGAAGCTCAATAATTTTGTTGCGCAAACCTGTTCAATATTTTTTTGTTATGAATGGAAGATGGATGTTACTAATGGTTCAGCTCTTATTCATTGATAAAGTGTTTTGAATGAAAACGTTCATTCTATTTCTTATGCAATACACGATATACTATTGTTTAAGTCAAATTTTTTCGTTCAAAATTACTGTATGATACTATGAAATTGGTAAAAAACAGGACATTAAATCAGAACATATTTCATGGAATTCATTAATACCAAACATTTTCCAAACTGAATTATTTTATACACAAGTTAATACATAAGTAATCATTGTTGTAACTAATGGCTAATTTGATAGTGGATTTCATCTGTGTAACCTTAGAACGCAAATATCAGAAAGGTCATGGCAAATATCATATTCTCATATTCTCACCAATACAAAACACTTCCCCACAAAAGTTACCTCACACAACATTAACCCTTCAAGTTTAATACATAAGTAATCATTGCTGCAAGTAAGAAGTACAAAACTAATTATAATTAACTTTCAACAACACCATAACGATAAAGACAATTGTTGACACCCACAACAAAATCAATAAAATTTGCAGAAATTTCACAATTTTGTCCTTTTCCAAACAAACTTCATCTTCTTTAACTTTTTTTTCCTCCGCTAGATTCAAATTCATATTCTTTCCATTCAAATGTAGATTCCTTTTCATTAACCCATTCGAAATAATTACATTAGGAATTGGACTGCAAAAAAAGGAACCCATTACAACAGAAACCAAATCAATCTCGAGTAAAAGTGATGGAATTCGTCACTTATAGCCCATTTTCTACATCTCCAAAATAATATGCTTTTGTTCTTCATAGTAGTTGCCTTTAGGAGTAACAATCTTTCCCCATACCCACACACTTTCGATGTTAGTTCTGAAGAGGACGCACAACTTTGCAACATTTTCAAACTACCGTTCCTTTGTGTACAATGAAATCCAAGCAATTCAAAATGTTAGGAACCAAAATAGATCAACCTTTAAACGGGGGACGAAAACCAAAATCATTCAATACTTGAGGGACGAGAAAAACATAATTAACCCAAAAATAATCATAGTCATATCCTTTTGTAGACCTAGTGTTAAATGAAAGACAATAAGTGTAAGTGTGTTTACCCAATGCAAACGAGGTATATAAAATACATAGAGCATATGATGGTGGAACGTTATTAGGAAGCGTTAGTAGGAAGGGTTGTGCCATACGCTAAGTTTTCAAATTGCATGTTTGTCGCGTTGTGAGGGTGTCTTGTTGATGGTGGAGCTGTGATTTAAAAAACAAATGAATAGGGGGTTATGAGAGGGATAAAGGACTTAATACGTGTAACTTTGTGCTTGACTTGTTTTGGGAAAACCATGCATAAGTAAGAAATCCAAATCACGAAGGTACATTTTTAAGCAAATTATTCGTCTCTCTAAAATTATTCTCATCGTTTCTCCTGCACTTCTCTCTAGAACTGACCATTGCCCATACATTTGATTCAAGATGAGAAATTAATTTTGCATTCGTGGTGAGAAGAGTATCTTGAGAGTTGATTACAATTTTAATTAAGCTAAGTCCCTTCTAATTTTTCTTGGTTTGGTTGGTTTCGAGTAATGGATGTAAGTGGGTCATGCTTTGTATTCAGATTTTTTATATTAAATATGTCTATACAAACTTTTTATATTAAACCGATAAATTTTTGAATTCGATCAAACACCAATAAATTTCATTTTTAATTCAATTTAATTTAACTCTTTGTTTAATAAGATAAGAATAAATTTAAACTAAAAATAACAAAAATGTTGCTTACGTTAAATTTCATTCAAGTTTAAAGTTCTGATCTTCCAGCTTCCAAAACTTAAAACACTAATAAACGAAAACTGAAATGCATGGTATATGTGTCAAAACACAATGCATACAAAAAAAGGACTTTTAATAAAATACCGCATATAAAAATCCACTGTAAAATTCAGAGGTAGATAACATTTCAAGATGTTATAAATATATATATATATATATATATATATATATATATATATATCAGAGTTGAATTGAAGATCTAACGGGGTGATTAAAATGGGAACAAATTTCAGAACCCTTTACTTCAGAAATCATATGACCGAGGGCAGTTGTGAGAGCATATGTTGATGTCAACAATGCCTTCAATATATTAAGACACTGCAACAAAGTAACTGCCCGACGAGAAATTAAATGATAAAAATGGAATGAAAATTCCAACAAAATGTAAAGAATTGGTACAAGTACAATTACCTCCATAAGACCAATAGTAACAACCTTTTCTTTAACATCAAGGAAAGAAGTATTGAAAAACGGATGATTATATTTAACGAAAATGATATTTAGACACAAAAAGTGGAATCATTTTTGACACAGGGCCCATGTAGTATTTAATTTTAATTCAAAGTTTAAAAAACGTCGAAAATTGAATCAACGCACGTGTGGGTCAAAATTTAAAGAGGGAAAATTGTTCTCCCAAATCCAAAATGTACACTCTATTCTTCCATCACCACGACACACTCCTTCTTCGTTTTCTACCCATGGGTTCCTTCCATTGGAGAAAGACGCAGGCTTGATAAAATAACTTCACCATTTCAGAGAGAGAATGACCACCATCGCCACCAAAACAATGTTCGTCGAGTGGGTTGCCTTTGCCATGGAGTAGAACGACAAGGTACGAAAAGCGGAAATGTGTGACTAAGAGAAGGTTTCGTGTTGGTAGCCTTAGATATCATTTTCGATTACAGTAATAACACCACCTTCTTTGGATGGTGACCATGAAAAAAAGTCTCCTAAGTGGGGAGTTATGATGATAAAAGTGGGGAGTTATGATGTGACCAATGGAAATCGTTTTGTCTTATATTTTGTCCACACTAAAAATTTAGTGGTGACATTTAATTGTTTTGTTTTTTTTAAGTACTACAACTGATGATAAAAATAACCAACATAACTCCTCACTTTTACCATCACAACTCCACACATAGGTCATAAGTAACGTAGGAGAATTTTTTACATGACCACCATCAAAAGTAGGTGTTACTGAATTTAGTGATAATGGAAATGTTTTTGTCTTATATTATGTCCACACTGAACATTTGGTGTTGACATTATATTTTTTTTTTCTTTATGTACCGTAATTGATGACCAAAATATCCAATATAACTCCCTACTTTTACCATCACAACTCCCTACATAGGTCACAATTAACTTAGCAGACTTTTTTTCATGAACACCATCCAAAGAAGGTGTTATTGAATTTAATGGCAATATAAATCATTTTGTCTTATATTTTTCCACACTGAACATTTAGTGGTGACATTTAATTTTTTTGTTTTTTTAAGTACTTCAACTGATGACCATAATAACAAACATAACTCCCTACTTTTACTATCACAACTCCCCACATACATCATAAGTAACTTAGGAGACTTTTTTTCATGATCACCATCCAAAGAAGGTGTTATTACTGCAATCCAAAATGATATTTAAGGCTACTAACACGAAACCTTCTCTTAGTCACAAATTTTCGCTTTTCGTACCTTCTCATTCTATTCCATGGCAAAGGCAACCCACTCGACAAACACTGTTTTGGTGGCGATGGTGGTCGTTCTCTCTCTGAAACGGTGAAGTTATTTTATCAAGCCTGCGTTTTTCTCCAATGGAAGGAACCCATGGGTAGAAAACGAAGAAGGAGTGTGAAGTGGTGATGGAAGAATCAAGTGTACCTTTTGGATTTGGGAGAGCAATTTTCCCTCTTTAAATTTTGACCCACATGTGCGTTGATTCAGTTTTCCATGTTTTTTAAACTTTGAATTAAAAATTAAATACTACGTGGGCCCTGTGTCAAAAATAAGTCCACTTTTTGTGTCTAAATATCATTTTCGTATATTTAAATCTGCAGTACGATGCTACCACCAAATCATCAGTAAGAACTAACATTCTTGCTCCATTCACAATACCTTTCAAACTTTTTGCAAATGATCCGCAATCAACTAGTGTCATAAATCTAGAACCAATTGTATTAACAGGAATGCTCTCACCCCCTTTGTATAGATAGAAGATGAGATATTCTTTTACCGTTAATATATTGACCATAAAAAAATACTTTAATTCCGATAGATAGACAATAGGTAATATCTGCTTGCTTGATTCCAATTGGGATCGAATGAGGATCAACAAGCTTGTTCTTTACTGCTTCTGACACGAAATATAGGTTTTCCTTGAAATCAGTTATGCTCTTGTATAATCCATCAATGTTGCCCAATGAACTATTCCCTCCAAACTTACTTACAACTCCTCCCAAAGGAAAGGCCAGAAAACATAAAAGTATTTCTACAAACTCTTTTTCTCCTTGAGCATACAAGGTTTTGCCATCTGATTTTCTGATAACTAGCTTCAATGCCAAATTGATTACTCTATTATTCTCAACACTAGATGAGGAAAAGGCTGGCCTCTTAATGATTGTTTTTTTTTTCTAGAAACAAATCTGTCAAACATGACTTCGAAAGCAGAGAACACTTCAGCAAATACAACACCTGTACAAAATTTGGATACTCAAGCATAAGATCAAAAAGTAAAATTAGAATAAGGTATACGTAGAGTAAGTGATCTAAAAAAGTATCCATTTAGGAAACTCAAATGTAAATGAAGAACCTTTTTCTTGGTAAATTTCATTGTAATTTTCTTCAACGAAGACGAACCTTTTATTCCCGAATTCTGGATGTGAGCAAAGCTTGAATAATACACAGAATTTGGAATTACTATCAAATCATCGGTGATGATATAACTCACATCATCATTGACGAATCCATTGGCTGAACTTTCCAAGAAAATTGTCCCGTTAATAGGTTTGCCACAACGACAATTAAAATTTAGTGTGCAACTTATCAAAGCAGTACAACAATAGAAACGATAGTCGCTACAAACAAAGTATTTTTTGGGCGGAGTGTCATCAACATTAACCTTAAGTGTGTTACAAAAATCTTCTGCCATGTTCCTCGGATGCAATAGCATTTCCTTATATTCATGTTCCAATAAACAATTGTCGTCAAGGGCTCCCAAACTATGATAGAGTGAATTCAGAGAACCTATTAAAGTGTAATGCAAATTCTAGAAGAATCTAGAAAATCCTAAGATAAAAGTATTGAAATGTAATGAAAGTTCTAGAACAAAGTAGACAAATCTAAGATAGGAAGAAAATATCAAGAACATTCTACATAGGCAAAAATCTAGAACATTTCACACAAGTTGTGGCTAGCACTTTCTAGAATACTCTATAGGTCTATAAATACCCATGTACTCAATCATTTGATGAATGACAAAAACTAAGACCACATCTAACACACCACTCACTACTACAACTACATACTTCTTCCAACTACAAATTCCACATTTTACTATCTTCACAATTTTCTCTATCCCATCAACTATTCCTTTCACAACCTCAAAATACTATCAGTGGTACCAGAGCTACATTCGGTCATCTACTGGGCGTAGATAAATTTTTCAACTACTTCAAAAAAACTAGAACTCAATTTATACTACTTCCAAAATATTTTCTCAACCCATGGCCATTACCAATCAAACATCATCAATTCTAGTACCTATTTTCACAGGAGAAAATTATGATTTTTTGAGTGTCAAAATGAAGACATTCTTTCGCTCCAAGACTTATGGACATTATAGAAGAGGGATTCACTATTCCAGAAGACACTCCACTCTTACTACAGCTCAAAAGAAGGAGTTGAAGGAAAACAAATAAAAGGATTCAAGGGTTTTATTTTCTCTTCAACAAGCAATTGATGACACAATCTTTCTGAGAATAATAGGTGCCACAAGTGCAAAGCAAGCTTGGAACACAATACAGAAGAGTTTCAAGGAAGTGATGAGGTACGCAATGTTAAACTTCATTCTCTAAGACGAGAGTTTGAATTAATAAGAATGAAATAATCTGAGACCATTAAAGACTACTATTCTAGAATAAAGGAAATAGTCAGTCAGATGAGAGCCTATAGGGAAACTATTCTTGACAAAAAAATCGTTGAGAAAATTTTAATTTCTATTTCCCAAAAATATGATGCAATCGCAATCGCGATTGAACAAACAAAAGATTTGGCCACATTGTCAGTAACACAACTAATGGGCTCTCTTGAAGCTTATGAACAAAGATTGAAAAGGCATGAATAAGACTCAATCAAAAATGCCTTTCAATCAAAACTAAAATTACGGTCTCAGAATAAAGAATATGAAGGAAATAAAAGTATATGAGAAATTTCTAGAAATAAAGAAAATTCTAGAAGCTTCCCTATGACCCGTCAAGGAAAATATCCCCCATGTGGCATATGTAAAAAGACAAGTCACATGGAAAAATATTGTTGGCATCATGGAAAACCTCAATGTTAGTACTGCAAGAAATTTGGCCACGTAGAGAAGTATTGTTGTAATAAAAATAAGCATCAAGCAAACTTTGCTGAAGAACATAATCAGGAGCAACGCTTATTTTATGCCAATCAAGAATCTCCTAGCGGAGGAGAAAGTTGGTACTTGGATAGTGGATGCAACAATCACATGGCCAAAGATCAAAGCATCTTCAAAGACATTGATAAATCTGTCAATGTCAAAGTTCGACTAGGAAACGGTGCCACAGTGGAGTCTCAAGGCAAAGGAACTGTCATGGTGGAGACAAAGAAAGGTATGAAATTCATCAAGGATGTTTTACTGGTTCCCAATCTTAAAGAGAATCTTTTAAGTATTGGCAAAATGATGGAGAATGGATATTCTCTCCACTTTGAGAAAGATACATGCAAAATTTATGACAGTAGAAAGATAGAAATTGGCCAAGTAAAAATGGAGAAGAGAAATAGAAGTTTTCCCATAAGCTTCAAACATGAAACTAATATTGCCATGAAGGTAGAAGTTGATGACTCATGGCTTTGGCATAAGAGATTTGGCCACTTCAACACACATGCCTTAAAGCTTCTATATCAGAAAAACATGATGAGAGATCTTTCATGCTTGAAAGAGAATAATGAATCATGCGAAGGATGTCTCCTTGGTAAACAACATCGATTAACATTCTCGACGGACAAAGCATGGAGAGCAAAAGACTTACTAGAGTTTATCCATACTGATGTTGCGGACCCATGAGGACGTCTTCATATCACAACAATAGGTATTTCATCCTCTTCATTGATGACTTCTCTAGAATGACATGGGTCTATTTCTTAAAGGCAAAGTCAGAAGTCTTTGGAATATTCAAGAAATTCAAGGCCTTTGTCGAGAAGCAAAGTGGAAAACAAATAAAAGTACTAAGAAGTGATAGTGGAAAGGAATACACATCTTGCGAGTTTGACAAATTCTGCGAAGATGAAGGCATAGAGAGACAACTCACAGTCGCATATACTCCACAACAAAATGGTGTTAGAAAGAAAAAATCGCACAATCATGGAGATGGCAAGATCAATGCTAAAAGAGAAAGGTATGCCTAACACTTTTTGGGCTGAAGCAGTCTACACTGTAGTTTACATTTTAAACAGATGTCCAACTAAGACAGTCCAAGACAAGACTCCTATTGAAGCTTGGAGTGGAAGAAAGTCATCAGCTAAACACCTACGAGTATTTGGATCTATCTGCTACATACATGTTCCTGATCAAAGGAGGCACAAGCTTGAAGACAAGACTATACGAGGAATATTCTTGGGATATAGCACACAATAAAAAAGCTATCGAGTTTAGAACCTACAAACAAAAGAGCTCGTCATTAGTCGAGATGTTGAAATTGATGAAAATGCTTCTTAAAATTGGGAAGAAGAAAAAGTCATTAAAAGCAACATTTTAGTCCCAGTGCAACAATATCAAGAAGAAATTCAAGAAGAGGCAGAAGCTTCAGGTACGCCTTCTCCACCTCCACTAGAAGATTCTTCACCAGAATCCACTCCAAGACGAGTAAGATCTTTGGTAGACATATACGAAACCTGCAACATGGCCATGATTAAGCCTAACTGCTATGAGGAAGCATCAAAGAAAGAAGTATAGGTCAAGGCTATGGAAGAAGAGGTTAAAATGATTGAGAAGAATAACACTTGGGAGCTCGTAAACTGTTCTCAAGGAAAAGACATCATTGGATTGAAATGGGTATATAAAACAAAGCTCAATCCTGATAGAACTATACAAAAGGATACTCACAACAACCAGGATTCAACTACAATGAGACATTTGCTCTAGTCGCACTACTAGATACAATAAGAGCTCTAATAGCCCTAGCAGCACAAAAAGAATGGAACATCTATCAACTAGATGTCAAATCAGCCTTTCTAAATGGAGTGCTCGAAGAAGAGATTTATGTTGAACAACCTCAAGGCTTCATCAATAAAGGCAATGAAGGCAAAGTACTAAGACTAAAAAAAGCCTTATACGGCCTGAAGCAAGATCCTCGAGCATGGTATAGCAAGATTGATCAATACTTCATCGATCAAGGATTCAGGAGGAGCCAAAGTGAGCCAACACTATATATTAAATCACAAGGTCAGTATCACCTCATTGTCTCCTTATATGTCAATGATCTTATCTATACAGGAAACAATTTAGAGAAGATGAAAGAATTTAAAGAGACATGATGAAGACATTTGAGATGACCGACCTTGGGTTGATGAACTATTTCCTCGATATAGAGGTGAAACAACAAGAAGACAACATATTTATCTCTCAAACGAAATATATTGAAGCCCTATTGAAGAAGTTCAAGATGTATGATTGTAAACTTGTCGCTACTCCATTGGTGGTAAATGAGAAGCTACAAAAAGATGATGGAGCACAAGAAACAGATGCATCACGCTACAAGAGTTTGATTGGAAGTCTCTTATCTCACAGCCACAAGACCAGACATTATGTATGCTACAAGTCTTCTATCAAGATTCATGCAAAAGCCAAGTCAGATTCATTATGGAGTAGGGAAAAGAATTTTAAGATATCTACAAGGTACAAAGGAGTTTGGAATATGTTAGAAAACCATGACTAACTCAAGGATGATTGGCTACACCGATAGTGATTGGGCAGGATCAATAGATGACATGAAGAGCACCTCAGGCTATGCTTTCTCGCTTGGATCGGGAATATTTTCTTGGGCATCAAAGAAGCAAGCAATCGTGGCACAATCAACAGCTGAAGCAGAATACGTGGTTGCTACTGAAGTAGAATATGTGGCTGCTGTTGAAGCAACAAGTCAAGCTATATGGCTTCGAAAGATATTCAAAGATATGGGAGAAAACCAAAGTGGACCTACTACAATCAACTGTGACAATAAATCAGCTATCGCAATGACGAAGAACCCAGTACATCACAGTAGAACAAAAACACATAGCAATTAAATATGATTTCATTAGAGAAGCAGAGACAAATATGGAGATCCAACTTGAGTACTGCACAATAGAAGACCAAATTGCAAATATTTTTACAAAGGCACTACCAAGACCAAGTTTTGAACTACTACGCGTTATTCTTGGAGTTACCGAATTTGCATCAAGGAGGAGTATTATAGTGTAATGCAAATTCTAGAAGAATCTAGAAAATCCTAAGATAAAAGTATTGAAATTTAATGAAAGTTCTAGAACAAAGTAGAAAAGTCTAAGATGGGAAGAAAATATCAAGAACATTCTACTTAGGCAAAAATCTAGAACATTTTACATAAGTTGTGGCTAACACTTTTTAGAATACTCTATAGGTCTATAAATACCCATGTACTCAATCATTTGATGAATGACAAAAACTAAGACCACATCTAACACACCACTCACTACTACAACTACATACTTCTTCCAACTACAACTTTCACATTCTACTATCTCCACAATTTTCTCTATCCCATCAACTATTCCTTTCACAACCTCAAAATACTATCAGAACCGATTGTAATTGGCCGACAATGGACTCATTTTCCACAAGTCTGGTAATTGTTCCTAAAGGCAGCGTTAAGAGGCTACACAAGACATTTACGAAGTCTTTTTCAGCTTCTGCAAATAATACTTTGTTGGTCTCTTTGTTCACCACAAGTTTCAATGACACTTGCACATCTTCTTGAGTAGTAGCCATACAAGAACAAGCGAACGGTAAAGAAGGAAAATTCGCACAAGAAGTTGGAACTCTATATTAACTCGAAGCAAAGCGTTTATGTAACTCTAGTTTTGACAAATGATTTGAGTATTCATATTTATAAGCATAGTGTTAACGAAATATTGGCTATTAAAATATTAATCAATAAGTAAAATTCTTAGAAGATTATTTGAAAAGGTAGGAATATGTTGGAAATAGAGATAGTAGTTGAAGTGTTGTAAAAAGAAAGGCGTGGGTTGAAATTAAAGAATAGATGGCTGCGTTAATGGCACTATTTCCATAGCAATTCATTAAGGTATATATGATATACGACCTTTTACTCTTACCGAGTAGCAAATCACCATTACTGTTTTTTTTTTTTTTTTTACTTTTTCAAGAAAACAAAAGTAATTAAGATCATATGGTAAAACTACTGAGAAAATGAACATATTAAATTATAACTATTAGAAAAAAAACGAAAATATAAAAGTGACTTAATTTCATGAGTTTATTATATAAATAATTTTTTTATAATAAAAAATACAATAATATGTAATTATATTTTTTTAAATAATTAAATTTTTATGTATTTTTAAGAGTTGTATATTTATTTTATTTAAACTAACTGATCTAATAAGTACTAATTAAAATTAATTTTAATTTTTTTTCAATTTTTTTTAACATCCCATTTATTTAATAAAGCTAAATAAAGGATATGTCACACAGTATAACATAAGAAGCGAGAATAATAGAGTATAATGTCGCTCCCTCAGATATCTCAATTACTTAAAGAATGAATAAAAGAGGCACACAACGATGCCAGGTACAAAGTAGAGTAAGAGAGTGATAAAGACGTAAGCAAATTCCCAGAGAAAGCAATGCATGGGCCTTAGCCCTAAATGAAAAGCCCAAAGGCAGAAGTCAATCCAAAAGCCAAGCAGCGGAACCATCACCTCCCTGTTGACCACGAGTGTTCCTCGCATCTTCTCACATCAACAAGTTGATGATCATCGCAAAAGAGAGTACCACATAGTAGAACACACAACAATACAGAAGGGTAAGCTAGAGCCAAAAGTGGTTTTATCATGCAAACATATATACTTCCACAATCAATTATACACACGTCATCCAATCATGTTACGACTCCTCAAATCAATACACTAAGACTTGTCTCGACTCATCCGGATACATATAATCTGGTCGGATTCAGCGGATGCTCGCACTTGTGGTGGATACCTCTGCTCACCCCCGAGCTATGTGTTACAAGTGTTACAAGTGTTGAAATGAATCAATTCCCTCACACACAAGGTTAGCCCTTAATGAATTTCAGGCCTCCTGCTACTCTCACCACAGGAGTCAGTCCGCTCTAAATGAGACTAACTGACTCCTTAGAGTGTCAGGATGCAATCCTTACCTTGAATCCTTACCAAATTATATAAAATGGGGCACCACCATGGACACCCACTAACAAGGGCCATGGAATTACGTCCCGACCACTGAAGCACTACCCTGAAATCTCACCTAAAGGTCCCAAGGATTTACGTACTGACCACATACTATATATATTCAATCAATCATGAAATATTCACCACACATGTCAATATCATATCAATATTTGTAATCATCCTTCATTCGTATCTCATATTTAGTCAACCACAACTAATCCTTCCCACAGCCATAAAAATGGAATCGTACATCATGCCAATACCATGCCGAGGGACATCATTCATTTTCCATGAATCCCTCCATATTTCATATCCACTCCTTAACCAACTCATGATGTTAAATTCTATGAACCAATCCCATACAAACATTATGCTCACATCATGCCAAAACCCATGAATCATAATTTTCATCTTATTCATACAAGGTCACTCAATTCATACAATTCGAACTCAAGGTAAAGCATACTAAGCCAAACAAACATGAAAGGAACAGTTCTATAGTGAAGTCCCGTGCCAGTCTCGCCTAAGCCACAGGGTCTCGCTTAGGCGAGACTGTCATCAGGGAACCCTGCGAGACTCGCGGATTCTTGCTTAAGCGAGCTGCTACTCGCCTGAGTGAGAATACCCCTCGCCCAAAAAGAGCCTCCTCGCCTGAGCTACACATGCAGCACATACCTCAAGCCCCCACGCGTCCTCGCTTAGG
Organism: Vigna unguiculata; assembly: GCF_037176805.1. Classification (NCBI taxonomy): domain Eukaryota; kingdom Viridiplantae; phylum Streptophyta; class Magnoliopsida; order Fabales; family Fabaceae; genus Vigna; species Vigna unguiculata. The sequence continues at coordinate 29,173,262 of NC_140800.1, read as the reverse complement.
CGAGCCATCCTCGCTTAGGCGAGCCTCTCTCGCCTGAGCGAGATGGTGTCTCGCTCAAACGAAAACTCTTCGCCTGCGTGAGAGCTTGAGCGCGAGTTTGGGTCTAACCAACCTATGAAATAACTCGTTTAATATCTTTTTTTATACTATTTTAATTAGTGTATCTACAATCTTGTCTAATGTGTATTGTTAGACTCGTGTAATATTTTTCTATACTCGTCTAAAAAGTGTATGTAAAGACTTATCTAATGTGTATTTCTAAACTCGTTTAATCAATGTATCAACAAACTCTTCTGATATGTATTGCTAGACTTGTCTCAGAAGTATATGGACACACTCATATAATATGTACTACTAGATTTGTCTAATCAATGTATGTTGAAACTCGTTTAATATGTATTGTTAAACTAGTCTAATTAGTGTATGAACAGACTCGTCTAATGTATATTGCAAGATTCATTTAATTAGTGAATGAAATACTTGTTTAATGTGTTAATAAAATCGTCTAATCTGTGTATGAAAAATCTTGTCTAATGTATATTGTTAGACTCGTCTAATCAATATATGAATGACTTGTCTAAAGTGTATTGTTAAAGTGGTTTGATCAATATCCATCGACAACTCATTTAATAAAAATATTTGTAAACTCATCTAATTAACATATGGAATAACTCATATAATATCTTTTTGTTATACTATTCTAATTAGTTTATCTACAGTCTCGTTTAATGTTTATTGTTAATTACACTCATGTAATATTTATTGTTATACTCTTCTATTAGGTGTATGGAAAGACTTTTCTTATGAGTATTTCTAGTCTCGTCTATTCAATGCATCGACAAAGTCTTTTTTCTAAAATGTATTGCTAGACGTGTCTCATAGTATATGGACACACTTGTATAATGTATACTACTAGACTCGTCTAATTAGTATATGTTCAGATCTGTCTAATGTGTATTACTCATCTAATTAGTGAGTGGATAAACTTGTCTAATGTGTATTAATAGACTTATCTAATTTGTGTATGAAAAGACTTATCTAATGTATTTTTTTAAACTCATCTTATTAGTGTATGGACAAACTAGTCTAGTGTTTGTTGATAGACTCGTCTAATCAATGTATGGACAGACTTGTCGTCTAATCAATGTATGGACAAACTTGTCGTCTAATCAATGTATGGACAAACTTGTCTAATGAGTATTCTTAGACTCGTGTAATCAATGTATGGAATGACTCATCTAATGATTTTTTATAAACTCGTTTAATTAGGGAATGGACAAAGTTGTCTAATTAGTGTTTGTTCATACGTTTAAAGTGTATTGTAAGACTTGTCCAATAAGTGAATAACAAACTCGTATTGTATTAATAGACTTGTCTAATTTATGTATAAAAAGACTTCTCTAATGTATATTGATAAGGTCATCTTATCAATGTATGTTGTAGGTAGACTCGTCTAATCAATATTAGGACAGATTGCTCTAACGAGTATTCCTAGACTAGTGTAATCAATGTATGAAATGTCTCGTTTAATGTTTTTTGCTATACTTGTCTACTGATTGTATGGACAAACTCGTTTAATGTGTATTGTTAGACTTGTTTAATCAATGCATCAATATACTCATTAAATGATTTTTGTTATATTTGTTTAATCAATTAATAGAATGACTCATCTAATAGTTTTTGTTATACTTGTCTAATTAGTATATGTAAAGACTTGTCTAATGTATATTGCTAGACTTGTCTAATGTTTTTAGTTATACTAATCTAATCAATATACGAACAAATTGATCTGATGTGTATTGAAAGACTAATTTAATAATTGTTATTATATTCGTTTAATTAATGAACAGAATCACTCGTCTAACATTTTTTGTTGTACTCATCTAATTAGCATATGGATAGACTCGTCTAACATATATTTCTAGCTTTCCTAATTTTTATTTCTATACTCATCTAATTAGTGTATGGATAGAATTATCCAATGTATACTGTTAAACTCGTTTAATGACAATATAAATACATCATTGGTATATTCTAAGACAATTAGTTTGCTAGCTTTTACCTTTTGTTTTAGTCTTATTAAAATTAGGGTTAAGTATGTTTTTAGTCCCTAAACTTTGTCGCGAATTTGGAATTAGTTCTTGTTTGAAACTTTTATACACTTTGGTCCTCAAACTTTAAAAATGAATAAATATAGTCCCTTTAATCCAATGCATATTGTTAAACTCGTTTATGACAATATAAATACATCATTGGTATATCCTAAGACAATTAGTTTGGTAGCTTTTACCTTTTGTTTCAGTCTTACTAAAATTAGGATTAAATATGTTTTTAGTCCCTAAACTTTGTTGCGAATTTGGAATTAGTTGTTGTCTAAAACTTTTATATACTTTGGTCCTCAAACTTTAAAAATGAATAAATATAGTCCTTTTAATCCAATTATGTCAACTTTTTTTGGTGTATTAAACTTGTTTCATACTAGCATTTTGAGTTGTTTACATTGTTTGACACATTGAGTTAAAATGATTATATTCATTCATTTTTAAAATGTAGGACTAAACTGTATCAAAGTTTCAGACATAGATGAATTCCTTATTTGCATCAAAGTTAAAGGGCTGCACATATACTCAACCCCTAAAATTATAAGTTGTTATATTTTGAAGTTGAATGTAGTAAAAAGTTAATTACAAAGATTGTAAACAAAAAATATAATATTAAGAAGTTTGATTTTTTTTTATTACAGATATATTTTTTAAATTGAAATGAACTATTAATTAAAAAAACAATCATAACATTAAGTAATGTAACCTTTTTTATTACAAATTTTTACTTTAAACCTTTGAAATAAATTATTAAATATATAAAATATTTTAATTTATTCAGTTATAAATATAATTATTTAAAACCTTATACAGAATATTATGTACGTATCATCAATGTTAATTTTTAATACATAAAGTTAATTCAATTTTACATAAAAAAAGAAGAAAAATATTCAATAATAAGAATATTTATATTATTATTTAATATGAAAATGATAACTATAATTTTTTAAGACAAAATTATTTCAGCATAGTTATTTTTATATTTTATTATTAATAAACATATATTATTTTTTAAATATTATTATCTTAAGAAAATTTAATTTTATTAAATGGCTAATTAGAAATTATAAAAGGAAAAAAATAGTATATATAAAAAATTAATACTTTAAATATAAGTTTCATTGTTTAATACGTCAACCTTTGAATATAAGTTATTCTTTAATAATAAGTATATTAAAATTATAGTAGATAAAAACTTGAACTATGACTAAAATGTATCTAAGGACACAAATTAAAAAGAAGTAATTTTTTATTTTAAAAATCAACTCATTTTTTAAATAATGTTTAGAGATGCCTATCATGGTTTAATTTGATTAAGAAAAAAAAATCATATGGTAGACAATTTGTTATATAGTATTATATACAATTTGTATCGTTAATAAATATATATTATTTTTTAAAATAATATTGTTTTAAGAAATAAAGTAAAATATATTTTTCTAAATTTAATTTTATTAAAGGGTTAAATATATTTTTGGTCCTTCAACTTTTAGTGAAAATTGGAATTAGTCCCTCTTGAAAATCTTAAACCAATTTAGTCTCTTACCTTTGTAAATGTGTGTATTTAGTCCTTTTAATCAAATTTTATTAAATTTATTTGATGCTTCAAACACATTTTATTATAGTAATTTAGTTTGTTTACATTGTTTGAGACATGTTCACTTCAATGTTAGCTGAGAAACGCGTTTGAAAAGTCAAATAAACTTTAAAAAAATAGGTTTAAATGACTAAATTTACGCATTTTTAAAGATGGGGGACTAAATTGGTTCAAGGTTTCCAAGATGGACTAATTCCAATTTTCACTAAAAGTTGAAGCACTAAACACATATTTAACCCTTTATTAAATGATCAAATATTTTGGATATTTATATCATCCTTTCAATTGAACAATGCACTATTGTCTTCATATATGGTTGTTAATGGCATCTTTGTCAAGGATAGACGACAAGTTTTTTGCACATGTTAAATTATACATCTCAACCAAATACATTCACGACTTACCTCATGTGATGCTAAAGTTTTGCATGATTTAACGATGTTGTTGTTATATATGATTTGTTTCACAAATCACCATAAAATCATTATGCTACCACATGTGAACAAATATCTTGTTTGTGATAAACCATTGTGACATTGTGGGGATCTGATAAATAACGTACAACTAGATGACCCATTAGATATGATTTTGAACCATTTGGATAAAATACTCCAATCCAATGTCTTCTTGTAGGTGAAGAACTATATTTTGCTTAACAAATTTATAACAAATGCAATATTAGTGTTGACACAAGTAGCATGGATGATTTGGTACTTGAAGATTTGATGAAGCTTTGATGAAGGTACTTGAAGTCATGGCCTTGGAACCATGCTTACATTGACGAAGATAGGGGATTTGATGTTACTCGTGTTGATAAAGCCTTGTAGGCATGCCTCTATTTGGATCAATTATGGGGAAAATAAGCTTGAAGATTGTAATTCATTTTGTAAACCATTTAGCAATAATAAAATGTATAGGGTCTTAGTTGTGTCTTTTAATCTGTTAAAATGTTTTTCAACAAGTTAAATGGTGTCTTTTAATCTGTTGAATGAATTTTTAACAAATTAACAGGTTAGTTGCAATAGTCCTAACTATAACTTATTCAATCAGTTGATTTATTTTGTAATCAATTTATTTCACTTAAGTTAACTGAAATCAACCAATTGATTTGAAAATCAACCTATTGAATTTCATAACAGTTTGACTATAAGAGTTGTATTTTTTGAAAGAGAGGTAGCAAGACCATTTTTTAGCGCAAAATCATTCTGGAAATTGTGGAATTCTCTCTCTTTCGTGATCATACAGATTGCAACTGCTGAAGATTGATCTTGGATCATTCTTGGAGCATTTTGCTTGGTGTTTGAAGCTTGGAGAAGGTAGTTGTGGTAGGCAGAGTTGTGCTTCCACTGTGGTTTGATCTTTCTCAAGCTTTTTGGTTGTGCCTGGTGGTTTTCCAGGTCTTCAAGAGGTGTCTTGTTGTGCTGGTTTGATTATTGTGTGATTCAAGAGTCTTTGTGTGTGTTTTTTGCATATTTTGAAAGTGTAAGGGTGTAAACTTTGTAAATCTTTTGAAATAGTGCAAATTCAGGCTCGGGTTCCTTGACAAACTGGATGTAGCTCATGTTTAAGTGAACTAGTATAAAAATCTTGTTCATGGCTCTTTCCTCTAATATCTCTTGTTTTACACTTTAAAGTTTAAAGAATCTTGAGTTGAACCATCTTTTTGACATTCTTGTGTGATCTGACATTATTTGTGGCATTGTTCATTTTGGTATAACTCATTTAAATCTATCTTGACTGATCTTTCATATTGTTATTGCTTTAAATCACAAATTCGCATTTCTGTATTTTTTCTAGTATTTTAGTCAACTGTTTTTTTGATTTAATCAATTGATTATATCAGTATTGCATATGTTTAATGAAATCAAGCGGCTAACTCTGTGTTTGATCGATTGAAAGTGTCTAGTTCAAGAGTGTGTGCATCCATACTTGGTGATTAAATTGATTCAATTAAAAATTATTTTAGGCTTTCAAAAGTCACCATATTTTTTAACTAGTCAATTCAACACCTCTCCCTTCTTGGCATTTCAACCATTTCAAAACTTACAATTAGGTCAAGTATAATTAGCAAGATACATTAGTGATTTTATAACACTAAGATATGGTACATCTAGATCAAGAAGTTCCATATCATTTTCTTGAGAACTAAAAGAATCTTTATCAACATCTAACGACCTTATAACCATTGGAGTGCATGATGGATGTAACTTGTCCATTTATAAACTTTTAAGCACCTCATTATATAAGTCTCTTGATGAACAATTGCCTTTGTGAGCTCATTAGGAGTTCCAATGATGCTTATTTCATTTACATAAACAACAATTATGGCAAATTCTTTTTCTAATATTTTCATATAAATACAAGGACAAATAGGATCATTTTCACCCTTCTTTTAACAAGTACTCACTAAGACAATTATACCACATACGTCCTTATTGCTTTAATCAATAAAGGGACTTGTTCAATTTTATTGAATAATCCACTTTGGAATTTTTTTTGTTGGGAAAATTAAATCCTTTAGGAATTTCGATATAAATATCATTCTCAAGAGAGTTGTACAAATAGGTTATTCCATCTTCTATTAGATGTTAATGCAAATCTTCTTGTGCAACTACGATAATCAAATATCGAATGAGACCTTTTGTAACTAGGATAATCAAATATCAAAATGTTGTTGAATCCAATACGAGTGAATATGTCTCTTCACAAATCAATATCATGTTTTTATGAAAAAACTTGAGCAACAAACTTGCTTTATATTTAGCAATTTCATCATTCTTATTCTACTTTTGCGCAAAAATTTGTATGTACCCAATGGGTTTCATACACTTAGGTGTGCAAACTACAAGTCTAAAAACCTTTCCTTTAGCAAAAAAATATAATTATGCTTCTTTCCATCTTTTCATTTTGGCCAATCATTTCTTTGTCGAAAATCTTCAATAATCATTGGTCATTGATCCTCATTGTCACTCATAACATTCATCGCTATATTATATGCAAAAGTTTTGTCAATGCTGAATTTATTTTGGTTCCATATTATCTTATTCATGACATAATTTATTGAGATCTCATCATTTTTAACATTTTTAGGTACTTGAGGTTTTTTTGAAATCAGATCATTAATTATGTCAAATGAATATTTTAAGATTTCCAAATTTTCAATTAGGTTTATCTTGCATTTTAGCTCATTTTCTCATTCAAGAGTTTTTATCTTTGGAACCAATAGGTCTACCATGCTTCAAGCATGTCTTTAGAACTAACAGGCTTACCACACTTCAGGCTGTTATGAATTAATATCAATTCTACTCGAAGCATTAGCAGCTAGTATATATGATTTAGTTACCCTTTTTTTTGTTAGTAAAAGCATTTAGTAATTGATTTACTAATTTTGTAAATGAATTATTCTTTGAACTTCCAGTTCACATTCTTTTGTACAACGATCAAGACGAGATAATGATAATTCATTCTAACTAATATATTTTTCCAATTGTTTACTTTCTCCCCCTAATGTTGGAAAAACTTATTTATCAAAATGACAATCAACAAATCAAATTGCAAATAAGTCTCCTATTATAGTTCAAGATATTTTATTATTGGTGGAGAATCATATCCAACATATATTCTTAATCGTCTCTAAGGACCCACCATAGTCCATTTTATGGGGAAAATGGAACATATACACCACAACTAAAATTTTTTATTGAGAAATATTAGGTTACTTACCAAAACCCAACTACATAATAGAGTATTTGCGATAACTTGTTGGCATGATGCAAATCAATATTGCAGCATGCAAAATTACATATCCCCAAGTAGCCATTGGAAGATTAGCTCTCATGAGTAATGATCTTACAACCAGTTTTAGATGTTTATTAATAATTTTGCATGTCCATTTTGAGCATTAACATATGCTATTGCATGTTCAACTTCAGCTCCAATTGATATACAATAATCATAAAAAACATGAGATGTAAATTCACCAATATTATCAAGACGAATTTTCTTAATTAGATAATCTGGGAAGTGAGCACTTAACTATATTTTTTCCTTATTTTTTTAAAGATATTTTAGTGTACGACAAGTACGACTCCAATGGTCTTTACCACCGTAATGATAACATATACTTTCATTTTATTTTTCATAAATTTTCACCCTTTTCTTTTTCATTTTTCACATTATTATGCCACTTTTGGTGGAAAAATGTCTGTTTAAAATTTCTTTCATGACCATGTCCATGATCATTATCACGAGTATGAAAATATAAAAAAAAAAATATTGCTGCATTCACTTATCGGAATGGACCAATTGGGTGGATCCCATGATTTTTTGTCAAAAACTCATTGTTTTGTTGTGTCATAAGAAGACATGAAATTAATTCAAAATATTTGTGAAATCCTTTTTTCATGATATTATTGTTGCGAAAGCAAATTAGTTACTCAGATTGTTTATTTCTTTCTTAATGACATCACGAAGACCCATTGCATCTAAATGCATTTCAACATTTAATATCCAATATAAGTAATTCTTCCTTGTAATATCAAGTGCCACAAATTCAAATTTTGCAAAGTTTGATATGTTTAGAAGAAACACATACACTACAAAAAATAAAGTAAATTGCGACAATTTTAATATGACAGTTGTTTAAAACCGTCGCTTTTTACAACATAATACGACAATTTAAGAATTGTCATATTCTATGACGATTTTAACTATCAATCTTTAAACTGCCATATATTACATGTAAAATATGGCAATTGTAAGCATCATTATTTTAATTATTTTAATAAATCTTAATATTGCTTTTCCATCTATCATTTTCCAACTTAGTCTAAACCAGTTTCCTCTGAATTTTATTCTCCCGCCTTTGAGATTTTATCCTTCTTATTTTCCCACCTTTTGAGATATACATTGTGGAACCCTAGTCTAAGTGGGAGTTCATCCAGAGGACCTTCATCGTTGACTTCCCCTTCATCACCTTCCCTGACCAGTAGCCACGACCCACCAGCAGACCCACCTGCAACCCCATGACCAACATGATAATTAGATTTTTTATTCACCTTGCTTCCCGTTACATTCATATGTTTTCCACTTTTCCCTTAGGTTTTCCCCTTTTTACTCCCCTCATTCGCCATTTGGCCAAAAAGAACAATGCCGCTATTAGAGCCACTTCATATCCCTCACGCACATTTGCAACAGAGGACTCCCACCCTACATTCGCAGTAGAGGAAGGACTTCCACTCTGTGTTGTGGTTGTGGGTTGCCAGGTGAGTCTCCTTCACCTTTACATAATCAATTACAATATCGTTGGCAAAATTCTCTTTTTTCCAATCTTCAATCTGAAATGAAACTCCTCTTTCCTATGAAGTCATACAAAACAATGCGTGGAGAAGGAGGGTTCTCTGACACCGCCTCCACGATTCTTCACTATCTTTTCCTAATTGATGTTTTCCTCTTGTCATGGGTCCTCGTGTTTGTTGAATTGTGTTCATTGTTGGGTTAATTATCGATTTCTTTTTTATTTATTGAATGATAGGTGTAGGTTGATATAGGAGAAATATATGAAGCGGAACTGAAGAAGAAAAGCAAGAGAGAGTGTTACTTGTTCCAGCTCCAAGGTACTACCTAACTAACCATTTTCCCTCTTTCTTTGGAGTTTATTCAGTTTTGTGCTTGGTTCCAATCATGCATTACTACTAATTAAATCCCATTTTTGTCTTGGACTCTTAAAACCATGTTGATTTGCCTTTGGTATGGTCACATTTGTTTGTTTCTTGTATTTTTTTTCTAATTGAACTAATAAATCAGGTTCGGTTCAAGGTTTGTGTGGGTAAAACATCAGTGGCATCACTAGAATGTTCAGAAAAGAAATAAACCTAAGTATACTGAAATATCTTTGAGGGTGATTTGCCCTAAAAATATACTTGGCTTGTGTTGCTGTGAAATCCAACATTTTCAATGCTATTTTTGTTTCAGTTTGGTGATCTTGGTTCACTTGAACAACATGGATTTGCAAGAAACAGGATGTGGTCATTGGATAGGGATTCTTCACCTCTTCCTCCTCCATTAGACAATCACTCATCAGTGGATCTAATATTGAAGTTACAATAATAATAATTACAACAACAACAATAACAACAACAAGACTGTACCGTACCTAGCCGAACTCAACCAAGTAAACAGTATACACATCGAAACCACCTAGCATCTAGTACCCGGACACCACCAGCACAAGTCATCTAGGCAGGTAGCCGGTCGAAGCCGACTACTTGCCTAGAACGTTAACTAACATCGATGCCCCGCCTTCAATAGGCCTCTAGGGCCTGTTTTGGGGCCCTGGCCCACTCATGGCCCAAACTGGGACCCAAGTCAAAACCCAGCCCATGCGATGGTCAAACGTCATTAATGTTCTATAAATACACGTGGACCCCATCATTTAAAGGTACGCATTCATTAATCACTGATTTGACTCTCTGAGAGCTTTGACTTACTTGAGCTTCGAAGATTCTTCTGCAGGTAACCCCTCCTGGGTTCAAGCCGACATGTATCGAATGGGAAGAGGCCAACTGAAGAGATAGCGGACTACATGGTAAGGTGACACTCGTGCCTAACTTATCTTATTTGTCCCTCTGCAGGAACAATTGGCGCCCACCGTGGGGCACGAGACGAACACCTTTAGTACCCGTTTTTCTCTGAAGATGGTTTCTACCCGTAGCAAAGCTGGAGCTAGCAAGCAAGTGGACGCTGGTCCCTCTGGACCTTCCGGCATCACCCCTGACTTGGCCGCCATCTTAGACGGCCAGGTGAAGATGCAACAGGAGCTCGCAGACCTGAAGAAGCGCAACGCTGAAGAAATGGAAGCGCTTAAACAAGAGAACTCCCGCCTCAGAAGGAGGATCGAGGCAGATGCCAACCTGAAAGGAAAAGCCAAAGAGACCTCTGAAGCTGTGAAGTCTCCGGCCTTCCAGCCTACAGAAGAAGAAAGTGAATATAATCCCACCCCCCACACCTTCACCACCACCCAACAGACACCCGTTACCTCTACCCATCCTCACCACTTTCCATCCGGCCAACCGGGGCTGACCGCACCCCCAACTCCCGCCCCCACCCTCCCTACCACCCACATCCCCTACAACATACTCACCACCCTCCATACCACACATGTCCCACCCTACCACCCACAATACCTTCCCACAACCCACATTCCCCCTCACAACGTCACCTCCACCTTTCCCGCTATGATCACCCACCCACCCCCACCCCACATTCCCCCCCCCCCTCACCAACCCAGACGCCGCCACCCATTCACCGATTTTATCGCTAACACCCCTCTCCCAGCCCAGTGGGAACCATTCAACCTCGATCGTTACACTGGCGAAACCGACCCCGATGAACACCTGAAAGTGTACATCACACACGTTGCCCTATATACATCCCAAGACGCAGTCTTCTGCAAAGCCTTCCCCACAACCCTCAAAGGCCCCGCCCTAAAATGGTTTACCACCCTCCCACCCTACTCAATTGATAATTGCGACACCCTTTCCCACATGTTTTCCACACATTTCGCCGGCAGCCGCCCACACCAAACCACCACCATATCCCTACTGGGCATCAGACAGGAGCCCAATGAACCACTCAGAAAATTCATCGATCGCTTCAGTAAAGCAGCCCTTCGCACACCGCAGCTCAATCAAGAAATGATACTCCAATGTATGACCCTCACCCTACAACCCGGACCCTTCGCCAACAATGTATACCTCCACCCACCCACATCCATGCACGAACTCAAGCTGCGCGCAGCTGACTACGTTCGCATGGAAGAAATGCAAACTCTTCACACCAAATTCTGTAGCGACTATGCCGCCAACATCTCCAACCCCACCCCCAATCCCACCCCACAGCCTCACCCCCGCCCTGACACCCGCCCATGTGAACCCCGCCAACCTCGTTTCACCAGATACGCCCCACTCACAGTAGCCCGCTCCCGCATCCTCGACGAGGCCCTCCAGGCTGACCTCCTCCCCCCACCGCGAAAGACAACTACCCCTCCTAACGCCGACATGACCAAGTATTGTCGCTACCACCGCAACCACGGTCATACTACAGAAGAGTGCAAAGCGCTCCAGGATAAGATCGAAGAACTGGTACGCGCCGGCCATTTTCGCCGCTTTATCCGCAGGGATGACCACGCCTCCTCCTCCCGCACCCGCCACCCCCCACGACACGACCACAGACGACATCCAAGCGGTACCCACCACAGTAACCACCCCACCCAACCCGATGACCAACAACCACAGCCCACTTCCATCAACATTACCCCTGCCGACCCCCCCTTACGAGGCACCATTAACACCATCTCTAGTGGCTTCGCAAGCGGAGGCTCCACCTCTTCCGCCAGAAAGAAACACCTACGCCACATACAATCCATCAACGATCCCAGAAAAAACGCAAACTTGGGGAAGAACGCAGACAGGCAGCCAAGATAGAAGCCGAGAAGTTGCTGAGCGCAGGATTTATAGATGAAGCGCAATACACCACCTGGCTTTCTAACGTTGTCTTGGTGAAGAAAGCCAATGGTAAATGGCGGATGTGCGTGGACTACACAGACCTGAACAAGGCGTGCCCTCGCGACGCCTACCCCCTACCCAACATCGACCGCCTCGTCGACGGCGCGGCAGGAAATAAAGTACTCAGCTTTTTGGACGCATACTCGGGTTATAACCAAATACCCATGGCCACAGCAGACATGCACAAGACCGCCTTCATCACAGATGATGCCAACTACTTCTATAGAGTCATGCCCTTTGGCCTCAAAAACGCTGGGGCAACCTACCAGCGGCTAATGGACAAAGTCTTCAGCCACCTCACAGGACACTGTGTCGAAGTCTACGTCGATGACACGGTCGTCAAGTCCCCAAGCCATCATCAGCACGCTAAAGATTTAGAGGCAGTTTTCTCCGCCCTACGCCAGTACAACCTCCGCCTAAACCCCGATAAGTGCGTCTTCGGCGTCGACCGGGGTAAATTCCTCGGTTTCATGTTAACCCAGCGCGGCATAGAGGTCAACCCCAAAAAATGCAAAGCCATCATCGAGATGCGTAGCCCCACCACCATCAAGGAAGTCCAGCGACTAATTGGCCGCCTCACGGCTATATCTCGCTTCCTGCCAAAACTAGCAGAACAAACTCAACCCATAATTCAGATCCTAAAGAAATCCGCCCGGTTCACGTGGACTGAAGATTGTGAACAAATCTTCCTCAAGCTCAAAACATCCCTAACCTCACCCCCCATCCTCCGCAAGCCCCACATCAGCCAACCCCTGCTAGTATACATCACGATCACCGATCACACCGTCAGTGCTGCCCTTGTCCAAGAAGCAGAAGGCACGCAGCATCCTGTTTACTTTGTAAGCAGGACACTACAAGATCCTGAAACCAGATACCAAATGGTAGAAAAACTAGCCTTGTCCTTGGTCCACGCCGCACGCCGCTTACGCTCGTATTTTCAAAACCACACCATAACCGTCAAGACCGATTACCCAATTCAAAAAATACTACAAAAACCAGACTTAGCCGGACGCATGTCATCATGGGCCGTGGAGCTCTCCGAATTCAACATCCGCTATGAACCACACGGCCCCATCAAAGCCCAATGTCTCTTAGACTTCGTCAACGACCTACAGCAAGCACCTTCTGAGGACCAATGGACGCTTCATGTAGATGGCTCCTCGAACCCAAGGGGTGCCGGTGCCGGCATCGTACTGGAGGGCCCCAACGACATCCTCATCGAAAAATCTCTCCACTTCGCTTTCAAAACGTCGAATAATCAAGCCGAATACGAAGCTATCCTCGCCGGGCTCTCTCTAGCCCGTGAAGTCGGCGTCAAAAGGTTAACATGCAAAACCGACTCCAAACTCACCGTAGGTCATCTGAACGACGAGTTCCAAATCAAAGACCCCATCCTCCAACAATATTACCATCTGGTACGCGCAATCATCCAATCCGCCTTTGAACAAGTCCGCGTCGAACACATACCCAGAACCGACAATGTCAGAGCCGACACTCTTTCCAAATTAGCCAGCACCAAACTCAAAAACCGTAACCGGTCCTTGCTACAGCAAACACTATCCACACCCTCCGTTACACACACTTGCCAAGCGTTAACACACACCCCACCAAACTGGACCACCCCTTACATTCAGTACCTCAAGACCGGCAACCCCCCTGCCGACGCGGACAAAACTTGGCTGGCCAAGGCCGCCAGGTACACTATGGTAGGTGACGACCTCTACAAACGCGGATACGGCCAACCCCTACTTAAATGCGTCACGCCAGAACAAGCCCAGTACGTCATTAAAGAACTACACGAAGAAATCTGTGGTTATCATTCAGGCGCGCGCACCATGGCCACAAGAATTCTCAGAGCCGGGTACTTCTGGCCCACAATAGAGGCGGACTGCCAAGACTACGTCAAGAAATGTAAACCATGTCAGAAGCACGGCAACCTTATACATCAAAAACAAGAATAGCTACACCACATATTGTCCCCCTGGCCATTCGCTAAATGGGGAATGGACATCCTAGGCCCTTTCACACCAGGCAAAGGACAGGTTAAATTCCTAATCTTAGCCGTTGACTACTTCACCAAATGGATTGAAGCCAAGCCATTGACCACCATCACGGCCCAGCAGGTCCAGCAGTTTGTATGGAAGGACATCATATGCAGATATGGTATACCGCATACCATCATAACAGATAACGGCCGACAATTCATTGACAAGGAGTTAGCAAAATTCTACACCGGTTTAGGCATCAAACATATCACAAGTTCTGTAGAACACCCACAGACCAATGGGCAAGCAGAAGCGGCAAACAAAGTTATCCTCGTGGAGCTGTGTAAAAGATTGGATACCGCTAAAGGCCGATGGCCGGAAGAATTAATTGAAGTGCTATAGGCCTACAGATGCACCTCTCAATCGTCAACAAATGAATCCCCTTTTAGCCTAGTCTACGGCACAGACGCCATGATACCAGTAGAAATTGGCGAACCATCCCTGCGCCGAGAACTGTACGACCTAACTCACATCCACTAGAGCATGGCCTTACATCTCAACCTCCTTCCCGAACTCAGAGAAAAAGCCCAAATACGCAATCTCGCCGCCAAACAACGAGCTGCCAGGAAATATAACGCAAACCTGCACCCACGATCGTTTGTCATAGGAGACCTAGTATGGAGAATGGCCAGCAGTGCTAGAAAGAAGGATGGCAAGTTCTCCGCCAATTGGGATGGCCAATACCGCATATGAGAAGACGCAAGAGGTGGGGCTTATCGCTTAGAGCAACTATCTGGGGAAGAAATCCCCAACACGTGGAATGTATCCCACCTCAAGTTCTACTTCAGTTGAACATGTATCATAAGCGGATCAATACTTGTAACCACGGGTGTACTCTTTTTCCTCACTTGGTCTTTTTTCCCTAAGGAGGGTTTTGGCCAAGGAGGTTTTAACGAGGCACCCCTATTTGAATAAATAAAATGAGTGGTTCCCTACTTTATGACTCTATACTACTTTACTCGGCCTGGGTCGAACACCTTTTACGTGGTTCATTCGTTTAAGTTCCCCACCCTTACCACAAGTAAGCGGCCTGGGTCGAACACCTTTTACGTGGTTCATTCGTTTAAGTTCCCCACCCTTACCACAAGTAAGCGGCCTGGGTCGAACACCCTTTACGTGGTTCATTCGTTTAAGTTCCCCACCCTTACCACAAGTAAGCGGCCTGGGTCGAACACCCTTTACGTGGTTCATTCGTTTAAGTTCCCCACCCTTACCACAAGTAAGCGGCCTGGGTCGAACACCCTTTACGTGGTTCATTCGTTTAAGTTCCCCACCCTTACCACAAGTAAGCGGCCTGGGTCGAACACCCTTTACGTGGTTCATTCATTTAAGTTCTCCACCCTTACCACAAGTAAGCGGCCTGGGTCGAACACCTTTTACGTGGTTCATTCGTTTAAGTTCCCCACCCTTACCACAAGTAAGCGGCCTGGGTCGAACACCCTTTACGTGGTTCATTCGTTTAAGTTCCCCACCCTTACCACAAGTAAGCGGCCTGGGTCGAACACCCTTTACGTGGTTCATTCGTTTAAGTTCCCCACCCTTACCACAAGTAAGCAGCCTGGGTCGAACACCCTTTACGTGGTTCATTCGTTTAAGTTCCCCACCCTTACCACAAGTAAGCGGCCTGGGTCGAACACCCCCAATTTACAAAACCGAATTTACAAAACATCACATACGTCACCCTAAATAATAATGCACCGCTATCACACAGGTTATCGGCATCCAATAAAACACAGCATACACAAAACATTCATCATGTTAAAAACAAACAATGTACGAGGTATTACAGACATAGTGTACGAATTATTACAGACATGATTCCAGTTTTCAAATTATAAACATTAAAGGTCCTATGCCGCGTTGTTGTTATCAGCCTCCACGGTCACGTCCGCATCCTTCTCTTCCTCGGCCGCCTCATTCCCAACCTCTTCCCCACCCTCTTCATCCTCCCCTACCAACTTTCCGCCAACCATTTCTTTATCGACATCGAACCTTGAATCCAGGGCATCCACATCCTTATAGAAGAAAGCCGCCTGCCGCAACCCCTTCTCGAAACCATTTATATGCTCCTGGATAACGCTGTTCTTCAAGTCATCCAACTCCCCAACAGCCCCGTCATACTTGTCCTTCAAATCCTCATAGTCTTCTTCCAGCTCCCCTATACGCTTGTTCAGCTTCTCCTCAAAATCTAAACAACGCACTTTCCGTGACGCCAACCTCTTCCTCTCAGCTTCCCACCCTTCCTTCTCCTTCTCTAGCGCTGCCTTCTCCTTCGCAAGCTTGTCCACCTTACCCTGCAACTCCCCCACCTCCTTCACTTCCCTTCTGTAAAGGGACCCCACACGTCGACCCAAGACTAATGCCTTGCTTCCGAACTCAACCATTGTCCTCATGATATGATCAACCTCCATGTTATCGATAGAGTTCACAACAGTGTCCGGGAGATTTATCGAGATGTCCTTCCTCACGGATATCTCCGGCAACTCAATCAGCCCGACCTCCGGCAACTTCTCCCCGCTAGTCAATCCCGCCCCACTAGCTGACCCAAGGATAGCTGCCCTTATTTTCTTCACGTCCTTACCCTTCCCAGGTCGAGGCGGTAGCTCAGCTCTCCTCTTCGTTCCGCCGTGTACATGAACTTCCACAACGGATTCCTGCAAATTGGGAACACCAGCTTTCCCAGCCTCCTTGGCCTTGACGGCCATCTCCTTCCTCAGCGATTGAAAGAGCGCCAAGTTCTTCTTACCAGATTGTGCCATATGCCCTACAATAACATATCACAACTCGGATCAAAACAACTTAACATCATTAACACAGCTTAAGTAATAAACAGATACCTTTAATATCTATTATCGGATGCACCGAATTATAAACCCTAACTAGGCCCTTAGTGGGCAATTTATCCACAAATCTCAACAATATCCCCACCACCTCCTTGTCTCCAGCCGACAACTCCTCCACACCCATGTCTTTGTAACGACAAGGATTGTTGGTCCAACAAAAAGGGAACTTGGTACTCCCATCAGCATTAAGAAAATACGGTTCACCTCCCTCCTTCACTACAACCTTGAAGTACCCGTCTTTGAAGTGCTTGAAAGATTGGGAGAACGCATCCAACCTGCTAATGCTAGGACGACTGATTAAAGAAAGCCAAGTAGCCGGCCTCCGGGGTCTGGTATCATAAAAATACAAGAATGCATAGGGGGAAGGCTCCAAGTACAACGACTCGCATAGAATGCGGAAGGCCTGTAAGTAAGCCCAACTATTAGGGTGTAGTTGAGTAGGCGCCACATTCAACGCCCGCAGCAGCCCATAGTGAAGTCGTCGAAGGGTAGTCGTACGTGAAGCTGAGAAAAATGACACATATACATATAAAAGAACTTCTCGGTAGCCCCTTCTTGTCCGTGGCATACCCGGTCGATGGCACTCACCCTTTCCAGCGAAACAATATCTCCGCTGACCCCCCTAGACATGACAGGCGAGACCACCTAAACAGTGATGACTGGTCACGAACATCAGCAGCGACCCATGCATAACCGCCCTTGGGCGGCCAGTTACTCTCCTCCAGTTCCTCAGGAGGATCCTCTCGAACTTCCCTCACCACCTCCATCGGCATTCCGCTTGTACCAACTCCAACACTCATACCTTCTCCGCCAAGCCGGTCATCCCTACTCCTATCTGACTCAGTACTTTGACTACTACTAGACGCAGATAACGATGTGCTATCGCTACTAGACATACCTGTTTTCGTTTTTACGGAAAGATGTCGGCTGAATTTGGGAACTAGTCGGACAGTATGATGCGCAAAAGATCTCTGGATTCGAAAATCTCGCAAATGAACCAAGTAAACCCTCAGCTGCTTTCAAACCCATATTTATAGTCCACGATCCCAAACGACTAAAACTCTTCCCGCCAAAATGAAGCCCCAGACCAATCGACACCATCATTATGAAGGATATGACACCTAAAAAACGACGGTGCCAGAAATTTAACGATGTGACCACCTGACGCCCTCTCACCTACCTTCTGACACTTGCAAATCCCAAGCCTTAACACTGTTCATCACACTTAAAGGCTGGGGGACTGGTGTATCACACCTAGCCGGTTTTGCTAGCTCACCAACACATGTCATCCTTGACCGACAACCCATATCGGACAAGGTTGGGGGACTGGTGTACCGTACCTAGCCGAACTCAACCAAGTAAACAGTATACACATCGAAACCACCTAGCATCTAGTACCCGGACACCACCAGCACAAGTCATCTAGGCAGGTAGCCGGTCGAAGCTGACTACTTGCCTAGAACGTTAACTAACATCGATGCCCCGCCTTCAATAGGCCTCTAGGGCCTGTTTTGGGGCCCTGGCCCACTCATGGCCCAAACTGGGACCCAAGTCAAAACCCAGCCCATGCGATGGTCAAACGTCATTAATGTTCTATAAATACACGTGGACCCCATCATTTAAAGGTACGCATTCATTAATCACTGATTTGACTCTCTGAGAGCTTTGACTTACTTGAGCTTCGAAGATTCTTCTGCAGGTAACCCCTCCTGGGTTCAAGCCGACATGTATCGAATGGGAAGAGGCCAACTGAAGAGATAGCGGACTACATGGTAAGGTGACACTCGTGCCTAACTTATCTTATTTGTCCCTCTGCAGGAACAAAGACAAAGATGAAAATTGATAAAGCTAAATAATTCTTATCACAAACATAAACATTATAAGATAAAATTAAATGAATAAATGATTAGAAAGAGTCTCAAAACACTGCTTTTAGAGAGAGAAAAAACTCTCACTAGCCCTAAGTTGGTTGGAACATTGTATTGATAACATGTTATAAAATAAAGATAATATTAGAGAGAAGAAAATGAAAAGATAATGGAAATCAACTTTTTTGTATGTCTTATTACTAATAAGAAGAGTTTTATTTATACATATAAAATGTAAGGTATAAAGGAGACAAACTAAATAGTTGATACAAATATTTAAATCCTAAATCTCATAAAGAATGATTAGAAATCAATCATATTAATCATTTGAGTAACATATCAAATCAATGCACGATACTTAATTCATAACATATTATCATAAACAAATTATTTTTATATCATAAATTTATTCAAAATTTTAGTCATATCACAACACATCACTAATCATATTAATTATGTTAATTTTATAATTTAACACAAATAAATTAATATCCAAGTGTGATTTTTTAATCTTAATATTACCATTAAAAAAATAATAATATATGATACCATATGCTAATATATTTCAATATATCTATGGTTGTCTATATATGTTTGTGTCTCTATCTACAAATTTTAGCATCAAATTTCGTGCTTTTATTTTGAATGAGATACTATTTCATAGTGTACCTATATTTTACTTTAACAATAACTCGTACATACATATTTAATTTTAATATAATATATAACTAAAAATTTTAATTGTAAATTTTAATGATATAACAATATTCTTTTACTACACACCATTGATCAATTATTATGTCAATTTTATAATTTTAAACAAGCAAATTCATATCTAAATATTATTTTTTAATCATATTATTATTATTATTTGTATTTTTTTAATTATAATAGTTGTTATTATTATTAATATTTATATGCTTCCTCTTATTATTATTAGTATCAGTGGCGGAGCCACGTAGGAGCGGGCGGGGGCCATGGGCCCCCCAAATTTTTTTTTAAGTTTTATGTATTTAAAAATTTTTAAATTATATGTTTTTAAATGTTTTAAATTATTTGTATCATTTTAAATTAGATAGTAATATATTAAAAATTAATAAAAAACAAATTAGGTTTTTTTATAAAGTACATCATTTAATTTTAATAAATAGTACAATATAAAATTAAATATAATAAAAAAAATTGTTAAGATAATTTTCATTTTTTTCATATTGTTTTTTGTGTTTTTTCACGTGTTATACTCATTTCTTATTCTTACCTAATTTCTTTTGTTACTAAAAAAAAAAGTTAAACAGAAACTTATCATTTTTGTCCTCATCTTTTTCATATATTCTCTTATTCTTAAAGGAAA
Organism: Vigna unguiculata; assembly: GCF_037176805.1. NCBI lineage: Eukaryota > Viridiplantae > Streptophyta > Magnoliopsida > Fabales > Fabaceae > Vigna > Vigna unguiculata. Next base: position 29,152,889 of record NC_140800.1, on the reverse strand, counting down.
AAAAATTTCTATTGTCTCACTTGGTAGTGCAATACTTGTTTAATATTTAGCCCTATTTTTTTTTATATCATTACCCTTTTGTATATTCATTTTTTTATGAAAAGAGAAGAGCAAATAATGTATTATGTGATTTTTTATAGAGGATTTTTTAAGTGTAACTTCATTATCATAGTTATTTTTAGTAATTATGTCTTTCAATTTTTGATTAATTATAATAAATTATTTTTTTAGTCTTAAACTTGTTTTATAGACATGTATATTGATAAAAAAAATTAAAGAATAAATTTATTTTTTAAAATTGATAAAAAAAGAAGTGAAGATGAGAACAAAAGCTTGTGATGACTTTTGAATTGATATGTGCATATTAGTAAAATGAAAAATCAATATTATTTATATTATTAGTTGTACTTTCTATAATCCATTATTTATGTTTACCTTTTACTTTAACAACAACTACATATATACATTTTATTTTAATATAATATATAACTAAATTTTAATTGCAAATTTTAATCATATAACCATCATACCAAAAAATATTACACTCAACATATATAATAACTACCAAATCTCAACACTACAATAAAACTTTTAAATAGTGACAAATTTTAGTGATTGATAATTATTAGTAACTATAGTGATCAATTTAAATTACTAAACTAAAAGTTATTAGTTATTAAAATAGTCACTATTATAAATAAAAAATTATAATTGATCATTAGGTTGATCTTTAAAATTATGTACCATGTTTTAGCTACCAAATAAAATTTGTCATTACAAATTAGCTACCTAGATCTTGGCTACCAAAATGAATTAGCTTCTAAATTACTATCTAATTAATTAGTAACCAATATTTAATGACCAATTATAATTTTTTATTTATGATATTGACTATTTTGGTAACTAATAATTTGTAATTTGTAAATTAGTATCTAAATTGATCATTACAGTGACTAACTATTCTTTATTTATAAAATTGATTTCTAATTGAGGATTTTCTTGTAGTGCGATAACATATTATTTCTAATTAAAAAAATACTTATTATATTTAACCATTTATTTCAACATTACAAAAAAATACTATATAACTTTATGAACATACATCAATTTAATTATTATTATAAATTTTAGTATGCACAGGTCTATTTATTAGTAAATCTTTTAATATATGTTAAAATAAAATGAATTAATTATTTTTTTTATATTATCAAATTTTTATTTAAATATTATATTTATAACTGTATATATTTATAATATTAAAACATAATTATATGAATAAATTATTTATTTGAATATAATAATTAATATATTAATTTTCAATGCAAATTATATTGAATAATTTAATATAATATTTGAGCATAATTATATTTATTCAAACTAGTTAGATTAAAAGTAAGATATAACTAAAAAGCAATAAACAACCTTATCTTGAGAATAAAAAAAACAACGTTTTTATAAAAGGCACAATAATAAAACATTCATTTTTTATAAAAATCCAAAAGTTATTTCATTATTAAATTGATAATAAATTAAAAAATAAAAAATAACAAACAATTAAGAGTGACTATATATTTTTTATAAATAAGGCAAAAATACATTTCATTTATTTTTTTTTCTTTTTTATGTACAAGTGAGCTAAAATTTATAGTTCTACAGGTTAACATGACCAATATTGCATGACATACTTTTGCTGAGATCAGTTCAAACGTATACATTATCGTATCTGAATTTATACTTTTATCAAGAATTTTATCCAGAAGAACGTACAAAGCCATAAATAAATTTAGGCCACATCCATATGGCAAAATCATGAACAAAAACACGAGCACGAGAAAAATATCACCAAGTTCAACATGAATACATGCAGAAATAGTCACAACTAACAATTTTATATTCAGCAAATATAAAGCAAGTAGTTAACATGAAAGTGTAACAAAAAAAAAACCCTGATGTTGTAACGTTTGTGTTTCTTTACACAACAAAATGTTAGCACCCATCATTTCTCCTCCTTAACTTCAGTTAACAAGTGACGAAGACCATTAGTCAACGCTGATGTTGTTGTCAGAGATGCCTTCAGTATGTTGAGACACTGCATCAATATAACAACGTAAAATCAGAAACTGCAAGATAAAATTCATGCAAAAACCAATCTACATATAAATATTCATTCTTACCTCCTTGAGACCAATGGTAACATCCTTTTCCTTCAGATCGTTGAAAGGAATACTCAAACGGTTGAGAAAATTTAAAGCTGAAATTGGAGAAAAAGGTGCTACAACCAAATTATCCGTAGCCACGTACATTGCGGGGCCTTTGACAAAACCTTCTGCATTTGCTATAGGTGTTTCGGGATTCAATAGTTTCATTTCTGGTAATTTTCCATCACTATTCTCACGTTCACCATCTTTGAAAATCATAACTCGAATAGTACATGTGCCGTTAATGAATTCATTATAGCGATAATATCGGAAAATACTTGGACGGGGAATTGGCAATATCTGAATGCTTAATTTGAAGTGCGGGAGCAAGCAGGGATCAACAAGCCTGTTCTTCGCTGGTTTTGACATGAAGTATACGTTTTCATTGATATCAGCTATGCTCTTGTATAATCCATCAATGCTGCCAACTGAACTGTTTCCTCCTAACTTACGAACAACTCCTCCCATAGGAAAGGTCAGAAAACTTAGAAGCATGTCTGCAAAATCTTTTTCCCCCTGAGCATACAAAATTTTTCCATTTGATTTTCTTATAACAAGCTTCAATTTAAATTTGATGCCACTATCGTTTTCAATACGGGATGATAAAAACGTTGAACTTTGAAAGGTTGGTTTCTTTTCTAAAAGCAAATCTGTCAAACATGATTTGGAAAGAAGTGAACACTTCAGCAAATCCAGTACCTGTAGAAAAGACGAACTGATCAAGCGAATTAAAAGTTGTATATGAAAAGCAAGTGATAAACCTTAAGGAATCATTTATGGAACAAAACAGCAAATATAAACCTTTTCCTTAGTGACATTTATAGTCATTTCCTTCACTGAACTTGGATTTCTTATTCCCAAATTCTGGAATAAGGAAAAGGTTGCATAGTCCACGGAGTTGGGCATGACAATGAGATCATCGGTGATGATAAAAACTCCATCTTTGACAAATCCATTGCAGAAATGCTTCAAGAAAACTTCCTGGGTCAAATTATTCGCACAGCGACACTTTCTAAGAGTAGTGAAAGAGAGCAAAATACTGCAGCAGTGAGTACACATGAAGTACTTTTTGGGTCCGGTGTCATCAATGTTAAGCTTAAGAGTGTTGCAAAAATCCTCGGCGGAGTTACTTGGTTGCAATAACATTTCTTTGTATTGTGTGTCAAGATGTGCCACGCTATGATAGAGTGAGTTCAGAGAACCAAGTGTGATTGGTCCCATTTTGGAGTCTTTGTCTATGAGTCTAGCAATGGTTCCTAAAGGCAGTGTCATGAAGCTAAATAGGACATCCACGAAGTCCTTTCCAGCTTCAGCGAAATACACTTTGTTTGTCTCTGCGTTCACTACAAGTTTCAGTGACACATGCTCGTCAGTTTGAGTTCCAGCCATGGAGTCTATAGATACCAATCAGCAAAAAGAAGAACACAAACTTGTACCAGGAAAAGGTGGGATGATCGTCTAGTGTTTCTATCTAACGTTTTCAGTATTTATCTTCTCTATTCTTAATAACTATGAAAATCCTTTTAGTTTCCAGCATTTATTGTTTTTTATTGTAAAATTTATGATTAATTGAGACCATTCTAAAAATAACAATAATAAAATAATTTTATAAAAAGAATAAATATTTTTCTAAACACATGGAGAGAAGTATTCTTAGGAAAATGTGACCTTGTGGCACAATGATTAAGAAATGAAAAACAAATTACTAAAATATATCCCATTGTGATTTCTGATGCAATATCATTCAATTTTCAATAAAATGTATATTTTATTGATTTTTTTAATTAAAATCCTTGGCCAAGTATCTAATTTTTATACTGTAGGTTAAAAATGTTGTTGGCCATTATTTGAATTTTGGGATGAAAAAAAAAAGGAGTGCCTTTCATAAAATGATTCCTACAGTCCCGTTTATTGGCTCTATTTTCATAGCAGCGCATGAAGGTAGTCCACTTTTACGTTTACGAGAAACAACCAGAAATTGATAAGTTCTAACGCGTTTTCCTAATTAGAAGCGTGCTTTTCAGTAAAAGTAATTAATTAAGGGATATCACCCGTAATTTTGTCATGTTCATTATATTGAATTGAGATGAAAGCAATTTTTAATTCATTGAATTCAAATGGGTGATTTTGGTCCAGTATTTGACGTTGAGTATACTCTGGGGCGGATCTTGAGATCCCAGACCTTTCAAATTCTCTATAGTATAATGCAAATTTCTGAGAATTAAATTAGGTGAACTTTTATATTTATAATGAATATGGTTTAATGTTAATAAATAGTAAAATTAAAATTAAATATAATAAAGAATGAAATTATTAAGATATTTTTTTTATATTCTCACTTTTTTGTCTTTTAAGTTACTTAGGATCGGTTTTCTTTTTCAACCTCTCATATCTTCTCATTTTATTCTAAAAAAAGAAAAGAAACCAAATACAAATTTATTATTCTGCTTTCATTTTTTATTTTCTCATTTGTTATGGTACATTTTTTAAAAAATAAAATGGGTTAAATATGTTTTTGGTCCCTTAACTTTCAGTAAATTTTGGAATTAGTCCACTTTGAAACTTTGAACCAATTTAGTCCTTCATCTTTTGAAATACGTGGATTTAGTTCTTTTAATCAAATTTTGTTAAATTTATTTGACATTTCAAGCGCGTTTCACAATAGTATTTGACTTAACATTAAAGCAAAAATGTGTCAAACAATATAAACAACTCAAATACAATCCTAAAATGCGTACGAAATATCAAATAAACCTAACAAAATTTGATTAAAAGGACTAAATCCATGTATTCTGAAAGATGAAGGACTAAATTAGTCCAAAGTTTCAAAATGGACTAATTTCAAAATTCACCGAAAGTTAAGGGACCAAAAACATATTTAACCCAAATAAAATTTATCTGATTTGATAGTAAAATATTACTTTTATAATACAACATTTTTATATGTGTATATGAAAATAATACAAATTTAATTTCTTTATCTATTTTGAAATATGATATTAATATTCAATTAGAAGAGTTCTCTTTTTCTCACATTCAAAAATTAATAGGTGAAAAGTTTCAAATTAATTATTTGGAATGGAGTCTAAAAGGTTCTCACATATGATCCAAGAGTGAAATGTGAAGATGAAATTCATATCAAACACAATTTCAAAATTTTTAATTGTTTAGAAAAAAAAAAAAACATCAAGAAGATTTCAATATTAAATTATATTTTTTTTATTGAATTTAGTTACAATAATGAAATATATAAATTTTATGTATATATTATTTTTATCCTAAAATTGTTACCGAGTATATTATATATTTTTTATTTACTGCGATATATTATAAGAGATTTGAACATTTTCATGCTTATTTACCATATTTCTCATATAGAAATTTTAATTTTATATATTGCAGCATGTTGAAAAATAATCTTATTTTCTATGATTCTAGGCAATAATTAAGTTTATTATTTTGAAATTTTGATATAAAATACAATTGGCATTATAATATTACATGTAACACCCCATTTAATTAATAAGCATAATTAACGGAAGCGTCACACTAATATAATATAACAACGCAGTCTCGAAGTTTAAACTTAACTCCTTACGATATTTCAAGACACACCACGATGTCAAAACTGGACCGATACAAAGTGTAACAGAAACAAAATAGGAAATAAAAAGGTAAGCTAGTACATGGGTCATAGCCCCAAAAAAAGAAAGCCCAAAGTAGTAAAATCCAGCCTAGATGGCTAAGTAGTGGAACCATCACCTCCCTATTGACCACGGGTGTTCCTCGCATCTGCTCACATCAACAAGTTGATGATCATCGCAAAAGAGAGAACCACACATACAAAACACACAACAAACCACAAAAGGGTAAGCTAGAGCCAAAAATGATTTTATCATGTAATTAGGTATATTTTTACAGTCAACTACTCATACATCATTCAAGCATGTTATGAACTTCCAATCAATACACTACGACTCGACTCGACTCATCCAGATACATATAATCTGGTCAGATTTAGTAGATGTTTGCACTTGTGGTGGATATCTCTGCTCACCCCCGAGCTGCTCACTGTTAAGACTTGGCAAGTGAACCAAGTCGCGCAAGTAGTAACAATAAAGATCGGGATATCGTTTCCTAAGAGACTCGTGTATACTAAATAATTGTGTAATTAGTGACTAATTTAAACTAATGAATTAATTCATAATTTGGGTTTTTTATGCAAGAAAGTAAATATTTCATAAACAAGTAAAATTGAACTTGGATATTTGAATACTCTAGAAAATGGTAAAGACTAGAAATGCAATGGATTGATATTGTTGGAGTTAGACTTCACCTACTTCACTCTCATGTATATTAAATAATAAAACTCTTCTCCATTAATTACTAATGTCAACCCACAAGTCTACTCAAACTCTAATCCCTTAGTTGAATGAGCCTAGGTTTCCTTATTTAGAGTCAATTCCTTGAATCCCTAAATAAACAAACCCGCTTTACAAATTAGGGTTTAAGACAACTAATAGGTCAAGTTCCATTCCTAGATACAAGTTCCATTAGGCATCTTGATCCAATTCTAGGTTTCAAGAGATATCTTCCAATATCTAATGACCCAAATCATGTAGTGAATGGTTAAAACAAAGCAAGCTTTAAGCAAATAAACGAAGATACTAGCAATCAATGGAAGAAGCATATATATATATATATATATATATATATATATATATATATATATATATATATATATATATATATATATATATATATATATATATTCAAACCATTCAAAAATACATGAAAGTTCAGTGGCTACATCTAACCCCAACAAAAATGGGTTTAGCTCTCCATTGTCATGGAGAGCTCAAGCTTACAAAATGGAAATGGAAGAGGGAAGAGTTACAAAGAGGAAGAAAGAGTAGTTCTCACTAGCCCTAGCAGACCTCCAAGTGCTCCAAAACGTGTTGCTCGAACTCCAAAATGTCCAAGATGTGTTTCCCCTCTCGAAAATAGAAGAAAAAGAGCCAACTTGCCACATCAACGAAAACTGGCGGCTGGCAGAATGGTCTCACCGCTAGGCGCTAGCGAACAAACAGTGGGCAAAATTACCAGCTACCGCCCAGCAGTGTCCAGGTCCCGCCAAGCGGTGAGTAACAGTGGCACTTGGTTGACGCTTGGCTTGCGCTTGGCTGGTGGTCTGTTTCACCTGGCAGTGGCTTTGTGTCGCCAGGCGCTTCCTGTTGACATTTTTCTTCTTCTCCTTGCTATTTCGGGCCATTCATTAGTTTGGATTTTTGGAACAAAGCTTCCCATCTACAAAAAAGACACAAAAAATGGGGATTAGTGGTATATTTAGATCAATGTAACCCAAAATGTATTTATTTACAAAAGTAAGGTAAAATTGAGGATTAAGTAGGTTAAAAGCTTGGGAAGAGATGATTTTGCTAATGAAATATAGCTTGGATAATGAAAAAAATTAACATTATCACTCACCCCCGAGCTATGTGTTACAAGTGTTATGATGTTTCCAATCCCCCCACACACAAGGTTAGCCCTAATGAGTTTCAGGCCTCCTGCTACTCTCACCACAAGAGTCAGTCTGCTCTAAGTGAGACTAATTGACTCCTTAGAGTGTCAGGATGCAACCTTACCTTGAATACTTACTAAATTATACAGATGGGGCACCACCATGCACACCCACTAACAAGGGTCATGGAATTACGTCCCGACCACTAAAGCGCGACCCTTAAAATCTCACCTAGAGATTCCAAGGAATTACACACTAATACAGACCAATCATACTCAATCAATCAATAAAGATTTTGACATGCATATATATATATATATATATATATATATATATATATATATATATATATATATATATATATATATATATATATATATCACATACCAGCTCCTCATAATCCACCTCTTTCATATTCCTAGTGAATTCATACCAACCCGTTATTCTCAAACCATGAATATAGAACTTCATCTCATACCAATACCATGCCACTTTGATACCAACCATCTCAATTATATCACAACCAAAATCATACCAAACCTATCAATTTCAATCCAAAGGTCACACAGTTCTTGCACACTTAACTCATTCATGCTTTTAACAAGATAATGAAATTATACAGTAGATCGCCAGTCAATACATGAGATACAACAAACATCACACTAACCCATGTGTCAGCCTCACTCGTGCGAAAGGGTTCTTTCGCTTAAGCGACAGGCCCTCGCTTAGGCGAGACTGCCAACAATGAAGGTTGCTGTAATGCGAATTCTCGCTTAGGCGAGCCCCTCCTCGCCTGAGCGAGGCCACCCCTCGCCCAAAGGCAAAGTCCCTCGCCTGGGCTGAAAACTGTAATGACGAGCCAAAGTCCTCACGCATTCTCGCTTAGGCGAGCCCCTCTCGCCTGAGCGAGTTGTCTCCTCGCTAAACGAGAGCTCTCCGCCTGAGCGAGAGCTCGAGTGTGAATCTGGCCTATTTCTGCAAGTCTCGCCTGGGCGAGACAGGCCCGCTTGGACGAGAACACGCGCTTCTCGTCACTGTTTCCCTGCAACAGTCACACCCACGAATCCACACAACATACCAAGACATTTCATGCTTTCACAATAACATATCAGCCATAAAAAATCACAGAACAATAGTAGAACCGACAGGAAAACGAAATACAATAATAAGCCCTAGCTTCCCTTACTTGGAAAGTGTTAGCTAAGGCTTCGACACTCGAACCGTGAAGAACAGTAGCTCAAAAAGCAGCTTCGAGAGTTGAAAAGCAGTGACACAAGTTCAAAACGAGTTCACTAGAATAACCTCTAGTTGGGAACACAAGGAAGAAACGAAATGGACAAAGAGCTTGAGTTGGAAGTGAATTTCAAATATATATGTATTTTTTTTTTTACTTTAAACACTTCTTTATTTTTCTTTCCAACTCAATTCAATTCATAATCTCTGATTAGCATTACTCCACATCTCTGAACACAATATTGTTTTAGTCAAATTCATGTGAATTATTTGGTTATAGCTAGTATTCATTTGATTTGGATATATGAAGACAAAGTGTAGGAAATGCCCCAAGATTTATCGGTTATTATTTTAACAAAAGGATGTTTTATTGTGTTAGTAGTCTTAATTGCTAATAGGTGTAGTAAGTAGTCATGATAGGTCAAAATAAATGGGAATAAAATGTATATATATATATATATATATATATATATATATATATATATATATATATATATATATATATATATATATATATATATATATATATCCAAGAAGGATTGATGTTTTAGCTTTTAATAATCTCATTTCCTTTTTTTTTCTTTTATAATACTATGCTATGTAATTTTCTAAGTGTTGAGTCCATAGATGTTTAGTACAATTTCTTCATTTCAGAAGAAGCAAAAAAAAAAAATAGCCAAGTACTATCACAATTTTAAAATAAAAAAAATATTGAAATAAATATTAATACCATCTTAAAATATAAATCTGAACATAATTTAATTTTAAAACATTTAAAAAATGAATAATTTGTTTGATGAAAATAAAGTTAATATGTTTTAATTAAAAATATATTTTTTTCGTCCTCAAACTATTTATTGAAATTGCATTTCGTTTCGTCCTTCAACTTTATAAAAACAAAAATGTAAAGCGTCATCGTCAACCACAACTAATTGTGTTAGATTCTTCGTCTCTTCCTTGTAACTCTCTCTCCTCACTACAACTGATCTCTTTCTAGTGGTGATAGAGACGATCCTGGCAGAGGTTATAAAGTTGGGTAAGGTTAAGGAGAATTAACAATTGACCATTTTTTCTCTACTTTCTTTAACTTTCCAACTACTTCCACGGAAAACAAGTTTCCCATCTTCGAAATAGACTCCAAATCCCAAATATTTGATCAACGAACCCCGAATCTCCACCTCAAACATGGGCTGAGATCATGGGGGAAGCTCGCAACAAAGATTCACAACCCCAACAAGCATGAGGGTGTGGTTTGGGATGTTTGAAACAACTTTAGAAACCCCAATAAATATGGCTGCAGGGGAGAGTATGTTACATCCCTATTTTTAATAAACTATATTATTTATTTTAAATAAAGCAATTAGAAAATCTTATATTTTTACTAATGTTTCATATTTTATCTAAATGCATTTTAAACATTAAAAATATATTTTATCATGATGTAATTTTACTTATTGAAAATAACAATAAGAATAAAACAAAACAAATATTATATATATATATATATATATATTAGGTAAAAATATTTTAATTAAATAGGTGTGTGTAAAATATATATATATATATATATATATATATATATATATATATATATGAATTTTCTAAAAGAGATAAAAATATATAGAAAAAAAAAGTAAAAGGAGAAGTAGGGATAAGAAGATAAGAAGAAAAGATAAGAAAGAAGAAAAAAAAAAGATAAGAAGAGATAAACATTATCTCTTAATTAATGAAGGCAATTATGACTTGAAAAATCAAATAGCACATGCATAAAGGTTTATATATATATGGATGAGGGAGGGAGCTTACATGAGAGTGAAAGAGAAAGGAGAAAGAATGAGAAAGAAGAAGAGAAAGAGAAAGAAAGGAGAGAGAGAAAGAAGAGAGAGAAAGAGAAAGAAGAGAGAGAAAGAGAAAATATGATAAAAAAGTTTAGAGCAAAGATTCAAAGAGATCCTAGTCCTCTTCAAATATTATTGTGCCCTTCAATCAATAAGGTAAGGAGGAGTGAGGTTAAGCTCTTATATATTGATCTTGATAAGCTCATGGGTTTTATATTAATCTTTTATTTATTTTGACTCATATATTATTCTATTTACTTTCATTTAACTTATTTTCATTTATTATTCTCTTATATTTATTTTATTTCATCTCCAATTATACATTGATCTTGTTTATTTATTTATTTTATTTAATCTCCAAACATGTATTGATTCTATTTATTTATTTTATTTAATCTTTAGTTACGCACTGATCCTATTTATTTATTTATTTTATTTTATTTATCTCCAATTACACACGGATCCTATTTATTTATTTTATTATCTCCAGTTACGCACTGGTCCTATTTATTTATTTTATTTTATTTATCTCTAGTTACACAGTGATCCTATTTATTTATTTTATTTTATTTATCTCCAGTTACGCACTAGTCCTATTTATTTATTTTATTTTATTTACCTTCAGTTATGTACTGGTCCTATTTATTTATTTTATTTTATTTATCTCCAGTTACGCACTGATCCTGTTTATTTATTTTATTTTATTTATCTCCAGTTACGCACTAGTCCTATTTATTTATTTTATTTTATTTATCTCCAGTTACGCACTAGTCCTATTTATTTATTTTATTTTATTTACCTCCAGTTATGTACTGGTCCTATTTATTTATTTTATTTTATTTACCTCCAGTTATGTACTGGTCCTATTTATTTATTTTATTTATATCCAGTTACGCACTGGTCCTGTTTATTTATTTTATTTTATTTATCTCCAGTTACGCACTGGTCCTGTTTATTTAGTTTATTTTATTTATCTCCAGTACGCACTAATCCTATTTATTTATTTAATTTAATTTAATTTATCTCCAGTTATGCACTGGTCCTGTTTATTTATTTTATTTAATCTCCAATTACGTATTGGTCCTGTTTAATTTATATTTTTGTTTATTTATAACGTTCTTACCCTTATCTAATTATTTATTTAAAGTTCTTGCTTTGATTCTTATTTTATCATTATTTTTACAATTAAAAATAAATAAATGTGAAGTGAAAGTATATATTATTTTATTTAGTGAGCTTGGATATAAGAAAATTGTATGTACATTTTATCGTTGTTTTATATTTTTTTTATAGTTTATACAATGACATGAATTGATAGTCATCACATTTAATGACCTTTGAAAATATCCAAGAGTATGTCGGTTAAGTAAGAGTTAAGTCTGGTTTCAATAAGTTGAGATTAAACCAGTGTCAGAGTGTTTGTATTTGGGAAGTCACAGTTTGGTACACTGCGGGATGAAAGGCAGGGACCATGGTGGGGTCTAAGGAGGTTTTACCAAGTAGGTGAATATCTGGATAGTTCAGAATAGCGCCCTGGACTAGGATATTCATAGGCCAAACTTGGGACTATGCGATACCTGCTCGGCATCGCCAAGGTTAGGTAGTGAGTATATATCTCTTTTATGAGCCGATGAATGGCTAATATTCTCGAGAAAGAAATAATTATGATTGTACCAATGTTTTATGAGAAATACTCAACTACCTAATCACTTCCCAAAGTAACTTTTGATGTTCAGATTGGATCATCAAAAGTGAAATATGGATCCATATGTCTGGTAAAACAAGATCAAGTTTTGTGGTTGTAGGTCCAAATCTAGGCCCCCGGTTTCTGCATTGTTTGTTGAGTTTATTAAGATTGATATTTAAGGCTTATAAAGACCTCACTCCTTTCATATTTTTCTTTCATATGTACCTGTTGCATGAGCAGAAGAGGAACCTGCTCAGTGAGAGTTGTTCGGGATATTATTTGTGGATCTTCTGAAGATTGACTCATGGATAATTTCTATTAATATCTTTAGGAGATGTTAAAAATATAGAAAATCTTCTATTCTGATGTAGGACTCTTAATATTTAACAAATATATATTTTTGTAATATTTCATGAACAATTACATAGATGCAAACTACATATATGAATATGAAGTTATGTTATGTTCTCTCAAGGATAATCGTATGGAAAAAAAATTGATTTCACATCTTTTTATCAAATAATAATTATTTAGTATAGTAGTCGGGGCGTCACAGAGTTACTAGTGGATATCTATCCCTTAACGACCATCACCAAGCTCATCACCTCCAAGTCCACCTCTAGGCCCACTACTACCATAAATAGTTGCAATGAGGAGAGAGAAGGAGATGTAGGAAGGAAGGGAGAGTCTAACTCAATAGATAATGTTTGTTGTCGAAGACATATCACATTCTTTTATAAAGTTGAGGAACAAAACTAATATTGAAACAAGGATAAAATTGATACATACTTTGAAGCATGGATGAAAAATACAACTTTAATAAATAATTTGGAATGAAAAACATATTTAACTATTAAAAAAATTACACAGAAAGTTGAATTCACCATCATGCCATGCAATCATTAGAAAACGAATAATTAACAATAGTACTCATTGACCAAATAGAAAATCAAACCAAGAAGCTGATATCACCCTACATCAATGGAAAAGGCTAACCATATATGCAAACATTAACATAAGGTTCTTTGTTTAGCAATGTTATTTTGATCAAAACTAAAAGAATAAAAACTTGAGCTAGGGAACCACTTCGAGAACACTATTTTAGGACTACAAAGTCAAGAAGGAACAAATAATGAAGCAAGTTGTTTAACATGCTACTGAAACACAAACTAACAAAAATAGTTTACATAAAACCTTGTTTATTCGAGAGTAAAAGCAAAATCTATATGAACATGTTTTCTACTTGTTAGAAGTGGTGTTTAAACCTAATTCAACCCAACAAAATCAGCTTGTAAGGTGAAGTTTGCACTCCCCACTTATATACTATGAAATTGTCTTATCTCTAGTCGATGTGAGACTTTCAACACCCCCCCTTACGCCGAAGTATATACATCTTGTGCATAGAAATAGATGGTCCAATAACGGCTCGATAGCAGGTAGAACATAATGTCCAAGAAATCTCGCTATGATAGACTTTTTAATTATGACTCAAATACCATGTTAGACTCAATCCCACAAAACCAACTTATAAGGTAAGGTTTGCACCCCACTTATATATTATGAAATTGTCTTATCTCTAATCGATGTGGGACTTCCAACACTACTTATAATGGAAGGCCACCAAGATAGAAAAAATAAAATAAACCTTGCCCATAAACCACATTTGAATTTCCTATATCTTAAGAAAACACTCGAAGAAAATTTTCATTAACAACCAATTTTAGTGAGTAAAAGTTGTTAGTCACTATAGTAACAAATTTAGATACCAATTTACAAAATAAAAAATTATTGGTTACTAAAATAATCACTATTATAAGCAAAAAAAATATAATTAGTCGCTAAATTAGTCACTAATTAATTAGAGACTAATTTAGAAATTAATTCATTTGGTGACAAAAACAATGGTAGTTAATGTTTAATTACCAATTTCCTTTGGTAGCTTAAACCTTGGTAGATAAAGTTTAGAAACGAATTTAGAGACCAATTATAATTTTTTATTTATGATAGTGACTATTTTAGTAAACAATAATTTTTTATATTCACTACAAAAAAGCTTCTAAAGAGTGACCAATTTTAGTAACAAATAATGATTAGTAACTATAGTAACTAATTTAGATACTAATTTAAAAAATTAAAAATTTTTTGTTACTAAAATAGTCACTATTATAAATAAAAAACTATAATTAGTCGCTAAATTAGTCACTAATTAATTAGAGACTAATTTAGAAATTAATTCATTTGGTAGCAAAAACATTGGTAGTTAATGTTTAATTATCAATTTCTTTTGGTAGCTAAAACCTTGGTAGATAAATTTTAGAAACAAATTATAATTTTTTATTTATGATAGTGACTATTTTAGTAACCAATAATTTTTTATTTTCACTACAAAAAAAGTCTATAAAGTGACCAATTTTAGTAACAAATAATGATTAGTAAATGTAGTAACTAATGTAGATACTAATTTAAAAAATTAAAAATTATTGTTTACTAAAATAGTCACTATTACGAATAAAAAGTTATAATTGGTCACTAAATTGGTCTTTAAAATTAGCTATCATGGTTTTGACTATCAAAGGAAATTGGTCATTAAAAATTAGTTACCTAGGTTTTAACTACCAAAGTGACTTAGTTTCTAAATTAGTCTCTAATTAATTAGTGACCAATTTAGTAACCATTTATAATTTTTTATTTATAATAGTGACTATTTTAGTAACCAATAATTTTTAATTTTATAAATTGGTATCTAAATTGGTCATTATAGTGACTAACTATTTTTGGTTATTAAATTTTGTTTCTAATTAAGGATTTTCATGTAGTGTTTGTAGATTGGTATCTAAATTGGTCACTAAAATTTGTTCCTAACGAGACAATTTTCTTTTTTGGTGAAAAACAACTGTAATACCAGGAAAAATATTTTAATTGTATTAAATAGATAAATGACATGTTGTACATATATAAATTATTATATCACTATATAGTAAGAAGATGTGGTAGTGTAGTTGGTTAAAGTCTCTTAGTATAAGAGGTCTGGGATTAATTCACCAATGCAGATTCGTGATTCTGCTTCGCGTTATATGCTTCGGTTTCTGTAGAACCAAAGCATAGAACGAGACGGTGACATTTTTAAAAATTTCACCAACTTTTCTGCCTTGGTTCACAAATAACCGGGACCAAATGTCCTTATATGCTTCATTTATTTTAAACTGAAGCCAAAAACTTGTTGATTATTTCAAAATTGCCACTAGCAGAATTATTTTTGGCCTCGGTTATGAGGAAATGTCACTACTCTTTGTCTTCCTTTTTCGTTCTTCTCCAAAAACACAATAAAACCACTATGTTGTTCCTCATCCAGCGCACCACCTGCCACTTCTTCGGCCACCTCTGCTCTGTGTGGTGGTTAGTTGAAAAACATGATTCCTCCTCTCTTTTTTTTCGCGTTTTACATTTTTTTTGCGATGCAGATGCATTTTTGCGTGGTTAATAGCGGCGTTGCTACAACATTTTATCCAACATTGCGTGAGAGGTTAATGCTTTTTGTTGCAGGTAACGAAGCTCGTGCTTTGTCTTCATGTTAGTGACGTGATTCAGGCGTGATAGTTAGTTGATGGTGGACGCAGATGAAACATTGAGGTTGAACGTCACTTAGGTGGTTGTGCGTCAAGGTGTGACGATGTTGCAGTGGATAAGTCTACCTAGGGTTTGAGGCGAAGAAGAGGCCATATGGCTTCAGTTGTCAGCTAAACCGAAGTGAACGTGGAGTTTTTTTGCTTCGATTGGGAACCGAAGCCAAAAGTTGACCCTTTTTTGCCTTGCCTAAATATGCCTCGGTTCTGGAACCGCGACAGAATGACAAAAATAACTGCTGCCAAACCCTTTCCTGCACTGGTGATTTCCTCTTACAACACTTATTAAATGAAATTCAAAATTTTAATATATTGATGGTATTAGTATTATTAAGTTGGTAAGATTATTAAAGTAGTGTTATAGTTCAATTGGTGAAAGCTTTAGTTTGTCATAGAAGATATTAGATTTAACTTTCAACTATATTACTTTTTTATTATTATTTTTATATGTAAATGGAATTGTTTAAATGGGATTGCAGTGCGTTGTTCAAAAGTAAGATATTTTAGGGGGCATCTAGATGATGACAAAAGATAGAGAAGAACGAAAGCTGAGTTCGAGAAAGAAGAATAACGATCTAGAAGAATATCTGAATAGTGAAAAATTCAAGTAAAGGGAGCTAACATTTTTTTATTATGTCATTATGGGTAGAGAAATGATTGAAGTTTGGATTATAGAATGGTAAAGTGTGTTTTTATTGGTGATTATAGTATGATAACTACATTTTAAAGGATGAATATATGGTGGAATTATGAAATCCACGTTTTGGATTAAGTTTTTGGTGTAAAGGGATTATCTATTTTAGTTTTTATATGATAGATTTGTTTACAAAGTTTTTATTTAGGTTAAATTGTTTTTCAAAAATAAAATGATAGGTTTACATTATATTATAGAATACATGAATTGGGATGTGTGTGCAGGAAATGAAATCTTAGGATTATATTATCTTTTTAGATATGTTTATAATATATTATAGCATTAATACATGAAATGAGTGCGATATATATATATATATATATATATATATCATTCAGTGGAATTGATATAACACTATTGAATAAATCACTTTCAAGAAAACCAAAGCTTTTAATAACGTAGTGATCTTTTTGAAATTTTGGGATGACTTTAGGTTTTGTTTCTAAATTAACCAAAGCCATAGTCCCATGACCTTAGTGATTCAGAAACAAAGCCTATTCTTTAACACAAAGATAAAAATTCAAAAATAATAATAACATTTTTTAAATTTTGGGATGACTTTAGGATTCAATTATAAAGAATTAAAGCCTATTCCTTTGTTAGGATTAACTTTTCAAATATTTTACATCCCCATTAAATGTATTTGTTTCGTTGCGCCGTTGTGAACTTCTTTGTTTTCTTATACAATTGGGAACGTGAACGCCATTATCACTATTTTGTATCGCTTGTTTCCTAATGCAAGCATTTAGCATTTAGGTTCTTCACGCGAGATGCATTGCTCCACTTCTCCATTGACTAAGTTACCGCCAACTCTACAACTTTGAAATGTAAATTTGCCGTCGTTGCACTCTCTTCCCTTCCTTGGCCATGTGAATGTTGTTCTTATCTCCTCGCTGCTACATTAAAATAATTTCACATATTATTTCAAATTATTAAATAGTTCACAACCATTTCTACATTTAAATAATTTCAAATTATTTTGTTTTATTTCACATGTATGCTTACCAAAACCTATCGATAAAGAATATATTTCGGTTAAGAACCGAAACCTAAAGCCCCCTCTCTTTTTTCTCATCTAGATATGCTTCGGTTGTAGAACTGAAATAGAAATGCAAAAATAACCGATGTCAAATCCCTTCTCTGTACTAGTGTAATATGTAGTTTATAGAAGTTAAAAATTATATAATAATATATATCTTGTATAAGATTTTAGAAATATTAAGCAGTACATGTGGTTTTTGAAAATATTGGTTGATTACAATAACATTGAAATTTATTATATCATTATGCGACATTTGGAGCAGTGGGAGTCGTATGAAAAGTTATATATATGGTATACCGTTGGAGTGCAATATATAAATAATAGTTGTGAAAAATTAAGATTTTGCGATTGGAATTGTGTTCTATAGTATGCAAAATTTGGATCATGAAGGATTGTTAGAGGATTATTTTTATATTGTTTTTTAGGTTTTAGGAAAAATAGTATTTATCTGTGATGACAGTAAAATATTCTAATTATATAATAAGTTGAGTGGTAATAAAAAATTTAAATGGTTATGGTCATTATTCTAGATAGAGAAAAAATAGAGTTTATTTTTATGGGAAAGAAGATATGTTGGTGTATGGAACATGTTAACAAAATGTAAATGGAGGATTAGAAAATCATTTGAGTGCTTTAACTTTTAAGAGAAAGTGTTGGAATAGATTTAAAACAATAAGATATGTGCTTTGGAGTGCCTCGGAACCGTTGAGAGCTGGGTAGCAACCGTTAGGTTCCATTGTGACAATAAGATACTGACACGAAACTGTTGGGCGCTATAGGATGAGCACTGGGCACCAATATAACAGGTGCAAGGTGTCGAGTGCCAGGTTCAGGGTGTTGAATGCCTCTGTATTTTTTTAGTTTGAATAATTTTCGTTAATCGGTGGATGCGATTGAAATTTTGATAATTAATCCATGACATATGGTTATATAGTTTGTCAGTTGAGATCATTAATTGAAGGTTTTGGGTTACGGAAATATGTCAGATAGGATTGCTCCATTTCTTATTTGTGATGATAAAGCTATTTTGAAAATTTGGTGTAGTTGTGTGCGATGTTAGAGGCATTAGACGTCGTCTAAATTGTATATTCAACGCAATGTTTACTTATGCTCATAAAATGTAGAACAGATGCAAGGATTACAGCTGCGCATGTATGAAAATATACAATAGCCAAACCTATGATAGAGTACAAATGTTATGCAGTATGCACTATGTAGTATGCAATGTTTTATATATAATGTTATATTCCAAATTGAAAGGGTGCAAAGGTGCTCTAAATTAATCTAAAATGACGATAATTGACTAGAAACCAAAGAAAATACTGCTGAAACTAAATTAGAACATGCATGAAAACATATGGCAGCCGCAAACCAAAAAATGACAACACAAAATTTAACAAGTGAAATCAACATATTTATTTGTACGTAATAACACAAGATAAATAAAAATGTTTTCCAAAAGAATAAAAATAAAAATAAAATAAAAATCTAAAAATAAGATTTAATTAAAAAAGATAAAAATAAATTGTCTTAAAAAATAATAATAATAAAATGGATTAAAAATTGTTTTTTTTTAATTTATGTTTTTAAAAGTTAAACAAAATAAAGATTTTATGTTTTAGATTAAAAAAATAAAAAATTATTAATTATTTTTCATTTTTCATTTTTCATTTTTCATTTTTTTATTAATTAAAATTAAAAATAAAAAAAATAAAAAAAAAACAGTTTTAAAAATCGAAAGAACGATTCTTAGTGGTCTCAACTTCTTCAAACTGCTCCTCACACCATCCACAACCGCTAGACAGTATTTTAAAAAGAAAATTTTGGGGAGATACATTTTTTATTACGGTATTACACCGGTGCAAGCACCATCGTCTTCTTCCTTACATCTCCTTCCATCACCACTTCCTCCAATCTTTGTTCATCTTCATCAACACATCTTCAATTCATTAAAACCATATTCATTCAACAACGAGCAAAAAAATATATTCAAAGGATCAAACTCAATAGTGAAAAAACAATCTAGCATTGTATTGACATCAAAGGTAAACATCAAAACTTATGCTCTTATAAATTTTGTTTCTCTTCCTTTACAAATCAAAAGGCACGTTCGTAATTATACTGAGAAGAGAAGAGGAGCAGTTTGAAATAGAGAGATTGAACGAGAGCCTTTGGTAGCATTGACGTTGGCATGATGGCTCATGTGGTGATCCTCGTTGCTGCTGACAGTGGTGTTTGGAGGAGAACTATGCATCACCATGACTAATGAAGGAGAAAAGGTGAAACTCTCACACGAGGGAGAATGGTGTTGATGTTGGTGTTGAACGAAGCAAGTTGATGTGGATTGCGGTAGCAGCGTGACAATGAGAGCTATGGTTGGGATGCTTTGTCTCGCGCGCGGGTGAGAGGGGAGAAGTGCTAGTCGCCTTTGATAGTGGGGCGATGATGGTGGCCGGAGTTGTTGTTGGCCGCGTCGTCGGCGGCTTGGCAGTGAGTAGCGTTTGTGGTTGGTGGCTCGATGAGGAAGATACGGCGTATGGATAAAGGCAAATCCATGTGGTTGTCGCCGCTCTTGGTGATAGCGGGTCCGAGAGTGCTGTCGTTGCTGCTGGTGGTTTGGCTGTGGGTCTCGGTTTATTGGTGTTTGCATGGTGGCCGTTAGTGGAAGGAAGAAGATGAAGTTGGGGGTGTTTGTTTCAAAAGTTGCATGTTGTTATGACCTAGGTTCAGTAGATTTAATGTTTTCTCCATGCAACTCCATAATTTAATTTGTTCACCCTTGCTTTTAATTTTATTTCCTTCATACCCAAGTAATAACTCCACACCCCTGCATTTAGTTTTATTTTACCTCATGTACCTGCGTTTTCACAAAGCACACACCCCACTCCTTTAATTTCCCTTTTTAGGTTAAGATTTGTTTACTTTATGCATCATGCGTTTCTTTTCATGCACCACATTCTCACATGTATAATTTTTCTTATTACATTCACATACTCGCTTATGCATTCCCTTTTTCTATTTTTAATTTTACCATTTTTCTAATTAAGTCTCACATTTCAATCACATCATTTTTCTAAAATAATTAAAATATTTTAAATTAAAATAATTTGGTGTCTAATAGATCGCTCGCATCGCACAATACTTCTTTTAAAAATACAAAAAATATAAAAAATTGTTTTGGTGTCTAATCGACCGCTCGCGTCGCATGACACTCTTTTTCAAAATATAAATATCATAGAATAGTTTTGGTATTTAGTCGATCACTCGCGTCACACAACACTTCTTTTAAAAATACAAAAAATATAAAAATTGTTTTGGTGTCTAATCGACCGCTTGCGTCGTATGACACTCCTTTTCAAAATATAAATATCATAGAATAGTTTTGGTGTTTAATCGACCGCTCACGTCACACGACACTCCTTTTCAAAATATAAAAATCATATAAATGTTTTAGTGTTTTATCGACCGCTCGCGTCGCACGATACTCCTTTTCAAATATACAAATATAAAAAATGTTTTTTGGTGTCAACTCGGCCCACGCGTCGCATGACACTTATTTTCAAAAATGTCAAAAGACAACTTTCAAAAATTAAATAATTTAATCAAACTTTTTTATAAAAAACCTATGTAGCCCTGGTTTCTCATTTTTAATGAGAATACTAAGGACCAAGGTTTTAACCCTTGTCGGGTCCCTTTCACTCAAAATATATATTTTTGGGAAAAATAAATATTATAAAATAAACACATCTCTTTTGCAAATTTAATTAAAGGTACCACCTTTGGGCGGGTGCTATAGGGTGCTAATACCTTCCTTACGCGTAACCGACTCCTGGACCCTAAATTTGCTTTTCGCAGACTTTATATTGTTTTTATGATTTTCCATAGTTTTCCAGAATAAATTATGGTGGCGACTTCAAATCTCTATTTTCAAAACAATTTTTTTTAGTTCGTCATCCCGTCGCGATTTAGGTTGTGACTGTATGTTTTAACTACTATGAACACATATTATATGCAAAGAAACTAAAATGTGACTGAAATATATAAAGTGCATGAAAATAACTATCTATAACAAAGCCAATACCAAAACTTATGAAACTAGCAAATGTAGAGAATTAATACTCCTAAGAAAAAAAAGTTAAATTCATAATAGAATCACAAAATAGTAAATGCATAATTGTAAACAGATTCACAAAATCGACACTAACCAACACTGCAAAATAAACATCAATATAAAATTGATTCAGCAATCACTAGTGCAAATTTGATATTTTACCTCGTCTTATAGGCCTCGGTTATGGCGGAACCGAAGCCTATAAGGAGGCGGTGGCAATTTTGCAATTTCAGCAACCTATATTGCTTCGGTTCTACAAACAACCGGTGCCGTAAGCAGCTTTAGGCCTCGGTTCCTTAAGAACCGAAGCCTATTAGGCAGCCCAGAAACCCTAATTTAAAATTTTCATCAGCGCCGCCCCCTTTGGCCTCGGTTGCTTTTCGACCGAGGCAATATTGGGCAGTTTTAGGCCTCGGTTGAAATAGAACCGAAGCCTATAACCCTGTCCAGAAATCCTAATTTAAAATTTTCATCAGCGCCGCCCCCTTTGGCCTCGGTTGCTTTTCGACCGAGGCAATATTAGACAGTTTTAGGCCTCGGTTGAAATAGAACCGAAGCCTATAACCCTGCCCAGAAACCCTAATTTAAAATTTTCATCAGCGCCGCCGCCTTTGGCTTCGGGTCCCCTTCGACCGAGGCCATTGAGCCACTTTAGGCCTCGGTTTTTTGAATAACCGAAGCCATAAAACCTGTTAAAATCCCCAAATCGCGAACCCCAATCACTATTCATCTTCTTCCCTAATTCCACCATGACCCGAGGGAGTTTGGTCACACCAACTTGCTTCCCTCCTTTTTTGAGTGTCTCAAACATTTCAGCACCAACGTCTTCCAACAAGAATTTTGGCAACACGGAGCGTCCCACTCTGAAGCTTGATGCTTTCATCCCGAAGAAGCATGTCATCACCATTATCTTCAACCCCATCTCGCTTCCTACTACACAAACAAAAGGGTATAATAGAACCAACACTATGGCCCTCAAGAGCCCTCCTGCTTCAAAGGCCACTAACATGAAATATCGAAACAGAGAAGAGGATTTCAACAGAGCATTTCGCTGCTGCAACTGTTCCAGGTGCTTCCATGGTGAGCGGTGCAGTATTGGCATTCACGGTGGCTCACAAAAGTGCAGGTGTTGCTGGAAGATGAGGCGAGGTGCAACAATAAAATGGTGGTGCAGGTGGTTACGATTTTCGCTGCTGCTGCGGCATCAATGGCTGAACAATGGAGTTCTCATCACTGCTTGGTGGACTGCGCGAAGGATTTGCGATGGGTGCTGCCGGCGAGATGAAGTTCGGTCCTGTGAATTTATTTTTTTTTTAAAACAATATTGAATCTATGGCTTCGGTTTCTCTGCAACCGAGGCAGAAAAGGGATCTATGGCTTCGGGTAATGACCGAGGCCAAAAGGGGTGCCTTTTGGCCTCGCTTTAATATGCCTCGGTTCTTAAACCGAGGCAGAATCTCGAAAATAACCGAGGCCAAAAAGGGGTACTGCACTAGTGAATTGAATAATGATTCCTTTGCCCTCGAGAAGACATCTCGTAAAGTTGTGTCCACTTTGGGGTCACATGGTTTCTAGAAGGAACCAAAATTGTGTGCAGATTTATGAACCATGCTCAAAACACTATCACAACAACATAAACTAAACTTAAAAAGACTCAAAAGCAGTAAATGGATATGAACAAATCAGCAAATAAAAGGTGAAGAACATAAGAGGAATTAAAACTAAGCAAGCAAAATTCGTAAACTTAAATTTAGAATTGAAACTGAATCATGAATTGTATTTCATTATCAACCAGAAAATTTAAGACAAAGAGAGTTATAAGAATTAAGGTACATGGAATCTCACTCAGAATAGCCTCGACCACTTTGTGCCCGTGGTTGAACCAAGTAAAGTTAACTCGCACAATAGTGGAGAGCCTATCCTGCCAAACACTTTGTGCTTGTCAGAATGTGATAAACCCCTGTACAATGACTCTCTCTCTCATGCAAAAACAACCAAAACCTAGCTCCCCTTAAAGCATTGTGAATCCCCCATTTCTTAAAAACCTAATTATTTCCCTATATACCCAAGAAAAAATCAAAACAACGAATTGACCTAACCATTTTCCTTCTCAGCCCGAATTCGAACCTACAATTATGAATCGATGCACCCTTGATTTGGCTAGGTCTTTTCATTCACTCATCCATCATGCCACGCCACAATATTTTCATCATGATCACCAAATAATCTTCATCCATTAGTATTAGTATTCTCTCTTCCTGAGATCAAGATTTGGTTCTTGTGCATCAGGGTTTGCAACATCAATGCTTCCCTTCGGGGTGGATCAAATGGACCAGCCACTCATGCTTCCCATGAGGATTGATATTTTAATGAAGTTGTGTGTTTTGGAAAAGAGGGTCAAAACTTTTAATTAACCAAACAATAGCTTATCTGTAATAAAAAATGGAGTCAAGGGTTCAAAACTTAATTCGATATAAGTGGAGGGTTTACTAGCAATTGACTTATTAAAAAATAGAATTTCTAAAAAGAAAAAAACCAATTGCAACAAAAGACTACTAAAAATAATATTTTTACCACATTTTTATGAAAACCTTTTTCTAAACAATCAACAGAAACTAACTAATTAAAGATAAAAACATATTTATTTATACTAAAATGACATTTTTATAAAAGAAAAAACTAGAAAAGATAGGATGTTATCAATGTGCATGGTTGATAATAAATTTTATGAAATGGAATATGTGTTATTGTGAATGTAATGCATGCATATGCATTGTCAAGATAGGGTTGAGACGCATGTTTCTCAACAAGAGGTCAGAGGGCTTTGGGATCTGACCTTGAGAGGGCTTGGGAACTGACCCTAAGAACTCTGGTTATTGACGAGATGCCTCTAACCAAGGGACCCACAACAAGAGTAATGGCTAGGAGGATACAACAGGAATGAGCCTCCAATGCACATACAAGGCCCAAGATGAACTTTACATGGGCCAAGGAAGATGTGAAGACCTAGCCTAAGACTCTTTGTTTGTAAATATTAGAATAGGATATATTTTTGGGCCTTGTATTTTGGGCTTTGTAGAATAAGGTTTTTGTTTGGGCCATGTATTGGGCCTTGGAGGGTTTTTGGGCTTTGAAGAGAACTGGACCAAAGAAGAGTTGGGCTTGAAATTGGCCCAACAAAAGGGAGAGCGCATTTGTGAAAGGATCTAGATCCTTCTTGCTCCAAGCTTGGTCACCAAGCTTCTCTTATGCGCCTAGAAGCAAGTTCCATGTGACTTGCTTAGGTAACAAGTCACACTTGCCTCATGCTCTCTTTTTGGCTCCAAATACCACATTCTAGATCCTTTTTCCCTCCCTTTTTCTAGACCACTTGGCTCTCCTTTTCTACTATAAATAGAGAGCTTAGGACCCTTGTATTTTCATTCATGAATATAGTAGAGAAACTCTGTTGAGATGACTCCAGACTCCTCTCTTTTTTGTGAATCAACTTAGGCTAGAGTTCTCCTTCTTGGTTTCCTCTAGCCCCCTTCCTTGAGTGTTGGCCCAACCTCACTTGAGAGCTTCTCCAAACACCATTGTCGCACCACTTCTCCTCTCATCTTCTAACTTCCGCACCTTCATCCTTCTCCATGGAAGCTTCATCAATTTCGCATGGCTTCTCCTTGGCTTCCTTACTCTTGAAGATGGACTCATCATGTGGTATCTAGAGCCTTGGTTGATCAAGCTTGACGTCAAGAGATAAGTTCATCTTCCTTGTGGTTTTTCTTTCAATTTCCGTGTTGTTCATTACTTCCTTTGTTTGTCTTGTTGTTTTTCTTCTTTTCACCTCATTGGTTATATGGTTCTTATCATTGTTCATTTGGAACCATTCGGCCATTGTGCCTAAGAACTCAACCATGGTGAATTTGTGTGCCTTTTACATTTTCGTTTGAGTCTTGTTCATTTTCTATTTCATCTATTTGAGTCATTTTAATTTTCTCATCCATATGTTTTGTCTAGAGTAATGTGTAGTTCAATTATGTCTTAAATTCCTTTGTTTAGCTTTCCATTTTGCTACTGTTTTACTACTTTATTGCTACTATTTTGCTGCTGTTTTTGGTTCATAAATACACCTTCTTTTCTCCCTTGGAGCCTTGGAAATGAACCTTCACATCTAGATAACCTTTGTTATCTTAATGTCCAATGGAAATTTTCCTTGTGCTTGCTTAATCACCTAAGTTTTATTCTCGTTTCTAGTGTGCTTTTAATTTTCGCATTTGAGTTCATACTTGTTAATTAGTTCTTGGCAAGTTCTTTAGAGTTAATTTCCATTGTGTTTCCTTGAGTTTCATAATCTTCTTTTGATTCCTTTAAGTTTCCTTCTCTTTTGTTTCTATTAAAATGCAAATGATCAAGCATAGTGTGGTGGTGATTCTAATTTGTGGTGGAAACTAGCTGCTGTAAAAGCTATAAAAAAAGAAAGAAAAAGAGCACAAAAAGAGTACAAGCAAGTTCCAAAAATAATCAAAAGAAAAGATCAAAGAAAGTGGCAAAAGAAGTACACTAGAATCACAACCATCACTTGAGTTTGAGAGCATTTTTCTGCTGTTCCAGTTCTGTATGTCTGCACACTTTCTGTATTTGTTTTATCACAAAAAAAATGGCTATTGCAAATCCATATCTGATTTTTGCCTCTTGTAGCTAAAACATAGACGAAAAAAAGAAAACAAAAATCATTGAAAAATGTTGATAAATGAAAAAATGATAAATCGCTGAAGTAGAGGTTGAATTTCACGTTTTTGGACCGGTAGTGGCTGAAAATTCAAATTCAGTGCAGATTTCTAGCTTGTTTTTGGTTGTTTTTAATCCATTCTAGTGCCATTCTTTAGGTAATTCATTTGATTGCTTAACTTGTTTCTTTACCTTATTTCTAGTTTGTCTTTCTTTGTTAAATGTTTGAGTATGTTTCATCTATATTCCACTTGAGTTTAGCTCTTCTTTCATTTAAGCTTTTCTTATTTTTCCTTATTGGCTTCTTTGGTTTGGTGTTACATTCTTGGTGGAATATTTCTTTGGAGGTAACCAAATACTCAAGGTAGCATCCTAGGAGGTGGAAACCAAAGTGGAACTCCAAGCTACAAGTGAAGTTCACAAAGGAGAAAATTCAAAGCAAACACTTGAGTGAGACAAAAGAAGAAAGAAAAGAGTGGAGTGAAACACTTGAAGACTTTTTAAGTTTGCGGAAATTTGTGATTGCATTATTTGAGTTGTATTTGTTCAAGTTTTCTTTCTTGTATCTCTTTGGACTAATTAAGTGTCTTGGAGGAACCTTAGGTGTTCTCTCATCTCTTAATTAGAACCTTCTTAGCGCTTGTAGACGGTGAGTGTGTCTTGCAACATCAAGCCTTACCAAAGTAGGCCGCATAGTTAGACTCCAAATCTTTTTGTTCTTTGTTGCTTAATTGTTAGTGTGTGTCTAATTCTATTTTAGAAGTTTTGTGCAATATTCTTTGAATTACTTTGTCAAGGAAAGACTTGGTAAGTAAGCAATCCAAGTGATTCACCTCTCTTTCCTGGAAGATAATTCAAGAAGTTTGCTATTTACTTCTTCTTTAGAATTTCTTAGTTAGCTTTTAGTAATCATGGCTAGTCAACCCTCCCTGCATAGTGGAAGTGATTATGAGGATTCAATTCATAGTTTAAAACATGTTTCTCAACAACTCAAATCACTTGAACTATGGAGACAACAAGAGGCAATTTACAAGGTGAAAAATCATTTGGAAAGAGATGGCCAAATTGCTCTCTTGGAGGAACAAATCAAAGCTTTAAAGAAAGGAGATGAGCAAATCCAAAATAAGCTAAAAAGTAGGAGTAATTCTAGCAAAGGATCTAGAAGTGGAGCTTCAATATATGGGGAAGAGGAAGGATTAAGATTAGGAGAATATTATCAACAACCTTCCCACATTAGGAGACAAAGAAAATACCCTACTCCTAGAGAAGTTAAAGTAGACTTGCCTCACTTTCAAGGCAAGGATGATGTTGAAGCTTATTTGGATTGGGAGATGAAGGTCGAGCAACTCTTTGCTTGCCATCAAGTTAGTCAAGAAAGGAAAGTGCCTCTTACCCTAAGCTTTCAAAGGTATGCTATGTATTGGTGGACTTCTATAGTCCAAGAGAGGCTAAGAAGTAATGGACCTTCAATTGAATATTGGAATGATCTTAAGTCAGCCCTTAGGAGGAGACACATTCCCTCCTACTACAATAGGGAGCTCATGAACAAGCTCCAAAGACTCCAACAAAGAAATATGTCTGTGGAAGAATATAGACAGAAAATGGAGTTACTTATGAGGAGGGCAGGAATAATTGAGGAAGATTCCATTACCATTTCTAGATTCTTAAGTGGCTTAAACCTTGATATAAGAGATAGAGTTGAGCTTCTACCTTACCAAGATTTGAATGATTTGGTGCAAATATGCATTAAGGTAGAACAACAAAATTTGAGAAAATCTTTTTCAAAAAGAAATCAAGCTCAAACTAACTCTTATATTAAGAAAGATTTTAAGAGAGAAGAGAAAAAGGAGTAGCCACCTAGGAATCTAGGAAAAGGTAAAGAGGGGAGTGCATCATCATACACTCGCACAAGTGAAATCAAATGCTTCAAATGTATTGGTAGAGGTCACATAGCATCTCAATGCCCCACCAAAAAGACCATGATTCTTAGGGGTGTTGATAGATATAGCAACCAGGATGAAAATGAAAGTGAGAGTGGAAGTGAGGAATCCAACGAGTCTAATATAGAAGATGCTCACCCTTGTGATGGGGACCTTTTAATGGTTAGAAGGATCCTCAACAATCAACCTAATCCACAAGCACTAACACAAAGAGAGAACATATTTCACACAAGGTGTAAAATTTTGGAAAACATTTGTTCTCTAATTGTGGATAGTGGCTCGTGTTGTAACTACTGCAGTACTAGGTTGGTTGACAAGCTATCTTTGACTGTCTTACCTCATCCAAAACCTTACAAACTTCATTGGCTTAATGAAGATGGGGATTTGGCAGTCAATCATCAAGTAAAGGTCAAGTTTTCCATAGGGAAATATGAAGATAGTGTGCTATGTGATGTAGTACCTATGGAAACTTGTCATATCTTATTGGGGAGACCTTGGCAATTTGATAAGAAAACCATACACAATGGTCTCACCAACGAGATTACCTTTACTCACAAGGATAAAAAGTTTGTTCTTCATCCTCTTTTGCCATCACAAGTGGCTGACGATCAACTTTAAATGAAGAACAAAAGAGAAAAACAGAAAGATGAGGACAAAAAAAAAAGTCCTCAAAAAGTCCAAAAGCTAAATAAAGATAGATTTCCTAAGAAAAGGAAGTCTAAACTTAGCCCTTGAGGTGATGGTCCCTTTAAAGTGCTAAAAAGAGTCAATGATAATGCATATAGGCTGGAGTTGCCTGAGGAATATGATGTACATGCCACCTTTAATGTTGCTAACTTAATACCTTTTGCAGGTGGTACAGATGATGAGGTAGAAATTTCAGATTTGAGGACAAATCTTTCTCAAGAGGAAGGGGATGATGAGATGCATTTAACCAAGGGACCCACAACAAGAGCAATGGCTAGGAGGATACAAGAGGAATGGGCCTCCAATGCACGTACAAGGCCCAAGATGAACTTTACATGGGCCAAGGAAGATGTGAAGACCTAGCCTAAGACTCTTTGTTTGTAAATATTAGAATAGGGTTTATTTTTGGGCCTTGTATTTTGAGCTTTGTAGAATAAGGTTTTTGTTTGGGCCAAGTATTGGGCCTTGGAGGGTTTTTGGGCTTTGAAGAGAATTGGACCAAAGAAGAGTTGGGCTTGAAATTGGCCCAACAAGAGGGAGAGTGCATTTGTGAGAGGATCTAGATCCTTCTTGCTCCAAGCTTCTCTTATGCGCCTAGAAGCAAGTTCCATGTGACTTGCTTAGGTGACAAGTCACACTTGCCTCATGCTCTCTTTTTGGCTCCAAATACCACATTCTATATCCTTTTTCCCTCCCTTTTTCTAGACCACTTGGCTCTCCTTTTCTATTATAAATAGAGAGCTTAGGACCCTTGTATTTTCATTCATGAATATAGTAGAGAAACTCTGTTGAGATGACTCCAGACTCCTCTCTTTTTTGTGAATCAACTTAGGCTAGAGTTCTCCTTCTTGGTTTCCTCTAGCCCCCTTCCTTGAGTGTTGGCCCAACCTCACTTGAGAGATTCTCCAAACACCATTGCCGCACCACTTCTTATCTCATCTTCTAACTTCCGCACCTTCATCCTTCTCCATGGAAGCTTCATCAATTCCGCATGGCTTCTCCTTGCCTTCCTTACTCTTGAAGATGGACTCATTAGTTATGGTCTTCGAGAGAGCAATAATGAGTGGTGGACTCGACATAGTTATAATGGAGGTGAACTTTGTTAGGGAAACTCTCAAGGATAATGATGGGAAATGGGACCTATGTACTTTTCCTGTAAGACTCATACAAAAGTAAGGGTAGTAGACTATGTTCGAAGACTCCAGGGGAGTACGAAGGAAGATTTGGTTTGGCTCTAGGAGTGAGTTAGTGTGGATGGTAGGCTACATTTGAAGGGTATGTTTATATTGATGATTGAACCTTTGGGACTGAGACTACACGTGGGTTTGTTGTTGTAGGATAAGACAACAATTATTGTTATTGATTGTGTGATGCGAGGTGATTGTTTGTTTGTAAATGCTTGGGTGATGTGGTTTTATGATTATTGTATTGAGTAATATTTTATTCAAAGTGATGTTTTGTTTAAGTTAGCTCACTCCTGTATGTTTTTGGTTGTGATTTCGGTCTATAATGATTGTATAATTTGGTGAATATACAAAAGCAAGTTTTTGTTGTTATTGTAGATGATGATTTGGATGTACAACAATGAGGAGTTTTAGGATTTCTTTGAGGGAAGAACTTGTAAATTGAGTTTGAAATTGTAATAAACAAAGGTTGTTTTGGAAATGATGTAAAACTGTGTGGTTTGTTGGAACTATGAGTATTTTATAAAGTGAAGAAAGTGTTTGGTTTTCTATTGTTTAACGGTGGTATCACAATTGTGAATGAAATTGTTTTGAAAAGTGCAAAAAAATCTAAGTGCTTTTAGAAGCATCCTGATAGGGTGTAACATCAACTACCGAAATCACCCTTACAATCATCCAAAAAAAATTCAATATCTACTTATAAACCCCTAAAAAACCATGTAAAGATCAAAGTATAATCTCATAGCATACATCTCATGCTCTAGGTTTACATACTAACATAGCATATTAACCAAATTTATAATCATACGATTACTTTCTTTCAAACACACCTCTAGATTCCTTTAACAAAAGAGTTTATAAGCACATATAGCACAACGTTCCAAGAATACTTGCCCACACTATTTGTATTGTTTGCCACTTCCTATGGAATATTCTTCATGTTCTCAACTAACATTTATATTTGTATATCCCTTTATTTGCTTGTAGCTTTTAATAATACTCACTTTTAAAATAACTTTTCCAACTTCCCAAACACATCTCTTCCTTTTACGTTCCTAACTACCTCACTTTATCCTTTACTGGTACATAGTCCTACATCAATCTACCACAAAAAAAAATGATGAGTCCATGACTCCTCATGACTAGAAGCATGACTAGAAGGGAGACCCCATACTTTCTAAGTTCCTTTTCATTATTTAGTATTTATGCTTATGTTTAGTTTCCTTGATTTTTTTTTATTTGTAAGGTTTTTTTTACACCTCCTTAATTAATGAAGACACCTTTTTGGAGGGTAGGACTTAGGGACACATGGTCCAAGCCTTTGAGTGTTTCAACCACCCCTTTTTTTTAATAATACATATTTTAGTGGGAGAGAGGAGGACTTGGGCTTGGCCCAAGCTTTGGAGCAACACCTAGAGGAAAGCAATGAGGCTTGTTGACCTTCTAGAGGGTCAATGCCACATGGAGAGTCTTGGAAAGCAAGGGAGTCGTTTAGGTCACCACATGAGGCTCTAAATTTTATGTTGCCCTACCTTCTATAACCTAACTTTGTGTATTTGTTGAGAGGTCCCTTCCAAAGCCTATAGAGACCTCTCCACCACTTGGAAGAGGTTGAACATTTTCAAAAGTAAATTCATTTTTTCTTCAAACATTTGTGAAAGTGAGGAGAGTACATTTTGAGTGTTCTTGAGATCCTTAGTCTCAACTTGAACCAAGGTGGTGGAAATCACCACTCATCTTGGGTTGGTCCATCCCCCAAGTGGCATGTCACCATTCCCTTTCTCCTCCTTTCCTTTTCTCCTTCATCTTTTGGTTTTCATTTCCAACTTTTCTATGTGTTGTCTTGTTATTTTTCTATGTAACACTTTGCTTCTATTTCCACTTAAGTAATTGAACTTCTCTTCTCCCTTTAAAGCTCTTGTGAAGTGAACTTTTACTTCTAGATAACTTTTTTATCTTAACCTCCAATGGGAACCTTCTTAGAGTTTTCTTAAGCAACATAATCACAAACATCTTGCATTCTTAAATATATAAGATGAACTATTATCATTGGTATCAGATATTTAATTTAAGATGTTATTTTATGTTTTGCTTAAGTCTTGTTTTGTGTAGCTATCTTGGTTTGGTGCAATTCACCTTCTCATTAGCTAAATGTGTGGTCAATTTTTTTGCTATTTTTTGGGTATGATTCTGGTGGCTAGTCCATGAGGTTGACCATTGTTTTTAATTGATTTAAGTGCCTAAAATGTTTTTTGATAACATGTATTGGTATGCTTAGTCATAGAGCTACAATGAAATTGCATGATAGCTACTTTTTTTCATCTTTGTCTATGTTTTTTTGAGTCTTTAAATGTGCTAACGTTTTTGTTTGAGTCATATGTCTAACATGTTCCTTTAAAGCTTTCTTTTCCTTGTTTCAAATACTTGACATGTTTTGTAAAATGCTTAGCCTGATATGCATGTACCTTGAATTGATTGATTGAACCCAAACATAAGAGCTAAGTGATCACTTTCATCTAACACCTCTTTACCAATCTTTACTTCATTCTAGAATCAATTTTGAAATATCATTTGCCACTTCAATTTGTCCTGGCCAAGAGCTTCTAAGCGCATTTGTTGTCTAAAAATAGTTTTTCTGAGAGCTACAAATTACACTTAAAAGAAATTTGTGCCAAAAGTTACTTGTTGCATTGATTATGGAATTGAAACATCTAAGTTGCATTGATGAGCATAGCAAATTAGTACCATCATTGTAGGTTTCTAATCTTCTTAGTATATGTAGTTAGCTAAATTTTATTTGCATGTTTAAATGTTTCTATAGAGTTTTCGTGATAGCTTTTCTCTTTTAGTCATCATAAATATTTTGTCTACAACATTTTTTCCTTAGTGTGTTATTTGTAAAGTCTCTACTGGAAATTACTTAATTAAAATAAATAAATAAGAAATGAAGATCAAACGACATAATATTATTATTCCCAAACGCGGGAAAATTCAAAATATTTTTCAAGGCGCCATAATTTAAACATAACTAAAATAAGAATCTTATTACAAATTCCAAAATCCGACAAAATAGAAAACATAAAATCCCTAGCTCAAAGTTTCCCAAGCTAGCCCTCTCTGTGTCGCTATGCATCAACAACATCACCTGGAATATCATTTCCTCCCATGTGACAAGTTACACGACATCGTCAAACACAAACAGAAAGGGTGAGCTTATAAATAATTAACTCATAAGTTAATATAAATCAAAATACACCCCACTATTTTATTTTAGTTAGTTCTTGGCCAAGACCTTAATACTCCAAGGCTTTTCAACCTTCAATCACACAAATAATTAGCCATGGACTTAGGATTTATGATGCTCACACGAACCTGCTCGCTCGTGGTCCTGCCTCTACGAACTTCCCCGCTCGTAGTCTTGCTCTACGGACCTACCCGTTCGTAGTTCAACACACATGATCCACCAGCTACGAACCTCCCCGCTCACAACATCTCTCAAGTGTGAGCACGAAACATACAAACCTACCCGCTCATATCCCCACACGAAAGTAACAAGATATGAACCTCCCCACTTATATCATCACGTGTTCACCACCATCCATGAACCTACTCGCTCATGGCACAACATCTCTTGATCCAAGTCCGCATCAATGCGTACAAACAACACATGCAAGCCAATACCTGCACCACTATCGCCTGACGCAACCTAAGCGTCATCAGGCGAAATTACTGTGCAGACCGCCTGGCGAGAGACCCTGATAGCTTATCGCCTGACAGCCGGGAACGGCTACTAGGTGCTATATCAGTAGCGCATAATTACTATTTTTAACACCTATAATAGACCATAATTTGATATAATGCATCTCAAAGTATTTCCTAACTCCAAACTCATAAACACCTTTATTATCTTTGAATCTTATAAACCTACACCTCACTTTTATCCAATTGCTTCCAAACTGTCAAAGTAACTCACCAAGTCCTCACCACATACCACACTCGATGGCACCCGTTTTGATCACAATTCCTAATGACAATTCAACACTCTTAAGCAATATATACTTATCCCCTTTATTTAACATTTCCATCCATCCTTCTACTTATAGGCCAAAAGTCACCAATTCCCACATTAAGGTATCTAAATTATTAACCCCTCTTAATTGGTACTCTATATCTTTTCTTCTTATCACCCAACTAATTAAACCACCAAGACAGATGTCCATATTCATTACCAAACCACTTCTAATATAGCATACCATCCAACTTCCCCCTTGCCTTAATCACAATGAATTCCTGGGCACTAATTCTCCCAATTTTATTGACCAATTTCTCTATTCCAATTCGCTCCAATAACCTCTCTCGCAACCAACCCATTCAAGGCACCTAAACTGCCTTTATACCAGTCGTCACCTGGCGACAAATAGAGTACCGCTAGGCGGTACATCACTATCTGGCCATAAATGTTGACAGAAAGAAGAAGATGAATATCTTCCTCCAAAAAAGGAGTTTTGATGATGATGACTTATGAAGAAGTATGGAAGACTTGATGATGCATGGAAAAATATTGAAGACCTAAAAGAATGCTTTGATTCAAGAGATACATTGAAGACTTAGGGGTTTAGTTGTTTAGGTCTTGTAATTTGTGTATGTTATTTAAAATAATTAAAATTAGTATGTCAAGAGTCAAGAAGGCAAAACCCAAGTACTAGAGCACCAAGAGAATTTTATTTATCTGCAAAACTTACTGGAACATCGATTATTCTTAGTGATAATCGATTATCTTAGTTAAAACTGATTTTTGAGAAAAGCCTTTGGAATAATCGACTATCACGGCTGATAATCGATTATCACCTGCTGATAATAGATTATCCTGACTGATAATAGATTATCACAACGAGAAAAATGTTTTTAGAAAAGTTTTTGTGATAATCTATTATCACTTATGATAATCGATTATCTATGGCAGTTGTGACTTAACTTTTCATATTCTTAACCTAATTCCTAAATAGGCTTCTATAAATAGAGTGGTAGGCTTTCATTAAAAAAATACAGAAGTTAGAGAAGTCTGAGTACTTGAGAACTCTCTATGGGAAAGCTTTGAAAAACCTAGTGTGGGTAGAGCGATAACTTTCATCAAGTGGGATCTTGAGTGATTGAGTGATGTTGCTGTTGCTAGGAGAAGCCAATCATCCTTTGTGTGATTCAAAGGATGTGTTCATTCCTTGTGTGATTTAAGGAAGGTGTTTTCATCCCTTGTGGATTTCAAGGGAGGTGTCTTCCTGTCTTGTGTGATTCAAGAGAGGTTTTTTCTAAACCCTAATCTTTCTTCTCATTGATTGTAAGTTTGGTTTATTTTAGTGATTGAGTTAATCTCATTTTTGAGAGATTAACAACTGGACGTAGGGTCTTTTGATCCGAACCAGTATAAATACTTTGTACAATTTTCTCTTCTCTACTCTCTTTATTTTATTGTGTTTATTAAAATAAAGGAAATACTTTTAATTGATCTTTGGTATTAAAAGGGAGAATTTTAAAAGCACAATTTTTATTAAGAACCCAATTCACCCTCCTCTTGGTTATTGTCCAAACACTTAAACATTCCGCTGCGCGATACCAACAATTGGTATCAAAGCTTGCTTTGATAGTTATTCAATTTTTTTAAAATGGTTGGACAAAATCAAACTTTTGCTGAGGGTGCGTCTATTGACAGACCTCCACTTTTTACTGGTGAAAATTATCCTTTCTGGAAAGTCAGGATGCAAATCTTTTTGGAGTCTATTGATAGAGGTATTTGGGATGCTATTTTAAATGGTCCTTTTGTTCCTACTATTACTGTTAATAATTTGCAGGAACCTAAGCCCTTTTCCCAATGGACTACGGAAGAAAATAGAAGGGCTCAATATGATGTTAGGGCCAGAAATATAATATCATCTGCACTAATTCTTGATGAATTTTATAGAATTTCAGTTTGTACAAGTGCCCAGGAAATGTGGGAGATATTACGAGTAACCCATGAAGGAACAAATGATGTTAAGCGTGCAAGGAAGAACTCATTAATTCAAGAATATGAGATGTTCCGAATGCAACAAGGCGAAACCATCTATGATGTGCAAAAGCGTTTTACGCATATCGTCAATCATCTTTCTGGGTTAGGTAAAAATTTTGATATTGATGAGTTAAATATAAAAATTCTAAAATCTTTGAACAGGACGTGGTAGCCAAAGGTTACGGCGATCACTGAATCTCAAAATCTTGCAACAATGTCCATGGCGGCTCTTTTTGGTAAATTGAGAGAGCATGAACTTGAACTCGGGCGTTTAAATGAAGAAAAGGACCAAGGAGGGAAAAGAAACATAGCTTTCAAATCTGAGATCATCAAAAGCAAAAGCCCCAAAGAAGATGATGACTCTGATGGTGAGAATATGAGTCTAATGATAAAGAAGTGCACAAAGTTTATGAAGAGCAATGGCAAAGGTCATCACAAAAGGTATAAAAACGAAAACGAAAACTTTGTTTCAAATTTCAATTGTTATGAATGTGGTGAAACAGTCACGTAAAAACGGATAGCCCAAATGCTAAAAAGGGTAAAGAGAAGAACGACAAAAAGGTTTTCAAGAAAAAGAAATGGGAGGATAACGATTCAAGTTCTTCTTCAAGTTCTCCTTCAAGCTCATCTAACTCTAATGAATCTGATGAGGAAGCAAATCTATGTTTGATTGCTGACCATGACTCTTTTGACACTGAGGTAAGCTCTTGTAGTAATGAAAATGATTATGATTCTTTGTATGGTGCATTTCAACAACTACTTCATAAATCTAGTAAGTTAGATGCTGCTCATAAAAAATTAAAATCTGATTTTAAGGATTTACAAAGTAAGTTTGAAAAATCTCTTGAGGAAGAAGAAGTCTTGAAAAATAAAATTTCAATTTTAGAAAATAAAGAGACTAAAATTATTGAATGTACATCTTGTAAAAGCTATATGTTTGATTTAAATATTCTAGAAAAACAACTTGAAGATGCATTAGAAATTAAAAATGTTAAAAATCCTAATTTTAAGAAAAATGATTTAAGTAACAACAAGCAAGCTCCTAAGAATAAGAATAAAAGAGCCCATAGGGTATGGGTAGAAAAAGGTAAGCCTTATTCTAGGAATATTAATTGTGTAACATGTTTTTATTGTATGCAAAAGGGGCACACTTCAAATAAATGTAGAATCAAACATTTTGATGTCCCTAATGGAAGATATGCTTGGATTCCTATCATAAAGTAACATGTTTTTAACCTCAAAGGACCCAAAGTAAGTTTTTGGGGACCAAAATGTTATTGTTCTCTATCTCATAGGTTATTTCAAAATCAAGAAAGTCTTTTTGGAGGTTTAAGAGCTAGTTTATTCATCAAAATTTTGGTATCCTGGTAAGATTTATGACCTTAGATGGGCTTGGGAATATTATGTTTGTCTAAAGGTGTAAAAATCATTGATTTTAGTGTTTTCCGAAAAATTCTATTGTGATAATCAATTATCTCAGGTGATAATCGATTATCAGCAAATCTGAAAATTTTTGTTCGGGGTATGAAACAATAATCGATTATCTTAAGCTCATAATCGATTATCTTGCATAATTAGATGCATATTTTCAAATTTTTTACCGTTTGAGTGAGCTTTTCGAAAATTTAGACCATAAGCAACAACTAGGTACTTCATAAATACAAATTAGTACGTTGGAGTTCATTTTGTTAATATAACATTTCCTTCTTTAAACCCATACTTTTTTTAATCTTTAGAGTCTCTCTTTCATTTAGGGGGAGTCTTTGATTAAGAAGGAGTATTTGTTCTTGAAATGTTTGTATCAAAAAGGAGAAATATTACATGTAGGAGGAGTTTCATATCTTAAAAAAAATATTTTAAGGGGAACTTAAGTTATCTGATTTAGGGGGAGTTGTCTAAAGAATTCATTTTTGATTATGATAAAAAAGGGGGATATATTTTTGCGTTATTATCTTGTGATAAGTGGTACCTATTTAAGGGGAAGATATGTGTTTATTGATATCTTATGTTTTAAAAAGGAGAGAAAAATTAATTATCTTTTATTTTGATTAACTACTCTTTTCTCTTAAGTTATTTATTAAGAACAGGAGATATCACAAGTTTTCAGTAATTTTTCATCATCATCAAAAAGCGGGAGATTGTTGACAAAAAGAAGAAGATGAACATCTTCCTCCAAAAAAGGAGTTTTGATGATGATGACTTATGAAGAAGTATAGAAGACTTGATGATGATGCATGGAAAAATGTTGAAGACTTAAAAGAATGCTTTGATTCAAGAGATACATTGAAGACTTAGGGGTTTAGTTGTTTAGGTCTTGTAATTTGTGTATGTTATTCAAAATAATTAAAATTAGTATGTCAAGAGTCGAGAAGGCAAAACCCAAGTAGTAGAGCACCAAGAGAATTTTATTTATCTGCAAAACTTACTGGAACATCGATTATTCTTAGTGATAATCGATTATCTTAGTTAAAACTGATTTTTGAGAAAAGCCTCTGGAATAATCGATTATCACGGCTGATAATCGATTATCACCTGCTGATAATAGATTATCCTGACCGATAATAGATTATCCTGACTGATAATAGATTATCACAGCGAGAAAAATGTTTTTAGAAAAGTTTCTGTGATAATCGATTATCACTTATGATAATCGATTATCTATGGCAGTTGTGACTTAACTTTTCATATTCTTAACCTAATTCCTAAATAGGCTTCTATAAATAGAGTGGTAGGCTTTCATTAAAAAAATACAGTAGTTAGAGAAGTTTGAGTACTTAAGAACTGTCTGTGGGAAAGCTTTGAAAAACCTAGTGTGGGTACAGCGATAACTTTCATCAAGTGGGATCTTGAGTGATTGAGTGCTGCTGCTGTTGCTAGGAGAAGCCAATCATCCTTTGTGTGATTCAAAGGAGGTGTTCATTCCTTGTGTGATTCAAGGAAGGTGTTTTCATCCCTTGTGGATTTCAAGGGAGGTGTCTTCATCTCTTCTGTGATTCAAGAGAGGTTTTTTGTAAACCCTAATCTTTCTTCTCATTGATTGTAAGTTTGGTTTATTTTAGTGATTGAGTTAATCTCGTTTTTGAGAGATTAACAACTGAACGTAAGGTCTTTTGATCCAAACCAGGATAAATACTTTGTGCAATTTTCTCTTCTCTACTCTCTTTATTTTATTGTGTTTATTAAAATAAAGGAAATAATTTTAATTGATCTTTGATATTAAAAGGGAGAATTTTAAAAGCACAATTTTTATTAAGAACCCAATTCACCCTCCTATTGATTATTGTCCAAACGCTTAAACATTCCGCTGCGCGATACCAACAATAAACTCCATATTTCTGTACCTGTGAGGAATAGAAATTCCCCATAATTTGACCCACCAGATGGGTTGGACTGGGTCGGCCCGACGATTCGGACGGGTCGTGCTCGACGACTTATATAGACTGAGCAGGCCCGAGACCCTGATGGGCGGAGCTAGCTTGACGACCCGAACAGGCTGAGTTGTGTTGGCCTTAAGGGCACAAGTTTTAGAAAATTCAATTTAAATTTCTTTTATAAAAAATGGATTCTAGATTTTAAACTTGATTCAAATATTTGGACTAGATTTAAATCTTGATCCAAATATTTGAATTTGGATTTTAGTAAAATCCAAACTAGTTTTGCTAAAAAAATGGATTTGGGTCAAAAATCTAATCCAATTATTTGGATCTAAAATGGATGTGGATTGGATAATTAAAAATCCAATCCATGCCCACCCTTGTTATATGTATTTGTGGGTCCCGCACAAGCAACAAAGTAATATAAATATATATAATCACAACTTGAAAGCAAAACGTTGCACACCACCATGCTAAGTCAAATTACCATTACAAACCTAAGAAACCAAAATTGTATTATGCCTTTGGTGAAAAAGAAACGTGAATAAACACACTTTTACGGACCAAGGGTTTTTCTCTAAGATAGTATAATATTGAGGAAGAAACAAAACTACACCACCCATGGAATCCAAACAATGCAACTTACATAAAGAGAAACCCACAAGGACATGACCCCACAAAACCTTAGGTATCTCCTCACACATGAACATAAGCCACCACCAGAGTTTTGGCATAAGTAAAATAAACCACTCAAAGAAGCAAGCTTCAAGAAGATTTGGAAAGACAAAAGAAATCATATGCATTCAACCCATCGTAACATTCACAGTGGTCTTTTAAC
The DNA here is from genome assembly GCF_037176805.1 of Vigna unguiculata. Lineage (NCBI taxonomy): Eukaryota > Viridiplantae > Streptophyta > Magnoliopsida > Fabales > Fabaceae > Vigna > Vigna unguiculata. The sequence continues at coordinate 29,112,166 of NC_140800.1, read as the reverse complement.
CAACCAAAGAACCCACTCACCACGAGCAGCAACATGTCCCAAAGCGAAACCAACACGACACTCATTCTCGTTTTATGTTTTATACAACAATCATCAAATGTAACAAAAGATAAACCAAGTTTAGTACGTGAAGATAAACATCCAAAGGTTGGATTCATTCATCAACCAACAAGAAAACAAGAGAATAAAGTAAGGTCAAGCTCCCTTACGTGGAAATCTCGCTAAAAGTTACTCCACTAACGCTCTTCTTTGCTCTAACTTTAATCTCCACCCTTGAGACCTTCTCCAAGCCTACTTTTCGGTTAACACTTTATTTTGTCCTTAAAGTCTAAGCCTCATAATTCCCTTGACTGCCAGATTCGTAGAACTCACCTCCAACTCTTCACCTAGTCAAATTCGTCACAAAGGCAAAATAAAATATTACTTCCAACTCTTCACCTACTCAAATTCGTCACCAAGGAAAAATAAAATATTATGATTTTGCTCTAGAAAAGGTCTGAACAAACAACCACACAATTACCAAGCCAATGTACAACAAATCAACCAATTCATGTTTCATGATAATTTTTATATATTTAGGATTATTTATCATTCATCACGATCAAACATATTATTAAAAATAATACGCAATTAAAATAACACACAAATTGCATACATAGGACTCAACCCCAAGTCCCCTCATAATAATCAAATACTCTCAACCATTTAAGCTAGTACTATTCCACATCATAAATCCCAACATTAAATGTCATAAAATTTTTCACTATCCACATTTATCAAATAATTATTTATTTAATTATTTAAATTTTTCGGATCTTACAAGGTTCATATCTAGAGAGTCGACAATGGTCAAGCTCGTGAGATATAAAATTTACCTTGTCGTGATCGGAGAGCGGCATGTGCACATTATAACTATAGTTCTTGTACGACAAGAGTGATAAAGCATAATCTTGTGCAGGGTCTCAGGGTGCTAGTCAATACACCAATCCTCCGAATGTTAATTGTGTTTATGGTATGTTATATGAATGGACTGTGAAAGTTTGTATGTTTGGATGCAGATTGTATGAATTGTGTGTAGTTATCTTCTTAATTTCTAGTATATTCTATATTTAAAACTTATAAGTTTTAAATTATCTCTAGCTTACCATTTTTTTTATGTGTTGGTGTTACATACCTATGATCGTTAATTCCACGAGAGAAAAAGATAACATAGGATTTGAAGAGAAGAAACATTGAGTCGTTAAAAGGTGTTGAATGTTGGGAACAAGTTTAAAATTTCATACCTATAGTTTATGATATTATGTATATGTCACTCCTAATAGGTTTCATTTGAATATTATTTGAATGTTTAAGTTTTGGTTACCAAATGAGACTCTATTTAATATTATGAACTATATTTTATGAATTTTGCTTTGATATAATCATGTAATTTTCATCAGATAATAAGCTTTGGACTGCTATTTATGTTAGAAAGTTATATTTTATTTTATTATAATTTTTAATAAGAATTTCTTCTTCTTTTTTACATAGTTTTTTATTTCTTTTTTCAAAAGTCAATTATAATCTTTTTATAAGAGTAAAATGGTAAAAAAAATAATAGTGAAAAATAATATCTAATGAAAATAAATAAATTTTTGGTATCAAAATATCATTATCCTTATCTATAAAAACATAATTGTTATTGTGAACAAGAATTCAATAAAGATATAAATGTTAATAAGAATGGAATTTTGTTTCATAAATTACAGAATAGTATAATCATATTTAATCTCTCATCATATTTTACCGGAAAATTTATCACTCCCTTCTATGTTCTCCTTCATCAAATAATAATATTGATTTATTCCTATCACTTTTGACAAACAATTGTCGTCTTATTTTATGTTCTGGATGTCCTAATTTCACAAGGTAATGGCGCTAAAAGAAAGAGAATGAGAGACAATTATCATTTAGAACAGGTTTCTATTACAAGTAAAAGTAGAATTTTGAGTTCCACTGAATTAGTATTATTTTCTAATCTACCATTTAGATATCTTTAAGTTCATGTTAATGTTTCTAATGTTAGGTTAACGAACATGAAATAGATTTCACTCAGGTCGTCGTCCAACAAGTAACCGACGTTAGTATTGATGGACCCAAAATAAAATTAATACTAAAGTAATACCATAATAGTAAAAAATGTCAATAACATAGCCAACATGGTATTATATTTTTTACTATTATAATTAGTATTGTAACTTCTATTTAAATTATTAGTTATATTATAGTATTTTGGCACCATCTAAGACTATAAAGAATGCTTATCTAATAATAACACAAAAAAAAAAAAAACTATTTCTAGTACAATCATTATATTCATGTATAACACAAATAAAATCATTATATTCATAATACACATATAAAATAGTACAAATATTTTGTCCCTCCTACTGGACATGCGAATTTATTTTACGAAAGAAAAATAGATTGTTAAGAAAAAAATGGCTAAAAATTTATTTTGTTTATCAACCGTCATTGTGAAAGGGTTAAGATATGAAGCACAAAGGATAAGAAAGAAGGAAGAAAAAGGAAAGAAGAACTGTGTTGGGCATTATGTATAACTAGAATGTAACACGTGCAGATCATTGGACAGTGATAATAAGCTAACAGAGGACACGTGTCGTGCATGCTGCATTCGCGTGGCATGGAGCAGTGCATGGTTCTTTATCTTTCTTTGCACCAAATTAGGATCATAAACTCATCCTTTGCTTCGTCTCTTTCATCGCCTACGGCAACGCTTCATCATTTTCAACCAAAATTTCTACTTCTTCCTCTTCCTCTCTCCAACACCTCTCTTCTTACACCATTTTCTCTTTTCTTTGCCCCCGTCACCTTCTCTTATCTTCTTCACCACCCTTCTTGTAAGTGTCTATCTCATCACTTGTCTGATATATTTCTCTTTCTCTGTTATCTAAACACCCAGCAACCACTTTAAATTTTATATATTTTGATTGAATGATTGCAAGCATTGTACAGAACATAAACCTATATAGATACAGTTTTATGTGTAATAATTCAAATCTACGACAAAAAGAACAATATACAAGGTTAATTGTTCTTCTTATGGTTATGATGATTGTCGGGGATGATGATGTGGTGTTGTGTGTGACAGATGTTTATGTAACGCCTTTGTTTAATTTTGTTTCTAGAGAAAGTGAATAAAGAAGAAGAAAATGTCTGGTGTGTCTGTAGCAATGTCTCGTCCACCAGCACCAACGGGAGAACAAAGGGTGTCTTCAGGCGGCTCAAAGTATAAACGGCGATCAGAAGAGGGAGCACAAGGTGGTGGCATGATGGGTTCACTACGCATGATAGAGCTTCAACTTGTGGCCTTCATTTTGGTGTTCTCAGCAAGTGGCCTTATCCCACTCCTTGACCTAGTTTTCCCTGTACTTGCCTCTGCTTACATCGTGGCACTCTCATATTTTGCCTTTCCGACAAAGTCCTCATCATCAGCTTCATCTGGGTCGGGGACTGAGCTCTTCAGAGGGAGCAGAATGTTCCGAATGTATGTGGTTGTTGGAACCACCGTGGGGTTGTTCTTGCCTCTGGCTTATGTTCTTGGAGGGTTTGCAAGAGGGGATGAGCATGCTGTGCGTTCAGCCACCCCTCACTTGTTCTTGTTGTCCTTTCAGATATTGACTGAGAACATCATCGGAGGGTTGTCTTTGTTTTCACCACCTGTGAGAGCCATGGTTCCCATGCTCTACACAATCAGAAGGATCTTTGTGGATATTGATTGGATTCATGATGTCTGGCTCAACAAGACTTTGCCTGTCAATGCCAGGTTTCAGGTACGATGTTAATCAGAAATGGTCCTTTTGAGTGGTGATTTGGTTTCTATGATTCATTGCATGTATATGTATGAAATGAATGAGTTTCAAGTGTTGCAATTAATGCATGCAGGACTCGGCGTGGCATATGTTCGGGAAGTTTTTGGCAGTGGCCAATCTGGTTTATTTCTCGATCAATCTATTCGTGTTCTTGATTCCGTGCTTCCTTCCAAGAGCTTTTGAGAGGTATTTCGAAGATAAGGAAGAGATCTTCTCTAAGTCAGCAGAGGAAAAGCGATCTATGGTTCACAACAAATCACAATTTCCAGAAAAGAAGACAGATTAAGACCCAATTTCACTTCACTTGCAATTTTCAACACTTCAGCAATATTTTTTTTGTTTTTTTCTCTTAGAAAATGTTTATGACTGTGTATGATGGATGATATGTGTGAGCCTGGACTTCAAATCTGGCTCCTTCTTTAGATTAAGAAACTATTTGGGTTTTTTGATAGATTTTATGTATCATACATGTTAATTGTCTTAATATTTTCTAGACTCTTTTCCCCTTTGTTTAATAATATATCAATAGCCATCTTAAAATCTCGACACTTTGAATGATATCTATATTTCTTTGATATATAATGGAGTTATAGAAAAGACCCTTTTAACACTTGTTTTTTGTTGGCTGAATTGCAATAAATTCTTAGCACAAAAAGAGCACAACTATTTGGTTTCTTCAAGCTCTCCCCGCCCCCGTCTTTTTTTGTGTCATATGTTTACACATATTTAGTGTCAGTGCCCTTTGTCTTACCAAACCTCAAAGTAATAGAACAATTTTTTCAGAAATAGAACGGTTTTTTTATAAAATTAAAATTAGTCTATACATGAATTAATTTATGAGAATACTTTTTCTAAAATTTATTTTTTAATTTTACATAAATTTATTTTAATCTATAAAGAATTTAATTAGTTTCTTTTCTATTTTTCTAAACATTTGTAGAGAAATTAATCAAAAAATAGGAAAATTCAACTGAAGAATCGGATTTGGTCAGAGTTTTATGAATGTACACAGAAAATGGCACATGGTAAGAAAAATATTGCATCCGCATTTTTATGATAAATATTAGAAAATGAAATTATATATAAAAAAGTGAGAAAAAATTATAATCAAATGTATATATTGTGAAAATATCTACTAGTCATTACTCTAACCAAATGTATATATGTGAAAATGTTTACAAATCGTTATATTCTAAAATTCTGAATTTGTTTTTTATTCTCATTGTGTAGAGGTTTCCTTCCATTTTGTTTGGTAAGAAACAGTTCTTCTGTCTTGCGGGAAACAATCCGTGTATAATTGATACAATATGCGGTATGCCTCGATAGTTAAGAAGACTAACTAAATAGTCCACATTATTTTTATTTGTTTTCAAATTACATAATGTCACTAATGAATTATTATTACAAATAAAATAATGCATAAGAGTTTATCTTGTAATAATTCAAATTTATTACAAATAATGCATAAAAGTTTATCTTGTAATAATTCAAATGAAAAGTAATTTTAGTGTATACATATGTATATAAGGCAGGCAAGTGTTGTAACGTTTCATTTTAATAGATAAATCTATCTAAATAAAATATCGTACATATTACAATATTCAAAGGGGCATCAAGGGACATGAGATTTAAAGTATAAGGGGTTCGCAGCCATCCAAATATTCAATAAAAAAAAACTAAGACACACCATTGTACCCTTAACAAAACAGAAACATTCGACAGATGACCAAAAGCTTACTCATAAGCAAGGGATTACAATATAATAATAACTCTTTAACATGGGCTCAACAACGAGTTCAACAGCAAATCCTGTCAAATTAAGCTGCAGCATTCCCGTCGTCATTGCGATTACTAAGAGTTTCCACATTTGCTCACATCAATAAATTGATGATCATCGTTAAAAGAGAAAACCACATACGAGACACACAAGCAAACAAAAAGGATAAGCTAGAGTAAAAAAATTTTATCATACAATTGAACATATGAATTTAAAAGTTGAGAACACATAAATCACTCAACCATGTGATAGCAACCAACAAGACTCTACGACACATTTATCTGGATACATATAATTAGTCAGATTCATTGGATGCTTGTACTTGTGGTGGCCTCTACTGCTATGTAGAGCCCTTGCTGTAACATCCCGACTGGATATTTACGGATTTAAATATTAAAATAGAGAAATATAATTAAACTACATTTACTGAAATATCATTTCCCTAAAACACGAGAAATTTTAAAACTTTTATTACCTCAACAATAATCCAAATATCCATGATAATAAATACTATTATAATTGTCCAAAAGTCTAGTAATATCCATGTTTACAATTTATTTGAAATCATAACAACAATATAAAACCCTAAGAAAATCCTTTTCCCTAGTCTAGTCCCGCTTCGGCTCTACGCTCCACTAGAACCACCTGCAACGTCATCTGCTCTCGTGTACTACGTACACGATCATCGCCAAACACAAACAGATAGGGTGAGCTAAAGGAATATAAACATATACAACAATTTATATAACAAAACACACACATTAAAGGAACTCCATCCTTTGGTCTCATCACACATGACCACCACCATGTAATCCATGTTCTACGTCTTTGGTTGATAATCTCAAGCTATCGTTGTTATCCAACCTACAAGCCACCACTTATAGAACACATCCGGGAACACTCACTATTCTGAGCCACAACTCAAAGAATGCTCATATTACCCTCCATTCTGAGCCACAACTCTAGGAATACACCAGCATCTGACCCTTGAGATATCGCCAAAGCCTTGTAGACCACGCACCTCCAAAGCAAGCAAAACCCAATGTTTGCTTCATCAAAAATCGCCTGGCACTCCACACGAGTCACCAGGAGCAAAAGGCTTCCAAACTGGCTGGCGGGGAACACGTGCTGCCAGGCGCCAAGCACCTCTGATGCTACTATTTCTACGAGTATCGCCTGGCGGGACAACCCTTATCGCCAAGCGCTACAGGCTTCAATTCTCTACTGGTTTTGTAGCTATCGCTTGGCGGTCAAACACCACCGCCAGGCGCTACACCAGTACTTGCGCAGTACTGGTTTTTAAGCACCTAGAACAAAATAAAAATCAATCCATTCACATTTCATATATATATATATTCCCCCTTTAAATCCATTCCATTCTAACTTATGAATAACGCATGCCCAAACAAATATAAGCAACAACACTCTAACAATTTAAGCACATGATCCTATACACCAATGCAAATTAATATTGACACACATGCATTCACCAATAACCAATTATCCTCATATGACTAACCCAAAGGACCATTCAAACTGTTAGAGACTTACCACATAACCCAATCATGCTTCATTAGAAATTACTTGAAATTATCAAGAGCTTAACCATGTATTTCAAAGACTCCAAAATCAGCAGTATTGAGTAACGTATATCTCTAGCTACTGTCCTCCAAATCAAATCTCCACTGTTCAAAGTGAAGAACTACATGTTATGGACCACCTGTCAAAATTTTACCTAAATTGGACGGTTAATGAACCGAAAAATGCAGTTTTATGAAAACTGCGCAAACCAGAAAAATGGTGGTGCCTAGTGCCCAAAAATGAGGAAGGTGGCGCCTGGGGGGAGTAAACTACCGCCTGGCGGTTCCTGTTGCACGAAAAGTACGAAAAACAGCGTCTTTCATGAACAGAACACCACGTACCTCTGGTGTGGCGCCTAGCGGCCAATTGGGTGCCTCCAGGCGGTTCCTACTATTCCAATCCACTATAATTCTTCTTCCACTCGATTTATGATCCAATAGGTGGCATTCACGTGTTTATATTCACTATTCCTTCATAAGACTTCTTCATATACGAAATTCCACTAACCTTACCACTTAATCTAGTGTGACTATGAAATCCCCAATTCATCAACCCAAAAATTTATATTCATGCAATTTTCACCCAATCGAACCTTCAATTTTATATACTTCAGCAAATTCGGGCTTCCAATCATTTCCAATCATCACTTGCTAGGCGGTTTCTGGAAAATTCCAGAAACACGAAAATTACATGATATAGGCAGGTTATATACATCTAATTTTTCATACATTTCATACGATTTAACAACACGAAATAAAAGTACGGTTCCAGCTCCCCTAACCTGGATTCCTCGCTTTGAAATTGATTACTCGCATTTTGCCTTGGTTCCACAATGATTTTCTCCCTTGCCTCCACTCAACCACACGTAGCAGCCTTCCCTTTCTCTCAATTAGCACAATGTATGCTCTGTTAATCCACCCATCACAGACCTCACAAAAACTAGTCAAGAAAACTCTTTCACTTTCCCTTAATGGTCTCTTTAAACATGGCATAATGGTGGTTAATGCTGGAAAACGAATTTCTATCATTAAGAGGTGTAATTGCCTTTCAAAAGCCATTACTTCATGAGTTTTCCAGCCCCTCTTGGCTTCTAGGATTTCCTTGTCCTTTCACATTCATGCCAAAAGAAATTTTGACAAAAAGAAAGTTTAGTGTGGATTCACCAAGGTTCAAACCCATAACCATGTCAATGTCAAACCAAAGCACAACCTTTTAGCTAATTCATGTTTAATGATAATTCCTATAAATATAGGATTAAATTATCACTCATTATAATCAAGCATATTATTAAAAATAATAATAAAATAAATGGTATATAATGGCATACATGGGACTTGAACCTAAGTCCTCTCAACACACTAAGTATTCTCAACCATTTGAGCTAGTACTTTTCCACATCATAAACCTTAACATTAAATATCATAAAGGCTTCCACTAACCACATTTATTAATGAATTATTTATTTAATTAATTAATTTCATGGGTCTTACACTTGCCAATGGGTTTCACCCTATCACACACAAGGTTAGCTTTCAAACATTTAAGGCCATTATCCTGCCAAAGACTAGGGTCTTCTGCTACTCTCACCACTTGAGTCAGTACGCTCTACGTGAGACTAACTGACTCTTTAGAGCTTCAGAATGCAATCCTTACTTGAATCCTTACTTAATTATATACTGAGACACCACCATGAAACCTTACTAAGAGGTTCGTGGAATTATGTCCATTACCTGAGGCACCACCATGAGCTCTCACTACGAAGGTCATGGAACTACGTCCTTACATGAGGCACCACCATTAACTTTCACTAAGAGGATCATGGAATTACGTCCTTTCATGAGGCACACCATGAACTCTCACCAAGAGGTTCATGGAATTACGTCCTAAACCATGAGGCACCACCATGAGATCTCATCAAGAGATTCATGGAATTACGTCCTAAACCATGAGGCACCACCACCATGGTTGTAAAAATCATGACCCGAAATGTAAGATCGTACGAGTCTACGATCTTTTGCATCCTCTTTGATCCTGCTCCACTTAAAATACGCGATCTTCAAGGATCGTGTTGGATCGCCGGTGTAAATTGCAACTCGACTGGGAGCGGCGATTCCAGCGATGCGGTCCCTTCCAATCGCAACGGTGCTAATCCCTTCCAGACAGTGAGGAAAAAATGAGCAAACCTTGTGGCGACAGTGACAACTGCAGCAGCAGTGCCTTCTATCACCAGCGTTGAGTCTCACGACAACGTTGACGACGACTTTCGCATCTCGCAGCAGCAGCTTCGCATCTCATAACAGTAGCACCAGCTTCGCATCTCACAGCAGCACCACCAGTTTTACATCTCGCAGCGGCAACAGCACCAGCTTCGCATTGCAGCGACAACAGCAATAACCAGCTTCACATCGCAGCGGCAGCAGCACTTTTTAATCTAATTTTGAAAAACCCTAAATTTCTAACCTAATTTTTTAGACTTTCAAAAAGCCCAATTTTAAAAGCCCACTCAGAAGTAAAACCTGCACAGTAAAACCATAGTTGCAGGTAAAAGTAACTTTTTTTAAAAAATTTACTATCTCCCTCTCTGTTACATTAGAATCAGTGACATGATTTAAAAATAAAATGTTAGAAACTATCGCCCTCTCTATCACACATCTAACGTTAAAAAAATCAATCAGCGGGATAATAACTCATTTATTTCCTTCCTCTTATTAAATTAAAAGATCTACTCTTCAAAAAGATTTAGAAAATATTTTATTAAAATTAAAAAATTTGCTCCTTAAAAATTAAGAAAATGTTTTATCAGATTAAAAAAATTTGCTCTTAAAGATTAAAAAAATATTTTATTAGGATTAAAAAATGTGCTCCTTAAATATTTAGAAAAAATTTTATTAAGATTAAAAAATTTGCTCCTTAAAAATTAAGAAAAATATTTTATCAGATAAAAAATTTTGCTCTTTAAAGATTAAAAAAAATTATTAGGATTAAAAAAGCTGCTCCTTAAAAATTAAGAAAATGTTTTATTCAGAATAAAAAATCTGCTTCTTAAAGATTAAGAAAAAAAAAATGGGACAACTTACCTTAAAAAAACTATTAATTCTCTCCTTGCCGCCACTTTTTACAATTAAAAATCACTAATTTCCAAAATTAAAAAGTGGGATAGTGATTGTTTACTTTAAAAAACTACTAATTCTCTCCTTGCTGCCACTTTTTACAATTAAAAATCACTAGTTCCCTCATTTTGCTAAGATTAAAAAAACTACTCCTTCTTCTTTATAAATAATAGAACTACAACGACACACATGACACAGACTACTGTACTACGCAGTAAAATTACCATTTCCTCTATTCTCTCTATTTTTTTTCACTACGTGTACCCAATCGTCCATTCCCTTTCTTCCACATCATCACTACACCAATTTTTCAACTTACACTATTCATGACATCCAAACTGTAGTCCACTTTTGCATTATTAAAATGACTTCAAAATCTTCTATACCCGTGGCTCCAAAAAATGCCCCAGGAAATAAGAGTGATATAGCATGGAAGCATTGTAATTCTGTTGGTGGGGATACTAGAAAGCTACAATGCAAATACTGTTAGAAGGTAGTAACAGGGGGAGTTTATCGATTGAAGCATCACTTAGCTGGTACTCAAAAGGATGTTGGTGCTTGCAAGGATGTTACTGATGAAGTGAAGAAAGAGATATGGGAAATTGTTGTTGGTTTGCAACAAAATTTAAACAAGAAATCAAGGCTGAATATGGAGGAGGAAACAATAGAAGCTAGTGAGAAAAGAAAAAATTAGTGAAGCTTCATGTCCTACAAATATTTTTAAGAAGAGAGTAGTTGGTACACAAACTACCATTAACAACATGTTTAAGAAAGGTATGAGAGAGGAAGCTTGTCAAGCAATTACTAAATTCTTTTATAACAATGTTATACATTTCAATGTGGCAAAAAGTGAAGAATTCATTGCTATGCTTGATTTGTTTTCAAGACATGGTCTTGGATTTAAGGCTCCATCTTATCATGAGATCAAAGTTAAATATTTGAAGGAGGAAGTTCAAAATACATCCCTTGCTTTGCAAGCACATAGGGATGAATGGAAAAAAATGGGATGTCCCGAATGCATTATCGTCCCGAATTAAAAGCAGATTTGGAAGTGAAACGAGGTTTGATGGAATGTATAACTAGGATGGTCGAGGATGAGGATGAACAAACTCTCATTTATGTTCAAATTGATGATTTTAGAAAACGAGCAAAATGTTTTTGTTGTCCTTTGGCTACTAGGTCAATTAATTTAAAGACTCCAGCAGATTGGTGGGAGTCTTATGGTGATGAATATCCTGAACTCCAAAAATTTGTGATTCATGTATTATGCTTGACATGTAGCTCCTCCAGATGTGAGCGTAATTGGAGTTCCTTTGAGATGGTAAGTTAATGTTAGAATATATCACTATAATAAATTACTAGTAGTGCTCGCTTATCATATTTGTCTTTGCATTTTTTTAGGTCCATACAAAGAGAAGAAATAGGCTAAAGCAAAGCACAATGAATGATGTTGTTTTTGTTATGGCCAATTCAAAATTAGCCAAGAAGAAACAAACAAGAAACCAGCTCGAATTAACATTGATGATTGTTCATCCGATGAAGAGTGGATTATGGAAGATGAGCATGAGCAAAATGAAGCATTGGATTTGGATGAGAACTTGATTCCAATTGAAATTCAGGAAGATGAAACTTTACATAGTCAAGACTTAGATATGGCTGATTTGAATGACGAAGGAGATAGGAATGTTGGAGCTGAAGATTGTGAATTTAACTTAGAAGACTATTTGGTTTAGAAGAATCATTATTTTGTTATTCCTATATACGTAGGATATTGATTTGCACCTAGTGATGTGCTCTTTTATTTCATATATTATAAAATTTACTTATGAATTTTGAGTGACAATAAATTTGTAGGATCTTACGATCCATGTTACGATCTTCCGATTTACGATTTATATTTTCCTTTACGATTTAACGTTAGATGTGTGATAGAGAGGGAGATAGTTTTTAACGTTTTATTTTTAAATCATGTCACTGTTTCTAATGTAACAGAGTGGGAGATAGTAACTTTTTTAAAAAAAGTTACTTTTACCTGCAGCTATGGTTTTACTATGCAAGTTTTACTTTTGAGTGGGCTTTTAAAATTGGGCTTTTTGAAAGTTTAAAAAAGTAGGTTAGAAATTTTGGGTTTTTGGAAATTAGGTTAAAAAATGTTGTTGCCGCTGCGATGCGAAGTTGGTGTCGTTGCCGCTACGAGATATAAAGTTGGTGTTGCCGCTGCGAGATGCAAAGTTGGTGTTGTTGTTGCGAGATGTGAAGCTGCTGCTGCGAGATGCAAAATTCGTCGTCAACGTTGTCGTGAGACTCGACATTGTGATAGAGGGCGTTGTTGCTGCAGTTGTCACTACCACCACAAGGTCTGCTCATTTTTTCCTCACTATTTGGAAGGGATTAGCACCGTCACGATTGGAAGGGACTGCATCGCTGAAATCGCCGCTCCCAACCGAGTTGTGATTTACAACAGCGATCCAACACGATCCTTGAAGATCGCGTATTTTAAGTGGAGCGGGATCGGAGAGGATGCAAAAGATTGTAGACTCGTACGATCTTACGTTTTAGGTCGCGATTTTGACAACGATTGGGTAAGGTTCTGGAAAGAACCCATTTTCGAACCAAAACAAAAGACGGGAAAAAGAAAGGTAAAAGTTGGAACTCAACTTACTTGGAGGGAAACGCACTACCGACTTGGAGGAAAAGAGGAGTTCACTAAAACCGTAGCAGAGCTCTTTGCCTCAGTAGTGGAAGGTGAAAGGGTTCCTGTTTTCTAAGAATGGGGTAGAGTGAGAGGGATTGGGACTAGGAAAGGGTTTTAGGGCACCCTATGGACTGACCTTAGACCCAATAGTTAAGGCTAGGTCCTTAGACATTTAGAACAGGAAAAAGTGGGTCTTATAATAAGAAATAATTTAGTGTTTTCCTTATTATATCATATAATATTCAAAATTTAAAATGATTTTACTTGTAAGATTAGACCCATTTATCTTTTATTTAAAAGTTTGATAGGTTTCTTACCCATTGTGATTATTTTTTGCAAGTTCATTTCGTTAGTTCGTAATAAGTTAAATTACAGTTAATTTATTTACGAAAGCAAGGAATATTACATGTCAGGATAATAATATGGAACCGTGCCTCAAAATGGGAAAAGACATTTGAGGCTTATAAGCGAAAGACCAACTCTAATTAATAATGTGCTTTCCTTTCGTAAAAATAGTAAAAGATAGAAAGTAGATATTGGAGTACTAGTTAGTTAGTTAGTGGAGTGTGATGCGTGCATTTTACGTTATAAGGATTGAGGGGCCCGGAGGAGTGGGTGATGTTTTTGGAGGATCATCGTGTCTGATACAACATATCAGTAAACCCTGTTGAGTTTCATATTATGCACATACTCACGCATCTGAGATGAATATCTTCTATTTATTAAAATAGAGAGTTCACTATTCAAAAATGGTAACTTAGATGTAGCAGCCTATATTAACGACCAAGTTATTGCATTAATCACAAACTTTTCCCAAAACAAACGGACCATTCCAGATGACAGAAATTTATCGTTATCAACATAACTCTTGCAGACAATGGAATGGCAACTTCCAAATATTAATCTTTCGAGTTATCAAGTCCTACATTAAATAAGCCGCTCAAACTGAGTTGGTGCACATATTCGTCAACCAGTGCTTTTTCTGTCTCCTTGCCCCAACAACTATGCTCTTGAACTTCATATCGACTCAACTACAGACAAAATCTCGTTTTGCACTATCCGTAGCATTGAACATTAAACGCTTCCCTCAACCAGAATTGTTAAATAACTGTTATAGTCCAGGCTTCTGCAACACGGACATTAGGTTGGCGTACAGTCACAACAGCTGGTGCGCGTGCCCTTAAAAACCAGAGGGGGCCAAGTTCAATATCGATCTTTTGGTTTGATGGCTCAATGAGTGCATTTTTTGAGCCAGAAGCTTGTCCCAGCAGGATAATCCTCTCGATGAAAGCATCTGATGAATAACGCTTATTGCTACCTGAAGCAGGTGCCAGGTCTATGGAAGTGAGTTTCCCATTCGAGAAAATAAAACGTCTATGGATATAGGCCCCTTGCAGAAATTTAAAGCTGCTGCCATCATCAATGTAGAGTTCACCTTCAGCTGATTGGGAACTATTCAGAGCTATAACCTGTCGATAAAAAATTTATAAAAATTATGAAGAAGTAAATTAGTTGTCTACTTTAGATTACTGTCCACAGTTATCCGGACAACACAGCATTTACCGACTTGCTGTCTCAACCTCATGTACGCAATTTTTTGGTTGAAATGCAAACAAATAAGCAATCACGTTACTCAAATAGTCAATATCCACATGGTTTTTACACACGTCAGCGGAAAAATGAGATTCAGATCTTTTCTTGGATGTTATTTATACACAAGCACACATGCAATTACTCTTGCAATGCATAAAGTCATTCAGTTTATTGGTGTTATACACATCCTCATAATAGAATAAATTAGACAAAAACACAAGTGCACACATACGCATTCAACATTTTTGTTTAAATCATAGAGAAGTGAGAAAAATGAATGTTAAAATGCATTATATTTGCTTAAGATGTGCCTCAATGTTCAAAGATGGCCTGATTCCAAGTACCATGTGGGGCTAACTAGCAATCGAATGTCAAAATGAGACAACACGACTCATTTTTTGACGAACTAGAAATTTTGAAATCTGACTCAACCCACCACAAATTGGTAGGTTAAATAAGTTGACTCATTTATGCATATTTTGCTCTCCCAAATGTTTTATATGAAATATAATCAAAGTGGATTGACTCGACCCGCCTTTGTATAGTAGTATACTTGGGGTATTCACTTGTTTCACTATTACCCACAATTAAGAAGTCAAATTATAAAGATATTAAGTAAAACTCAAAATATTAACTTACATAATTGGACAAATAAATAATTCAAATACTATTGAAAAACATTCTAGTAAACAAAAGTGTCAACCTACATAATCAAAAGTAATAAATAATTATAATTGAAAAAATTATAAAAGGTTGTTGAAGATGAGTTACAAGTCAATTCACCTCCAAACCAACTTAAAATTGTTTAACCTATAAGTTAAATGAGTTGAATCTAATTTATCCCACATTAAGAAAAACTATATTTTTTTCCAATCAAGCCAACTAGAACCCGTGGTGAGCCAAGTTGGCTCATGAGTTCGAGTCCATTTTGACACCCTAACTAGCATAAACTTTGTTGTGATATATGTATATATGTATGACAGCAAAGGGTTTTGAATAGAAAGACAATAAACCACGACCTAGTAAATAACAGAAAAGGTAAGAATTATGTCTCATGAGATATATCTGACAATAAGAATATTCACAAAAGAATTACAGTAGATCAACATGAATACATACCAGAGTGTAGGGATCATTTGCCATCTGAGTGGAACTTCGCCGAAACCGGTCTTTCCTTGCAACAATGGTCCCAGCTCTTTGAAAAGCTGGAATGCTCTCCTCAGTAACCTGCAGCTTGTGTGTCACCCCTCCCTTGTACACAGTTCCAGTTCTTAGGTCATACCAGGATTCTTTTCCAGGCAAATAGACCGAAGCATGCTTAGCTCGCTGCCAGCAACAAGCCATTCTCAAACTTAAGTCAAAGATCACAAAAGTAGAACGAAATAATATGCAAAGGAAAACATATATATATATATATATATATATATATATACACACACACACACACACACACACATGTGTGTGCGTGTTGTGTGCATGTTGTGTGCGTATATATGGAAATTGATTAAATCACCTCAGTATAGATCCCTTGCACTAAAAGGCTACTCCCAACCATGAAAGCTTCGTCATTGCTAAAAGTAGCTTCATCAGATGGGAATTCCATCCACAGTGGACGAACCACAGGAACACCAGTAGTGTTAGCTTCCCTGAATAATGTGTAGAAGTATGGGAGAAGCGCATAACGAACATGTATAGCATCTTTAATCAATTCTGTATTTCGTTCTCTGCAATATCATAAAGATAATCAATTTACAATGTTGACAAACAGATACCTATACAATGCCGGCCACATATGATAGTCAAGGCACACAATAGATACCTATAGTACATATGCATGAAATTCAACTTTTATAAATTCAAACATTAATGTCACTATTAACCATGTGCATGTGGGGGAGAGATGTAGCCACATGGAAGTTATTTGTCGATTTCAGTGATCATGTGCCCCTGTGATACGAATTAGCAATTACAATATTATAATATGGACATACAGTTCAGTTCCACTTCATTTACATCTAAGATTCGCATGGTATTTCATGGGACGGTTCATCCCTTGATAGATATTAGCCTGGTTTTTAATACATCCTTCTCTTGAAAGAATGTTTCACTGGTTTTTAGAGGCGTCAGCTCTTAAAACAAAGACATGAACAGTAAAAGAACTGCTTTTTAATTGTTGGGCTGAAAGGAGTACCCAAAAAACCTGTAATATCTTAAATTTGGGGCAAAGAAATCTTGAAGTAAAGCAATTGTACCCAAACAACCACGGTTCTCGTCTTTTTGTGTCATGATGTGCATGGGCCCTAAAGAAAGGATAGTAAGCTCCTAGCTGATACCAACGAACCAACAACTCAGGCTCAGGATTCCCAAAAAATCCACCAACATCAGCACCTGCGTTATGTACAAGAGATATGAATAAGATATATGAACAAAAGGGAGAATTTTTTCTAACTCATACAAATAAATATATTGAATTGCTATGAATATGCAAAGAAAAGAATAATGAAATAAAAATACATTGTGAGAAGGGCAATACCCACCAGAGAATGACATCCCAGTAAGACCAAGGGTCAAAATCATAGGAATAGAAACTCTTAGGTGATCCCATTCGGCAGTGTTATCCCCGGTCCAAACTGCTCCATACCTTTGACTTCCAGCAAATAATGCTCTCGATAAAACAAATGGCCTGTCATTCCCATCACCACGCTTCACTAGACCATCAGCTGTTGCCATGTGGAAGTAATATCCATAGGCATTATGCAACTCTCGATGTTCCACGCCTCCGTAGTGTAAAGCATCTCTAGGCATTGTCACCTATATACAATGTGTGTAATCATATCTTCAGTTTCACTATCTCTAGGTGAGCATTGGAAATTTAAACAAACAAAAAAAACTCCTTAAGGGGCTTAATAGCACAATGAAAATGTGGATCACTTGGAACCCATAAATCCTGACTCTGCTTCACATGTCACAAAAAACTTAAATGCATATAAATAAACATCATGAGAAACGAGGATTCATAAGTACAGACATAGGATAAAAGCAATGAGAAAGACGATTACTATACAATTGCGGCACGCTCACAGTATCTCCAACATGTTTGGACAGCTCTTCCCGCTTTTTTTTCAGAACTATTAACAATTTGGGTTTGGTTTGGTTTCACTCAGACTCAGCAAATTTTGGAATCTCCCTCATATCATGAGATTATACAGTGGTAGAATCTTATCTTAGTTGGGGATTTTTATTTGTATTCATCATACTCTCCTTTTCCTCTTTCTCCCGAAGTGAACTTTTATACAACAGCCAACCTATCATTGAGCACCACAACACACTCATGGACATTAACCATGATAGCGTGACTGATATGTTGGCTGATCGTGATATTAACCTCTACTAATCTACTACATAAACGTTTTTTCTTGTGTTAAAGATAATATTTAATTTATAATAACTAGTCCTAAATTGTGATTCCTGATTATTAGAAGTCAATATTGTGCTAAATTAATACAAACCTTGCATCATTTTAGAGGCTCATGAGATCATAATGCTGCTCATTCAAAATTAGAATGTAAACAGATGATGAGAGGGAATTCCTTCAAGCACACAATTTTTATTCAACCTCAAAAAACATTGAAAATGAATACTCTAAATTCCTTATCTTAAATCTAAACAAGTGAAAAAAGAGAAATGAATGTTGGAATGAATTAGCGTACCTCTGGACCATTGAAAACAGAAGGTTCATTCATGTCGTTCCATATGTATAGAGAAGGCGTAGAACCAACATAATTCTGGTATGAGAACTTATCAGCCCACCAGGACCTAATTTCCGGGTTCAAAGTATCAGGATACGACGAGGAACCCGGCCAGCACCAACCATCAAAGTCTTTGCCACCGGAATCCTTAACATAATACCCCTTCTTCGACGCCTCTTTGTGCAAATAAAAATCATCGTCCCGCTTAATGTGAGGATCAACAATGGTAACCATGTGCCTCCCTTTATCAGCCAACTTCTTCTGCATCTCCTCAGGGTGCGGGAAAAGAGTCCTGTCCCAAGTGAAATACCTCTTCCCATTAGTGTGCTCAATGTCAAGCCACAAAACATCATAAGGAATATCCAACTCATCAAACTTAGAATCCACATGCTCAACATCCTCCTCATCACGGTAATTCCACCGGCACTGATGATAGGCAATTGAAAACATCTGGGGCATCGCCGGAGTTCCGGTGACCGCCGTGTACTGTTGCAAAACATCCTTAGGGCTTGGACCAATGAAAAAAAAGGTATCCACAACACCAGCTTCACTCATCCACAACGTGTCAATTCTGTGAGAAGGAAGCGCGATATGAGACCCTGCAGACTCGGCTTCCCAGCCAGGGGCAAGAACGTCGATTTGCATCTCCGCAGCGTTGAGCCAGAAAAACCCAGAACTACCCCTGGTTTTTCCGTGAGAAACCATGAAGGGGATTGAACCGTAGAGGCCAAAAGGAGAATCGTGGATGTACTCGAAGACATCGAGGTTGAAGAGACGGTAGGGTTCCGATTCTTCAACGTTTGGGCCTCTGGTGGGCCTTAGGGCGAGAGTGGTGGCGCGTTCAGGGATGCCATATACGAAATCGGCGCCGTAGAAAGATACGTCGAAGGAGATTGATTGGGGACCGTAGGGTCTACGGTCGGTGTGGGAGCGGAAATTTTCTTCCCAATTGTCGTCTTCGGATTTTTCTTTCAGCTGCTCGAAGTCGAAGAGACCGTGGGAGTTGAGGGAGATGACGCGTTCGCCGGAGTTATCGTCGCGGACGAAGAGTTCGAAAGGGTCGTGTCGGATGATGGCGGAGTGGCCGTCGGAGAGGTATACGGAGGAGGCGAGGCCGTTATCTTCCTCCGAAAGGCGCGGAAGCCAGAGCTTGGAGGAGGTGAATTCCGGAACGACGACGTCGGGGACCTCGAAGCGTTTCTTGGGAGGGGAGAGGGAGGGGTCTTCATCGATCTTGAGACGGAGGATGCCGTGTTGGTGAACGGAGAGAGTGAGGATCAAGGGTTTGGCTTGGGGTTCGGATTTGGGGGTGAGTTTGGCGGTGAGGTCACCGTCGGAGATGGTGACATCGGTGGCGATGAGGGAGGAGGAGCCGGGGATGCGGGATCGAGCTCGCTTGCAGAATGGGGTTTGGTGGCAGGTTCGGAATTCCTCTTTCTTCCATGAGAGAACGCAGTTTAGGTGGGAGCAGAGAAAGAGGAGAAAGAGGAAACGCAGCGTTTTGATCCTCATCTTCTCACTGGTAAGAGTGACGAGTGAGAGTAAGTTGATGCAGAAATGGTTGTGGTTGTGGCAGTTTTCTTTAGCATGTCCCTCACGCTTGTCCAGTATGATCACTTGACTTTTTCGGCTTTTACTGCATCCCTACAATTTCTTTTCGCACCCGCTCGTCTTTGAATTTTTAAAAGGATAAATATGTAATTTTCATATAAAATTAAAAGGTTTAAATACATTTTTAGTCTTCATTTTCGTAAGGTTTGTTGCGGATAGTCCTCATTTTGACATAATGTTTAAAATGGTCATCATTTTACTGAATATTTAAAATGGTCTTCATTTTCGCAATTCGTGTTTTATTTTGTCCTTTTCTGTAACGTTGTTTAAATCATTAACGGAGCATTGTACAGGTGGCACGATTTGTATTAGGGTGTGTTACGTGTAATGTACAGGTGTTATAATTAGATATTTGGGGATAAATAAGTGAGCTAGGGTTTTGGTAAGAAATGTTTGGGCAGTTGGTGAGTTTTGCAATCTTGTTCCTCCATTCCCAATTGGTGTTGCTGCAATATTCTTCTTCCTACAATCCCATTATATAGGTATATTACGGTCCCAATCTTCTTTCTTTACCTCTGGTTGTAATCGTTGGAGGCAACCGTGTTGTATCACTTCGTGCACTGTTGGTGGTTCAACGAGAAATGGATTAACCCCGATTTGTTGCTGCGGAGAGATGGCAACTTTGAGGATGGCAAGAACTCCAAAGAATATTGGTAGAAAATAGTATTGATGAAAAGGATGTCATCATCATGACACAAATGAGGCAGATTAATGATTTGGAGAAGTTGCTGAGAAGAGATTGCAATTAGTAATAGGGTTCACTTGTGTTGTTATTGTATTATTTGTACTGTTATTGTGTGTAATCTTTTAAAGTCCAATCTGTTTTGCACTATTGTTAAATGAATAAATGAATTAGTTTGATTACGATGATATTAGTCCCAACATGTTCAAAATGACATCTTAATCTAAGCATTGAAGTAAGTGATGTTGATCTAAGCTTGGAAAAAAATTAAATTGATCTAAGTCTGGAAGAACTTAAATTCATAACATTAATTCATTCTCATCAAAATGCACTACATCAATAATTGGTATGAAGTCATCAGCATTGACATTGATGAAATTCATTGCTACAATAGCATGGCAGCAAGGGATAGTAGTCAGAAGCCATTTCCTACATATAGATGCCTCATGCAAAACCTGTGCTCAGCAGTGGGTAATAGGTCCTGAATGATAGGCACTCATCCCTTCATCCCTGTGCAATGATAAGATTAATAGTACTTACAACATTAAACAAAAATTAATAAATTGAACATATATTAAACATACCTTTTTTTGGTCAGACATAAAGGTCATTGTCTCACACACGTCAATACCTCCAAGATCACCATTAAAAAATTTCAAGAACCATGTCCAAGTTTCTTTGTTTTCAACTTCCACAACAACATACGCTAAGGGCAGTAATTGATCATTAGTCTCTCTACCCACAACACTCAACAACTCACCTCCGTATTTTCCTTTTAAAAAAAACCATCATGGAAGTAATTTAGAAACCATGCAGAACATCACAACAATCGAAAGACAAACAAACCCCAAAAAAGAATTACGAAAACCCTAACCCACGAGCAAACACAACCCATAAAACCCTAAACCCATTTACCTTATTGATGATGATTAATTGGAAAATTGAAATGAAGAGCGCAACTGTAATCCAATGATGAAATGACAAGTATTAGCTGCTTCCTTTGCAAATCCGAGCTCAAGAAAGACGAAGATGAAGAAATTTCTCTAATTGCAAAATTTCCCCTAAATTGAAAAATTAACGTTGATTAGCCATATGTACACATAACACCCTAATACAAACTGTGTCACATGTACAATGTTCCGTTAATGATTTAAACGGCGTTACAGAAAAGGACCAAATAAAACACGAATTGCGAAAATGAGGACCATTTTAAACATTCGGTAAAAATAAAGACCATTTTAAACATTTTGCCAAAATTAGGACCATCTGCAACAAATACTACGAAAATGAGGACCGAAAAGATATTTAAGCCAAATTAAAATTTATTTTTGTTCAAAATTTTCACATATTTTAGTTTTTAAATTTTAAAAATAATAATTATAATCTTTTTAATCTAATTAGTTAATTTTTTTAACGTGTTAAATGCGATTCATGCATACATTTAAGTTGTTTACACCGTTTGACATATTTTTGCTTAAATATTAATGAAAAATGTGTTTGACACATAGAAGGTATGGTATGACCACTACAAGAAAAAATATTTTTAACGGAGGTTTATTTTTACATTATCCTGAGTTAAAACCTTTATTAAGTTCTTTACTCGGGGTTTTGATTTCCCCCGCTAAACCATCCCTGGAGAATGTGTTAGCCAGGGTTTTTACGAACCCCAGTAAGCACCAATCAATAACGGAGGTTTTTTATCCTCTTGTATTTAACATAGGTTTTAAAACCTTAGTTAAGTTTTGTGGGTTTAAAACCCCCAGTTAATTACCATAAATTTTGAAACCTCCGTAAAATATCGTGGATTTTGAAACCTCCATACAATACTATGGGTTTTAGAACCTCCATAAAATAACATAGGTTTCAGAACCCCCATAAAATACCATGGGTTTCAAAACCCCCTAAAATACCCTAGGCTTCAAAACCTCCATAAAATACTATAGGTTTCAAAACCTCCGTAAAGTACCATAGATTTTTAAATTATTATTATTATATTTTTTTACTCATTTATCATTTATGTATTCATATATATATATATATATATATATATATATATATATATATATATATATATTTTCAATCACAATTATTTACATTTATTCTATTTTTTTAATCTATATTTAATGAAATTATACCTAAATAGATATAAACTCATCAAATTGACAAATTATTTATAGATGACTAAATGTATATCAAAGTATAACAAATATACGAATTCAAATTCAAATTCAAGTACAATATTAGTCAGCAAAAACTATCATGAAGTACTGCAATGGTTCTCAAAACATAAAATGATTCAATTAACTTCCACATTATATTATAATCTTCAACTATCACATATGATTTTCCTCATGTCCAGAACTTGTTGTATTAGTTGGCACACTTCCTTGATCAGAAACCTACAATATAAATGTGAATCATAATTACAAATGTAAACTCTGAAAAATAAAAGAAGTTATGCAGTCTTAAACATTACCGGTGCAAGATTGAACATAGTCAACTCAGGAGACAATTGACCTTGATAATTTTGAGAAAAGAAGTTCATGATTGCATCAAGTCTTTTGTCACGTTCTTCATTTCGTTTATTTTGTTCATCCAATTGTGACTTTAATGCAGTGACCTATATTAGAACACAATCTATTATTAAAATCGTAAAAAACACATAAACATTATAAAACACTCAATCTATCAACAAAAAATATACTACATTTCTTACTCCTACTTATAGAAAACAATCCAAAGAAACACAACAACAACATTAATAGTGTCCAATAATATTCAACACAACAACATTTACAACCTTGGCATGACAATCCAAAGCACACAACATCATATTGCTACACATGACAATCCAAATCAATAACCTGATTTTGCAATTCTGAATAAGAAGGACAAGATGAGGATGTCCCAAAATGAAAATTCTTAGTATATCCAAACACACGAGAAGGGCAAGGTCCCAATCCCATTCCTCGAACACGACCACAATGTTCTTTACTTCCTAGAACATGAGCCAGTGAATCTTCAATTGATATATCTTGTGAAAGGGAAGATGTATTTGTCTCATATGCTTTAATTTTTTTCTACAAATAATACAAAATGTTATCAATGAAGGTAACATTCAATTTGATTCAGTATTTGTCTTTAGAAAACTTATACTTACTCTAATCTCTCTTGCTCCATCATTCACAAATTCCCCATTAGCGTGTTTATGTGTTGCTATCCAAACTTCTCCCCTACTAACTTTGCGACCAAGCTCTTGCTCCTATAAAACTTAAGAAAATCATGAATCATATATGATATAACAAAAATGATTGATGAATAAAGTTACCATCTCATCCTTCTTCCGTGCAATGCTCTTCGATCCACCTGTGTGAGGAACTGTTTGCTTCTTTCTATTATCCTTATTTTTTTTGGGCAATTTCCTAAGCATATATGTAGAAAATTACTAAAAATAAGTAAAGTAACACTTAAAGGAATAGAAAAGATAGTTTTTATTACCTTAGTCCTTGAATTTAAACGATAGTCAACAAAAAAAGCCCATTGGTCTCTATTCATTCCTTCTCGACACATTGTAATAATTTCATCTATATTACGTGTTCCATCATCTCTTTGTTGCCATAGTTGTTGTCTATCATCACCAAATGGATTGAACCCATCAGTAGCCAAACCAAGTCTGACATTTCGAGGGTCTGAAGCAAATTAAGGATTCATTAGATCAAAGTTCTTCCATTATTTGCCGACAGAATGGCCTCCAAGAATGTGAGTGATTAGGCACGTTTAGAAGAACTCTTTAGCGTGTTCATATTATAGGGCTTTATTTTTGTGTTGTTTGTGGTTGGGATGTAACTGTGGATTCAAATATTCAACCACAAAGATATTTGGTTCAACAAATCAAGGGCCACGATTTTCAACTAAGAAGAAATTGAATAAAAAATAAAGAAGTATTTAACAACCCCAACCAAACCTCATTTCTTCAACCAAAGAAACAAACAAAATAATCCAACTTCATCCTCATCTTCATGTACAAGTTTTCCCGTCCTTCACCATACCATCACCGTGGATCTATTTTTAAAACTAGGCCACAAAAAAATCCCAACTATTATGACCTTCTGTCAGCTACTTCACTATACAGTGGCATTTTAACCAGTCAACTCCAAGATCATTGCAGGGTTTCAAAGGCCTTTTGGTGTATGAAAATGATCATTTAGATTTTCTTTAAATTTCATAGGAGCTTTTCCTTCCATCTCAATGCACTCAATACTATTATTCTTAGTAGCAGAATTTGGCTCTATAGCTGCCATGATAGAGAATATAAAACTCTTATATCCACTTACATGTAGTGATTGTTTACCAAACTATTAATTTGCTCTTAGTCTATTTGTCAAGTATTACCAAACAATCTGTGTTTTATTCTTTCAGAGGAGAAATAATTTAATTTTAGACAGTGAATTACTTGCAATGTTTTCCCCAATCACATTTCATCTGCTAAGAGTAACCAATAATTTAAATCTAACTCACTACATCAAGCATAAGAGTGGGAAATATCAAATTTTCATTATTCACTAGCAAGAAGACTTAAAGCACAAGGTTTTAATACCTCTTTAGAAGATACAATATGCTATATGGCCTTTTAGATGCTGAACTCTTACAACGCTTCAGATATGTACAATAACATCAGATTTTATAGTTCATGTACCTGTAAAACAAAATTTACCCATATAGCTCACTTTCACTGTGAAAAAACGAGATACACAATTCATCATTGTCACATATACATGCAGACTTATGTAACAGAAGAAGGATATCTATATGTGTAATAAAATGACTTGTACTTGAACTAGTTCTACAAGATAATGGTCCACGGGATGCAAGATGTGTAACGTCCCTATTTTTTTTTAATAAACTGTATTATTTATTTTAAATAAAACACTTAGAAAATATTCTATTTTTACTAACGTTTTGTATTTTATTATGATGTAGTTTAAACATTAAAAATATATTTTATCATGATGTAATTTTTACTTATTGAAAATAACAATAAGAACAAAACAAAACAAATATAATATATATATATATATATATTAGGTAAAAATATTTTAATTAAATATGTGTGTGTAAAAAAAATATATATGAAGAATTTTCTAAAAGAGATAAATATATATATATATATATATATATATATATATTAGAAAAAAAAACTATTTTTATTAAATAGGTGTGTAAAAAAAAGAGAATATTCTAAAAGAGATAAAAAAGAAAAAAGATAAGATAAGAAGATTATGAGAAAAGATAAGAAGGAAAAGAAAAAAAAAAAGAGATAAACCTTATCTTTTAAATTAATGAAAGTCATGATGACACATGACTTGGCTTGATATATATATATATATATATATATAGATGAAGGGGAAGTTACGGTGGTGAGAAAGTGAGAAAGTGAGAAAGAAAGAAAGAAAGAAGAGAGAGAAAGAGAGAAGAAAGAGGGAGAGAGAAAGAGAAAGAGAAATAAGAGAGAGAAAGAGAAAACAGGGAAAGAAAGTTTAGAGCAAAATTCGAAGAGATCATAGTCCTCTACAAATATTATTAGTGTGCTCTTCCATCAATAAGGTAAGGGGGAGTGAGGTTAAGCTTTTATATATTAATCTTGATAAGCTCATGGGTTTTATATTAATCTTTTATTTATTTGACTCATATTATTCTATTTACTTTCATTTAACTTATTTTCATTTATCATCCTCTTATATTGATTTTATTTCATCTCCAATTATACATTGATCCTGTTTATTTATTTATTTTATTTAATCTCCAAATATGTATTGATCTTGTTTATTTATTTTATTTAATCTTTAGTTACGCAGTGATCCTATTTATTTATTTATTTTATTTATCTCCAGTTACGCACTGGTCCTATTTATTTATTTATTTTATTTATTTCCAGTTACGCACTGGTCCTATTTATTTATTTTATTTTATTTACCTCCAGTTATGCATTGATCCTATTTATTTATTTTATTTTATTTATCTCCAGTTACTGGTTCTATTTATTTATTTGATTTTATTTATCTCCAGTTACGCACTGGTCCTATTTATTCATTTTATTTTATTTATCTCCAGTTACGCACTGGTCCTGTTTATTTATTTTATTTTATCTCCAGTTATGCACTGGTCCCATTTCTTTATTTCAATAAATATATCTCCAGTTACGCACGGGTCCCGTTTAATTTATATTTTTGTTATTTTATTTATTTATAATGTTATAATCCTTAACTAATTATTTATTTAAAGTTCTTGCTTTGATTCTTATTTTATCATTATTTTATGATTAAAAAAAATGTGAAGTGAAAGTAAATATTATTTTATTCAGTGAGCTTGAATATAAGAAAATTACATGTACATTTTATTTTATTTTATGTTCTTTGTGTATAGTTTATGCAATGACATGATTTGATAGTCATCACATTTTATGACCCTTGAAAATATCCAAGAGTATGTCAGTTGAGTGAGAGTTAAGTTTGGTTTCAATAAGTTGAGATTAAACTAGTGTCAAAGTGTTTGTATTTGGAAAGTCACAGTTTGGTACACTGCGGGATGAAAGGCAGGGACCATGGTGGGGTCTAAGGAAGTTTTACCAAGTAGGTGAATATTTGGATAGTTCAGAATAGCGCACTGGACTAGGATATTCATAGGCCAAACTTGGAACTATCCGATACTTGCTCGGCATCGCCAAGGTTAGGTAGTGAGTATATATCTCTTTTGTGAGCCGATAAATGGCTAATATTCTCGAGAAAGAAATAATTATGACTGTACCATGTTTTATGAGAAATACTCAACTACCTAATCACTTCCCAAAGTAACTTTCGATGTTCAGATTGGATCATCAAAAGTGAAATATGGATCTATATGTCTGGTAAAACAAGATCAAGTTTTGTGGTTATAGGTCCAAATCTAGGCCCCCGGTGTCTGCATTGTTTGTTGAGTTTATTAAGATTGATATTTAAGGCTTATAAAGACCTCACTCCTTTCATATTTTTCTTTCATATGTACCTGTTGCATGAGCAGAAGAGGAACCTGCTCAGTGAGAGTTGTTCGGGATATTATTGGTGGATCTTCTGAAGATTGACTCATGGATAATTTCTATTAATATCTTTAGGAGATGTTAAAAATATAGAAAATCTTCTATTCTGATGTAGGACTCTTAATATTTAACAAATATATATTTTTGTAATATTTCATGAACAATTACATAGATGCAAACTACATATATGAATATGAAGTTATGTTATTATTAATGTTTTCTCAAGGAAAATCTTATGGTAAAAAAAAAAATTGATTCCATATCTTTTTATCAAATAATAATTATTTAGTATAGTAGTCGGGGCGTCACAAAATGCACTTCCACGGAATGCAGGATCAAAAGCAAACAAAGTGCATCAGGTTACAATTCATCAATTTCATTATTCGCCCCCAAGTATTACATTTTTCAATTTGTAGTGGTCTGTCATTAATGTATATGCATTGCAAGTTTGACTAATACGTAGCTTGTGTTGTCAACAAGGACTTATGTGTTTAAGTTGGTAGATTCATCTTTTTATTTAATTGAAATTCGATCTACAATGTACTTATCAACTGAATGCCCAAATCATTTTAGACAAAGCTATTTAGCCAACTTTCACTACATAATTAAATCGCTGCTGTTTTGAAATTTTTTTTAGTGTTCAACTACCTAAATGCCCCTACGTCCAACCCATGGTTTTCTTTTCTCTAGCTAATTGAATTACAGTATCAGGGTATCACTTGGTCAAATATACAGGGTTGAATATGATCCAAAACAATACCTATTGGAAAAGGAATTCACCCTTACAGTAGTTTTATAATTACTAAATGTTACTTTGATAAGTTGGCAGATTATGCGATTTTGCCAAAGTTTCATGAGTGAGATGTATCGCTACCTAGGGCATGACAAGGTAACTGAAAGCATATTATTTTTCTACATCTTTTAACTGTGCCACATCCAAGTTCTATTTCATGTATATTCTTGTGATGAATCTCTATTAGGACCTTCCATCAGAGGAAATGGGTGTTCTAGCGGAAAGATATGCAAACCTCTGAAATGAAAAGGAGAACATAAGTTAAGCACAAGTTGGAGTTTAACAGGAAAAAATCACTAGTTATTGTTACGAAAAAGGAATATGCATACAACTTTTTATAAGTAATATTAATAAGAAATTTTGAGTAAGCAATGGAAATCAATTTAAATGCTTCATAGTTGATTAGGAAGGAGGCATGGTGAACATATAGTCTAACCAATTAAATGCTACATGTGTTTTGCTGGCACCCTTATGATAGATCTCATGGCATTGAATGTTTTAGAAAATCCTTGAGAAGCATGTAAAATAAGTACTTTTGATTAGAGAAACAATATTATTAATTTATCTATACAGTATTAGATATACTCATTAAAATATGTCTAAAAGAGGAACAAATATCTTCAATTAATTGGAGAGGAATAGTTCCTAGTTTAAATGGATTGAACAAAAGCAAAGCAAGAACTTGCTTAAACACAGATATTCATAGTCATGAATCAACTTTCAGCAGTATTACCTATCATGACAGTTTTGTTGTTTCCACCAAGTGAATCCTGCAACAAGGGCCAATGACTTTGGATCAAAAGTTTCTTAGAAATTGACATTAAGAAACTAAGAATTCTTAGTTCCTACCTTATCTGGAAAGGGTAAACTCAAAAGAATGTCAACACCCAAATTTAACTATTTAATACACTAAATACTTTGAATTTTGTATTCAGTAGTTAATTCCTTGAAAGCTTGAAAACCACAAATAAGTTGGAGTCCAGAAATATTTATACAGAACATAGAATCCTTAAATGGCTAAATTTTGAAATATATATAAAGTACATATATATATATATATATATATATATATATATATATATATATATATATATATATACCTCAAGTGGCCATATTTCTTCATACTTGGATGCCATGAGCATGGCACTGATGCCTACCAATTGTAGCTCCCTCCTTGGAATACCTCAAGTTTAATATATCTGCAATGTCAGTGACTTCCTCAAGCTAGAAATAAAGGGCTGAAATGTACAAAAGTTACCAAGAGGCTTCAAACGATTTTCCCTCTAAACAAGCACACATCCACGAGCTTCCATGAATTTTAGAATTTGTTGAGGAATCAGTGGCTCAAAGCATGCGTGCAACTTCGCTTTTGTTAAACTTTGACAAGCCAAAAGAAAAGCTACTAGACCATTACCCTCCACGTGAAAAATGGATATATACTGCAAGCAGCTTGTTCTAGCCAGTGCAATGAGCCCCACATCGGTCACCGAGCAATATGATAGCTTTATCTGAAATTCAAATAAATCAATGGTAGTTAGTTCTTAAATACACAACGGAGGATTTGAAGCCATAGAACATCATGTACTAATGATAATAACTTCATAAACACTAGCATACAAAAGAAACTCCAAATGTATTGGACAAGTTAGGAATAAGAACCTACCTGTTTTAGCCTTTGAGAATGTTGAGCCAATTGAATCATTCCAGTATCATTAATTTTGCGGCACTTCTTCAGGTCTAGAGTCTCAAAGTTCCTACAACCAACAACAATATTTGAGAGACCCTGTGGTGAAATATGAGGGCACCCTCGGATTTCTAGAGTTCTCAGTTTCTGACATTTTGAAAGAAATGCTAGTGAAGAATCTGTGATGTTGCTGTTGTAAGCAATGTTAACAACCGTAAGTGAAGGACAACCAAGGTCAATTGCAATAATTCCCTCATCAGTTATTCTTGAGCTCCTCTGAAATAAAACAGAGCAAACTTTAAAGAAAAACAAAAGAAGTTGTTAAAAAGTCGTAACCATTTATCAAGAATCACAATCTTTAGATGAGATCAGAATTGTCTAATGTCTATGAGCAATCAAAACTACATCTTTTGCAGTTTACATATGCTCTATAACGAAGTTTCATGAAGCTTTTTCACTCATCTCACTTAAAAAATGAGGTAAAAGGCTGCAAATTTTCTCCGAATAATGCTTAAGTTGGATTTAAATTTAACAAAGTTGAGATACAAGAACCTGTAAAGATCAAGATGTTTGAGCTCTGAACAACTGTTAGCAATATGCTTTAGTCCTTTATCAGTTATCATCAGACATATGCCCAACTTCAGACTAGAAAGTTTGGTACATCTTGAGATCGAACAAAGCCCTACACAAATCAAGATGAATAAATCACACACAGAAGGTAAAAAACATTTTATAATGTAAATGTAAGGTAAGAAATTCAACCTATGTCATCTATTTCAGTATCTGTGACATCTAATTCTTCCAACAGTTGACACTGTCCAATAAACAAGAAACCTTCTCTGTTGATCAAGCTACAAGATTCCATTCTAAGGGATGTAAGCCGTAAACATGAATTTGTTAGGTTGGGCATAAATTCAGGTGTTATTGTACGACATCATGTTATGTCTAACTTCTCCAGGTTTTTGTTTATTTTCACAAGGAAGGAGAGATTCTCATCAGTGACTCTAACACATTTACTTAATCTCAGATGTTACTAGATTCATGGAAAGAACTTACCGATCTTGAAATGATAGTTGGAGGGGATTCATTAAGCCAGAATACATATGCACTAAAAGCCTGTGGAAGAAATCACATCATTGACACATACATTGTACTGATTTAATTTGTTATTGGAATGAGTTATATATGCAAATAAATCACACACCTGATCCATAATACAGATAGCTTTGCTGAATAGGTATATCAACCTAGGAAAATTTTTAAAATAGCGAAATACTCTCCATTACACCCTTAGAAATATGTCAAGATATGAATAAAACTAAAATATAAGTGAGAAAATATATCAAAGAAGAAGCAAAGGATATAAGAAGAACCCGAGTCCATACCCACACTTCAATGGAAGAAAATGGGGATGGCTTCTCCATAGGCTCAACATCTATCAATTTTGTCTTCAGACCTTTCCTCACACCTATAACTGTCAAACCAGTGACACAAACTGTAGTTTGCTGATGAAGGATTGACCCCAACCAAGGATGGAGGCACATGCTTAAGAAGACTAAGCATGTTTAGAAAGGAAGTTCACTAATCCTTCATCCCTTTCATTTGTGTTTGTTATTTTTGATTCCCTAAGTTGACTTAGTTGAATCAACTTTAGTTGACTTGTTGACCTTTGACTAGGTTTGACTTGTTGACTATAGTTGACTTGACTTAAGCCAACATGCTAATCTATGTTTATTTGCTTTGTAGGTTAATTAGGAGTAAGAAAGCAATGCTAGGTGGCGCATGGTGATTGGGGAGCATAAATGATGTAGAGGAGAGAGTAAAGCAAAGGCATAAAGCATAAAGTAAAAGGCATGAAGCAAGTGTACCTATGTACCTTTGGTCTCCTTTGTTTTTAGCACACTTTGACCACTTTTTGGAGACATATGAGACACATTCTTTGTCTCCTTTTGTGCTAGAACGAAATTAGTCTTGCACACACCATACTTGGCTCTTTTGTCTCTCATTTTTGTAACCTTATTTGACCTAGTTTCTAGAAGCTAGGGTTAGGTTTTTGTAGAAACATCCTTAGGTATCTTTTATCTGCTTAGAGGCCCCTAAACTCTTCTATATAAGGGGTGCTCCTAGACATGTAAAAGGGTTGAACATTTTGAAGTAAAAACACTCTTGTGTCTCAACCATTTGTGAGAGTTTCCTCCCTAGGGAGTGAATACTTTTAAGCCTTATCTTGCATAGCAAGTGGCGGCACACATCCACTTATCTCCAAGGTTGCCATGGCTTCTAGCCTAGCCTTGTAGTGGCGTGCTTCTCACATTTTTACCATTTCTTTCCATTCCATTTTATGTTTTCTTCTTCCTTTAATTGTTCTTGGTTTTCTATGGTTTATGTGCCTTCCATTTCCTTTTTGTTTTGAATCAATCCATCATCTTCTTCTCTTGAGCTTTGTGAAAGGAACCTTCACATCTAGATAGCATGCTATCTTAATGTCCAGTGGGGATTTCACTTAGCTTTCTTAATCAACTCACACCATATTCAATAATCTTAAAAAGGAACAAGATAATCCTTCATCATTAGCCATCCTCCATCTGCACAAGTTCAACAAGTCTCATCTCCCATCATGGAATCGGAACATTTAGACTCTATTTACATAAACTTCTCCATAAAAATTTATAGGTGAAAATATTAATAAGACAAAATGAATTATGTTCAAGATCAACTTGAGGTGCAACCAGTCTGACAGACAATGCGGTGCAACCATCACAATTATTAATCGAATTTGGACTGTGTCTATGCATTTCTTCAATTCACTACATAACAGAGAAAAAAATGTTAGGTCAGATTACCTGAATATTCCCAAGTAGAAGACCTATAATCTCTTCGGTTTCAGTGGACAATGCACGAGTGAGGCAACTTAACCACACTTCTTCCGACATTTTCACGCTCATTAGAGAAATTTTCGACAATTGACTCTTTCTTCTCTTCAATACTCGTAGACCCGTCGATTAGATGAAGGAGAGATGCTTGGTGATGACAGGGGAAGCAGCGGCAATAGACAGATGGTGATGGCGAAGAGACGGAGTGTTACATAGACAGGGAGGCGATTGATGAAGGATTATCTTGTTCCTTTTTAAGATTATTGAATATGGTGTGAGTTGATTAAGAAAGCTAAGTGAAATCCCCACTGGACATTAAGATAGCATGCTATCTAGATGTGAAGGTTCCTTTCACAAAGCTCAAGAGAAGAAGATGATGGATTGATTCAAACAAAAAGGAAATGGAAAGCACATAAACCATAGAAAACCAAGAACAATTAAAGGAAGAAGAAAACATAAAATGGAAAGGAAAGAAATGGTAAAAAATGTGAGAAGCACGCCACTACAAGGCTAGGCTAGAAGCCATGGCAACCTTGAAGATGAGTGGATGTGTGCCGCCACTTGCTATGCAAGATAAGGCTTAAAAGTATTCACTCCCAAGGGAGGAAACTCTCACAAATGGTTGAGACACAAGAGTGTTTTTACTTCAAAATGTTCAACCCTTTTACATGTCTAGGAGCACCCCTTATATAGAAGAGTTTAGGGGCCTCTAAGCAAATAAAAGATACCTAAGGATGTCTCTACAAAAACCTAATCCTAGCTTCTAGAAACTAGGTCAAATAAGGTTACAAAAATGAGAGACAAAAGAGCCAACTATGGTGTGCGTAAGGCTAATTTCGTTCTAGCACAAAAGGAGACAAAGAATGTGTCTCATATGTCTCCAAAAAGTGGCCAAAGTGTGCTAAAAACAAAGGAGACCAAAGGTACATAGGTACACTTGTTTTATGCCTTTTACTTTATGCTTTATGCCTTTGCTTTACTCTCTCATCCACATCATTTATGCTCCCCAATCACCATGCGCCACCTAGCATTGCTTTCTTACTCCTAATTAACCTACAAAGAAAATAAACATAGATTAGCATGTTGGCTTAAGTCAAGTCAACTATAGTCAACAAGTCAAACCTAGTCAAAGGTCAACAAGTCAACTAAAGTTGATTCAACTAAGTCAACTTAGGGAATCAAAAATAACAAACACAAATGAAAGGGATGAAGGATTAATGAACTTCCTTTCTAAACATGCTTAGTCTTCTTAAGCATGCGCCTTCATTCTTGGTTGGGGTCAATCCTTCATCAGCGATGGTGGTGATGACGGAGGCGGTGGTGGTGATGACGGAAGCGGTGATGGTGACGACAAAGGTACCGAAGAAGGCATTGAGAATTTGAAAGTCTTAGGTCAAATTTCGTAAAAGAAAACCATTAAAAATTAATTCTTTTAGCAACTTTTAAAGAAAGAAAGAAATAAATATTAGCGGTTTATTTTTCCTGCCACAATCGTGTAAGTTTGTAACGTTTCTTCTAACTACTAAAAATTAACTGCCACTAATGGATTAATTTTTTGTAGTGCTAGACTATTTTCTAGAGGTTTAGAACTAAATCTTTGTAATTTAGCAAAGGTTTTAAAAACCTATACTACTTTTTAAAAGTTTAACATTAAACCTTTGTACTTTAAGGGAGGTTTTAAAAACCTATACTATTTTTTAGAAGTTTAAAGTTAAACCTTTGTAATTTAACGGAAGTTTTGAAAACCTACACTATTTTATAGAGGTTTAACATTAAACCTTTGGAATTTAACGGAGATTTTAAAAACCTCAGTTAAGTTAATCCATTGCTAAGGTTATATTAACCATCGCTAAATAACCCCCGTTAAATGCAATTTTTTTTATAGTGTCCCTGACATGAAATCCAGAGAGACCCATGGAAGAAGGTTCAACTATGAAGATCTTCCAAAATAGATAGAAGAAGGAGCCAAACAGTTAAGAAAGTTAAACGACTTTTCATATAATTTGATTGAACTTTTGTTTCTTACAAAACAAAAGAAATTCCTATTCTTATATAAGGTTTCTAAAAACAAGCTAAAGGGGAAAACGGGTTACAACCACAACCCATAAACCTAAACATCTTTCACATTATCCCCTCAAGCTGGATGGTGGATATTCACCGATCCAAGCATGGAAACGATACATCTGAACTGAACGCGATGAGGAGACTTGGAGAAGACGTCGGTAAGTTAGTCGTCAGAGCGTATGGGCAAAAGGCGAAGAAAGTTGGCTTGAATTTTCTCGCACACAACATGGCAGTCCAAGTCAATATGTTTTGTGCGCTCATGAAAACTCAAGTTATGAGCTATGTGACGAGCAGATTTGTTGCCACAATACAAAGTGGCGGTGGTGTTGGCCTTGATGTGAATATCATCTAGGAGGTATTGTAGCCATTGCACTTCACATACAATAGCGACTAGGGCACGATACTATGCTTCAATTAAGGAGCGAGAAATGGTGCTTTGTTTTTTTTCATTTCCACGATATGAGAGGAGATTCTATGAATATGAAAAATCTCGAAGTTGACCTTCTCGTTGAAAGCTTTTATGTGGATTTGAGTATTAGCAGCAAAGAAGAAACCTTGTGAGGGGTTGGATTTAATCTACCTAAGAATGTGTTGCATAGCCCGATAGTGATAATCAGTAGGAAATTGCATAAACTGACTTAACAAATGAATGAAGAAACATAAATCAGGTCTAGTGTTTGTGAGATATATTAACTTCCTTATTAATCTGCAACATGAATTAGGATTGTGTAGAAAATTCTCTGTTTTGTATAGAGATTTTGTATCACTCAGAAAAAGGGTAGAACATGGTTTGCACCCAAGCATTCATGTTTCATCTAGGATGTCTAGAGCATATTTTCTTTGACATAGGTGAATACCCTTCTTAGATTTGGCCGCTTCAAAACCTATGAAGTATTTGAGTTTCGCTAGTTCTTGATTTGAAATTTATTATTCAGTAGAGCCTTTATTCCTTCAATCTCGATGATAGAATTTCCTGTTAAAATTATATCAACTACATATACAAGAAGTGTTGTAAAATTTGTAGACGGATTCTTAACGAAAAGGGATTGATCAGACTTAAACTGAATAAAATCAATTGAAATAAGGAAAGAATATAATTTTGCAAACCATTGACTATTAGCCTGTTTTAAGCCATATAGAGACTTAGTTAACCTGTAAACTTGTCCTTTTTTTACTGACTGTCATGTCTAGAGGTGGTATCATATAAACCTCTTCATTTAGGTCTCCTTGCAAGAATGCATTGTCCACATTCAATTGATGTAGAAACCCATCCTCAGTGGCAACAAGAGCTAGGAGTAATCTGACAATAGTAAGCTTGGCCATTGGAGAAGTGTCTAGAAAGTTTATCCTTTCAATTTTTTATGTATCATTTTGCCACTAGGTGCGCTTTGTGTCGCTATATATTGCCATCAACTCTATGTTTAATCTTGTAAACCCATTTGCCGTCAATCAAAACCTTTCCTGGTAGGAGTTGGGTTAGGTACCAAGTCTTGCTATTGTGGCTCATTCCTAATAGATAAAGACAAGGTATACCTCAATTGTTTTTCAGATAAAGAGTCATAGCAAAGTACATTAGAAATAGGATATGAGATTTTTAAGTCATTTTACATACGTAGATAGTTAGATAGGGAGAGATTGACCTGATTAATCTCATGTATGCAGTCATTCAGATATTGTGGAGCCTTTATGATTCAGGTAGATCTTCTTCTATTCTGAAGTATATAAGTTTGATTATCCTCTAGAAAACTTAGATTATTGTTGTTGGCAGTGTTGTTAGCTTCAATATCTTAGATTCCCACATTGTTATGATTACATATAAAATCATCTAAGAAGTTAAGATCATTTATTTCACTCTCATTAATCTCATTATTAGCTTCTTAGTTTTTATAAGGAAAAATCACATTTCTACTTATGAAAAATTTGCTAGTTTTTATATCAAGGACCATATAACCCTTTACACCATTTTTATAACCAAGAAACATACCCTTTTTGGCTTTCGGATCAAGTTTGTTTCTATTATTTTCAAGGGTGGAAGCAAAACAGACACAACCAAATATTTTCAGATTCAGATATGTAGGAGAATTTTCGTATAGTAATTCAAAGGGAGTCATACCACTAAGAACAGTTGTTAGAAACCTATTCATCAAATATACAACATGAGAAATAGCATAGGACCAATATGCCTTAGGAACATTAGAATGGAAAAGTAAACTTCGTGTTATTTTTAATATATGCTAATGTTTTCGCTCAACAACAAAATTCGGTTAGGGAGTTTCAACACAACCTTTTTGGTGATTGATACCATGAGAATTATATAAAGCAACATATTCAAATTATGGTTTGTTATCTAATCTAATAGTCTTGATACTTTTACTAAATTGATTTTTAACATTTAGCACAAAGTTTTCTAAAATAGTTATGGTTTCACTTTTAGCATGCATAAGAAAAATACAAATATGCCTACTATAGTCATTTACAATAGTGAGAAAATATTTGTGCCCATGAACAAAGGGTATAGAACAAGTCCTTATATATTAACATAGATGATATCAAAACAATTAGAATTAGAAGTAGTGTTATGAGGAAAAAGTAAACTTTGTTGCTTGGCATAATGGCAAATGTCACATACAATTTTAGAACCAGTTTGAATATAAGGAAAACTTTTTGCTTATTTGTTCAATAATTTTGATTCCAAGGTGCCCTAATCTATAATGCCACAAGTTTATATCACATGCTTGTAAGCAAGAACAAATTTAGGAACAAAGTCTTTGTCAAAAACAGGAAAAGAATGTAGGTAGTATAGTCCTTCATAGACATTAGCACGCTCAATCATCTTCGATGTAGAATTATCCTGAATTTGAAACATCTGAGAAGAAAAGGTCAAAGTGCAATTCAGATCTTTAGTTAAGCTTTGAACATATATCAAATTAAAAGAAAAGTCAGGTATGTAAAGGACATTGAAAATAGTATAAACTTTTGAAAATTGGATAGTCCATTGCATACGAACTCACCTAGAATTGTGTTGATGTAGCCGTAAAGGAGGCGGTACGGACTTCTACTTCTGCTTCAACTTCTTCTACTAGGGGACCCTCCCTCCCAATCAGATTTACGGTCGGTTTGGTCAAATTGGTATTAATGCTTGGAAGATTGAACGAGAGTTCCCCTTCAGGGAAGATTGTGTTCGGCCCGGTCCTTCCAAATGTATTGCTTGAGTTGGCCAGCTCTAATGAGCTCTTCTATCTTGTCCTTTAGGGTATGACACTCCTCCGTAGTATACCCAATGTTGCGATGGAACAAACAATGCTTACTTTCATCGGTGTCAGCAGGCACCGACTTCTTCCTCAAAGGCGGTAGCGTATCGACACTGAAAGCCTCATGTAAAATCTTAGCACTTGAAACACTAAGGGGATGTAGTTGTTGAATTTTTTTCCTTTCGACTGCTCGACATCTCTACTAGTCGGGGACTTTCCGAACAATTTAACATTACTTTCCTCCACTATAATGGGTTCTACTCGGACATGCTTTCGAAAGTCCTTCATGTCCTACATATGCATGAACTGAGTTGGCCATTCTCTTAGCTTGTCCATGCTCTTAAGCGGCTTCTTGTTGATCTTATCAACGAAAGAGGCAGACTTTAGGCTCGTGGTGAAGTGGTGGTAGGTATTTCGTCACTCAAATTTGTAATCCTCACGGACGTCTTGTTAAACCAGTCCATGAAACTTCTCAAGGATTCGTCTTTCCCCTACCGGACGTTGACCAGGGACAATAGGATTAGAGCAACCAGGTTGAGAAAATTATAACATCTCGGTTAGACATTACTAATTTAAATAATTAGAATAGAAAAAAGTATGAAATCGCATTTATAATAATTCATTTTCCCAAAACGCAAGAAAATTTACAACATTTATTATACCGCAATAAATCAAAATCCACAAACTATGATTGTCGATTACAAACTCCGAGTTTGGTAAGATAAATGATTATAAAACATTTAAAATCCATAAAACAAGAAAAAATCATAAAGGTTTTTCCCCAAGCTAGCCCCTTCTAAATCTATACTTCACCAGCACCACCTAGGGGTGGCAATGCGGACCGGGCCGGCCCGTTTAGGCCCGACCCGCATAAGACCTGCACAACGCGGGCTGGCCTGCCCCGCCCCGCATACTTTATGCGGGCTGAAAATACTGGCCCGCCCCGCATACTCCTTGGCCCGCTTTTTTTTTAATTTTTTTTTAATTTTTATGATAAAACTTTCAATGTTTAAAAATTGGGAAACTTTAAGAAGTTCACAAAATTAAGTAAAGACTTTGGGGAATTAGATGATAAATTGATAATTCAACATTTTCATCATATTCATACTATGACATACACAATGTATTCTTTAAATTTTAGCACATTAAAAATTACATAATACTTGTCTTTTCCAGTTATACAAGAATTTGAAACGTTAATGCAAGAGTCCATAAAAGAAGTAATTAATATACACAAGTGCAAGTTTTTTTTTTTTAATTTTATGCGGGCTTGCTGGCTAGCCCGCGCGGGCCGCGGGCTTATGTGGGCCGAGCCCCTGCGGGCTTGCGGCTGGCCCGCCCCACGTTTTTTCTGCGGGGCTACAGGTTGGGCCCGCGGGCCAGGCTCTAATTGCCATCCCTAGTACCACCTGCAACATCATCCATCTGCTCCTGTGTAACGCATTACACAATCATCCCCAAACACAAGCAAATAAGGTGAGCTCAACAAAATAAAACTGCACTACACAATATAATAAATAACCATACATTATTCCAACAGTTTTAATACTCCCAAGTCTCATCACATAGTATATTATTCTCTCATAACCAACCAGTTTCTTTTCCTACGCCCCAACGCCTCTTGGGAAGAACAATCAATAACCCTTACATGTTCACCAAAACCCAATAAAAGCATTACTTTCCTTAGGACTTACAAGCAACCACTCTTGCCTGCTCACCGAAACTCGACAAGAGCACAACCCTTACCTGTTCACCAAAATCCAATAAGGGCGTTGCTTTTCCTAAGACTCACAAGCCATAATCCTTAATCCTCGACTTCCAAATCTTCCTCTGGACGCCTCTTGATTCTACACCCTTTGGTGATTACATTGATCGATCTTTGTTGCCACGAGTGTTTACTCGCCCTTCGACTATAGGTCACCACCTAATAGTCCACACACGGGAATAAATTTGTCACGGCCACAATCCGTAACACCAAGTGGAGTTCTCCAATACGAACTACAGTTCGTATTTGTCCCAATACTACTAAACTCGTCGGATAACACCGAGGAGGGCAATCTTTTGGAACCCATCCGTACGAGCCACGATCTCGTACATTCCACTAGACTTCCAAAACCACTAGGTTACAACCTCGAGTGACCACGTGTTACCCCATTACAAGTTGCACTCGTAATTGGGCCCCCAACAAAGTATCACATCAATACCTCCTCCAAAGCTATGTAGAATCCCTCGCGTAATCCATCACTGCATCCAAAATCGCCTAGCACAACATCCACGTCGCTAAGTTAACTCGCGTTCTAGACCACCTGGCAGAACATTTTGCGCCAACTCACTGAATTTTGGTCAAAGCCCAGTTCTACAACGCACCGCCTAGCGGGATCACTTTCGTCGCCAAGCGCCAACTATCGGGTTTTACTCTAGAGTTCACTTTGTGGCCTATCTCCTGACGGTTTAAACCGTTCTGCCAGACGCCACACCAGTTACTGGTAATTTACTAGTATTTGGCACTCTATAATAGGTTCCAATGAACCTATTTACACAAGACACTCAGTTCACGCAAAACATGCATCCATGACAAGTAAATACACTTTTATATTATTAAGTTGAACTAAACTACACAATATCACATGATCATACATCAAACATAACCATATTCTTGCTTTTATACATCCCGAGAATCATAATAAATCCACATAAAACCATCAAAACAAAGTGTTATTCCCACCACATAATCCTGGATAACCAAACAATATACAAACCAAGAACATAACCATTGTCCCAAAATGTCGTACGGGCAATAAAATAGTAATAATGATAATAATAAAAAAATAACAACAATAGCAATAATAATAATAATAATAATAATAATAAACGAAACAATAAAAATAAAAATAATAATAATGAAAATAATAATAAAATAAAATGAAATAATAATAAAACAAATACTAATAAGATAAAATAGTAATATAAAATAATTATTATTATTATAATAATAATAATAATACAATAAAGCAATAATCTATAACAATATATAAAGAGGGTTCTCTCTTTTATGTCCACATTTCATAATGTCAATTCTACCATTTACAATATAATTATTTATTAAATATTTTAAAATTAACGATTACTTTTACCTATTTTTTTATAAAATTGTTTATCTTTTTTTTCTTTATTTATTCATCAACAATTAATTTTTTTATTCATTTCACTTTATTTTTAATAAATATAAATTTATTTTATATATTAACTTAATAATATTACAATATTATCATTTACTAACATACTGTCATTCATATTTAAAGAATGTGTACACACAGACGCGGTAGCGCCTGTGTATGCTAGTAATAAATAATAATTATAATAAAATCATAAATAAAATAGAACAATGATAATAAAATAATAGTAAAATAAAAAAAAAATAATAAAGATAATTATAAAATAAAATGAAATGAAATGAAAATAATAATAAAAATAAAATAATAAAAATAAAAATAGTAATAATAATAATAATATAAATAATTATTATTATTATTACTATTATAATAATAATAATAATAAAACGAAATTTTAAAAATAAAAATAAAAATAAAAATAATAAAATAAAATAAAACAATAATAATAAAACAATAATATTAATAAAATAATAATAATGATAAAATAAAGCTATAATAATAAAACAACATTATATCAATAAAATAAAACGATGATAATAATAACAATAATAATAAAATAATAATAATATTAAATTAAATAATAATACTACTAAAAATAATTATAAAATGAAATTAATAATAATAAGAAGAAGAATCAGAATAATAATAATAGTAATAGTAATAATAATAATAACGTAAAATAATAATAATTATAATAATAATAATAAGGCTTAAATACCTTTTTTGTCCTTATTTTCGTAGTGTTTGTTGCGGATGGTCCTCATTTTGACAGAATGTTTAAAATAGTCCTCATTTTTATCGAATTTTTAAAATTGTCCTCATTTTCGTGTTTTATTTGATCATTTTCTGTATCCCGTTTAAATCATTAACGGAGCATTGTACAGGTGGCACGATTTGTTTAGGATGTGTTATGTGTACTATACATACAAACCATGTCACCTGTACAATGCTTCGTTAATAATTTAAACGGAGTTACAGAAAAGGATCAAATAAAACACGAATTGCGAAAATAAGGATCATTTTAAACATTCGGTAAAAATGAGGACCATTTTAAACATTTTGTCAAAATGAGGGTCATCCGCAACAAACACTACCAAAATGAGGACCAAAAAAGTATTTAAGCCTAATAATATAAAACGAAACTTTAAAAAATAAAAATAATAATAATAAAATAAA
This sequence comes from Vigna unguiculata, assembly GCF_037176805.1. Classification (NCBI taxonomy): domain Eukaryota; kingdom Viridiplantae; phylum Streptophyta; class Magnoliopsida; order Fabales; family Fabaceae; genus Vigna; species Vigna unguiculata. Next base: position 29,069,410 of record NC_140800.1, on the reverse strand, counting down.
ATGAAAAATAATAACAAAATAATAATATTAATAAGATAAAATAATAATAATAAAATAAATCAATAATAATAAACAATAATAATGATAATAAAATTAACGATAAAATAAAACAATGATATATGTTAATTATTTTGTATTATGAGACTCTGATTTACAATCACATATATGTTAATTCTTCAAACCTATCATGTAATATTATCTCTAAGATCGGTTTTAAGGCTAATGTCTCTTAAATAAATTAAAGGAGTTATTTTATTTCTGTTCCGATATATGTAGTAGTTCAATAATGTATTAAGAATTAAAGTCAATGAGAGTTAAAATACACTTTTCTTCTTCTTACTTCTTTTAAGTGCTTTTTAAGAGCAAAATTATAAAAAAAAATATATCATATTTCAAAATAAACAATACCTCCATAATAATTTCATATCATGTTATCATTGTCCAAGAGATTATTTAATAATAGCATAAAAAAATAAGTTTCTAGTTTTATTTTATTCCTTTGTTTAACCTGCTTATTTTGAAAATAAGCATTTTCTACTTAGTTTGATAAACAAATATTATTTCAAAATTAATAATTATTTCAAAAAGAAATTAAGTTTAAGGAAACCTATATTTAATCTTCAAAGCCTGACCGGAAAAGAAATTTATAATTTGTTTAAAAATAGTTATATCGAATTAAAACAACTTTAGGAATTATGTTCCAACAAAATTTTTATATTTTTCCTCTAATGAGGACATTTATTAAAAATTATCGTCTTATCTCCTTTGATTTATTATTTTTGTATTCATTTATAGATTACAATTACTATATTTTTAAAAGAAATCATTTAAATTTAAAAGTAATGTTGTGCCAACGTCAATTATTTATAATTCTAAAATATAATTTATATATTTAAAAATATTTAACTATTACAAATTTAATTACAATATATTTTTATATATTTAAAAATATATATTACTATAACATTTACCGCATATTAAGCACATATCTTTTTAACCAGAACTAATCATGGAATCGGACTTTCACCAAACTTTAGCTTTATTTTGGACACTTACATTAAATGGAAGTTTTTTTCCCATGCCGCAATAGACCACAATTCAAATGAAGACAAATAATCCATTTTGCCACCCAGAAAATAAAAAGTCAACTGTAAAAAAAATGAGAAGTCAAGAATATTTCAATTATGTTTACGTGGTTTGAAAATAAAAGAAAAAGCACAACAGCTCCACTACTACTTGCACTTAACTTTATATGCGCTTAACTATTAGAAGTACAATGTTGTAAACTTATAAATTGCTGTTCAATCATAATGGTCATGATAAAAAATTACATTTACAAATTAATATATCAAAATTAAACTTCAAATAATGAGGAACCATACATACAAAATTGATCAAGCAGACAAAGCCGGGACAATTCAGAGGAAAAATACTACCTGCATGTTTGTTTCATGTTGGATAACTTTTTTGATCCGGGTCAAGTTACGAGATAGCAGCTTCTTTCTTCAACATGCAAATGAACCCGCTAAAAGCAAAACATTGGTGGGAGTGTGGGACAGCTCTATTGCAGAAAGTAAATATGTGGTTATCTTTCACCCAACATTCCGTCAAGGAGCGCAGCTTCTTCCTCCTGCGTGTAAGACAACGCAAACCACGTAAATGAAGAGTCAAACTTAACCAAAAAGAATATCACTTTGAAAGAATAAAACCACACACCACCAAGGCATTAAACTCAGTCTCTTCATCTATAGCGCTGGTGACAGCAGGATCCTCAAGCAGTTCCTGTTCACAGAAGTTGAGATTAGCAACTTCTTGTGATCTTGAAATCAGAAATTTTATTTCCCTTCCCCTAAACTTGGGCACTAATATCGATAAATATAATGTGAGTGTATTAAGCATCCCTACATATGGAATACACCAGTGCAAAGCAAATAAGGACCGTTATACTAAAAGGACAGTCTGAAGTTGTAAGGAAGTTTTAATTGTTTGCGAAAACCAAATTGCCAAATTAACTGCGACACATGGGATCTGAGAAAGGAAATAGCGACCAAACTCTCTAGCAAGCGTCAAGTGTCAACTTACATCGTCAGCAATTTGCAAAATTCCATTCTGATCCTGCAGTGAAAGGTTAAATTAATTATGTATGGCTTTTGAATATTGGTTTCACAAACAATCAGATATACTGTGGGAACCAAGAGTACTTTGATACTAAGTTCACATTGGTGTTTTGGAACAGTTTCCACTCAAATCAACTATATAATTAGTTTGATCCGAGAAAAAACGTGACTGGAAAATGAAATGTGGCAATCGTTCAACAGAGGAAATAGTTGGTTTTAAGAAGCTTCACAGGGAAGCTTACCTTCACAGCTACAAAAAGAAGTGGATCAGATGGTGTATATATCATGTAATATGCTTCTTCCTGCAGCAAATTGATGTAAATAAGCATGCCTGGTGTATACATCATGTTAGCTTTTTGATACCCATACTTTCTACATTAGGTCAGTGCCAGAGCCTAGAGGTTACTTCAGTAGAATATAAAGAAGCACTTTAACTATAGATGTATAATAAAAATAAAAGTCATAAACAATATGCATTAATAGCAGAAAGAAAAGCTAAGGTGACTAAACCGCACAACCATCCACTCACTGGCTGTAAGATGATTTATAATTTCTCACGGCTGTCAAGTGCCAACTATACTAAGGCATCAATTTGAGGGTACCACAGAAATAGTTGACAACAATATTATTGGGTGCGGCAAAGATACCATGCAACAAGTTTATCACCAACATTATCATCAAGACAACAATCAAAAATAAATATTAGTGCTATAGGAAAGTATCCCCTAATTGGCGCCTATATGTTGGCTATTAAAATTAGGAATTCATGTGAAAATTTTCTGATTTATTTTCATCATTTTCCTGAAATTAGAGACGTTAATTCATGTTAAACTCATTCAAGCTAAGAATTTCCCAAGCAATTCAGAAATATTTTATTCCTATTCGATTATTACAATATTAGAAAGAAAATCATTTGAAACATGAGATTGAAACCGTATCTCCTATTTGAGATTTAAATTTTTCTTCCCACCATATCATTTTATTTGTAACTTTTAAATAACTCTGCCTCAAATTATTTGCCACTTTCTAACATCAGGAAGGAAGTACTATTTAATTGCTTTTTCTCAATACCACCATCAAGAAATAAATACAATATGAGATGTATAGTTAGACTCCCTTCATTCCTATTACCTAATTCATTAGTAGTTAAGAAATCAGTTAGTTTACAGCAATAAATTTTCCATAAATTTATTTTTTTTCAAACTACTTATTCTTCTCTTTTCAACTCTATTCGTTCCATTCTGTGACAAACTGAGGTTTTGACACAGGTATTAGGGAATTCAATTAATATTATGAATTTGATAGAAACATCGCGTAACTTACCAATACACCCTTTACCCTAAAACTACCTACTCATTTACTTTTATTACACAATAATTCTATTACCTTATTTCTCGTTTAGGCTTAATAGGTTTTTTCTCCAAATATTTGAGGGATTTATTCAATGTTATCCCTCAATTTTTTATCCTCAATTTAGTCATCATTTTATTTAAAAGGAATCAATGTTGTATTTTTCATTAAATTAGTGTTGACACTACTTGAGAAGTGATTACATGTCAGTGACTCTGGGCTTCTCCAACACTTCAATCTCTCTGTTTTTATTTACCGCACCTCTACGGCCACTTTTGGAAAGTCAAAACAGGTGCATTGAGTAGAAGGGTGAAAGGTTAGAGAAGTCCAGAATTATTGACACCTGGTCACCTTACGGACAGTGTCAATGTCAATTTAATAGAATAGACCACATTGACTCCTTTTAAATAAAATGAGGACTGAACTTAGGGAAAAAAAATTGAGGGATCACATTAAATAAATCACCCAAATATTGGAACTAATAAACCTATTAAGCCTTCTGTTTATAAGGGGAATAATTTGATAGAAAACTATGTAACTTCCCGATAAACCCTCTATATTATAATTACTTACTCATTTACTCTTATTGCACAATAATCCTATTACCTTAGTTCTCGTTTATAATGGGATTAAACTAACTTCACATAGAGCAAGGAAATCAGTTATCTACGTCAAATTTTACTATCTAATTTTCCTAAAATATTCTTCTCATAAAAGAAAGAGTACATATTATGATAGTGTAACCAAAGGTCAAACATTAATAAAAAGTATTTTAGGGAAAGTACCACTAAATGAAATAAAGGTAGTTAACGTTTGCTTATATTTGAAAACCAAAAAAGTGTGATTTTTATGCTTATTGATGATAATTGAGATAGTACTGTAGATATTGATTAAAGACGGTCCTGAGAAAAAAAAAAAAAAACTAATGTCTCATTGATTTAGTAAAATAACAACTAAAGATAAAAAAGATTTTTCTCTCTAAAATGTCATATAGGGTGGAAGGAGGAAGCAATTATTAGTGAATACCGAAAATAAGGCAAGGTACAAACAAACTTCAACGAGAGGCATTTTTCTTTTCAACCAAGAAGCTTTATGGTGAGGCCTTTTAACAAACTAACACGTTTGTTTGTTCATCTTCATTACTATGTTCGCATTTATTATTTTCAAGTGTTAGTTAGCAAGACTCTGATTACAAAATGAGATATTTAAAGTATACAACATTCATTAAGAAAGTTAGTCAATAATATATGTGTACCAGAGAAGAATAAAAGTCTCAACATGTCAAATAGATTAAAAATGTCAAAACATCCTAATTCCAGAAAATAAAAAAATAACAGGGAAGTTTTTCTTCTGTTAAAGATAAACATATTTGTGCAATTGAAGGTAGATAAAATTACCACACTGAAGTTTACAATTTCTACACCTTCAGTAGGCAAGCTGTCTCCTTTATCGTCTGCAAAATAGGAATCATCGTCCATTAATTTTAGACATGCAATTCAAATGTTTTGCATCATGTTATCACTTTATCATTCTCGGATTATCATAAGTTGATCTTCATTCCAGCTTACTACAGTGAAGAAACAAAAGTTGGGCAATAAATTGACATCTGCCAAGATATTACCTTTTTATTTAATCTATTTGATAAGATTAAAGATGGCAATAGGGGAAATGGAAAATGGGAGTGGTGCATGTAAAGCATGTTTCTTCTCCATATCAAAATCAGAAACACAATAGTAGACAAAGTGAAAGAATGACTGTACAAGATAAGCCATAATTCTTATGGATAAAAAGGTACGTAAGAAAGACATCGTTTTACCAAACAAAAGTTCTTGACCCAACTTACACATGAAGACTGAATTCGAGACATAAACAAGTAATCTTCAAAAGCTTAAAATTGTCAGTTTTGCAATGTATTGCGAATTTAGTGTTGGTCAGACAACTGCGGAAGTAACGGGTAGATAGAACTAACAAACTGCCAATATCTAAATGCCGAGCAACTCCATTTATTATTTATGCTTGTATGCTAGAAAATTCACTTTTATATAAAGGGAAGATTAACTTCCCTGAAAACAATTAACCAAAAATTGTGATGGGTTTATGAAAGGAATACAACAAAGAGAAAGGTGTCTTTTAAACCAAAGAGAAATGTACAAACAGCAAGACCAAACTACAACATGGACGTATTTCTCACATAAATTCCAAAGTTTTAAGATTAGAGAACACATCCTTCTGAGGAATCCTATAAAGCCAGAGAGACTAAAGAGATCTTAGCAAGCACTATTATGCATAACTCAGCGCATGAAAATGTGTGTATATGGTACCACACCTATTTATGCTGTGTGCTCTCTAACAGCTGCAGTAACCGCTCCCTATGTGTTACAGATGTCAGTGCTTATTATACACCTCCACAACTGTGAATTCATCACTGTGACTATTGCACCTTATTCATCTATTAGAAGACTCTAGAACACCATTAGTTAGGCCAGGATCCCTTAGGTTTATGGGCCTTATTTCATGACCACAAGGCACCATGGCATGATAGTTAACTTTCCTTCAACCATTCTTATGCTTTTGGCCTACACTAATAGCACCCTATAAGCAAGCTATGTAGAATCTTTGTGACATTAACAGCCATGTTGTGCTAGAATATTTCTCGATTATCTAACTATAAGACATTACTATTGTCGTAAAAACAAAAAACAAAAGAATTTCTTGCCTGTATGAAAGTCAAATATGTCCTCTTCCGAATAACAAAATCCACCACGGGCCGTATAACAGTATCTAATATGGACAGACAAAAAATGTAGTGATCAAACAAAAATCTATGACATTTTGAATCAAAATAAAAGACAGACATACCCACTATTAACCAGATACAAATGTATCTTGGCAAGTGCATAAGCTGCGGCGGGCAGAATAGATTCAAGCTCCTCATCACTGACCTAAAGCACAGATAAAGTAAGAATTGGAATGAAGCATTCAAATACAAAGAAAACCTTTTCTCACCAAGCAGGGTCAGTTACATGGATGGACCAAATAAAAGGATGCCGTGGTGTTTTCTCAAAAAAAGTTCAAAACCCAATTCAATGAACTACTAATTTCATAAAGATTTGAGAAAGCTTTAGGTTAGATGTCAATTGCCTAATTTAGCCCTCACTACTACAAATTCTAATATTACATGGGAATCTTTTTGCAAATTTGTTAAAAAAATTTACAAGAAAAGGCTTTTTCCTGCTACTTTTTCTAAGAATTTTAATTGGCACGTAATTCCTTCGTGGGTAATTATTTCCTACAAAATTATAAAATTTGCAAGTATTTCCTACAAAATTTGTTGCGAAAAGTGTTTTATACAAAATATTTTGCAAAAAAAATGGTAACAATTTCCTGCAAATTTTTTTTTTCATAACAAAATTTATAAATATTTCCTACAAAAAAAATTCAAAACAAAATTGACAGGAAATATGAGTTTTTTTAGTAGTGCCTCCCCATTTATCTAGGTGTGAGACTATATATAATGTAATGGTTGGCAATAACACAGAGGCTGAGTTAGAATTGATGATTCATCAAGAAATAAAAACAAAATATATTTTCCCTTGATAACAAGCAATAAGGTTTTATTATTGAAGAAGGGCGAATATTTTAAATTAGTTCAAGAGTTTGATAAAGAGACCATATCAACATCAAAACTAATTGTTAACCTCATTTTTAAGCTTCTGTGAACAGGTGAGGAATACATAAACGAAGTGGGACACGGAATGCAGAATGGAAACTTACATCCGACCATCCATTAGGTGTGTGCTTCACTATCTGGACAGGCCTGCAGTTAAAATTCCACAATCTATAGTCAATAAATATTTAAAAGACTGGTCAACAAAATTCCAGCTTATCAGCAGAGTGATGATTAAAGGGCAGGGATTCAATATTTAGAAACCTTTAACTTACATGTCAGCAGGGCAGAGCAACAAACAGTCATCTCCTTGAGAACTCGTGAACTCTCTCCTTACAACGCATTCTAAGGAAAGGTTATTAGCCGGGTCAACCTGTCACCAAGTCATTCACAATTTGTCACACTCCCAAAACCCAAGAACGTTGGATTGCATATTCTATTAATAAGTTATGTTATTCCATATTCTTTTGAGAAATGTGAATATTTAGAATGTATAATATATATCCGTAAGCTCACATTTCTCATATTTTTGTTTGACATATAATTAGACAATAATTGTCGTTCTAGTTCTAATAATTTTTTTTAAAACTTTAACGACATATAAATAGCATTTCAACTATTGATTAATATTAACATATTAATATTATTAAAATCTTACCACTTGATGAAATAACAAAGAATTAACCCTAACATTCCAATTTATAACAATGTCAACAGCCTTCCTATCAAATCTCAGCGACCAAAATTGCACAATGACAGGAAATAATTGTCCATAACCACAACAACAGATATTTTGATGCAAAACCACGTGTTCTATACAAATTACATTTTAATTGAATCCAAAAGGAACTCACTAGAGTGGCAAGTCGATCCATGGAAGCGCTAAGAACTTTGCCTCGTTCGTCGACGACGAATCCCGCCGGTGGTTTGGGAAGTGACGTCGGAAGTGGAGGCAATGGAGCAAGATTGTAAACGGAGTTGGAATCGGTAGTTATAGGTTTGCTCTTACTATTCTTTTTCTTTTTGTTGTTGTTTTTTGAGTTTCTGTTGTTAGAAGAACGCTTCTTCGGTGGAACGGTGGAAGACTCCGAGGCTCTGCAGATAACAGGACGGAGCGTAGGGTTGGGAAGCGAAAACGAGGGAAAACGCGCTTTGTTGAGCTTCGATGGAAGAAGAAAGGGCAATTCAAGCCTTAGCGAGGAAGGAAGAGCGTTGAAGGTTGTTGTCGCCATTTCTTCTGTAAATATCTGCAAGCGAAGGTGTTAGGAGGCAAAACGAGAGATAAAGGAAACACCGTAACAAAGAAAATAAGATGAGTAAATTAATAATATATAAGCGAAATAAGTTATTTCTTATAAATAAAATAGATATATGATTTGTAGTATAAATTTTTTATTTTAATTCGTAAATGATCTCAAGTTCATTTTTTCTGTATCCGTTCATTTATACTTTTATTTTTCATGTTTAATATTTTATACATTCGAAATAAATTTTGATAAAAAAACATTATAATGGTAAAATATGAAATTAAAATAATGTTAAAATTAAGCTTCAACTCATTTATAAAATACTATAATATACACCAAATTGCTTTGTTATCTATATATGAAAAAAAAAAATACTTTTATCCGATTCATTTTCAAAGTGTGAGGCCCACTTTCTTTGCTATAAGTTAATGGGTCCAGCACTATTCAGTAAAAGTTCATAACCAGCCTTTGTTCCTGGGAGCTAGACATGTCAAAGTGAATCAACCTCGCTTATACGGGTTGGCTCATCACGAGTCGGGTTGAAAATGAGTGAATCCAACCCGGCTCATTTTATGGTGAGCCATAAATTTTGCAATTCAGCTCAACCCACCACGAGTTGGTGAGTTAAGTGGATTCGCTCACCAACCCACATAAAAAAAAGTATTTATGTATTTATTTTTAAGTATTCAAATATTTAAATAATTTTTTAAACAATCCATGAGATAACAATCAGAATAAAATCAAGAATCAATGTTTTCATCATGCTCACCACCAATATATGATGAATTATTTCCAAGAAAGTGTCCATATAGTCTAAAAAAACATGGCTAATATTACACATTTTCTGTCATGTTATTCAATAAAATATAAATAAAAAACCTACACATGTTTGTCATACTAATTTAGAAAAAATTGTTTATAAAACGGTTGCTTGAGTAATTTACTATAAAGATTATAGGTAAAGATGAAAGTATCAACGTACATAACTTGATAATCAAATTGATTAAACATTCAAACTATTCAAATATTATTGAGCAACATTTTAACATTTAAAAATATGAAATTGTGAACCTATATAATTAGAAGTAGTAAATAATTATTAAAAAAATTAAAAAAACATTGTAAAAAAATGTTGGTGGGTTAAGTGAGTCAACCCACCCTCAACCCGGCTCAAACCCGTTTAACCCGTGGGTTAAGTGAGCCGGGTTGAGTTCAACCCACTTTTTAAAAAGTTGAATTTTTCTCAACCCAACCCGACTCGAACTCGTGGTGAGCCGGGTTGGCTCATGGGTTGAAACCCATTTTGACATCTCTACTAGGAGTCTGTCCAGTTGTCTTCATTTCCCATTTTGCTACCTTTCCACAGACATCTCACTTACCCTCTCTCTTTTTCTCCAACAAAACTCTGTTAGGGCTTGAACAAGCTTCCCCTACGAGCTAGTCAAAAGTTTTCTCCAAGTAAGTAACCTCTCAACCTCTGCTCCTTTTCCGTTTTCAGCTTCGAAACTCTGGTTATACCTTAAGCCTTGTCTTGGTCTCATTTTTGTCCCCTTGTGTTTCTGTTTCAGCTCTTTAAGCTTCCTAGTACTGGTGCTTCTCCCACTATGTGATTTTCTCCTTAAGCTTAGTTTCACTCAAAGGTAAGGGAAGTTAAGGTTTTGCATGTTTTAAGTTATTTTGCTGAGTTTTGGTTCTATTTCGTGCTCTTGATGATTGTGTGGTGCTTTTGATGTATGAGAATAAACTGTGTGTTGTTCTGAGTGAATTTCTGATTTTGCATGCGTGAACAGTGGAGAAAACCTGGTGTTTTTGCCTAAGCAAGCAAGTCTCGCCCAAGTGAGAATCTTAGAAACTCTTCCAGGTTACTGCTCGAGCTGTCGCTCAGGCGATGTGCTCCAGTTTTGAGTGAAAAGTAATCTTGCTCAAGCGAGGAGGTCTCGCCTAAGCGAGAAATTGTAGAAACCTCATTATTCCACTGCTCGAGCTCTCGCCTAGGTAGAGATGGCAAATAAACCCGTCCCCGTGGGTATTACTCGAACCTGTCCTCGTTTTGGCGGGGAATCCCCGCATTGACTGGGTATGGGTATGGGTATGGGGAATCCCCGACTTTTTCAATTGGGTATGGGGATGGGTATGGGGATGTACATATCTCCGCCATAATACCCGTCCCCGTTTAAATTATTAAAATATTCTCAATTAATTAAATAACCATACATATATATATATATATATATTATTTTTTATTTCTTCTAATTGTTTGGTTTGTCATGAAAGTCATTCGCATCTCAATTATATTTTTTATCTTATCATAACCTTTATGTAATTATGTTAAAAAGATGTATGTCAATTAAAATTTTTTATGTCTCACATTTGAATATTTCTATTATTTTTTAATATTTTTATTTATTGTATATTTTTCTTTCACATGAGAATGTTTAATACTCTCAATTTAAGTATTTAATAGCAAAACCTTTTGTTACTAGGTAATATAAAAAAAAATCATTTACTTATTCTTATTATTAATTTTTTTTTCATTTGAAGAACTCTTTTGTTTCACTAAAATAATTTTTGTTATTTCTCAACCACCTCAGTATATATGTTGATATTTGAAAAATTTTATTAGACCTCTAAGATATTTTTCAACTTATCATATCCTTAATTATACATTTGTTTTCCTTTGTGCGATTTCTTTCAATAGTCTCTCAAATTGTTTGTAAAAATTTGTTAATTTTTTAATCTTTTATTTCTTGTTTATTTTCATTATGTAGACTACTATTTCGATATATTTTATCTAATTATTTTTTATTTTCTAACTCATTATCAATCATATTCTAATTTTTTTACTATAATTGTATAAATAACTTTTATTTACTACAATATAAAAATTTAATGTAATTGTCATGAATATTTTTTTATCACCATCCAACATAATTGAAGTTCAAAAGATATCAGATCTATATTAAAAGTTTATTATTATGATTATTATTTGTTCTTTGTATCATTTTGATCAAGTAATGTATTATAACTTTTATTAGTGTATAAAAAAGAGATTCATTATAATTTAAAAGATTGAAGTAAACAAACATTTAAAATATATTTTAATTTGAATTTTTGTTTTCCTTTTATATTTTTTAAAAAAAATTTAAATTTTATCAACTAGGTTTTATTAATGTTTGCAAATTTAATAAATGTGTTGGTTCTCATGAAATCTTATTTGGTATTATAATCTAAAATGTAAACAATTATAATTTATTTTAAACTTTTATTATGATTATTATTTGTTCTTTGTATCATTTTGATCAAATGATATATTATAACTTTTATTAGTGTATAAAAAAGAGATTCCTTAGAATTTAAAAGATTGAGGTAAACAAACATTTAAAATGTATTTTAATTTGAATATTTGTTTTCCTTCTATATTTTTTAAAAAATATTTTAAAATATTATCAACTAGGTTTCATTAATGTTTGTAAATTTAATAAATGTGTTGGTTCTCATGAAATTTTATTTGGTATTATAATCTAAAATGTAAACAATTATAATTTATTTTAAACTTTTATTATGATTATTATTTATTGTTTGTATCATTTTGATCAAATGATGTATTATAACTTTTATTTGTGTATAAAAAACAGATTTATTAGAATTTAAAAGATTGAAGTAAACAAACATTTAAAATATATTTTAATTTGAATATTTGTTTTTCTTTTATATTTTAAAAAAAAATATTTTTAAATTTTATCAACTATGTTTCATTAATATTTGCAAATTTAATAATTATTTTGATTCTCATGAAATTTTATTTGGTATTATAATCTAAAATGTAAACAATTATAATTTATTTTAAAGTATTTGATATCGAAGAAACAACCATCCTTCTAGTATTGAATATTTGATAATATTATGTTTCCTTTATCATAATTTTTTATTATTTTATAAAAATTAATTAAAATTAATAATGATGTAGTAAGACAATGGGTATGTGTATGGGTACGAGATTATACCTATTATCCGGTGGGGATGAGACAAAAGTTTGATACTCGTTGGGTTTGGGTATGGGGATGAAATTTTTTTACGGGGATGGGTACGGGATAGCGAAACTCGTGTCTGCCCTGCCCTGTTGCCATCCCTACGCCTAGGCGAAAATGGCTCACTTGAGCGAAAGAACCTCTATCGCCTGAGCGAGTACTTCCAGCTTAAGCGAGACTGTGTAGGGACGTGCTCTAGCATTGTTCTCTTCTATGTTTTGGTTGTTGGTTGCATGATTGAGTGATTTACCTTAAATGCATGAAGTATGATGTTGTGTATGGTTTATGAGATTAAATGAGGCTGAGACTTTGTTGTAGTGTATATGGAATGAATCATGGATTGATTGGTTGGTTGAGCATTGGCTTTAAATTATAATGCTTTAAATAAAATTGTGGTTCTGGTGTGAGAAACATAAATGTGGTGTGAGATAGACGTAATTCCATGAAACTCTTGGTGAGATTCCATGGTGGTGTTGTGTATATAATTAGATAAGGATTCAAGTAAGGATGCATCTTGAAACTCTAAAAAATCAGTTAGTCTCACATAGAACGAACTGATTCAAGTGGTGAGAGTAGCATGAGACCCTAGTCTTTGGCAGGATAATGACCCTATATGATTGAAGACTAACCTTGTGCGTGGTAGGGTGAAACTCATTGGCAATGGCTCTACAGAGCAGTAGACACCACCACCAAGTGCATGCATCTAGTGAATTCGATCTTATTATATGTATTTGGATAATTGAGTCATAATGTCATGTTTGTTTGCTATCACATTATTGTATGCCTACTATTTTCCATGTTTATGATCTGTTTCAATTTCTGCTTGCTATAACATGTTCAAAATTTCCTTTTACTCTAGGTTACCCTTTTGCTTGTGTTTATTTTCTTGAGTGGTTTTTCCTTTTGCAATGATCATCAATTTATTGGCGTGAGCATATGTGGAAATCGGTCATCAGGATGGTGGAAATGCGGCAATGTAGTATACAAGGTTGGATTTGGCTCTATAGAGCATCTTTAGGGGCATGGTTGCCTGTGTAATCTTTTGCTTTATGAGCAAGCTTTTTGGACAACTGTCAAACTCTTAAATTCCGATTTGTTCATGACATCATGGTGTGTCTTAGTCTTTCTTTTTAAATATATTTATGGATAACTATAATTGTTGATACATATATACTCTTTATCTTGTGCTCGATTTCATATTATATTATGTGATGTTTTATTTAATAGAATTATTCTATTTAAATAGGATGTCACACAAAGTATCAGAACAATTAGCCAAATTTTTTTCTCGAGAGAAAATTAATTTTCTTTTAAATATCAATAAAAAAGAAAAATAAGTTATAAAATTCTGCATGTGTAAAATATTTTTATATTATTTTTTTCCAAAAATAAAGTTTTCGTTATAGATTATTTACTTCTCTTATAAAATACTTTTAAATAAAGGTATCCAAATAAGTTTTCTTTTAAAAAAAAGTATTTAGTAGGAACTAATTCTGAGTATAATATTTTATATATGTAACTTCCACATGATAAAGTCCAAACGAAAGTGATTCATGACTAGAATTTTAAATTAAATTAAAGGTTTAGAATAATACACTTTTAAGGTTAAGCAAAAACTTTACAGTGAATGGTTTATTTTTAGGTTAAATATATTTTTTGTCTTATTTTTTAGTGAAAAGTGGAATTATTCCATTTTTCAAACTTGGACTAATTCGGTTTCTGATAACTGTTGTTGACGCGATCAAATTAATACTACTTGTCTATAACAACTTCAGTATTATTGTAATACTCCATTTAAGTAATATCCTTAATTTAAATAAAATGTCATATAGATAGGTAGAAGAAACAAATCCGGGAGTTTAACCACTACTCCTTACAATATACAAAAAAATAAAACTAGAAGAAATCAAGGCACACCACGATGCCAGATACAAAGTATAATACAAGAACTTGACAGTAGTTATTAAAGTACTAAAGGACAAAACAGTACATGGGCCATAACCCTATGAGAAAGCCCAAGACAGTAGAATCCAGCCCAGATGGGCTACGCAGCGGAACCATCACCTCCCTGTTGCCCCCGGGTGTTCCTCGCATCTGCTCACATCAATAAATTGATGATTATCGCAAAAGGAGAAGAACCACACACAATCAATCAAACAAGCAAAAGGGTAAGCTAGAGTATAAAACAGTTTATCATATAGTTACATGCTATTTCACATTCCAATCAGTATATCTCATCCAAACATGTTATGACCTTTCAAACAATACACTATGACTCATACTCGACTAATCCGGATACATATAATTTAGTAGGATTCAGCGGATGCTTGCACTTGTGGTGGACTTCTCTGCTCACCCCCGAGCTAAGTGTTACAATGTTACAATGTCTCAACCCCCACACACAAGGTTAGCCCTTGATGAATTTCAAGCCTCCTGCTACTCTCACCACAAGAGTCAGTCCGCTCTATGTGAGACTAACTGACTCCTTAGAGCGTCAGGATGCAACCTTACCTTGAGTCCTTACTAAATTATATAGATGGGGCACCACCATGAACTCCCACTAACAAGGGTCATGGAATTACGTCCCGACCACTGAAGCACCACCATAAGGTCTTACCTAGAGTCTCATGGAATTACGTCCTGACAACATACCAATCATATTCAAACAATCATGTAATATTTATCATGCTTATAAATCTCATGCCAACCTTTATAATCCATCCTCATACATGTTCCATGTTGAATCCATTCCAAATCATCCTTCCCAATCCATGAATATAGAAGTGTAATTCATACCGACACCATGGCACTTTGACTATCAACCATCTCATACAAGTCACATGCCAAGGTCATGTTAAACTTATCAATCACAGACCATAAACCATTCAACTCATACCCATTCGCCCAATTCATGCTTTTAAAAGTAATTGAATCAATCCACAAGTTCAAGTTAAAGTAAGGAATTAAAATTCTGCACCAATTCTCGCTTAAGCTAGACTAATCTCACTTAAGCTAGACTGGTCTCGCTTAAGCTAGAAATTCTCGCTTAAACTAGACTGATCTCGCTTAAGCTAAAATCTCTCGCTTAAGCTAAACTAACAGATTTTCAATGGTTTCAACATGTAAAAACACAAAATCCCATACAACAAAAATTTAAGAAAATACAAGCAAATTGTATAAAACGTTGGCATCATATTTCATGCTTTAAAAGGGTGAACAAATCAATCACGGGAGCATACAAACATTTAAACAAATGTGTTGTCAATCTCGCTCAAGCTAAGGAGCTCTCGCTCAAGCTAAGGAGCTCTCGCTCAGGCGACAGGGTCTCTCGCTCAAGCAAAAAGCTTTTGCTTAAGCGAGATTGAAAACAGAGAGTACTTCGAGTTCTCGCTCAAGCTAGCCCATCTCGCTCAAGCGAGAGGCCTTCACTCAGGTGAGCACTCGAAACTAAAGGGGGCGAGTTACTGTCATTCTCGCTTAAGTGAGAGCTCCTCGCTTAGGCGAGAGCTTCCCATTTGGGCGAGAAACAACTCACTTAGGCGAGCATAGCATATCTCACCTGCTCTCACACATGCAAAGCCAAAAATCCATCCAGAAACAATAACCGATTATTTTCACACCATCAAAAGCACATCAAATTATCAAGAGCACCCAACGGAACCAAAACAAGCACATTATTTATAAAAGCATGAAAAATCCTAACTTCCCTCACCTAGACAGATGCTAGTGGAAAGCACAGGCACCTACGACAAAGAACCCAATAGCTCCAGGAGCATACTCAAGAGCTGAGAACAATGGCACAGAATGAAAACAGGATTACTACGGTGAACCCTAACAGGAACCGCGAAAACAAGCTGGAGAAGAAAGAGCATGAGTGGAAGAATAACTTACATGGGCAGAACATGAGAGGGTTAGGTTGGTTTAGGGGTTTTGGGATGCCCTATGGGCTAGCCTTAGGCCCAACTGACTAAGAGAGGCCCTTAAATTTTAGGACATAATTAAAGTGAGTCTTACAATTATTAAGAAAGTAGTCAACAAAACAGAAATGATAAAGTAATCCAAAGTCGTCTCTCAACGAACACATAATTGTTTTTTAACAAATTAGTTCTTATAAAAACTATCCAAAAGAGTTAGTCAAATAAAATTTAAAATGTAAGAGGATTAAGATAAAGAAAGAAATAAAATTTAAAAAGATAAAAAAATAAAAAAATAAAATCAATAGTAAAGAAAACAAGTTGATTCCACTGTTTTTCCAACGTAGGATTCATCATTGGTTTCCTAAAAATTATTGGTATTGATTGCTTGTTTAAGACTTCAAATTAATCAATATAACTTCTCAATTAATTTGTTGGCATCCTTACTTTTAACCAAAGTAATTTTCCAATCAAAAGCAAGAACCTTGTAGATTAATCATAGTAAATTTAACCAAAGTAACTTCTCAATTAAATATTACTAATCCTAATCATGTTCATTCTTTTACCTCTTATATCTAGTAAAAAACTAATTAACCAAAGTAACTTCTTGATTAATTTTAATCTAAGTTTTCACCTCTAATCAAAGTAACTTCTCAATTATTAGCAAAAAGTCATTCAATCATATGAAAGTTTCTAAAGTTTAATCAAAGTAACTTCTCAATTAAAACTTAAAAACCATTGGACTCATACAATTGTTATGTTATGTAGATTTAACACTATACTAACTTGCTACAATGTAAAAATAATTACTTTTACTAAATTAGGAACCAAAAGACATAGATGAAAATAAATCTCAACAAGAATCAAAAGAACAAACAAATTTATTCAAATCTTAGAATCCAATTAAGAAATTACAGTAGAACTAACCCTTGAAGCTTAGCCTTCCATCTTCCATGGATTGCAAAAGAAAAATAAAAAAATAGAAGAAGAAAGTAGAGATGGAGAATGGAATTAACCCCCTAAAGGATTTCTAAACTTAGAAGTGTCGAGCTTGTCCTTTATGCTTCCCCCTTGGTCTCCTTATATAAGACTTGGATTGGACTTTTCTCTTGCTAAAATCTCTCAAATATAGTTTAAGATAAAGATAAAGATAAATATTATTTATCTTTATAGTGATTATGAATATTTAACAATATTTGGAGAGATAGTCAGTTTAAAAATATTTAGAAAATATAGTTGGTTAATAATTTATGATATAATTAAATAAATTAATTATTTAAAGATATCTCATAAATTATCACCAAATAATATTTGCATTAATTTTCTAAATAAGCCATTTTCAATCCTATAGTCCAAATTTGTTGGGAAATCCAAAAAGATGAATAACTTAAACCTCTCTCGTTTGACCAGTCTTTGACTAGATTTGAACATTTGATCAGAGTTTGACTAGTTGACCATTTGACTGTCCATTGACAAGATGACGCATGGAAGCTCCTCTCTCTCCAGGGTTTCTTGCTGCTAGGTTCTTGCTGTGTTAGGGTCTCCGGTTTGTGGGGGAGAGAAGAAGATGATGACATGACATCATTTGGTTGGTTGAATTTTGAGTGCTTGGATACCGCCACATGTAATTCTCTGATTGGTTAGTTTAATAAATGGAGGATTGCCATATGGCATGATCTGAGTGCATTTAGTTTATGAGTGGAAAAGGGGGTGAAAATAGACAAAGGCAAGAGTGTAGAAGTAGGTTTTCTGAGACCTATTTGGAAAGAAGGGAGTGTATAAGTAGTGTATGGGATGCAAAAGTGATTTTTCCAGAACTTGCTGATTTTAGCCTTATTTAATGGTGTTTTGTAATTTCAATCAATTTATTTGCACACCTTAAATGATCTTAATATTAAGTTCAGCTGCATCAACAAACGTTAAAATATCCAAAAATAATTTATGCAACTAAAAATCACTTTTTAAGACATTTTTATCACACAAACTCAAATAACCTAATTATCAGACCTATCAATTAAATCACTTTTTAGACATACAAATCCAATTAAATATCCAGAATTAAACATTAAATGAGGACAAAAATATGAACTCATCATCCAAATACAATAATTAAATCATTTTAAACAAATTAACAAATTTTAGATTTTGTGAAGTTTATTTAACGTTTCAAATGTTTTTCATGATTATATTTGAGTTGTTTACACCATTTTACACATTTATGTTTCAGTGTTAACTTGTAAGTGCATTTAAAACGTTAAATAAACTTAACAAATTTTGGTTAAAATAACAAAATACATAATACATACATTTCTAAAGATGAGGGACTAGATTGGTATGAAGTTTTGAAGAGTGAGTAATTTCAATTTTAACTAAAAGTTAATAACAAAACAATTATTTAATCCTTAATTTTATTTATTTGATTAACCTATATAAGAAGTCGTTAAATCATCTTCTTTTAAGTTTTGACTTTGTGTTCTAGTGGAAAATTTTGTAATTCACCAAAAGTAGATTGAAAAATGTATGATGTAGATATGATGTTTCATTATTTTTTTAATTCCATAAAGAAGTTAAGATAATGAAAGGTTATTTTTAAAGGAAAAAGGAGTCAATGATTTTTATTAAGCGTTAAAAACATCATGTTTTATTTGAAATATGGTGTTTTAAATAAATAATGAATCATATAAGATATAAATGTTTCATTTGACAAATGTTACAATTCTATGCAATATTATTTTTATGTTTGGTATAGCATAGACATACTAAAATGAAAAATGGATAGAAGGGTGCTAACCCATACTTGAAGCATCAAAGAGTTAAAGTGGTTTTTCCTTGACAAATTCCTTGAACCATGTATTATTAGTTCTACAAGAACTATCTACTTCATACAACATTTCAATTATACAAATCAAGGAAATGCACATTGTTTAAGAAGATGAGTACATCCAAATACATTCATCAATATCAAACTCTTCACATGAAAGGAAGACGTACAAAAAGAGCTAAAGTTGCTCGATAGCTACAAATAATATCACAATGGCTACTTTCCTCAAAATATTTAGACCAATAAAAGCTTCGTGTTTGTCTTAGCAAGCTAGAAGAAGGTATCAATATTTCATGCATCAATTGATAATCAACCTCTCTAGTGAGCAAGACTCGTGATCATTGATCAGTCTAGGTACAAACTATTTATTTAGTGATAATTGGCATTATAGTGTGTAAGGTGACATAAAAACTCCTTTTTTAAAATGTAAGGTCGACTTTTGTCCCTGCTTGACGGGTGGGTCTTGCAGTCAAGCTCCCTTTTGTCTTTGCACTCGAGGGCCAATTTCTGTCTGCCCGAGGAAACCTTTACACATCTTCATTACCTTTGGGGAGGCCTACACCCCATAAAAACTGTCTACCTAAGACTATCCCCCGGTCCGTAGGTTCTGGCACAAGGTTAAAATTCTAGCTCTTCCATAATGGTATCTCACTTATTTTATTTATTTTTACATTTAATTATCATTTCATTTTTTGGATTTTATTTTATATTTAAGGTTTTATTCAATAAAAGTCTATATGACATGTTTTGTTTAATGATTTTATACTATTAAATAAGATGTTACAATGTCAATAAATATTGCCTTAGTAAATTAATTAATAAATCTATTATTTAATTTATTTATGAAGATTTTATCATACTCCAACAAATAAGTCAAATAATTAATATTAATAATCAAATGTAATTTATCTGTTATATTTTGACTTGAATAATAGCACTAATATATAACATGGAAAACTTAATTTTTAATAAGTTATGAAAAAATCAAATAAGTATTTAATTATGACTTAAATAAGTATATATATATATATATATATATATATATATATATATATATATATATATATATATATATATATATATATAACGTAACAAATTTACATGATTAATAGAACAAGAATCCATAATAGACATATTTTGTTGGTTAATTTAAAAGTAAACATTTTCATAAACTTTACAATAACTTAAAATTTAATTAATAATAGTTTGTTCTTATATAATTTAATTCCGATTGTATTTATTTTATTTAAACTTATGAAATGTTTGGTAAAACTCATTTTCTTTTGAAAATTATAAGTGTCCAGTTAAATAAATAGGATTAGCCAGCTCACTTGTCCACTTTTTCAAATGTCCTATCAACTTTCTCACCACCTTTTCTCTAAACCTTTCTCCATTTGTTAGCTACTATTCCTTTCCTTTCTCACTCAGTTCTCATTCGTTTCTTGAGCAGAGGCAGTGTTTGGAAGTGTTGAGGAGATTCCAAGCTTGTCCACTGATCAAAATCGTGGATAGGGTAAACTACTCTCATCTTTAACTCAAAAGGGGGAAAAATTGAGTTGTTTCTGTTCCCCATTTTCCTGTGTACATAAGAATTTTGTTACTCTCATGAACTCCTAGAGTTGTGGTGCAAACATTCATGCTCTTGAGTCGCTGTTCTGATAACCTATTGGTTTTCTGCTACTCTTAGGTCGTTTGTGAGGTTTGTGGCGTTTGTTCCTTTTAGGGCTTTTTCTTCGCAAGTTTGATTTCAGTTATGAGGTAAGGGGAGCTAGGTTATTCTTTTAGATTTCGAAATAAATTATTTATCCCAGTATTTGATTGCATTTTGATGTGTTGGCTTGATGAATGTACTGAATTGGAGTGGTTGTGTTGTTTTTGGTTAGGGGATTTTTGGTTTTGCATGCAACAATCAATGAAAATCTACTATTCTAGCTTAAGCGAGAATTTCTTGCTTAAGCGAGATCAGTCTCGTCCAAGCGAGAGAAATCTAGCTTAAGCGAGAACCTCCTAGCTCAAGTGAGAGAAATTTAGCTTAAGCGAGAATAACAAAATTCCATTTTGCTCTCTATTCGAGTTTTAACTTAAGCAAACATTTCTAGCTTAAGCAAGCTCGCCCAAGTGTGTGAAATCTAACTTAAGTGAGAACTGTAACATCCCTAAGGAATATTACTAATATTTAATAAATAAAATCCGAAATAAAAATAAATACCTCATTTAATATACAACCCTTTCCCAAAAACACGTGAAATTTAAAACTTTAATATACATGTCATAAAACTAGGAGTCCCTAATTTATAAAACTAAAACAATATTCACATGGCTCCCAAAGGGTTACATATTTATCTCAAAATCAAAATAATAACATATAAACAAAATTCCCAGCTATCCCTTGCTCTGAGTCTATGTATCTCCTGGCCCACCTGTCAAATCATCTGCTCCCGGATAATGAGTCATCTGATCATCGCCACACATACACAGAAAGGTTGAGCTATGCACAATATAAACAGATACATGAAATAAATATGCCACCCATCCAAAAATAACATAACTAAATTTCATGATTTTCAAATTACCCAACCATGACCTCATAGTCCTTCATGAGTCATATACATGAACTAGGTCTTGGAACTTCATTGTGCTCCCACGAAACTAACTCATTCGTGGTCCAACCCTATGAGCCTATCCCGCTCATAGTCCTGCCCTACAAACTCCTCGTCTGTAGTAAATCATCCAAGCCTCCTCAACTTGGACCCTGACATGAACGCAATCACCATACTATGGACTCCTCGCCCAATAGTAGTCGACGGGAACATAACAGTTCCTTGCCTATCGTGCGCCCGACACATGTAATCACCGTACCAAGGACTTCTCGCCTATTAGTAGCCGATGGGAACTCAACCAGTTTCATGCCCATCATGTGTCCAACCATCAAGCACATCCCAAACCCCTATTGGACTTAGTCCTTCAAGCCCAAACACCACACCACATGCATATACTTCCTATACATAGGAAAAAGTAGCCAAATCACACACACAAGCACACACAAATTTGGAATTTCGCATAAGCTCGCTTAAGCCAGGGACTCTCGCCCAAGCTAAGCCCTCAGCCTCGCTTAGGCTAGTTCGCCTCGCCTGAGCGAGCTTAAAACAGTGGTCGCATCACGTTATCTCGCTTAGGCGAGATCTGTTCGTCTAGGCGAGATCATCTCTCGCCCAAACACCAACTTCAATCTCGCCTGAGCTACAATGCCAGCAACACATCCAACTTGATCACGACATCTTGCTTAGGCGAGACCGTCTCGCCTGAGCAAGACCTTGGTTCGCTCAAAACCATGGTAGTTGAATCGTGAATCGTATCGTGTATCAGAGAGCTTAAATTTTGAATCGTGAATCATATCGTATCGTGAATCGTACGATTCATAAACATTAAAAAAATGTAACATATACTTAAATATATAAGATAGATAAATATGCAAAGAGACAATTAATAACAAAACAACCTCATAGTCAAATAAAGTGGTTGTATATGTGTATATTTACCACATAGATTCACAATTTCAGCAACTCAGCCTTCAAAAAACATTGTGGTTGGTGCCTAAGATTTCTTTAACTATGGCTATATGCTACTAAACAAGTATTGCATTATAGCCATCCAAAAAATAAGTGTTGTTGTTGCTTGGATCCTAAAGAACCTCAAAAAAACATTCTAGTCTAAATCATTCATATTTCATCATCATCATCTCCAAGATCTACATCACTTATGTCATCTTCATCTTCTAGTGAAAGTTCTTCCCCTTCATTAATGTCTTCAAATTCCTCCTCATCTCCTACTATGGATTTTCCTTTTTTATTGGTCTTGGCATTTAAGTTTCTTGGCCCTATATTAGCAAAAGAAAAAGAAATAAAGTTTAGTTTTAGTTTGTTGACATTCAAATTTCAACTTGTGAATAGAAATAATTACCTTTCTTCCTTTTTTTATTTGGAGCTCCCTCTTCATCATCAAAGCACTCATGTATATTCATCCATGACGAATCAATAGGCAAACAAGGATTTTCTTTTTCTGTAATCCATTCATCATCTGATTCAATATCCGACAAACATATGGGATCATAAGTTTCCTCCTTCTTTTCTCTACTCTTTTGTCTCAACTCAAGTTGGAGATTGTACTTGATATAGACAAGAGCATTTAGTCTTTGTTGTTCCAATCTATTTCTTCTCTTAGTATGGACTTGGTCAAAGGTGCTCCAATTCCTTTCACACCCTGTTGCACTACATGTGAGACTTAAAATTTTCATGGCTATCTTTTGTAACTCTTTACCTTCTCCTCCATAACTCTCCCACCAAAGAGCTATCAAAATAAAGAAGTATTAAATTATAATTTAATGTAATTAAAAATTATAAATCATATAAAAGTGGTAATGAGAGTAATTTCATTACCAAGTTGTTTCTTGTTTCTAGTAGCTATTGCCATGTGCATTCCAAAAAGCCCCTTAGCTCCCTTGAACTTTTCAAGTTGTTGATCAATTGTAACTCTTATGCTAACATCCAAAACCATTTTTTCAAATGTTTCATATAAACCAATCAAGACCTCCCTATCCGGATTGAAATTTTTGTCATAGTGATATCTAACACAACAAAAATAAATTGATGACATGAGAAGAACGAAAGTAGAGGTACTTGGTAGGAAACATTTAGGTGAAATATGCATTACCTAGGATTGAGATAATAGGTTGTTGCATGGAGAGGCCTATGTAGTTGCAAATTCCACCTAGTGTCAATAATCTTCCACACTTTTTTATACCTTGTTTCTATCTTTTGGAAATTTTTAGCAATTTGCTCCTTTGCTCTATCCATTACTTCATAAATGTATGGCATAGCTGGTTTTGCATCACCATCTACAAGCCTCAACACTTTTACAAGTGGAATCACACATTTTAAGCAATAGGTGATTGATCTCCAAAATCTACCATCACTCAACACCAAAATAATTTGGTTCTTTTTTCCATTAACATTCTTCCCGCTGCCACAAGGTTAGAAGCTCCATCAGTAACTACTTGGATAACATGGTCCTCTCCAATTTCCTCCACCATGTTGTCCAACAACTCAAACATTTTCTTCCCATCTTTAATGACATCACTAGTATCAATAGATTTCAAAAAAACAGTCCCACTTGGACTGTTAACAAGAAAATTAGTCAATGATCTTCCTTTACCATTCGTTCATCCACCACACATCAATGTACATCCCCATTTTTCCCAATCAGTTTTATACTTTTCTAGACCTTGTTTAACATTATCCACAACTTTTTTCAGATATGAAACCCTTACCTCATGATAAGAATGAGGTTTTAATCCTTTGCCATATTCTCCAACAGCCTTCAACATTTTGTATAAAAAGAGGGCTCCTTACAAGGTTAAATGGCAATGCATTGCCATAAATACAGCTGCAAATTTCTTTGATTACATCTTCTCTATTTTTATATGTTGCATTGATTGTCATTTGTTGAAGATCATTTTTTCCCTTTGTAACCTCTCTTGATAAGTCTCCTCCACAATCAAAGTTGCCATCCTCTGTCTTTTTTTCTTTACCTTTTAGCATCTTCACAAATATTTCTTTCACATCGTCAGGGACACTACAACATGGAATAACATCTTTTTTTGTTCCAGCAAGGTGTTGTTTCATTCTTGCTATACCACCCCAACAAGTGTGAGAACAAAACTTGCATTTAACCTGTAGCCTATTTGGTGGAACACTGTCACAGTAATTCCAAGTAATGTCGACCTCCCTTTTCGACTTACTCATGTTTGAAGTTTAGCAGCTGCACAGATGAAAAATCCCCTACCCAGAAATGTGAAAACAACCTCCCTACCCAGAACCACCGCACCACCACAGAACCACCACGTAACCACCACAAAACCACTGCACACACGAACAGAAGATGAACAGAGTAGTTCGCGAGACAAAAACGCAACCACCGCGCGACCACCGTGCAACCACCACCGAACCATTGCGCGACCACCACAGAACCACCGCACACACGAACAGAAGACGGAAAGAGGCGTTCGCGAGACGAAATGCAACCACCACCGCGCGACGACGACACGACCACCGTGCAACCACTATGTGACAACCGTGCGACCACCGCGCGACCACCACATAACCACTGCGCGACACCACAAAACCACCACACACACGAACAGAAGACGAAAAGAGGCGTTCGCGAGACGAAACACAACCACCACCGCTCGATGACGACACGACCACCGCGCGACCACCACAGCACCACCTCGTGACCACCACAGTGCAAGCAAAAGTTGAAAGTCGAGGTCAAGAACGAAAGTCGAGAGGTCGAGTTCGTTAATGTTAATATGTTTCAAAGAGAGAGAGAGAGAGTTTCAACGTGAATAAAATAAAGGGGGGGAAATTTAGGGTTTTAAATTGGGGGTAAATTGGTAGGGGGAAAAATTTAGGATTTTAATTTGGGGGTAATTTTGTATCGCGAATTGAACCATGATTCTTACGATTTGCACTTGTATCGTACGATACGTTTACGATTCGGGAATAAAAACGATACATCGAACAATTCATATCGCGGAGGGGCTGTATCGTATCGTATTGTATGATTCGTATCGTGAATCGTACGATACTTACTACACTGCTCAAAACCACAAAACTCCTCGCCTGGACGAGGTTTCGCGCTCAAAACAATTCAGTCTCATCGTAATCTCGCTTAGGCGAGCCACTCTCGCCTAAGCGAGAGTATCACTCGCTCAACATTGCAACAACTCGCCTAAACGAGCAGCAAGACCCAAAAACCAGAAACGTAGTTCTGCAATTATCGCTTAGGCGAGATGCATTCGCTTGGGCAATACTTGCAGTGTTTTGTCTCTGTTTGCGCCCTCAGTTCACCAAATCCAATACCAAAACACTACTAAAACATGATCGGCACAATGTAATGGCCAATCAACTCCAGAAGCATGCTTTATATTCATTTAATCTACACAAAATACAAAACTTAGGTATCCACATCCATTCATTACCAAAAACCCTTATTCCCAACAATATAATGCGTTACAGGATTATGCTCACAACATCAATCAATTAAACTTTCAATCACCACACATAATACACGAATTTCATGCCAAACAGAAATCAATTGAAACAGCACTGACCCAAAACCATAACACATGTCAATCAATTTAAGCGCATAAGGACAACTCCCCTAACCTGTGATTTTGGAATGAAATTGGGAAGAAGATGAGTCCTTATTCCAATACTTTGCTTCAGCCCATTTGCACACCTAAACTCTCCTCTCTCTCTCTCAATTCGTGCTCTTCTCCAAAAGCCAAATCAACAACTCCAGAAACCCTCATTCTCTCCTAAAAATTGCTTTTATAGGTGCCTTAATAATGGGTTTAAAAACTGAAACAACAAATGTGCTTAATTATGTTTTTAAATTCCTATTCATTATTAATGATGGTTTTTCAGCCCTTTGGCTGCTCCTCCCTCTGATTTTTACCTTTGCCCTTTCAACTACACTCCAAGCTAGAATTAGCAAAAATAAAGCCTACTTTATGCCCAACAAGGTTTGAACCCGTGACCCTTCACTCACAAGGCCAAAGCACTACCACTATGCCAATTCACATTTAGTGATACACTCCGATCATACACTCCGATCAATGTAAGTTTACAATACCAATTTCATACTCATACATATCATTAAAATCAATAAATAACAACAACACATAATTGGCATACATAGGACTCGAACCCAAGTCCTTTCATACAATAACAATAAAGTACTCTTAACCATTTGAGCTAGTACTTTTCCACATTAAATCAAACAATAGTTAATGCCATAAAGGCGCTTTCTACCCGCAGTTATTAATTAATTAATTTTCACGGTGTTGGTATCGTGCAACGAAATATTTAATCTTTGGTCAAAAACCAAGAGGGGTGGTGAATTGGATTTTTATAAGTCTTAACAAGTTTTAAAATTTTTCTCAAAATTTAAATGATTAACTTAAAATCACAGTTACTTTAAATGCAAGTGCAGATAAATAAAGAGGTTAAGGGAGGAAGATACACACTGATATTTATACTGGTTCAGATCAAAAGACCCTACGTCTAGTTGTTAATCTCTTAAACAAAGAGATTAACTCAATCACTATAATAATCAGATTACAATAGATTATAAAAGAGTAAGGATTAGAAAACACCTCTCTTGAACAACCACAAGAGATGAACAAAAAGCTCCCCCTGAATCACACAGAGGATGACCAGCTTTCCTAGCAACAGCGCAACACTCAATCTTCTAAGAACTCACTTAGAAAAAGTTATCACTCACTCACACTAGGCTTTTCAAAGCTATTTTTTAAGAATCTCACAGAGCAACACTTTGCAGTCACAATACAAGAACTCTGAATCTTAAAAAGGTAGTTGTAAGTTTGGAAACTGAGTTCTATTTAAAGAGGTTTTCACAGGCTGAGTTAGAAATGAAGAGTTTAGCTGAAACTGCCAAGGATAATCGATTACCCAAAATGGTAATCGATTACCAGAAATGGTAATCGATTATTTCAAGTCGTTTTTCAAGAGCCAAGTTATAACTGCCAGTGATAATCGATTATCATTTGTGGTAATCGATTATCTTAAGTGGGTTTTGAAAAATAGAATTTTTTGAGTTGGTAATCGATTATTATAAGTTGGTAATCGATTATCATACTGATTTTTGCAAAAAAAATGAGTTTCTCTCAGAGGAGTTGCGAGCTGGCTGTTGTTCTAACAATTTTGCACCTAACTAGAAAAAGCACCTAACTAGAAAAAAATTAAGTGTATTACAATAAGAATATTTAAACATAAACTATATTGTCTTCAATATCTTCAAGTGTTTTCTTCAGCATCTTTATCATCATCAAAATCTTTTAATCAATCTTTGTCAACACACGGGTCTTACAAGAAACTCCTAGCTCAAGCGAGAGAAATCTGGCTTAAGCGAGAATCGTTGCATAATTTTAATTCTTCATTTTAACTTGTAATTGACTAAGTTAATGTTAAAAATATGATGTATGAAGTTATGCATGAATGATGTGCCATTTTTAGATCTGTACTTGATGTGTGTAGCATGAAATGATAATTATTCTGAGATAACATGTGGAATGTTGATGATAAAAGAGTTTCAAGGGAAATTCTTGTTGATGATGTGATTAGTTTAGCCTTCATATAGAAGATGTCTAGACAGGGAAGGTATTTTGACATCTAATAATCACTCACACTCACGTAGAGTAGAGTGATTATATGGTGAGAGTGGCAGGAGGTCCTAGTCTCAAGATGTGTCCGAGCTTGAGATGCATTGGGACTAACCTTGTGATTGATTGGGTGATAACTCCTTGCGGCTAAACTCTATAGAGTTTAGAAATCAACTTAGGTGTATACTTCCTTAGAATTTTATATCAAATGCATAATCCGGATATTGAGTCAAGAGTCAATTGGGTGTTTAATTGAGTGAAATTTTTTATGAGTTAATTTGCTCTATGTTTTGTTTCTTGGGTGATGTACTTATGTATTATATTTACGCGTGAATGCTTAAATACACTAGTTTACCCTTCTTTCTATTTGTGTTTGTTTCCTTGTTGTGTTTTCTTTTTTGCAATGATCATCAAATGTTGGTGTGAGCAAATTGAAGACACTTTGGTGATCATCAGGATGGAGGTGATGCTGCTACCTAGATTAGATGTTAGATCTTGCTCTTTATGAGCATCTCTTGAAGAACTATTTTCCTTTATATTTCATGCTCTGTTGATCAATCTTTTGCAAATCTATTTTATGTTTTAAGCGTTGTTTATGGTATTGTTATATGTCCAATATACTTTTGTTCCGATATATTTTGAAATGACTGTAATGGTTAATTCTAATATACTTTCTATTATTTGTTCTATATCATATTATAATATGTGATATTTTATTTATTAGAAATTCTATATCAAATGGGATGTGATATATATATATATATATATATATATATATATATATATATATATATATATATATATATATATAAGACTAAAATTATCATCTATGAAAAAGAAAAGAAGTTAAATTTGTAATGTTATTATTATGTTAAAGAATTTATATACAGTATAACATATGGAGATATGTAACCAAAGAAATTTTTTAGAAAAGAAACGTCATAACGGATACATCTTTTAGAAAAAGAAACGTCATAACATAAAAATTTACTAGGTTACTTTTTTGTATTTTTTAACAATTAATATACACTGATAGCTAGTAAAAATTTTCATCAATACTTACATTACTGCTAATGATAATAATAAATAAAACTGTTCATTTCATTAAATTTAAACTATAGTTTATAAATTTCGCATTGGATATATGTTAAAAAAATTGAAGACAAAATAAAAAGGTTGTAAATGAAATTGGATTATCAGACGTAACTTTTATTTAAAGGAAAAATGCCAAAGATAGTGATAAAGTTGGCATATCAATTATTAAGAATTTGTCCCATTCTTTGAAAATAGTGTATGAGAGTATGACCACTCATGTAGCAGAGAAAGATGGGGCTATTGGATTTGAATTTGCAAGTTGGAGAATTACAAACTCACATGGTGCATAGTTACTTGCACCCATTTTTTTTTAACATGCAAACAGGTGCAGAATGAATAAAAATTTTAATTCTGTATCACATTTTTAGTAAATTGAAGAAGATTTTACAGTGTTCGTGTTTTGTCTTGTTTATATTTATATATATGCTTTGGTTGATATACTTATATATTTTGAATACAATTATGAAATAATTAATTAAATTATAGAGAATTAAATTATGTCATACTTCTCATAACAGTAAATTTTGATCTGTTTTATTATTATTATTAATTAAATTTTTAAAAAATATTAAAAAATAAATTAGTAAATAAAAAAAATTATCCCATCTATACGTATATATATATATATATATATATATTATTAATTAATATTAATATTAATATTACGGTGTAAGTAAAAAGTTAAATAAAAAACGTTGAGATAATAAATAGAGTTATGTTGATAAACAGAGGTATTTGATTGAGCAAGATAGGAGGACGTGTGGCCTCATTGGACAGACTTCACGGCAGAGAGAAAGGGGAAGAGAGGAACTGCAAATTTGCATTTCTCTCTCCCTCTCCCCATAACACTACAGAGTCTTTCCTGGTAAACTATTCTTAATCTCTTTTCTCTTTGTTCTTTTGATTTCTTCTCAACTTCATGATCATGCGTTGTGTGTTGTGTTCTTCTGTTACCGATTCCGTTGCACGATATGAATGCTTTTAGGGATAATTTATATTATTTCGTTTTCATGGTTTTGATTCAACTTCTTCGATTGGATTGACCTTAATCATGTGTTTGTGTTCTCAATCATTGCCATATAAGCAATTATTATATCCACAGTCGCCCTCTGTGAAATCCAATCCAACCGAAGCCCTTTTCTCTCCGCCGTGAACTGCCGGAAAGCGACGAGACGACCGACATTCTAGGTCAGACCCTCTTCGTTGTTTTTTCCGGTTTTTTTTGGGTTTATGTTTTTGAATTGTGTTCTGTAAACTTATGTTAATATACACTTTAGAGAATAAAATAGATTGAAGATTCGCCGTTATAAAGTAAAAAAAATATTAAATAAATTAATTATGATCTCAATGGTTGATTTATTATTTAATAGTTATCATTATTCTTTTTTTAGTAGTAGATTTAGAGAAATCCATTTTTTTTTAATCATTTATTTGGGGCATTCCAAGTCTATTACTTTCAATTTGGTAGCATCACGTGGTTTTAAACGCCGCCCATTTGCGTGCGGGGCACTTTCTCTACCTTGTTCTTACTTTCAAAAGGTTGATTTCTTACTTTCAAAAGGTTAATTGCAGTGATAGCTTTTAAAAGGCTTTGTTTGAATAATTTAAAATAATTTGATTTTATTACCAGCAAATTTTTAAGTTAATTTGTGAAAGACACTTATTTTCTCTTTTTATAAGCGATTATGCTCAAAACGTGGTCGTAATCAGACTTGGACATGCTACTAGTGAGGTTAAGCTTAGGATTTTTTGAGCTAGATTTCTCTTTATCCTAGGGTTGAACTGTGAAAGACTTTTGACTTGTTATTTTTGTTAGTGGGTTGAAATTACAAGAATATTTAGTGGGTGAGGTTATTTTTTCTCCCACTAGTATTTTCCGTTAGTGGGTTGCTTTTTTAACGGGGATTTTGTGAAGTGGGTTGGTCAATATATATAATACATATAAGAATGATTAAGGAAAATAAAGCTGTTTTTATTAAGAAAATAAAAACAATAATTATTGATTTAGTATTTGGATTAAGTAGAAGGAATAACACATTCAGGAATATACCAAAAAGGAAAAAGAGAAAGAAAAGTAAAGGCTAAAAATATGCTGACTCTATTAGATGGGTTATTTACTTGCTATTCATTAGGTTGGTTGGTTTTTGAATTGAAGGACTAGTTTTTTTTTTTTTTTAAGTAAAACTAAAATTTTATAACTCCTTATTTTAAACAAATTAAAATAAATATTTATGGTTATTTTACACAATTGAATTAATAATCACTTTTTGAAAAAAGAAGAAGAAGATAATTTGTTATGATATTAAATACTTCACTTATAATTTTATTCTTAAATATAACCTCATCTATAATAACTACTTTTTTGTATAAATTTTCTGTTGTGACATTATTTCACTTTTAGTTACATTTTAAATTTAACCTCATTTATATATATATATATATATATATATATTTTTTTTTTTTTCTTTTTAAGTTTGTGATGCTTTTTTTTTTAATTTTTCATTATTCTTTCATGATCCTGCGACAATTATATATCATTGTTCAACTGGTTTTCAAATATCATTTACCCCTGAATTTGTTGTTGTATTAAATTTATTCTATCATTTAACCCTAAATTAAAACTAGTCTATATGTTTTGTCAATGATACTATTATTTTTTATTTTAGTTTTGGCATTTCAATCACTTTCAATTTCATTTACTTATTTTTAATTTTTTTTATATTGCATTGCATGATAATATGATTTTGCACTGAATAATTTTGTTAAATGATTTTTGTAATTATTTTGAATCAATTCTTCTGAAATGTTAAATTAACGAGCTCAATTAGTTAATTATTATTAATAATATCTATTTATAAATAATTTGTATATACATATTCACCTAATTTCATAAATTTGCATAGCGACTCATTAAAGTATCTGAACAAATAATAAAGATAAATTATTTAGAATAATTAAACTTATAATAGAATTTGCGTTGTTTTCTCGTTCTCACATGTAGTATTTTGAATAAAATGATAAAAAAAAAAAATTGAAATCCAACATTTCAAGTTATAAATAATTACTAACTATTGGTTTTGTACTTTTCAAATATTTTATAATGTTCTAATTTTGAAATCCATACATGATAAGAAAATAATTTAAAAGCTAAAAGGAATTAAGTAGTACTCCGATGATAAATTTTTGTGAAGAGCAATAAAAATTGTTAAGTAATACTCAATTTTTTCAAAATATAATTAGTGTATCATATTCCTCTTAATAATCACGGTTAATCTGTACTTAATAGAATTGTGTGTTATTTTTCTTACCTGCTATACCATATTACTTACAACAAGAAAGGATCTAAAATATTGTAGTGGTTACTCTAACTGGGACAGAACAATTGGCAACCTCCCTGTTCCTAACAGAATAGCAGGATATAAGAGGCCCAATAGTCAATGCAACGTTGAAATAGAATATATAACAGGAACAGATAAGAGGGAAATATGTCTAACTACTGCAGCAAAGGTTAAGTAGAGTTAAATAACTTGATAGTATTGTAACTTAGGTGTGGATGTGACTCATAACGAGTTACTTGTGTGGCGCATATTCTCTGTGAGTAACTCTATAACTTGGATGCTTTTAGATGTAGTGTAGGATTTATATTCATAAATTAGAGAATCCGGCCTGTATTTTTAAATGTTTCGTTCATATTCTTGAATGTTTTTGCTGTAAGACAGACTTGGGATTCCTTCATACATGGAGTGCTAAAGTTAGGTTATTTTCTATAAATGGTGTGTTTACGCTTCAAACATTTTCCGTTTTTTGAGAGTAAAGTTGTCTAATGTGGTTTTCGTAAGAACCTCTAATCCTCTGTCATAGTAATAGCAAAATTTTGGCTCAGACTTTTATATTTCCTTCTAAAATTTTGCATGGTAATTCCATTCCTTAAAATTTAATTATGCTCCTACAGATATCCTATCTTTTCATTCCACAACGGATCTATACCATTATTACTTAAGTTACCCGATAACCTGAGGCATATAGTTGTATTATAGCTGTCTCTCTTATTGGTTGCATGCTTTTATAGTCTGTCTGTGATTTGTGAATGCAGCTATTTATGAAGTATTGGACAAACAAAATAAAATTGATAAATTAGTTTCTCAATTCTATTTGTTTCGCTTTAGATGTCGTCAAAGATGGTAGAAAATGATTCAGTGACAAACGTTAGTTACCGGCGAGGTCGAGGTTATGACATCGAGGAAGACTCCATAGATGGGGCTACTTTAAAAAATGACCCTGAATATTACGATGATGATGGTCGTCTTAAACGAACAGGTACACACATTAATTACCATTTTTTATATACTATCATTGTTTCTTTGATTTAAAGAATGATTATATTTGATGCCTTACCATGAGCCAGGGAATGTTTGGACTACAAGCTCCCACATTATTACAGCTGTGGTAGGATCTGGGGTGCTGTCCTTAGCTTGGGCAATAGCTCAGATGGGTTGGATTGCTGGTCCTTCAGTGATGATCTTATTCAGCATTGTCACTTTGTATACTTCATCCTTTCTAGCTGATTGTTATCGAACTGGTGACCCCATGTTCGGGAAGAGAAATTATACTTTCATGGACGCAGTTAGCACCATTCTAGGTACGATATGTTTCGGAATTCGAGCATACATGATGTGGTTTTCTACTTTGCTAACAAAAGTACTTCCTTTTGACAAAATTAGCATGCGCCGTTCGTTCTAATTTTCTGATTTGCAAGTTTGTATTTGACGTTACTAAATAACTTTCCTGTGAATTAACATTTCTGTGTATATATACATCGCCAATCACATTCATTTTGAAATTGAACTATGATGTTTCATTACATGCGTTTATGTTGATTTTGCAGGTGGGCGCAGCGTTACGCTTTGCGGGATTGTTCAATACTTGAATCTTTTCGGAAGTGCAGTAGGATACACAATCGCGGCTTCACTTAGCATGATGTGAGTTGTATGCCTTTGAAATCATCATATTTAGAAATTGATCTTTTTAATAATTAATATAGAGAAGTAATACAAATAAAATATTTAAAATAATCTTTAGTTTAATTGTGTGTTTCAGATTTGAATGGTTTTTAATCAACTTCATTTTAATTATTTAAATTTTAAAAAAATTCTGCTTGGTTTAGCCATTTTTAAAATTAAGTGAAGATGCCAAAATAATTAAAAAAAATAAAATAAAATGATTTTTTACATGTGTATACTTTGTTCCAAATATGGACATCCATCTTGAAATAAATGTTGTTAGCAATGCTTAAGTAAATTTCAATCCATCAAGTTAACTTACATTAGTTCTGTTCATGACACTAACATATTATTAGGGTGTATTAAAATGGTTTCACACAGCTGAATCGTGCAGCATGATAGTTCGTTCACTTCATTGCCACTTTACAGTATTTCTTTTTACTGATAGGATTATATAGTTTGGTCGGTTTATTTCAAGTTTTCTGGTTTTGATTAACAGGGCACTTAAAAGGTCTCACTGTCTTCATTTCTCTGATGAAGAAAACTCGTGTCATATTTCAAGTAACCCATACATGATCGGTTTTGGGGCAATGCAAATTATCTTTTCCCAGATTCCAGATTTTCATAACATGTGGTGGCTCTCAATAGTGGCTGCAATCATGTCTTTCACCTATTCCATAATTGGTCTCCTTCTTGGAATTGTCAAAATTACGGGTTGGTTATATATATATATATACTTCACTTTGATAGTAATTTTTTTTTTTTCAATTCTTGGACGACAATTTTTAGTACATAACCCCTCAATTATAGGTTTATTGCAGAAAACATTTTATGGTTCCAACACTTGCCTCTCGTGAACTTATCAAAGCATATAGTTGTGCAATTTAAGCTCATGTAGATATGCCAAAGAAACTATGTAGGGAGTAAATGTGCACAGTTTATCAATTCTAGGAGCTATAGTTGACGAATAATTTAGAATCATGATTTATCTTTGTATAATTGACCTATAAGTAAAATGGGTTCTTACATTTAGCATCTTTTGCATAACTGGTTTTCATATAGAAACGGGGACTATCAAGGGAAGCCTCACTGGAATAGGCATTGAAGCTGTGACTGAAGCCCAAAAAGTATGGGGTGTTTTCCAAGCTCTTGGTAACATAGCCTTCGCCTATTCATATTCTTTCGTACTCCTTGAAATTCAGGTACATAAATTTTTTGGTGCTTGTAAGAAAAACAGAATAGAATGTTGTCATGTAAAATAATTCATTAATGTGATATATATATATATATATATATATATATATATATATATATATATATATATATATATATATATATATATATATATATATATATATATATATATATATATAACATCACATGTACCCCCATATAACATTACAATTAGGCAATTTTTTCTTTTAGCTGATTCACTTCATCTTCTGCTCTCCTATTTCACCTCTTGTCACAACTAATTTATGAATATACATGGTGTGCAAGGAGCTTTATCCAAACTAATTAATGCATTATGTTTTGACTACACAGGATACCATCAAAGCTGTGCCATCGGAAGTAAAAACAATGAAAAAGGCTACAAAGTTAAGCATTGCAGTGACGACAACATTTTATATGCTTTGTGGCTGCACGGGATATGCTGCTTTTGGAGATTTAGCACCTGGGAATCTGCTTGCTGGATTTGGTTACCATAAATTATTTTGGCTTATAGATATGGCTAATGCTGCTATCGTAATTCACCTTGTGGGGGCATACCAAGTGTATGCCCAACCCCTCTTTGCCTTTGTCGAGAAGGAGACAGCAAAAAGATGGCCCAAAATTGACAAGGAATTCAAAATTTCAGTTCCTGGTTTGCGGCCCTACAAGCAGAACATATTTAGCCTAGTCTGGAGGACAGTTTTTGTGATCATAACAACTGTTATATCAATGTTGCTTCCATTCTTCAACGACGTTTTGGGAGTGATTGGTGCATTGGGGTTTTGGCCTTTAACTGTCTACTTTCCCGTGGAGATGTATATATTGCAAAAGAGGATTCCAAAATGGAGCATGACATGGATTTCGCTGCAGTTGATGAGTGTGGTCTGCCTCATCGTATCAATTCTGGCTGGTCTTGGCTCGGTGGTGGGTGTCTTGCTTGACCTCAAGAGGTACAAGCCATTCAGTTCAGATTATTAGGGATCTCAGAAACTGAAGGTGCTGATAGTTGTGATAGCTATTCCAAGAAGAAAGGTACTTCAAATCATTTTTATTTTAGTTACTTTTAGTGCGCATTTTTCATTATTTGGTACCAATAAAAGTGGTACTCATAATGATTAAAAAAATTGTTGACTTAATGTGTTGTCTTACTTATGAAACATTTACTTTTATTTGAGATTGTAATGTAATGTAAATATTAAATTTATTACTTGCTTGATTAAATTTTGAGTCTGAGGTAAATTTGAGTAAATATTTACATTTTGTTGAGTATTTTAAATTTTTATATTTTCTGTCATTTGATTTTATTACTGTGGTGATATCATTCTTATTTTGCAGTGTAATTATTTACATGAAAAAAAAAACTTAATCAAATTTTAAGTGGTTCGTAAAATTGAGTATTTTTAACTGAATTTTTATTAAAAATTGTAGTTCTTTTGAGTATCTAAAATTATGTTTTTTAATTAAGTTTTTATTGTCAATTAACATGACATGTCTTTAATATCAATTATCTTTATAAATAAAGATGTTCTTTAATTCAACCATATGTGGAAACATAAAATAATGATATTTAACAAGATAATTAATGTTTTAGAATTTTAATTTTTATTATTGTTCAAGTTTTGCAAAAGTAAAGAGTTACGTTATCCTATTTCACATAAAAAAAAACTCAATTGAAAAATATACAGATTTTGGATACTTAATGATTTAAAAAAAAAAATAATAATTAAAAATATCTAAATTTATAAGACTTTAAAATTAATTATGTCATTTTTTATATATAAAAGCATGTAAACAACAAAATTGACAATAAATTGAATGCCAAAAAATCAATTGAAAAATATTATGAATCATAGATTAAATATTTTAATAATAACTCAATTGAAATGAAATTGAAATTTAACTAATTCATTTTTTATATATGTGTATGTTAATTTTATTGAGATAAACAGTGTCTTGTTTTGTCTGTATCCCTCCTGCTTCCAATGCTACAACTTCCTGTCGTAAAAGTTGATTAATAATTACATGTCCAATTCGAGAGGAACAATTTTGGAAATGCCATGCTTTTTTCGAGTTATAGAATGTGATAAAAGTGTACTAGAGAAAGTACACCTCTTCTACACGAGTTAAATTGCACTTTATGCTTTCTGAAGAGTTAAAATTGACATGATGTATATTGTTGTTCAGATATCTTGTTTAAACGAATATATAAAGTAAATATAGACAAATATAAAAGTGACTATCTTTTGTTTGGAATAACATATGTGTGATATTGTAATTGTCAGTATAGTGTTTATGATGGCAAAATATGAGAAGGAAAATATATGTGAGATTTTGTGAGAGTTCATTTCTTGGTGTTTTTTCTTTCTCATAAGTAGCACTCATGGAAGATGTTAAACAAATTATTCCATTTAGAATAAAAAAAAGTTATTGAGTCTGGCAACATAGTTAATGGACATAAGTTGTTCTAACAATATTTTGTTGATTCTTACATTGCGAACGAGGCGCATCGTGTAAATAATTAAATAAAAGATTTAAATAATATGTTGATTCTCGTTTTTGGTTAAAAATCTCAATTTGGTTCTTAGTTTTGATTTGTCTCGATCTTTAATTTTGAAAATAAATAAGTAGATTCTTTCCATTAATGATGTTCTAATAACGTTAAATATGTACCACTTGTTAATTCGTGATTTTTTTGTTGTTTTTAATCTTTAAAAATTTATTATTGTTTATTTTTAATGTTTTTTAGTCTTCAAAAAATTGTCACTTGTCTAATAAGTATTGTGTCACATGACAGTGTCACTTGTTAGTGACATTGTCACATTATTGACTTAATCTCATTTTGATTCCTATATTTGTTATTTTATTTTTAATTTAGTCCATATATTTGTTATTCACTTCATTTTGATTTAGTCCCAATTTTTGTTAAAATGAATCAATTTCGTTTTCCTCTAAATTGATAACAAATTTAAGTTTTATATAAATGTTATACTGATATTGAAATAAACTTGATAGTTTTTATATAAATATTATACTAATATTTTTGAAATTATTTATAAACTAACTCTATTTAAAAGTATTTTTAAAAATATTAAGTTTAGTTAAATTTATATTTTACATTTAACTTTATTTAAATTTTGTTTTAAAATTATAAATTTAAGTTTATTTCAACTACATTTGAAATTTATATTTCAAAAAATTTATAGTTCAAATAATTTTATAAATAATTATTTGAAATATAAATTCAAATAAAAAAAATATTAAAGTATGATGTAATAAATTTATTTGAAATATAATTTTTTAAATATAAATTTCAAATAAATTTAAATTTGTAGTTGGTAGTTTGATGATTGTCATGGTGTGTACAAGGTCAGTCATTAGTCATTTTTCATGTTGTTCGTGTTGTGAGTTGTTTTCTTACTAATCCTGGAAAGGAGCATTATCAAGTTGTGAAGTGGATACTTAGGTATTTTAAAGGTACTTCTAAAGTTTTTTTATTCATTGAAAATGGTAAGTTTATGTTGAATGGTTACACACATGCAAACATAGTTGGTGATGTGGATCTTAGGAAGTCTACTTCAGATTATAAGATGACTTTTGCAGGAAGAACAATGTCAAGGCAATCCAAACTATACAAGTGTGTTGCTTTATCTTTTATTGAGGCGAAATATATTGATGTTACAAAAGTCATTAAGGAGCTTTTGTAGATGCAAAAATTCCTACAAAATTTGGGATTATCGCAAGAAAAATATTTATTGTATTGTGATAGTCAAAGTGTAATCCATCCCAACAAGAACTCGACTTTTTATTCAAGGTTAAAGTATACTGAAGCCTGATATCATTGGATACAAGATGCATTAGAGATGAAACAATTATCATTAGAGAAAATCTATACTAAAGATAATGGCCTAGATATGATGACAAAGATCTTACTTGGAGAATATTTACTATATATAAGGAGAAAGCCAATTTAGTTCATTATGGCTCCAATTAATTGGTGACGGGGAGATTTGTCAAGTGGGTCACCAATTTATTGGGTTCTCTCTGACTTAATTATGAAAAAGAAAAGGGAGTTTCTTCCTACACCTCCAATCATTTCTCCTCCACCCTCAAAACATTTTAAAATTCCCACTTTGCCCCTTAGTTAAAATAAAAACATTTTTTCTCTCTCCTATTTAATGCACAAGAACTAAGTCCTACCCCTAAATTTTTAACCTAGTTGTGTTGTAAGTTTCCTTCACTCCACATCCACAAGTCTCCTTTTATCTTCTCCCTACATCTGGCCAACATTTCCTTTTCTCTTCTCCCCACATTCGCAAGTGGAAGCTCTTTTCTCCACATCCACAAGTGGAAGCTCTTCTCCCCCCACATCTGCAAGCTTAACCAGCCCCTCCTTCAGGTAAGTATTTTTTTTTAATTTGTACCGTATTATCTTTTAGTATAACTTAAGGACAACTTAGATGCTTGTACCCATTAATTTGCTCTACACTGCCTTTGCTAGTATACATGAAGAACCACACTACCAAAATAGCACCCAAAAGTTCCTCTAGATCATACCATATAAAAAATTTCTCCATGGAAAAATATTACATAACTATTTTAATGATTTTAATTAAAACTATGTTGATTAAGAATGTTGTAAATATGCATATTTATTTTTTTCAATTGGTACTAAACGTTGACATCTGGTTTACGCAAAATTTTTATATCGTATGGATGTCGACATCCAATTTGTTGTTTTGGTTTATGGATGTCAATATCTGGCGCCTTTATTCTCATTAACGGATGTTGATATTGTCTCTTACAAATGTCAACATCCAGTTTGTTGTTTTGGTTTAGGATGTCGACATTCAACGTCCTTTTTTCTCATTAACGGATGTCGATATTGTCTCTTACAAATGTCGTCATCTAGTTTGTTGATATATATTATGAATGTCTACATCTGGTACCCTTTTTCTTCTCCTTAACGAGTGTTGACATTTGGTTCATGGTTCAACAGATATCGACATCCAGTATTTGTAAGTTTTAATTATTTGTTTATATTTTTATAGATATGCCTAGGACACGAGGTGGCACCACACATCGTGCTGGTTCCTCTGCATAGGATGAGGGTACACAGACCGAGAGTTCTGCACATGGTGCAACTAGATAGAGGAGACCCACAACTTATGCTTGTAGAAGGGCTCGTGATGCTATGCCTAAAGAAAGTGCATCTTAGCTCATCAAGAGGATGACGATGACGATGTAGCTAAGAAGCACATGGATGGGAATGATGGAGGTGGATTTCCTAGAGGTCCGATAACAATAAGATATAAAAATAAATTAAATAAAAACATGATAATGTCAATTATCAAGGTCCATCTGACACTTCTCTATTGTCTACTTACACTAATCATGTAGCACATGTGATATGGGAGGGCCAGGTTAGTAAAGTGTGTTTATAAATGTTTTTTATGCTTGATGACTTGTGCAAATTTGTTATACAATTTTCTTTTTAAG
The DNA here is from genome assembly GCF_037176805.1 of Vigna unguiculata. Taxonomy (NCBI): domain Eukaryota; kingdom Viridiplantae; phylum Streptophyta; class Magnoliopsida; order Fabales; family Fabaceae; genus Vigna; species Vigna unguiculata. The sequence goes on along the minus strand of NC_140800.1, from coordinate 29,028,219 downwards.
ATTGAGTAATGAAATTGGTCTCCCATGGTAAAAAAGTAAGAGGCTTTTTTGTATTTTGGGGTTGATTTTGTTGACAAAAAGAAGAAGATTCCAATAAGGAGTTTTGATGATAATGATGACTTATGAAAAAGTATGGAAGACTTGATGATGATGCATGGAAAAATGTTGAAGACTTAAAAGAATGCATTGATTCAAGAGATGCATTGAAGACTTAAGGGTTTAGTTGTTTAAGTCTTGTAATTTGTGTTTGTTATTTAAAATGGTTAAATTAGCTTGTCAAGAGTTAAAAGGCAAAACCCAAGTAGTAGAGCACCAAGAGAATTTTATTTATTTGCAAAACTCACTGGAATAATCGATTATTCTTAGTGATAATCGATTATCTATGGCAGTTGTGACTTAACTTTTCATATTCTTAACCTAATTTCTAAATAGGCTTCTATAAATAGAGTGACAGGCTTTCATTATCAAATACAGAAGTTAGATAAGTTTGAGTATTTGAGAACTCTCTGTGGGAAGGCTTTGAAAAACCTAGTATGGGTAGAGCGATAACTTTCATCAAGTGGGATCTTGAGTGATTGAGTGTTGCTGCTGTTGCTAGGAGAAGCCGATCATCCTTTGTGTGATTCAAAGGAGGTTTTCATTCATTGTGTGATTCAAGGAAGGTGTTTTAATCCCTTATGGATTTCAAGGGAGGTGTCTTCATCTCTTGTGTGATTCAAGAGAGGTTTTTTCTAAACCCTAATCTTTCTCATCATTGATTGTAAGTTTTGTTTATTTTAATGATTGAGTTAATCTCATTTTTGAGAGATTAACAACTGGACGTAGGGTATTTTGATCCGAACCAGTATAAATACTTTGTGCAATTTTCTCTTCTCTACTCTCTTTATTTTATTGTGTTTATTAAAATAAAGGAAAGAATTTTAATTGATCTTTGATATTAAAAGGGAAAATTTTAAAAGCACAATTTTTATTAAGAACCCAATTCACCCTCCCTCTTGGTTTTTGTCTAAATGCCAAACATTCCGTTGCACGATACCAACAGATTTAAACTCAAATTTGTAAAAATGGGTTCGTTAATTTTTTTTTTTTGCAAATTAGGGTCAAGTCGTTAGGGTGGAGGATGACATTACAAGTGAAGTCGTCCTCCACCCTACTGGTTTGTTTTTTTTTTTCCAAAAAACAAAATTGTACTTTAGGAGTCCGATTTCTATTTATATCAAAAGTGCAGTCGTCCTTGTACATGACGACTTCACTTTTTAATTTTTTTTAACAAATGTTGTTCTCCACTTTCTCACAAACGTCACAGCATCGTATTTTTGAGATTCCTTTGAAGAAGGTGCTACAAATTTTCTGAAATTATTAATTAATTAATTCTCACCTGGTTGATCGAAAAAAAAGGAAGTAGAAAATGTGTTAAGCAACCAAAAGTGTTCAAGGACTAGAAAATGTGAAAAGTGAATTTGGATTCTGATATTTAATTCAAACAGATTGTAATGGAACATTTGCGTAATTACCTCTATTTTGGTTTTGCTTGATTTCAATTCCTAACACATTGTTTCTAGTTTAGGAGAAAATTGAAACAAGACAAGTGGAGAAGGAAATTTGAAGCGGACTCAAGCATGCCAGCAAGTAATGAATGAAGTAGAGAAGGAATACAAAAAAGGTTTCTAAACGAATAACGAAAAGAAGAGATGCAATTACAAAAATATATAAAACTGCAATGTTAAAGAAAAAAGAAAACTGAAAAGTGAAGTCGTCATGTATGAGGATGACATAAATAGAAACTGGCCTCCTAGAGCACGACTTTGGTTTTTTTGACAAAAAAAGGAAACCGACAGGGTGGATGACGATTTTTGTAAGACCAGAGAAATTTAAATAATTAATTAAATAATTATTTAATAAATGCGGGTTGTTGGTATCGCGCAGCAAAATGTTTAAGCGTTTGGACAAAAAACCAAGAGGGGGGGTGAATTGGTTTTAAGTAATAAAATTAATACTTTAAAATTTTTCCAAAATTTATCAATTAAATCAAGTATTAATTTCTTTAAACACAATAATAGATGAAATAAAGAGATAGAGAAAAAGATTGAACACAAGTATTTATACTGGTTCGGATGAAAAGACCCTACGTCCAGTTGTTAATCTCTAAAAAACGAGATTAACTAAATCACTAACAAATAACAGATTTACAATCAGATAATAAAAGAGTAAGGAAAGAAAACACCTCTCTTGAACACACAAGAGATGAACACCTTTCTCTGAATCACACAGAGAACCTTGACCTTAGCTTTCCTAGCAACAACAACAACACTCAATCTCCTAGAACACCTCTCAGGAAAAGTTATCGCTCTACCCACACTAGGTTTTTCAAAGCTTCTTTTGAGAACACTCAGAGAACTCTCTTACAGTCACAACACTAGCACTCTAACTTCTCAAAAAGGTAAGTGAGAAGTAACTCTGATGTTCCTTAAATAGGGGTTCAAGAAATTAGGTCAAAAAGCTGAACAGTCGCGCCCAACTGACTAGGATAATCGATTATCAAGTGATAATTGATTATTCTAGTGTGTTTTATGAAAAACAAATTTTTGAGCAGATAATCGATTATTCTAGTGCTTTCTTGAAAAAAAATGGTTCAGCTCAGGATAATCGATTATCCTAAGTGATAATCGATTATCACTTTGATTTTTCGAGAAATACCAGAATTTTCTTGTACAATATTGATTCTAACTAATCTAATTACACTTTATAAGATAGCTTTAAACACAACAATACATGTTCTTCATATTGACTTCCAGATGGCTTTCAGGCTTCTTTTATCATCATCAAAATCTTGCTTCAGCATTTACACTTATATTGCTTTTGCCAACAATTTCCCCCTTTTTGATGATGATCAAAACAATATGTTTAAAGTATCTACAATCAAAATATCTTACAAGTAGATTTGTTAGTAGCACTGTTTGGTTTAAACTCTTAAAATTTTTCTCCCCCTGTTTTGATCATATGAAAAAAAGTTTTAATATAGAAGCTCCCCTTCAATTAGACAATTAAGAATAACAATAAAAATAGAATTTTATTAAGAAATAATAAAACTGGAAATTTTTTTTACAATAGCAATAAGAAACAACTATGATGTAGATCTTTAAAAGTCTTGACTCATGTCATCATCTTCATCATATTTATCAAACTTACGTTCTAAATTAGAAATCCTAGAATCTAGTCCTCTAATTAAGCCAGTGACTTCTTCATGTCTGTGAGTGGAGAGAAGAAAGAATTCTTCAAGTCTCTGGTTTAGGTTTAAAATGTGATCCTCTAAAGAAGAGGATGAGCCACCAACACCACTGGATGATCCAATATTTGTGTCAACAAAAGGAATAAGAGCAGTGGGAGGATTCTCTTCTTCTTCATTGTCCGAGGAAGGCATATCATCCTTGTGAATGTAGGTATTCCCAAAAGGAATAAATTTCATTTGCTTCAAGGAGTTTTTTGCAATTTTGTTTGCCTTAGTGGTTTTATGAGATTGTTCATCAAAGACATTTACCCCTTTGTACTCACAAATACGAGAGATGAGCAAGGAATACGGGAGTGGATATTGAGGCAATCTCTTGGCTTTGAGCATGGTGTCAAGAATGATGCTTGGCCAATGGATAGGAATATGGTTGAGCATAGCATAGATGATCATAAGATCTGCTTCACTGCACTGTGCGTGATTTGTACCACGTGGACATAAAATCCAAACAATGAGATAGTGAAGTAGACGCTCATCAACTTTGAGAAGTCCTGCTAGCAATTGGTAGCCTATTTCTTGATCCGGGCGTCGCATAAAGGATCTATAAGCGAATATTCTATTGAACCCTTCAATGCCAGCAGTGAGGATTGAAGATGTGCCATCATGAATGGGAAATTATGCAACATTTTCCCAAATATCATCATCCAGAATAATGTTAACACCTTTCACCTTTGGAAAACCCACTCCATCTCTGAATTTGTAATTAAAGTAGAAGGCTCGTACCAAATCTGGGTAGTAGGTGCCTCGCATCTCTGTGAAGAATTTGACCCCTTGTTCAGCAAGAAAAATAGGAATTGTGAAATGGCGATTGACAAACCATTGAGATTGGATGAATTTCAGAGTGATGAAGGGCTTGTCTTTCAATAATGTGATGAATTCAGATCTTCTATCTTCATCCGAAATCCATCCTTCAATGGAGGCAGTCCTAGGTGCAGTTGAGGGTTGAGGGGCACGAGATGCAGTCCTTCTGCGGGTAGGAATCTTTCTACGAGAGGGTTCAACCATTGTTGAGGTAAAGGAGAGGGAAGCTTTGAGAGTTTTTGAGAATTTTGAGAAAATGAGAGGTTCTTGAGTGTTGATGGAGAGAAAATAGTGTTATGGCGACCAAAATGGCTGATATTTATAGAGAAGTGTCTCCAACGGCCATATACACGCCTTTTAATGCAAATCTAGCCGTTGCAACGACTAGTTTTTGAATTTATTTGGTCCAATGACGTGTAATAATCAATTATCAGAAGGTGATAATCGATTATTGGTTCATGAACTGGGCAAAATATGAATCCTGACGAACTGATAATCGATTATCCTAAGTGATAATCGATTATTCCAGAAAGTTTTGATTTTTGGCTCAGAATTAAGGATAATCGATTATTGCCCCAAATAATCGATTATTCCAGAATTTTTTGGGATTTTTAAGGGTGGCTGATAATCGATTATTGATACTTATAATCAATTATTGACGCTATTTTTTGGATTTTTAAGGAAATTAAGTTTTTGGCAATTTTAAGAGATCTCTAATATGCCTAAGTCTCTTCTTAGTTCATAAAATCTATCTTTAGTTAAAGGTTTGGTAAAGATATCAGCTAATTGATGCTTTGTATCTACGTATTCTATCTCACAATTCCCTTTATTTATGTGATCTCTTAGGAAATGATGCCTTATTTCAATGTGCTTTGTCCTATAGTGCATTATGGGATTTTTGGTTAAGTTAATAGCACTAGTATTATGACATTTCAGAGGTATATGGTTTAGAAAGATATTATAGTCTTCTAATTGTTGTTTCATCCAAAGAATTTGAGCACAACAGTTTCCAACTGCTATGTATTCAGCCTTTGTAATTGATAAAGCCACACAAGCTTGTTTCTTAGAGTGCCAAGAGACTAATGAACTTTATAAGAGGTGACAAGTACCATTAGTACTTTTTCTATCTATTTTACAACCACCATAATCAGCATCTGAATAGCCTATCAAATTAGGAGATGCTCTTGAAGGATACCAAAGTCCAAAACATGTTCCTTTTAAGTATTTTAAAATTCTTTTCACAGCATTAAGATGTGATTCTTTTGGATTGGCTTGAAAACGAGCACACACACACATACAGATTGCATAATGTCAGGCCTACTTGCAGTAAGATACAACAAAGAACCTATCATGCCTCTAAACATAGTTTGATTTGCCTCTATTCCTGATTCATCTTTGTCTAAGTAGTAGGAGGTTCCCATAGGAGTACTTGCTTCCTTAGCAGTATCCATTCCAAATTTTTTAAGTACTTATTTACAGTAATTAGATTGAGAAATGAAAGTTCCATTTCCCATTTTCTTAATTTGTAGACCCAAAAAGAATGTCAATTCTCCCATCATTGACATTTCAAATTCTCCCTGCATTATGCTTGCAAAGCCTTTACATAATGAACTAACAGTAGACCGAAATATTATGTCGTCTACATAAATCTGAAATAGCAAAATATGCTCATTTACTCTTTCAATAAATAGAGTTAAATCAATTTTACCTCTTTCAAAATAATTTTCTAACAAAAATGTACTTAATCGTTCATACCAAGATCTAGGTGCTTGTTTTAATCCATACAATGCTTTCTTTAATTTATAAATGTGATTAGGAAACTTATAGTCTTCAAATCCAGGTGGTTGTTCAACATACACATTTTCTTTTATAAATTCATTTAAGAAAGCACTTTTGACATCCATCTGATATAGTTTAAATTTCATGAGAGAAGCATAGGCAAGAAGTAAACGTATAGCTTCTAACCTGGCAACTGGAGCATATGTCTCATCATAGTCTATACCTTCTTCTTGTTTGTATCCCTTTGCTATAAGTCTGGCTTTGTTTTTAGTGATGTTTCCATCTTCATCCAGCTTGTTTCTGAACACCCATTTTGTTCCTATGACTTAGTGTGAATCATCCCTAGGAATGAGTTCCCAAACTTCATTTCTTTCAAATTGATTCAGCTCTTCTTGCATTGCTATACACCATTGATCATCTTGAAGAGCTTCTTCTACACTTTTTGGTTCTATCTGTGAAACAAAAGCAACAGTCATACAAAAATTTGACATATTTCTAGTAACTACTCCCTTTGATATATCTCTAATGACATTTTCCAAAGACAGTCCTTTAGGTGATTTCCAGCTTTTGGCAAGATCTTCAGGTTCAATCAATGGGTTCTTATTTAGGTACATCTCATCAAGAGCTTCTTTAAAATATTCTTCATCACCTGCATTTGTTTTATTTGACTCAAGAGGGTTCTCCTCAAGGTCCACCATTTCATCAAAAACAACATGCACAGATTCTTCCACATTCAAGGTTCTTCTATTGAAAATTCTGTAGGCTTTACTAGTTAATGAATATCCTAAGAAAATAGCTTCATCGGCTTTAGAATCAAATTTACCCAAATTTTCTTTTCCGTTATTTAGAACAAAGCATTTGCATCCAAATATTTTTAAACGTGCTACATTAGGCTTTCTTCCTTTAAATAATTCATAGGGGGTAATTTTTAAAATTGGTCTAATGAGCATTCTATTTAATACATAACATGTTGTGCTCACAGCATCAGTCCAAAAATATTTAGGCACATCATATTCGTTCAACATTGTGCGAGCTAATTCTTCTAAAGATCTATTTTTCCTTTCTACAACTCCATTTTGTTGAGGAGTTCTAGGTGCAGAAAAATTATGCATAATTATGTTTTCTTCACAAAAGTTTTCAAACAATTCATTTTGAAATTCTCCACCATGATCACTTCTCAAAACTTTAATTTTCAAATCTTTTTCATTTTGAACTACTTTTGCAAATTTCTTAAAAGCTTTAAAAGCTTCACTTTTTAGTGTGAGAAAGAAGGTCCATGTATATCTTGAGTAATCATCAACAATAACAAGAGCATAATAATTTCCTCCAAAACTTTTTGTCCTTGAAGGACCAAACAAATCCATAAGCAAAAGTTCTAAAGATTTTGATGTAGAAATCACATTTTTTGAATGAAATGAAGATTTTACTTGTTTTCCTTTTTGACATGCATCACATAGTTTATCTTTCTCAAACTTTATTTTTGGCAATCCAATTACTAATTCTTTGGAAATCAGTTTGTTTAATTGTTGCATGTTAATATGAGCAGCTCGTTTATGCCATAACCAAGGATTTTCTTCTTTAACAACCAAACAAGTTATATCACTAGATGATGCAGTATCAAGATCAATCAAGTAAATGTTATTGTGTCTCATACCTTTTAAGGTTACTTCTTTTGAGTCCTTTTGATGAATAATGCAGTAGTCACTCTCAAATATTACTTTGAGTCCTTTATCACATGATTGTGCTTTAGTCCTTCCACATACAGTACATCCTTGATCTTCAAAGTATTTCCTCCACCTACATCACCTGTTCCAAGTATTTTTCCCTTGTTGTTATCCCCATAAGTGACAAATCATTGTTCCTTTCTTTTAAAGTTCTTAAACTTCTTTTTGTCTCCAGTAATGTGTCTTGAACAACCACTATCAAGATACTACATTGATCTCCTGGATTTAGAAGTCATCTGCAAAATAAGGAAACAATTCATTTAGGTCCCCAACAACTTGTTTGGGTCCTTAGGGTTAGAATAAAAATATCTACTTATGAACAGGCACTCAATGATACTTCCCATTAGGAACACCAAAATGTTTAATATTGCATTTGTTTGAAGTATGACCCTTTTTCATGCAATAAAAACATGTAGCAGTACATGCATATGTATTCATAAAACGAGATGTTCCTTTTTCTACCCAAACTCTACGAGTTCTCTAAGTTTTATTTTTAAAATTATGATTATGAGCATGCTTGGTCTTATTTGGATTTTTCTTGAGATTAACCTTTTCACAGTTTTTCTTTTCTAAGGCATCTTCAAGATTTTTTTTCAAAATACATATATCAAACATGTAACTTTTTCATGAAGCACATTCAGCAGTTTCTTTTTCTTTATTTTCTAATATTGAAATTTTATTTTTCAAAAATTCTTCTTTTTCAAGAGATTTTTCAAATTTACTTTGCAAATCTTTAAAATCAGTTTTTAACTTTTTATGAGCAGTATCCAATTTACTGGATTTAACGAGTAATTGTTGAAAAGCATTATACAAGTCATCATAGTCATTTTCATTGCAAGTAGAATTTACCTCACTATCAGAATCATCATGATTAGCCATCAAACATAGATTTGCTTTTTCATTTTCAGAATCGCTAGAATTTGATGTGCTTGAGGCATTGTCTTCCCATGCTATGTACGCCTTCTTTTTAAAGAATTTTCTACCCTTCTTTTCTTCACCTTTCTTTGAATTTGGGCAATCAGCCTTGACGTGTCCAGATTCTCCACATCCGTAGCATTTGAAATATGGATGATCCTTGATTATCCTTCTTGTTGTTCTTGAATTGATTTTTACCTTTGGCCTTCACAAATTTTGTAAACTTCTTAATCATAAGACTAAGATTTTCATCGTCATCCAAATCTTCTTCTTCCTTTTGCTTTTTGCCTTTAACCACTTCAGTTTTAAAGGCTATGTTCTTCTTTCGTCCAATATCTTCTTCTTCATTTAGTCTGCCCAGTTCAAGCTCATGTTCTCTCAGCTTTCCAAATAGAGCCGCCATCGTCATTGTCACAAGATTTTGCGACTCCTTGATGGTTGTCACCTTTGGCTGTCAAGTCCTGTTCAAGGATTTAAGAATTTTTATATTTAATTCATCAGTGTCAAAAGTTTTAACTAGACCTGTGAGATGATTGACGATATGTGTGAATTGTTTCTACACATCGTAGATAGTTTCTCCTTGTTGCATCCGAAACATTTCGTATTCTTGAATCAAAGAGTTCTTGCGTGCCCTTTTGACATCGTTTGTTCTTTGATGGGTCACACGCAATATTTCCCACATCTCTTGTGCACTGGTGCAAACTGAGATCCTGTAAAACTCATCTAGGGTTAAGGCAGATGAAATTATATTTCTAGCTTTTACATCATACTGGACTCGTCTATTTTCGTCTGCTGTCCATTGCGATGATGGCTTTGGTTCCTGCACATCATTTACAATATTAACAGGAACAAATGGACCATTTAAAACAACATCCCATATACCTCTATCAATAGATTCCAGAAAAATTTGCATCCTAACTTTCCAGAAAGGATAGTTTTCACCAATAAATAGAGGAGGTCTGTTGATAGACGCACCTTCAGCAAAGATTTGATTTTGTCCAACTATTTTCAAAAATTTGAATAACTATCAAAGCAAGCTCTGATACCAATTGTTGGTATCGTGCAGCGGAATGTTTAAGCATTTGGACAAAAAACCAAGATGGGGGATCAATTGGTTTTAAGTAATAAAATTAATATTTTAAAATTTTTCCAAAATTTATCAATTAAATCAAGTATTAATTTCTTTAAACACAATAATAGATGAAATAAAGAGATAGAGAAGAAGATTGAACACAAGTATTTATACTGGTTCGGATCAAAAGACCCTACGTCCAGTTGTTAATATCTCAAAAATGAGATTAAATAAATCACTAACAAATAACAGATTTACAATCAGATAGTAAAAGAGTAAGGAAAGAAAACACCTCTCTTGAACACACAAGAGATGAACACCTTTCTCTGAATCACACAGAGAACCTTGACCGTAGCTTTCCTAGCAACAGTAGCAACACTCAATCTCCTAGAACAGGAAAAGTTATCGCTCTACCCACACTAGGTTTTTCAAAGCTTCTTTTGAGAACACTCAGAGAACTCTCTTGCAGTCACAACACTAGCACTCTAGCTTCTCAAAAAGGTAAGTGAGAAGTAACTCTAATGTTCCTTAAATAGGGGTTCAAGAAATTAGGTCAAAAAGCTGAACAGTCGCGCCCAACTGACCAGGATAATCGATTATCACTAGTGATAATCGATTATTCCAGTGTGTTTTATGAAAAACAAATTTTTGAGCAGATAATCGATTATTCTAGTGCTTTCTTGAAAAAAAATGGTTCAACTCAGGATAATCGATTATCCTAAGTGATAATCGATTATCACTTTGATTTTTCGAGAAATACCAAAATTTTCTGGTACAATATTGATTCTAACTAATCTAATTACACTTTACAAGATAGCTTTAAACACAACAACACATGTTCTTCATATTGACTTCCATATGGCTTTCAGGCTTCTTTTATCATCATCAAAATCTTGCTTCAGCATTTAGACTTGTATTGCTTTTGCCAACATAATAGAAGCCTTTAAGGCATTTAATGCAGTGTGCTATGATGTGGAAAAGTACTAGCTTAAGTGGTTGAGAGTACTTGATTTTGTGAGAGGACTTGTGTTCTAGTCCTATGTATGCCAATTGTGTGTTATTTAATTTATTATTTTAATGATATATTTGAATGTAAGTCATGATAATGTAATCCTAAAATTACAGGAGTTATCACGAAATATGCTTGGTTGAATTGGTTGTGCATTGATGTGGTAATTGAATGGTTGTGGGTTCAAACCTTGCGAAGAACAAAACTATATTTCCTTTTTGGCTAAATTTTTCTTTTTGCATGGTAATGAAGGGGCATAGAAACCCTAGCTGCAAAAGTGGCAGCCAAGAAAGGTAGAGAATGGCCATAATTGACTTTGAATAGCAATTAACCTTAGGATTAAAATTGATTTTCGTTTTTGGACCATTAACAGTCATTAAGGAGTAATTAAGAGTTAGTAAAATTGGCCAGAGTGAGGGAAAATAGGAATGCAGTTGAGAGTACTGGCAATAATGGATTGCAGATAAGTCATTGGCGTTTTGGGAGAGGTAGAGTGGTGTTTTTTGTGAAGAAGAAAAGGGAAACTCTTGGACATCATAAGGACAAGAGCTAGAGGACCAATTGGAGCGCGAATTCTAGGTAAGGGGAGTTGTTTATGGATGTTTTTAATCGTGTTCAATATATTGTATGAACCCTTTTTCTGGTTGCGATGTTTTTTGCATAATTTTGGGTTTTTGCCCAGAAACCGCCTGGCGGGCATGGATATGCCGCCAGGCGACACACCAGTTTTACCCAATGCTGGGCTCTACAATGAACTGCCTGGCGGCGAGACTGAACCGCCAAGCGATGCGTGTTGTTTTGTCACTGTTCGATTGCAATTTTGGGTAATTCCTGTTGTACTGATTATTATTAACTCCTATATCTGTGGGGATTGTAAAAGACCATGATATTTTTGCTGTTAATGTGGTTTTGAATTACCGTTGGGAATGGAAATGAAATGGATTATGAATCAAATGTGGGAATGCAACGAATGTTTTGTCTTGGCATATAATGAGGTATGTGAGAATCTTATGGTACATAATGGGTAATAAGATCAGGAGAGAGTCAAATAGATCATGTAAGAAGTGTGGTATTCTGTTAAAAATTGGATGGTGGATTGAATTCTGGGAATTTAATGTTATTCGCAGGTTCAGAAATATAGGATTTGTACCCATGATCTGATGCACCGCCTGACGACTTCTTATTGGCCGCCAGGCGATAACGAGAAACAATGAGTGTTTTGGAAGTTTGTGAGATGGATGAGAGGGAGCAGTTGTTGTGGAAATTGAGTTGAAAGGAAGTTAGGTACAACCAAGAGATTACAATACTTGAATGGGGGTCATGATAAACAAGGAAATGCATGGAGTGAGGTGAAGTGCTTATGGCAAAGTGAATTAGAATTGGTAAGGAATTATTTGTAAGGGTCTAAGAGCTGGAATAGAGAATTGAGAAGAAGGAAGGATAACTAAGTTGGAAATATGGGTTCTGGTGCGTGGGGAGTAGGTGAAATTAGGCATAGTAGTTGAGTGATCAAAGGGTGTATAAACAATTGGCTAAGTACATGATTGCTTGCTAATGAGCTAAATTGAGTATAAGAATTGAGTAAGGGTTGTTTTTGATAAAATTTGATTAAGACATGGTACAATTATGAAATGGTGAGTGAATTACATAGATTGGAATGCTTAAATGGTGAATGTGAGGTATAGGAAATCAAATTAGGTTTAGTGGAGGGATAATTAGAATCCGCTTTTGATATAATCAGTGCCTTTTATTTTGGAGATAATTTCGTATTGGGGAACAAAACATTTTTTTGGGGGGCCAAAACCAGCAGGATGCACTACTGTCATGGAACCTGGTGGCTCGAGCAGGTGCGCCAGGCGATAGACTTAGCATGAGAGACCCCTGCAACGCGTGGCGCCTAGCAGCTGGGGATGTCTCGCCAGGCGACAGACCCTGAAACAGTGGGTCTGTCTAGAGCGTGGCGCCTGGCGACGAGGCATGTACCGCCAGGCGGTCTGGGCAGATTTCGTCTGGCGGCGCCTAGGATGCGTCAGACGATAATTCTGTTGTCAATGGACTGTGTGTGTGTGTGTTATTTTAAGCAATGATGCTATACTTGGATCAGGGGATGCTGTGCCATAAGCGGGTAGGTTCATGGATGGTGGTGAACATGTGATGATATGAGCGGGTAGGTTCATATGCATTTACTCTCGTGTGGGGATACGAGCAAGATAGGTTTGTATGTTCCGTGCTCACACTTGAGAGATGCTGCGTGCGTGGAGGTTTATAGAGCAGGACTACAAGCGGGAAGGTTCGTAGAGGCAGGACCACGAGCGGGCAGGTTCGTGTGAGCATCATATTCCTGAGTCCAAGGCTAACTATTTGTGTGACTAAAGGTTGAAAAACCTTGGGGATTACGGTCTTGGCCAAGAACTAATTAGGAAGATTAAGATGGGTGTATTACTTATCTTTTGTTATTGTAATTGTTATTTCTAATTTTTATCAGCTCACCCTTTCTGTTTGTGATTGGCGATGATCGTGTGATTCGTTACACGAGAGCACATGATGATACATGTGATGCTGTGGATGCGCAGACGATGAAGTGATGGCTAGCTTAGGATTAGAGCTAGGGGATTTTACTTTGCTTTTATTTATGTTAATGGAATTTGGAAATTGTAATGATGTTACTACTACTATTTTATAAATTTTGGCGCGTTGTTTAAACATTTTAAATTTTCCCACGTTTGGAAATAATAATATTTCGTCGATTGAATTTCTTTTTATATTTTTATTTATTTTAATTAAGTAAAATTCTTTAGGGATGTTACAACTTCACCTGTAATGTCGTCCTCCACCATAACGACTTGGCCTTAATTTGCAAAAAAAAATAAAAAATCAACAGACTCATTTTTAAAAATTTGAGTTCAAATGGACCTCAAAATACAAAAAAGGCAAAGTAAGAAGATTTGAACGATGTCACGTCTCTATTCATCCTTACATGATGAATTCTGGTTAATTGTCTCTGTGCGATATTTTGTACAATTACCCCGATACTAGATTGATATTGGGGTTTGTTGAGAGATGACACCCTAAGACAAACATTTTTCATCTCCTTATTGGTGAGCTAACCATCTCTCTAGATGACGTGTAGTCGTTGTTACATCTTCCTATTATAGGAGAGTTTTTCCCAAATGGATCACTTGATTTTGAAGATGCAATAGAGACTCTCATGAGACTTTTAGGTGTACCGACCTATGGCTATAGAAGAGCTGCAACATTGTCGTGGTTCTCAGGTTAGACTTAGTTGAATGAGAGACTTGTATGTATTACAACTGTTGTGAAAACCAGCTGTGGGAGTTTGTTGCGCGAGCGTATCTATTGCACCTTATTTGATGCACTACTTTTGCTGATAAAAGCGTCACATTCGTCCGTTTGTCGTACCTGGAGTTGTTTAGAGATGTTTAGAGATCTGCCTTCATGTGGTAGATACGCTTAGGGAGTTGATGCTCTTGTCCACCTGTACGAGCAGCTTGGAGATGCTAGCTTTGCAATAACAAAGCAATTATTTGGATATCTACCTCTTTTACAAGTACCAATATATCTTTCAATTTTATTTCTTTTGTTGTTCTATTACTAAAATTCTATTAACTTTTTTGTACAGTTGGATATATGAGTGCTTCCCTAATTTGGGAAGGAAGCAATTCCTAGGTATGTACGATGAGATTGAACCTCGTGCTACACATTTTGTGACTAGACAAGTGACTTCCAGCCTACATGAGGTTAGAGCCTAGTTAGATGCCCTAACATATGATGGAATGATTTGGTGCCCATATGGATCACATAGAACTACTCGACCCCATATGACAGTTTCTATGTTTTCTGGCTTCATTAGGGTCGGTAACACGGTGCCAGAACATGTGTTGCACCAATTTTGGATATATGCAGCCTATCCCACAATCGCCACATGCACTTCCTGATGTTGACTTGTCCACAATTGTGAAGATATATGAAGCCATTGCATTGGGACATAATAAAGTTATGTTAAATTGATGAAGATATGAAGACTTGAAGGTTCATATGTTGATCAAACTTGGAGTGTGTGTTGAATCTAAGTTTCACATGAAGAACATAAAGCTTGAAGATTGGTGCTCATAGTGTAGACCATTTCACATTGTATAGGGTCTTATTGGTGTCTTTTAACCTGTTAAATGTGTTTTTAACAAGTTAAATAGTTTACTACAGTATTTTTATTTGATACATATTCAATCAGTTGAATTATTTTTTAATCGGTTGATTTCACTTAAGTTAAGTGAAATCAACAGATTGAATGTTCAATATGCTAATTGTAAGACCCGTAGAATTTAATTAATTAAATAATTAATTAATTAATAAATACGGGAGGGGTAATAATTATGACATTAAATTATGGTTGGTATGACATGGAAAAGTGCTAGCTCATGTGGTTGAGAGCACTTTGAGAGGACTTGGGTTCGAGTTGTATGTATGCTAACTTTTGATGTTATGGTTTTGTTATTTAAATTTATGAAAACATGTTCTTGTATATTATGATAATTGAATTGTGATTCCTAGCAAGAAATATGAATTGGTTAAATGGTTTGATATAGACTTGGTGATTACATGGTTGTGGGTTCAAGCCTTGGAGAGCTTACATTAAACTTTATATTTTTGGCATTTTTGGTTTTGACGTGAATATGGAAAGGTGGGAAGGAAACCTAAGTGAGTGGGCAGCCAAAGGAGGCTGGAAGGGCAGCCATAGGGAAGGATTGAATGGCACATTATGTCTTATTCAATGCCATTTTCGTTTTGGTAATTAATCACTTAGTCTAGGCACACTTTAAAAAGGAAAATTAGGTTAAAGGCTAAGGTTTGACAAGCTGGGAAACTATACCTAAAGAGAGAGCGAAAATCTGAGAGAGTGTGAGAGGTTCTGGTGTGATTTTGAGTTGCTGAATAGTGAGGAAGCAAGGAAGGTGGGTGATCAAGGGAAAATCTTACAAATTGTCAAGCTTAAGCGAAGGAGAACCAGGTTAGGGGAGCTGAACCTCGTCTTGTATTGTTTATTGCATAATTATATGATTGGAAGTATGTGTGTTTTGCTTAATTTGTATTATCGGATTGAAAATGTTGAGTTCTGGAAATTTTCCAGAAACCGCCTGGCGGGCTGTTCATAACCGCCTGGCGGTACATACCCGACCGCCAGGCGACGCATGTTAATTTCCCTAATTCTGGAATTCTAGTATGAACTGCCTGGCGGTGATGAACAAACGCCAGGCGACGCAAGTAAATGTTAGCGGTTTTGGGATATTCGGGGTTCAAGGGTGAGTATAACTGAATGAAAATGTAGTGGTAAGTGTTAGGGGGTGATACGGCAGGTGTTTTAATGATTTGTAGTGTAATTGAAGTTAGTAATTGATGGAACAGTGTACATGAACTCTAGGGTTGAACGTTGGGATACCAATAGTTATAATTCAAAATTGGATACTGGTGAATTGCATGGGATTAATTGATCATTATATTTGAGTCTGAATTGTCCTGAATGTGTTGGAATATGAGCGGAGATTGAGGGAGATTTGCATAGAAGGCAAATGGTGAAGTTAGAGGTGCTGCGAAGAATCTGGAGATACCCAGATGGTATGCACCGCCTGGCGGCACGGGGTTTGCCGCCAGGCGTCGACGCAAACATTATAACCAGGTTTGATGAAACAAATGTTGAAGAGCTGGGGGTTTGTTCTGGAAGGAATTGGTTCAGTATGGTGAAATTAGGGTTGGGAAATCCATGGGTCATGAGTTGTTTTCTACCCTGAATGTGGTCAAGTATGTTGGGTAGGTTTTATGAATTAACGAGCTCAAGAAAGGCTTGAGATGTTGAACTAATTTTTCTGATATGGGTATTAGTAATTTGGTTAGCTTGGGTTCATGATACTGCTTGAAATAAAGTCTTAGAATAGGGACAGTTGGAATTGATAACATAATTGGTTGTTGTGGTTGGCCTGAGTCTTAGGAAATAATGGGTTATGGGTGTATGTTGTATATTTGGTACCAGAAATCTAGTAGTGTTGAGGAAGAAATTTGAGATAGAGAACATAAACCAGAAGGGATGACTGTACTGTTACGGCGCCTGGTGGGAGGGAACGATTCCGCCAGGCGATAGAAGGAAGACAGTGAGTGCCTGTTATTGTAGCACCTGGCGAAAGGGCCTGTGGCGCCAGGCGATGTTCAACCAATAGGAAGCCACTGTTACGGAGGTGCCTGCCGGTGGGAGTAATACCACCAGGCGGTACCTGGAGCGAGTTGAGTATTTGAGGCGTTGTGCGCCTGGCGGTACGCGACACCCGCCGGCGGTCTGGGAGCTGGTAGCACCTGGCGGCACGTGTCCCCCGCCAGGCGATTTATATTGCTGCAGCTTTAAGTTTTATTTATGAAATTGTGATCTACAGTGCGTCTAGTGATACTTTAAGGGTGAGATTGCTGGTGTTCCTTGAGTTGTGGCTCGGAACGTATCCCTTGAGTTGTGGCTCGGGATAGGGGTTAAGCACGTGGTATTCCTTGAGTTGTGGCTCGGAATAACATCTCTTGAGTTGTGGCTCGGGATGGCGGATGGACACGAGGAACCCTTGAGTTGTGGCTCGGGTTGGCGAGTGTTGCCGGTGTGAGTGTGCTGGTTGTGGCCAGTACGTATGGGTCCAGATAGATTGCCCTCCTCAGTTGTTGGCTGATGAGTTTGGTAGTCTTTGGACGATACGGACTATGTTCGTATATGGGAACTCTACCTGGCGTTGCGGTGTATGATCCGTAGCATGTTTTCCTGCACGTGCTCTATCGGTTGTGGGCGATAGGTATGGCAGCAAGTCACCTTGAAGTAATCCTTAGGCGATGTAGAACACGAATAAACGTATTGGGGATCGGATTAAGGGAATAAAAATATAGGGCAATGTGGAAAGTTAAAGTGAAGTGCTGTGATATATATGCATTTTGATATATATATATATATATATATATATATATATATATATATATATATATATATATATATGTGATTTATCTGCTAAGCTCACCCTATCTGCGTGTGTGTGGCGATGATCGTGTACGCGGTACACGGGAGCAGATGTTGGTGATGCAGGTGGCTCTGGTGCAGCTTAGTCGCGGAGAGGGGATTGACTTGGGAATCTCTTATATGTATCTAGTGTTTTTGAAAACATTTGTAAACCCTGATGGGTGACTTGATAACATTGTGGTTTTAGTTTTGTAATGGACGTTCTAAAAATTTATCCGCTCATTTAATAAAGCTTTGAATGTTCCCGCGTTTTGGGAAAATGAGGTATTATTAACCGCGCTGTTTTATTTATTCCATTTATTTATTTATAAATTTGTAATATCCTGACGGGATGTTACACTAATAGATTGGCTATAAGTTTTGATTTTTTAGAGAGAGACGTAACACTTGCCATTTTGAGCGCAAAATCATTCAATATTCTGGGAAAAATTGTCTCTCTTTGGAACATACAAAAGTTCAACTATTGGTGATTGGTGATTGATCTTTGATCTTTCTTGGAGCAATTTTGTTTGGTTTAGGAACTTGGAGAAAGAGGTTTGGTTGCCTAGATAGAGCCTTCATTTAGGTTTGATCTTTCTCAGGTTTTTAGGTGTTGCTTGGTGGTTTTCCAAATCTGCAAGTGTGATCTTGTTGTGCTTGTTGAGATTCTTGTGAGATTCATGAGTCTTGGTTGTGTTTTTGCTTATTTTGAAAGTGTAATCTTGTGAGTTTTGTAAATCTTTTGAAATAGTGCAAATCAGGCTTGGGTTGCCTTGACAAAGTAGATGTAGCTCGGATTTGAGGGAACCAGTATAAAAACTTTGTGTCCTTGTGATTTACTATATCCATTCTCTCTTATGTTTTAAAGTTTCAAGAAATTTGAATCATCCAATCTTTAACTGTTCTTGAGTGTTTTGGCTCAACCTAAGGCTTGGCTCATATCTCTAGTGCTTATTTGAATCAATCTTGATAAGTCTTTCAAGTTGTTTTTGAGTTAAGCTGCAATTTAGAAATTCTGCAGAATTTCCAGTATTTCAATTGACTGTTTTAATATTTTGATCTGTTGATTTATACTGCACTGTTAACTATCTAAAGAAATCAACATGTTATCCCTATTTTTAATCGATTAAAAGTGTGTGATCCAGTAATTGCATTTTCATCTCGTGGTTGATCTGATTCAATTTAAAGAATTTTGAAGTTTTCAAAAGTAACCAAAGTTTTATAAAGCCAGTTCAACCCCCATTTTTGGCAAATTACTCATTTCAATACTTACAGATGGTATCTAGAACAAGGTTCTTGAAAATTACTCAAGTTGATCCTAAAACTATTTTGAACTATTTTGAAATGGCTAAAAACAAGCTTCCTTTTACAAAATGTGCCTCTATACATAGGCTATGTTTAGTGGTGTTAATTACCAGTTTTGGAAAATTTCAATAAAAATTATCATTGAATCAATTGACCAAGGTATTTGGGATGCAATTTTGAATGGACCTTACACTCCTAAACATGTTGTTAATATAAGCAAGTTGATAAGCAAGTTGATAAGCCTTGGAATGAATGGACAGAGGAGGAAAAAGGCGTGCTCAATATGATTGTACAACAAAGAACATTCTCACATCTTCATTGAGGTGTTTTAAGTTTTGAAAAGTAACCAAAGTTTTATAAAGTCAATTCAACCTCTTTTTTGGAAAATTACCCATTTCAATACTTACAAGCAATATATTTGCAAGTTTCAATTGACTTTTAGTCATATCAACATGCAACGATTGTTCGTTGGACTTTAACCAACTAATAAAAGGGTGACCAACTATAGTATGTGACAAATCATGATTATGGTAACCAAATATTACCTCCAACACCCAACCCTCCCTTTTAGAAATGGATTTTCCTATCAATTTTAAAGGACAATCACATTTTCTTTTGCTAGATATACTAAGCTCCGCATCATATTTGTATTTCCTGTATTTTCCATCCCTTTCACATCCTAATAATACATACGCATTTCTTTCAGGTTGCTCATTATATTTATCAGATATTAGAATAACAATGAAACCAAGATCATAAGCAACCCCTTGAACCACTTAATTAAATCTTCACGTGTGGGGAAAATCTCATCAGTTGTAAAGTTAAGTGTATAATCTCCTTCGCACATATCATTAATAAAAGAAGATAAGTCTGACACAAAACTCGAATTTACTTGTGAATCCAAAAAACTCAAATGAAAATCTTCCATAATTATAATCACCTACCAAAATACAATAATCACACAAAACTTTAATTAACAAAAAGCACAAAATATATAAAAACTAAATTCATAAATTTTAAAAATTAGTAATGTTTTTAAGAAAATTAAAAAAAAATTAATAAGTCAATGTTTTTAATACCAAGAAAAACATATTTCAAATGTAAAAAAAAAGTTAAATAAATAGATAAAATAATTACCAAAAATGCACTTCCTCAACAATAAATTTAAAAAACAATTTAAAAAAAATTAACTAAATACCGAATGTCGACATCTGATCCACAACTAAAATGACATATGTTTCCATAGTGCAGCGGATGTCGACATCTGGTTAATATGCGTACTGGATGTCAACATTCATAATTTAGTTAATTAGTTTTTTATTTAAAATACCCTAAATCCTAATTAACCATTTACTAACACTTTTAAATAATCATAATAAAATTATAAAAATATTAAATAAATAAAAATATAATTACGAAAAAAATAAGACTATAAATTAAATAAACAATTTTAAAAAATGAAAAGTTGCATATCAGAAATCGACATCTGATTCATGTCTAAACTGGATGTCGACATTCGATACACTACCCTAGCTAGTACATTGTTTTATACCGAAAATCAAGTGCCGGTGTTTATTCTATTATCAAACGAATGTCGATGTCCATTTTAGGGGAATACCAAATGTATATATTTATGATCGGGTGTATCTGGTTGTCCAAATCCCTTTATTATGTAAACCGGATGTTGACATTTGGTGTTGAGTGAAATATTTTATGAATGAAATCCCTATGTATCAGAATTCAACAAAGAATATAATGATCAACAAAGCGCAACAAACAAATAACACAATATAAAATACGTGTGCAATCAAAATCAAACTTGTTACCTGTAAAGATGCGAATGATGCATAACAATGAGAAATAGAAAATTAAGAGTGAGAATGGGGGACCACAACTTCCAACAAAGAGAGAGAGGACAACCTCTCTCTCTTTGCAATTGTTTCGGCGACACTCCACCACCACGCGAGCCCCTCTTCTTCTTCCACCAACGTTGTGCTGCCACCGTCGTGTTTTGCCTCCGGCCACGCTGCACCTCCATTTCGTGCACGACCATTTGCCCGTTTTCCCGCAACTGTCGCGCTGTGGTTCCTCCAAGGTAAATTTCCAACGCGTTTTTGTTTGGTTTTCCGTTTTGTATATGTTAATTTTCAATTTTAGTTATTGTGAGTTTTAATTTGCATTGAAATTGAAATTGTTTGGAGTGTGTTGATTAATTTTGTGAGAGAATTGAGTCTCAATTTAAGAGCACTGTGTCTTGAAATGTAGAGCATTAAGTCTGAATTTAAGAGAATTTTAAGAACACTAAAATTAAATAGGTAATATATTATGTTAAGAAAATTGTGTTTTTTGCTTTTATTTGTTAGTTATTACTTTTTCTTGTGTTTTTTGTTATCTCTTGTAGCTCTCGAACGCGTTGAATTGCATCATCTTCCATTGTCATATGCTTTTTACGCTCTCAGATTCCTAATTCTAATATTTTCCTATGATGCCAATATGTTGTTTGCTTTATATATGTGATTAATTATTTGTTAAAATATGTTGTTTGCTTTTCTTATATGTGAGTTAACCTTAGTTTTCCATTTGAGATTCAATACGAAAATTATATATTGTCCCCAAGTTTTCATTTTGAAGAAGTTATATATTTTTTAAAATTAATATAAGCGGATACAATACTAAAATTTAAATGTATTGAATCTTGAATTGTCCGATTAGACAGTTTAAGAAGATTAATCACTTTCTAATAGTTTATTAGTGCATATATATATATATATATATATATATATATATATATATATATATATATATATATATATATATATATATATATTAAAATACATATCTTAAAATTCATGAATATTTGTCAATTGTTTTTTGTATTGATCTTCGGGTGCATATTTGATTGTGGTTTATAATCACTTTCATTTCGTGTATCCTGAAGGCCAATGCGAAATGCTGGCAAAATTTTGTGAAATTGAAGATATGTATTTTAAAAGTAATATGTACCAATAAAATAAAGAAAGTGAATCTTCTTAAATGGGATAGGGTCACACCTTGATTACGACATGAACATTGATTCAAAGATTACTGAAATTGTTCACGCAATTTCAGTATGGATCGAGATTGGATTAATTTACCATGTATCAGCGTTGAGTATGAGAATGGAGTAGAAGAATTTATTAAATTTGTGCAATGTTATGAGGGGAGAAGTGATGATGAGGTGAAGTTCAAATGTCCTTGTGTCAACTGTTTGAATGGGAGAAAATTGAATGCAACTCAAGTTAGGGAACATCTTATTTGTGATGGTTTCCTGAGAAGTTATACAATATAGACATGGCATGGCGAATTAATAAACATTACAACTATTTCTCGAACTGAACATGTTGTGCATTCCACCATGAAAGAGCGACGACAAAAGCGATGTGAAGAGCGAGTAGAAGAAGACAATATAGAGGACATGATACGGGATGTTGGCATAGAAGCTTTTGCACAAGCGCATGTGTATGAGACATTGTCTGTTGATGCAGAAACTCTGTTGTATGTCGGTTCAACTAAGTTCACGGGATTATCAGCGATTTTAAGACTTATGAATTTGAAAGCAACTAATGGTTGGACAGATAAAAGCTTCACAGAATTACTCGTGGTCTTGAATGAAATGCTTCCCGAGGGAAATACTCTACCCACTCAAAACTATGACGCCAAGAAAATTCTTTGTCCGATGGGTATGAAGTATAAAAGGATACACGCATGTCCTAATGATTGCATATTATACAGAAAAGAATTTGAAGATTTGAAAAAATGTCCAAAGTGTGGGTCATCACGGTACAAGCAGAAAAGAAATAGTGAAGATAGTGGTCAAACAGACAAGGAAGGATTTGCTTTGAAAGTAGTCTGGTACCTTCCAATCATGCCCAAACTTAAGCATTTGTTTGCAAATCCTAAAGACGCTAAAAACCTTTGATGGCATGCAATTGAGAGAAGATGTGACAGACTCCTTCGTCATCCAGTTGATTCAATTCAATGGAAAAATATTGATTAGGAGTTTTCCAAGTTCGATGAAGAATGTAGAAATATTCGTTTTGGCTTAGCTACCGATGGAATGAATCCATTTGGTAATTTAAGTACAAACCACAGTTGTTGGCCTGTTATATTATTCATTTACAACTTATCTCCTGGAAATGACATAGATGTATATCTCAATCCTCTAGTTGAAGACTTGAAGTTGTTGTGGATTGATAGTGTTGAGGTATTTGATGTTGTTGCTTCTGAAACTTTCATGATGCATGCAATGTTATTTTGCACCATTAATGACTTTCCAGCTTATGGTAATTTGTCGGGGTACAATGTCAAGGGTCATAAATCATATCCTATATGTGAAGAAAACACTGCATCTCATCAGTTGAAAAATGGAAGGAAGACCATGTATTTGCGCCATCGAAGGTTTTTACAAGTTAATCATCCTTATTGAAGGTTAAAGAAAGCATTCAATGGACATCAAGAGAATGACAATGCACCAACTCCATTAACTATCATTCAAATTCATGAAAAAGTTAATAAAGTACATCATGTATTTGGTAAAACATCCAAGAAGTCATCTGCATCGAGCCCTTGGAAGAAAAAATCAATATTCTTTGACCTTCCATATTGGTCGAAGTTACAAGTTAGGCATTGCATAGATGTCATGCATGTAGAGAAGAATGTGTGTGATAGCTTGATTGGTACATTACTTAAAATTCAGGGAAAGACAAAAGATGGAGTAAATGCTCGTTTGTATTTGGTTGAAATGAAGATCTGAGAAGACTTGGCACCAAGGGAGGTTGGTAGGCGTACTTATTTGCCTCA
The DNA here is from genome assembly GCF_037176805.1 of Vigna unguiculata. Taxonomy (NCBI): domain Eukaryota; kingdom Viridiplantae; phylum Streptophyta; class Magnoliopsida; order Fabales; family Fabaceae; genus Vigna; species Vigna unguiculata. Next base: position 29,004,456 of record NC_140800.1, on the reverse strand, counting down.
TGCATGTTACACTATGTCTAGACAAGAGAATATAAGTTTTTGCTTATGTTTAAAGAGTGTCAAGGTACCTCAAGGATACTCTTCAAATATTCAGAGTTTAGTGTTCATGCAAGATTTGAAGTTTGTTGGCTTAAAGTCTCACGATTGCCACATCTTAATGCAATAATTGTTACCTGTAGCTATTCGTGGAATTTTACCCAAAAATGTTAGACAAACTATAACGCGTTTGTGTGCATTCTTCTCTTCAATTTGTAACAAAGTCATTGATCCTTTAAAGTTAGATAAACTTCAAGCCGAGATTGTTATCATCTTGTGTCAGCTAGAGATGTTTTTCCCTCCATCATCTTTTGACATCATGGTACACTTACTTGTTCATCTGGTGAGAGAAATCAAGTTTTGTGGATCAGTATACTTAAGATGGATGTATCTCATTGAACGTTACATGAAGATTTTGAAAGGGTATGTGAAAAATCAATATCGTCCAGAAGTTTCAATGATTGAAAGGTATATTGCTGAAGAAAGTGTCGAGTTTTGTTCAGATTACATGGCAAAAGCAAAACCGATAGGAGTTCCTCATAGATCATGGTTGAATAGGTGTTCTATAAGTAACAGCATCCGAGGTGTGAGTGTGGTTACCAAAGATCGCAAAGAGTTGATGCAAGCACACCTATACATATTGAACAACACAGATGAGGTAATGCCTTACTTATCTGCACACAAAGTCATTGTGAAAGAGAACTATCCAAGACAATCAGAGAAATGACATTTGATGGAGCATAATAGAACATTCATGCCTTGGTTTAAATCCGAGGTTTTGAAAGATTCGCAATGTTCTGAGACTTTGATGTGGTTAGCGAATGGGTTGAAATTTGATGTCATCTATTGTACAGGTTATGAGATCAATAATTACACATTCTATATGAAGTCTCTGGATGATAAAAACACAGTACAAAATAGTGGAGTCAGTCTTGAAGTTGAGTCGCTACAATTTTCTACATATAAAGATCAAAATCTCGTAGTAGGATCAATGACATACTATGGTGTAATACAAGAGATATGGGAGGTTGATTATACCATGTTTATTATTCCACTGTTCAAATGTAAGTGGATTGACAATAAGAGTGGTGTCAAAATAGATGAATCAGGAATGACTCTAGTTGATTTTCGAAAGGTGGGTTATCGAGACGAGCCATTTATCATGGCACAACAAGCATCTCAGGTTTTCTATGTTAAAGATCTTGCGTCTGAACATTGGTTTGTCGCTCTTCATGGAAAAAAAAACATGTTCATCCTAATGAAGAGAATATGAGTGATCTTAATATTGTTGTCACCCACCCATTTAGAAGAATGATAAATGTTGATGAAATCCATCTAGTTGATGATGTACATGTAATTCGAGAAGATCACGATGAAGGAATATACATATGACCAATCAATAACTTTATGTATGAATTTGCAACTACACTTCTGAATCTGCACGGGAAATCTCTGAGAAAATTGTAAGATACAATTCTTGTCTAAATAGCTCGTTCATGTTTTATATTGTATTTTTTTTATAAATATTTTTGTTACATTGCAGGATTCTTTGGTTGAGCAGAGCTCCCAAGGAGGATTTATTCCAGAAGGTCGTCATGACATACTTGCTGCAGCAATTGGACGGCCTGAGCATCCTGGACGTGTGCATGGTGTTGGATCAGGAGTTGGTATACGCCAATTTTTTGGTTCCTCCTCTCATCAGTCTTCATGCAGTCATGATGCTGATTATGAAGAAAGAATGAAGGAAATGATCACTACGCAGGTGAGACAAGAACTTATGCGCCAATTTGAGCATTATGACATTCGTTCGCCAGTGGATCCTCTGCCAGAACTAGACCCATTTGTGCCTCCCACGGGTAAATTTGTTTTTTATAAGTTGTGAATTGAATAAATGATATTTAATAAAGTAATTGAATAACATCAATAAATCGTTGACTCTAACAGGTAGAAGCGGAAAGGGGCCCTTTTTGACTGTACAAGAATATGTGGAGTTCAAGAGTTGTTCAACTCCACCTAGGGATGACATGGATGACACTCATCCATGTCAGCTATATATTTGGGATGGTACAAAGAAGACACTAGTGGCTCGTGGAAAAGTATTTGAGGCAGCCACAATTCTTCATGGCATGGAGTTATTAAAGGATGATGTTAAGGTCACAGTAGAGGAGGTTCTTGTGCCGTTTGCTTTAGTTCTTGTGCCAACAGATGAGGTATATACTGTGGCTTTTGCATTCCAATGTTTCCTCGCCTGGCCTAGAGATTTGGTTGTTTCTGACCCCCCGGTACAGACTGTTAAATCCACCAATATACTAAATTTTTAAGTTTACATGTTTATTATATTCAAATTTAAATTATATTTCATTTCATCTGAAATTGCATCAATATAGGAAAATCCTCAACCAAAGAAAGATTCCTCTCTCTTTGGAAGATCCTCTTGGTGCATTACTACAACTTGCTCACATCATAGATGATAAGCCGATGCAGGTTCCTCGGGATTCTAACATTTTTGGGAGAGACCTTGAAATCCCACTTTACTTGCATTTCCAATATGTCTTGGAGCTTGCACAGGGACAAGAGGAACTCAATATTACCATTATTCAGTTATGGATTATGTAAGTCTTTTAGTCATTATATATAGTTATTTGATATATTTATCTATTTACTTATATCAAATCAATTTTATGTTTAGGTATCTGTTTGGTGTCACTGAAACTATGGGGTTGAATGATATATATGGGTTTATAGACCTCCAACTCACTCATGAAGGCAACAAGTTTGATGACATCCAAGCATATGTGACCAAATGCTTTCAACGCAGAAAAGAAATTTATTTTGTCCCTTATGTTGCTGGGTAAGTCATTTTTGTTAACTTATGAATATAATCAGACATTTTAATGCATAACAACGAATTTATTTTCTTATCAGGCGTCATTGGCATTTACTTGTGGTTTCCCTAAGGGAGAACCTTGCTGTGTGGTTTTGCTCTTTGCATCGCCCTCCCCCCAACCATCTTAGACAAGTGATAGATTGGTAAGAACCTCAATATAAATCTTATGAATATGACATGTTATATAAAAATATCCTAACTTATTCCTTATATCATAGTTCAATTGTTGCACATAACATGTTGTTAGGGAGATCAACGGCTAAGGCAAAATGTCTTGTATGGTGTTCCCTCTTGGTTTGATATTTCTATCCATATCTTTATAATTGTTTGCTTGATTTTCTTCCTTAATTAATTGTAATGTTGTTGATACAATGTAGTGTAATAGACAAACTGACTCATATGAGTGCGGTTATTATATAATGCAATGGATGACAACCGTTGTGTGCGCTCGTATTACAACAATTGGGAAACGATAATATATATTTGAATTAAAACGAATACTTTGCAATATTGCCTTTTTATATACTAACTTAACTTAATCTATTATTTTGTAGACATTCAAGAGTCCTACCGCAATTCCCACAAAATCCATAAAGTTTGGTAGGATAACATGTGCCAAATATATAATTGAAATGTACAATACTATTGATTAGGACATGTATTTGGATTGTAAATGATTTGTAATTGTCTTTTAAATGAATTTGAATTGTGGATGTGTTATAAAGTATTATGTTATGGTATGTGCTCGGTGCTGAACAAAATTTGCAGGTTTAAATGTGGGAATAACACCAAAACAGAAACTGTATTTTAAAAGAAAAATACTATATTAGGCCTCGATTCTTACCAGAACTGAGGCAAAAAGGCTATATATGGCCTCAGGTGAAACCAAAACCGAGGCCAAAAGATGGTCAAATTTTTTAACAAATTAAAAATTAATGGCACATATGGCTTCGGTTGCAAGTAACCCGAAGCAGAAGGCTAGATATATGGCTTCGGGTAGGCTTGAACCGAAGCAGAAAGGTGAAGATATATGGCTTCAGGTGCTTTCGAACCGAAGCAGAAGGGTGCTCTACGGCTTCGGTTCAAAATCGAGGCCAAAAGAGTTCTCCTTTTGGCCTCGTCCCAATATGTTTCGGTCTGGGAACCGGTGCAGAATATTAAAAACAACCGCTGCCAAAGTCCCTCCCTGCACTGGTGGTGGTGTAATTATAATTTGACACGTGACATTTTTTTAATTTAAAAAAAATTTAAAAAAAACTACAAGGTGACACGTGGCAAAACCCTATTTTGGTACGTGTCAGCTGTTTTATTAAGAAAAGAAATTAAAAATTAAAAAAAATCAAAAAAACTACGAGCTGACACGTAATACACATTTAACATCGTCAATGATACCCTAACGGAAAGTATCAAATTGGAACAAATTTTAAAAAAATAGGACCTAATTGAGATAATTTAGAAGTTGATGACCCAATTGAGATTTTGTAACGAAAACAGGGACTTTCCGTGTGATTAAACAAAAAAAAAATGTATCATGTGTATATCTATACAAAGAAGCTAGCTTGAAGAAAATGTTTATACCACAACTCATATACTAAGGTTCTTTTTTTTGCTTAGTTAAGTATCCACTGAAATATTCTTTTATTGTTGTCCATCTTATTGGTGAAGATAATATTTTTTTGTTGATTCATAGAAACTCAAAGAGAATTTATAATGTATTCAGTAATTATTATTAGAAGTTTTTATTGAACCACAACCCAGGGGTTTCTTCTTCATACCGATGTTGTTTTATGTTAAAATGTTTTTGGTGTCTCTAATGTCTTCCTTGTGTGTTTTTGTGCATCCCATATCTATATAGAAAAAATTTAATTTGAATTTTGCTTCCGTTGTTATTTGTTATTTTTTGTTATCTTCAACATTTCTGATTTAAATATATCTCATAATTTTTATAATCTTTAAGATATAATTAAAACTATATTTTAGTAATAATGAATAAAACTCTAAAGAAAAACCTGCACGATCCACAGGTAAAAATACTAGTTTGATTAAAAAAAAAAAAGAGAGATTGAGACTTCATGCTTTCATTTTCAATTCCATGATTAAAACTGTTGAATTGAACAGGAGCCTCTGAACATTGGATAGCACACTCATTTGGCAAGCAATTAGAGTAACACAGGTAAGAAAGAGGGGTGGCAGGTGCTGCAGAAGGAAACAAAAATATAAGAAATGGTGTGCGAAACAACTCACGCGGTTTACACAAGAATGGCACACGTGACCTGAACGAAGGTAAGAGTTGTGACTAATAGAATAATAGAGAAGCAGAGGGTGGTCCCAAAATTGAATAGAATAAGACATTGTTTACAATGAATAGAGAAAGGAAAGGCCAAACTTAAACCTGGTCAGAACATGTGCTGTAATTGTATGTTGTAAAAAAACAGAAATGGTGAATGCATGAATATCCCAAACAAACAGAAATGGTAAAAAAACATTGGTTTGTTAGCTTGACAAGGTATGGCATCTTGCTGGGGGTGTCTGCAAATGATGTCATGTTTTTCTTCAATAATGATCATGTAAGGTACACCCTCCAAAGCACTTTTTCTTAGGTTCAAAATAAGTAACATTAGGATCAAAATAAATTACCCCTCGTCAATTTAATTATTTATATCTTTTTTTTAAAAATGATTTTTTAACAACATAATTTTTTTATTTGAGATTTGACAATATATATATATATATATATATATATATATATATTTATTATATGTTACGACTTACATAATAATTTAAATATAACTTTAACCAATAATTATACTAATTTAATCAACAAAGTCTATTATTTAAACTAAAGTATTATGGTTTTGAAAAAGAAAAAAAATTGTAATGTATGTCCCCATCGTCTCCACTTATTCTTTTAGAATTGCACCTCAGCAAATGATTTTCGTTTAACCAAAAATTTGAATTATTTAATTTACTATTTCAACTTGATTAACTAGTCAATTTTCGATAAATTCACTATTTAATTTATGGTTAAATTAGTCTTTTGATCCCTTTATTTGTCATGAAATTTCAGTTTGATCCTCAAACTTTTCGTTGTCTCAATTTGGTCCTTATTTTTTAAAAAATGACTCAATTTAGTCTTCACCGTTAACTTTGACCAAATAATGTTAAAGTCAACGTCACGTGTCAATTTCTAGTTTTTTTTATTTTTTAAATATTTTTTAAATATTTTTTTTTTGACACGTGTCACTTCACAGTTGTGTCACGTGTCAAAGTGACTTAATTTGGTCCCTATATTTGTTTTTAGTTTCAATTTAGTCCCAATTTTTGTAAAAATAAAGCAATATTGTTCGTCCTAGAATTGACACTAAATTTACTTTTTTTATAAATTTTATGGTGATATTCTTACTAAAATTAATGTTTTTATTAAATATTTTTATAAATATTTTAAATTAACTTTAAATTCTACACAAAATATTAGACTTTGATTTTGTTTTGAACTTGAAATTTAGTTCCTAAACTTATGTGTGACAAGTTATTTGATTTTTAATTTTTACTAAGTTTGTATAATATGATACACTTGATGCCTTTATATATGATGACAAAATTATTAACTTTTGAAATTAAGTTTGGGGTTTAACTTTGTTTAATAATAAAACTAAAAAAAAAACTTATTTAAAAATATTTCTACAAATATTTAATAAAAACATCAATTTTATTAAGAATATCTTAAGTTGTATACAAATATTAAATTGAGTCTCAATCTAAGGAGGATAATATTGCTTCATTTTTACAAAAATTGAGACTAAATTGAAACTAAAAATAAATATAAGGATCAAATTGTATTACTTTGACACGTGGCACAATTGTAAAGTGACACGTGTCAAAAATAAAAAATAAAAAAAAAATTCATAAAAACCAGAAATTGACACATGGCGTTGACTTAACACCGTTTGGTCAAAGTTAACGGTGAAGACCAAATTGAGTCATTTTTAAGAAAATGAGAACCAAATTGAGACAACAAAAAACTTGAGGATCAAACTGAAATTTTATAATAGAGGGACAAAAAAGTAATTTAACCTTAATTTATTTAATAATATTTATAGAGTTTTCGCTACATTTTTGTAATGTTTGGATGTATTCCAATTAACACTTTGGTTCAAACACAAATTTAGGGAACATATATACTAATTTAGTCAAAATGTTACACTAATTTTCAATGTGTTGTGGTCCACAAAAATAAATAAATGTAAGGTGAAAGTGTATAACATGCACCACATAAAATGTCCCTTTATTGTTTTTATTTTTGCAAAACCAATTAATTAATTAACATTTTTTCTATAATTTTCCTTGACTTTATTGTGATGTGTATGGGAAAAGTCAGAGCAAGTAATGCTTACCAGAGTTAGACAGTCAAAGAATTTAAGACATTAGTACATTTCATTTTGTAGTAATATTCATTGAACTCAGAAAAATAACTCATAACTAATTAATTTTTGTAAAAGAAAATTAATGTGTAAATTGGTTTTGGGACTAGACATAACTTTTATTTTAGGTCCCACAGAAATAATAAAAAGTTGCTGTAATTTAAATCAATAGTAAATGTATTTTATTTATTTTTCAAAAATTCAATTATTTAAAAAGGTCTGACAAAAAAAGAAACAAATATAGCTTAAAAATAACTATTGTAAACGTATCTTTCAAGTATACCATACTTTAAAAATTACAAATTTATATTGGTTTCACGTCTTAATGAACTTTCAGTAGCCTTTGCGCTAGTTTCGAGACCACAGCTTCCTGGTTGATATTGAAACTCTATGTCAAACCAACTTTAATTTTAATGAAAATAAAAAAAAATGATTAATTCAATTAATAATATTAAATATATTATAAAATTGTCCCTATTAATCATGGAATAGTTGCTAATGTATAAAGTTAATAATTCATAAATTATCAATTCAACTAAGAAAATGACTTTGTTTAAAGATTTGTTTCGCAAAAAATAATGTAAGATATTTTAGATTAATTCTTAATAAAATGACTGTGCACCGCTTGAGAAATAGGTGCAAAATTAGATCGATCATTTTCAACACAATTGAAAAAGTGGATTGGAACTTAGTTAATGTGTATTATTATTGTAAAAGGTTTCACACAATTTCCTAATTAAAAATCATTATTATATGACTTTTAAAATCCTAAGTATTAAAACTCAATTTTTTTTTATCGTTAGGGACTTATTAACTGGTAATACATTCATTTTACAGTGAGTTAATACACTATTTTACTCAAAGAAATAAGTGAAAAGCTAAAAATAGAAAACTTTTGGTAATGCATAGTTATTAAAATGGTTTAGTATTATTTATAACAAATTTTAATTAATGTTAAATTATTTATCATTAAAATTTGTTGGTTAGAGAAAATATTTAAATTTAAAAAAAGATAGGAAATAAAATTCCATTTTCCTCTATTAGAGATGCTCTGTTATCCTGCACTATCTTTTTTTCTTATTTCTTTCACAGACTAAACGGGAATATTTTAGGATATGATTGTTCATACTTCCCTTCTGTTTATTTCTTATTATATTTCATGTTTTAATGGTTTCATACAAATATTTGAAAACAAAAAGTAAATTAAAAAAATACAAACAGACCCTCATGTTTCTAACTTTTTTCTTTCTTTCTATTCTCATAGTAATTTAATATCCCTAAAATAAAAATGAAGCTTTCTGCTGAAAAAAAGAAGAAAAAAAACAGAGGGTATTGAAATAGAACCAACAAACACTTTTGTCTGATTCCCACATCAAATAGCTCAACCCCACGTTTTTATTTTGAAAAACGCGTAAAATGCTAGAAGCTGCTTTATGCTAATTCCTATGAATAAATTTTTGTTCAATCTTATCCTTCATTCCATACAGATTTTAAGTTCAATCAATTCATCACGAGTACTTCATAAACTTTTGCCACGCGTTTCAATCTTTTTATTTAACCAAATAGTAATTTATTAAAAACTGATTTTTTTTTTCATCGATTCAAATAAGTTTATGATAAACATCATTGCAATTACATAGAAATTTTATTAAACCCTAAACTTCTTTTAATCTTGTAAAAAAAATCCATGATTTAAAATCATTCCATGAATCTTCTTTCAATATATACTTAATTTGGACACTGAAATTATTATTATCGGAAAACTTCCTCTTGAATTTCAAATTCAATTAATTAATATCATATTTAATACAACACATTTTTTTAATAATGATGGAAACATTCACTATTATCTTTAATGGATTTGTTTTATACAATTGCTTAAATTTTGAAAGCGTTAATGTAATTGACAAAACAACTGCCATAGTTAAGCATTACTACCAAGTATAAAGATTAAATAATAATTTGTATGATTAATTATCAATGATGTTTAATTAATAAAATAATTAAGATACAGTGTACGTCTATTTTTTATTTTTTTGTAAGAAAATGTATATACGGTTGTGCACAGTGAACGGTCACTGTCCCACACGTAGAAATTGAACCGAATACAAAGTTGAGCTATAAGTATAAGAAATAGCTTCTAAATGGATTTGCATTTGTGTTCAAATTTTGACCAAAAAAATTCTCACTCACTCCTCACACCAAGAGCAGCAACAAACCCTCTCTTTTGGTTCCTCAATCAAGTAATGTTAACTGCTTCCGATTCTTTTTCATTTTGGCGCTTGCAATTGAATTTGATGCATTTTACTTTTGCCATCGGTGATTTCGTTTCTACTATCTGTGCTCTTAATTTGAACAAATGCCTTTGTTTCTGTTCGCGTTTCGGATTTAGCTGAATCTGAATATTTATTTGCTCAATACTGATAGAAATATCTATGCAGTATGCTTAAATGATAGTACCCCTAAATTTAAGATAGGGTCTGTTTGGTTCAGAAACAAGAACTTTTTGAGAGTGTTTTATACTGTGGAAACGAGTGTTGGGAAATTGATGGCGAGTACGTCGATTCAATATTCCACAATCTGTGTTCTGTTTGGAAAAATCTGCCAGGCAAACGAGTGTTGAAGGAGAAAATGAATTGTTGGGACAACTTGTTATGAACAGCGAATAAAACCAATAACCACAACCATCCAATGTTAGAAGAATATTCAAAGATTCATTTCTCTTTGAATTAGAATAATGCGTTTGTTATCGGTGGTGCTGTGTTTATTCCCCTTATTTTTCTAATATATTTTAAGAAGATAATGTTGAAAGATGTGTGTATTTTTTGTGTGTTCAAAGCTTGAAAAGCATTCAGCAATTATAACTAAAGAGTATGGGATTATGCTGCACACACCGGGAAAAGGGGTTAGTTTCGGCCACATAAGTTTTAGGAATATATTGATTCTGTAGTCTACTTGAAAATCAACTTGTTTTTTCCCCCTATGGTATATTGACCAAAATACATTGAAAAACCACCAGAAACTGGGAAAATTTAATGATTCTTCTTCACTAATTGAGTGTGGAACAGAAAACTTTACTTTAATGTGTTGTGCTTATTTCAGTTAATCGCTTTCGAAAAAACACTTTTTGTTAAAAGATATTTAAAAAAGATAAAAGCTTTCTCAAATGATACTTTTCCTACTATTATTTAAACTAGTACCCGATTCGAATGTCTCTGTATGCTTTTACATAATTAAATATATGCAGTATTAGTTATTCTACAGAATTTCACAATAATTAATTTCCTTACTTTTTAATTAAATATTATTCTTTAATATATTTTCAAACTAACTGTTGACTCGTTCCAAGTCAAAGTAATGTATATTTTGAAGAGGTGATATTATTTTCATAAAATTATTTAAAATTAATATGTTTATAGTTATTTTTAATACGTTGTAATAATGTTTTGTTTTAACGTTTACCTGTTTTAGTAATATTTTCTGGATTTGAATTAAGAAAATATTTGGCTTTACAAAATTGATTTTATTGGAAAATAAGTTTAAGTCTTATTTTTACAAAATAGAATATATATATATATATATATATATATATATATATATTATAAATTAAACTTTTTCTTTTTTTTATGTGAAAATTTTAATACCATCTTCACAGACTTAATAGGTAAAACTTATTTCTTGATCTAAGATTTGTAGCACTCTTTGAGGCATGTATATATTATATGTAAAAATAGACATTTTTAAGTAGTTTAATAGTAATTTGATAGCAACTACAATTCTTGTTAGAATAAATTTATTTTATATTAAAGGATGAACTTGAGCGTTCATCCTAAAAAAAGAAGATTGCCGTCACTTATATAATAATTAAATAATAATTAAACTTAATAGCTTAAAAGCTGTAAGTTTTTAAATTAAATAAACCCAGCAAATAGAATCAAATCCATCGTTACAATTCACGTTTTTTTAATTTGAAAAATGAGGAAGACAACTGTAGATATACTTATTTCTTTCGGTAGATTTAATTATTATTTCTTCTGATAACATATACCTTTGAATGAATGGTGGTGAGTAATTGAATTTTGTAAGAATTATATTAAACCTTATAAATACTCCCCATTTTGAAGGCAAACACGCTACGAATATATCACTGATTTGATTTGTGTCGATTTGGATCGCTCCTAAACAGTGGTGGTGCACACAATAGTGTTTGTACCTTCCTCTTTCTTTGGGCACGCGTGTTGTTTTTGATTCGTGAACCCAAACTCCATTATTGTTGTCACGAACAAAACACGACCACTATATCTTCAATTCTATCAGCAACACCCTCACAGTTTTATTATATACTATATTTTATTTTCTCTCTGGTCCATAACACATGGTTGAATACGCTTCCAGAAACAACCTTAGCCACCATCATCAAGGTTTTGGCATGGAGGCTCACTCCATAGATGGTGTTTCTTCACAAACTGACTCCAAATTCTACGATGATGATGGTCATGTTAAACGAACAGGTACCCGTTTGATTTAATCAATTTGGACTTTGTTTTATTTGATTGTGGTGATAATTTACATATTGTATGATATAATATTTGATGGGTTGGTTATTTTGATTATGAGATAGGGACCGTTTGGACTACAAGCTCCCACATAATAACAGCAGTGGTGGGTTCGGGAGTGTTGTCTTTAGCATGGGCCATGGCTCAAATGGGTTGGGTTGTTGGGCCTGCCGTTATGATCTTCTTCAGTGTTGTTACGCTTTATACGTCGGCGCTTCTCGCTGATTGTTATCGCAGTGGTGATCCCGTTTCTGGGAAGAGAAACTATACTTTCATGGATGCGGTTCAAACCATTCTTGGTAACAAAAGTTCACATTTATTATGAGTAATTGTACCATTATTATCATATGCCTTCTTTTTCAAAATATTTAAATATGAAAAGACAAATCGTGTTGTACTTTCTACTCCCCTAACCATTAATTTATGATCGTATTCTTATAAACATTTTTATTTTTCAAATTTTTAAAAAATATGATTTTTTTTTTGTATGTGACATGATGTTTTACTGTACTGAGTAATGATATTTGAACATTTTATATCACTGTTGGCACTTATAATCCTTTTTATTTCTTTTCTGTCATAATATTACTTATATTTTTCTCATCTTTTCTCAATAAGTCCTGACTGAAAATTGGTTTCACATATATTTTCTTTCTTTGGTAATCATGACCCTTCCTTTCTGACTATACCAGCATGATTGATTGCTTGTTGACTTGAAGTTTCAAAGGCACACGTTTGTTGGTTGAATTTGTTGAAATATTTTATGTGGACGAAGATTTTTCTATATCAATTTCGTAATTTGACTGATTGTCTCATTATATATTATTCTATCTTTTTTTCTTGTTTTAGTATACACTCTGTCACACACAAACATGAAATTAGAACATACACCTTAAAGTCGAAAGGAGAACCTTGTGCTGTCATTATTGACTTGTAGTAGTTCAAATAATATTTGACTTTTCAAAATGCCAAAAATAAGGTGAATTGTTATCATCGATTTTGCAGGCCGGCGCCATGATCTGTTTTGTGGGATAGTTCAGTACGCAAATCTTTACGGCACCGCTGTAGGATACACAATTGCAGCTTCTATTAGCATGATGTGAGTCAGCACTTACATTATCTTCAAATCATAAATCATTGAAATTTATCTTTTCACCAAAGGTATCTACTAAAGAATTTTATTTTCAAATGATCTCGAGATTCAAGTTTTCACAGATTTAACAAAAATAAAAGCTAAATTTATAGACACGTTCGAATTTTCATATACAAATTGACCATTTTCTTCATGCTATCTAATGAGGCTATTCAGAGAGTCAATTTTCATGTTGTCATTGATAGATTTCAAATATGAATATTGAATTACAAATAACTTTTAAATAAGATTTGAACAAATATATATTTTAATTTAATTCTACTTTGGTTGAATATTTTAAATTAATTCACAAAGGCTAAAGTTACATTTTTTTTATTATATGTATTTAAAACATTATGATTTATTAATTAATATACATGCGTTTATTAATAAAGTATTTTTGTGCAAAAGTATGATAGATATAAAAGAAGATAGGATTGAATTATGAGTCGAAATTTTTTGTAATTTTTGCAAAGTTATATATGATAGAGTGATAACAGATACAATAAACACAATTTTTAATGTGACAGTCTATGAAAATTATTTATAAAAATTCATCTTTTTAAAAACTTCTTTCCTTGTTATGGGTAGATTTAGTAACATACAATTTAAACGAGTTTAAGGTAAAGAAATAATTTATATTTTAGATTATTTATTACACTTATATGTTTATAAATGCAGTTCTTGATCAAATTCTATTAGTTAGACTAACATTTTGAAGTTAAAAAAAATATTAATTAAAAATTCAATCACTTCTAACTAGATAACCTAAATATTGTTTGAATATACACCTTTTAAAAATCTAGAGTATCTTTTGAGAATGCAACCATTATTAATTAAAAAAACTTTAATATTGTTTGAAATATAGTCACTCTTAACTAATACTTAAGTTTTTTTTTTTTTAAATGCCTATACTTCTAGCTAAGGGATTTTAAAAAGAAAGGAATGATCTTAATTATCATAGGATTTAGCCTACTAAAACGAGAATTAACGTTAAAAAGAAAGGAATGATCTTAATTATCATAGGATTTAGCCTGCTAAAACGAGAATTAACGTTATTTCACGAATACAACATTAAAACTCTCTTCTATGTTAAAGATCACAAACAGTGTTTTAGTGAAACTTGTGGAAGAGAAAGCTTTGAGCAACAATATTAACAACATCTTGAGAACTCCTTATCACTTGTTCTTTTTTGTCAATTTAGAAGTCTCTTTATAGAGAGTTGAGAAAAGAGTTCTTCTTGTCGAGAAGTTTCACTTCAAAGATGTAGCTAAGCATTAAAGTTATTTCATGCATCATTAATATTTTTAAAGGGCGGATAAAAAATTTAAATTTTAAGATCCAATCGATATAAAATCCAAATTTATAGCTTTAAGTCCATTTAAATGGATTTATCCCAAATTCAAATATATATTTTTGGATTTTAAATATCATCAACTTAATTAGGTTTGAATTGGATTTAAATTGAATTAATTTATGGATTTTGAAAATCTAAAATAAAAGTACGTCTAAGTTGAGCTAATGTAGTTGAGGACCAAGTCAACCTAAATTAGCCTAGGTCTAAGGTCGAGTGAAGTCAACTTGGGGACAAGCGTTGAGTTGAACCCACCCAAAATGAAGATCAAGCCAAATCAACCTAGGTAGAGTTAAGTTTGCATATGCTGAAGCTCAAGCTGAGTTGGTTTCGATCAAAGGTTGAGTTGAGTCACTTTTGACTGAAGGTCAAGCTGAAGGTCAAGTTGAAGGTCAAGTTAAGTCGACTCCAGCCAAAGGGCGAAGGTTGAATAGAGTTAGCCTTAATTGAATGTCAATTCAAGTTGATCCTAGTCGACTGTCAAGTCTAGCTGACCCTAGTTAAAGTCAAGTCGAGTTAAACCACCCAATAGAAGGTCAAGTCGCGTTGGTCCTGACCGAAGATCATGCCGAGTCAACCCTGGTTGAAGGTCATGTCAAGTTAGTCCCAATCAAAGGTCAAGCCAACTCAGCCCCAACCAAAAGTTGAGCTGAATCAACCCCGACTGAAAGTTGACCTAAGTTGGCCAACTCCAATCAGAGGTTGAGTTGAGTCAACCCCAACTGAATGTCGCGATCAAAGGTCAACCTAAGTTAGTTAGTTTTAACAGAAGGTCTAATTATGTTGACTCTAGTCAAAGGTTGAGTCAAGTCTGCCCGAGTCAAAAGTTGAATCGAGGACTTAATAGTTAAGTATATCATATCGATCGCATTAGGTTTAATATCTTTAGCAAAGTGAATTTAATCCATTTTAATTTCTATTAAAAAAAATCCAAATTTAATTTATCTACTTATAATGGATCTGAATTATAGATCCAATCTATTTTATTAGACTGGATTTTAATCAATCCATACTCAACCTTAGATTAAAGAGATTTTATCCAAATTGGAGTAAAACATAAGACTGCACATGACATATAGTCTTTTCAAAAATTATATAAGACATGTCAAGATGTATGTTAACACAAAAACAACTTTAGCATATTCTAATATCATTTATGTTGCCAAAAGTTTTACCAAATCTTTTTCGTAGACATGAAGACGAAAACATTTTTTACAACAATAAGTTTATGAAAAATTTCATAACATATAACGTTAACTTACCTTTGTGCATTAAGATTTTGTTTATCAGACCAAACGAAGAGAACACAGTGTATTATATCTTTTGTTAAACAAAACACTTACATCTTTCATCCTACATACAAATTTATGATTTATACTTTATTATTTAATAATTAACACTTATTGAAAATCATAAATGTATGATTAAGTATATTAACCTGAGTATTTGTGATCATTAAACAATGTTTTATTTTTTTTTCTCATGTACGAAACAAATAATATTGACATGCTAAGTAATCTTTATATGATACTATCATCCAAACTGTATTTGTACCAAAAAGAAGCTTGTAACCTATATAATTTTCCCTTTTTTTTTCTACAATTTTAACAAGAATAACTTTTAGTCATTATTAAAATGTTTTATTAGCTTCTTTAATGATGTAAAACTTGCTTCTCAAAACAATCAATACTAATAGTAATATTTATAGCCTTTTAAAGTAATTTTATTTCGAAAAAATGTGCAATATGTAGATTTCTGATGCTATTACTTACTCATTAGCAATATTAATTCTAACCAGAGTTGTCTAATTATGGGTTTGTTTCCATTTACCTGCTATGATTTTGACAGGGCGATAAAAAGGTCCAACTGTTTCCATTACACGGATAGAAAAGATAAATGCCTCGTTTCGAGCAATCCATTCATGATCGGTTTTGGCATAATCCAAATTGTGTTCTCCCAAATTCCAGATTTTCATAAGACATGGTGGCTATCCATAGTTGCAGCAATCATGTCCTTTGCCTATTCCATAATTGGCCTCGCTCTTGGAATTGCCAAAGTTGCAGGTTATATTACTACTTTTATTCGTTTAATAGAAGCAGTGTTAAAAAAAGAAGTTAAATGTTCTTCTATTTTAGTTATTGATTTAATAATCTTTAAACTTTTAAAAGAAATATGAATTTCATTATTTCATTAATTTTATAACGATAAATGTAAAATTTAAATATAAAAAAAAACTAATATCACATATTATATTAAGTTTAAATAAAAAGGTGAAAAAATACATGCTTTCAAAAACTGGAAGACTGGATTTATCAGTTTAAAAGTACAAGAGTCAAAGGTAATTTTGACAAAGAAAAAGGAAATTATCAAAAGCATACTTTTCCAGGAAAAAAGGAAAAAGGAAAAAAGAAACTAATATTTCTTGTTTAATTGGTTCTTGAACAGAAACGGGTACTTTCAAGGGTAGTCTCACAGGAATAAGGATCGGAGCTGTTTCAGAGACTGATAAAGTATGGGGGGTTCTCCAAGGTCTTGGTGACATAGCCTTTGCATATTCATATTCTCAAATCCTCATTGAAATTCAGGTTCACCCTTAATTTTTTATATTCCCTGATTGAATGAAGTGTAAGAAGAAAATAAATTTTATTGGAAAGTAATTAAATGCAATATTATTGTTGATTACACAGGACACTATAAAATCTCCACCATCTGAGGCAAAGACAATGAAGAAAGCCGCTAAGATAAGTATTGGTGTAACCACAACATTTTATATGCTTTGTGGTTTCATGGGTTACGCTGCTTTTGGGGACGACGCACCTGGGAACCTGCTAACTGGTTTTGGTTTCTACGACCCATATTGGCTTGTAGATATTGCTAATGCTGCTATCGTAATTCACCTTGTTGGAGCATACCAAGTCTATGCTCAGCCACTATTTGCCTTTGTCGAGAAATGGGCTTCAAAAAGATGGCCCAAAGTTGATAAAGAATACAAAGTTCCAATTCCTGGCTTTGCACATTACAATCTAAGCCCATTTAGATTAGTTTGGAGAACAGTATTTGTTATCATAACCACTATTGTGGCAATGTTGCTTCCATTCTTCAATGACATCTTGGGACTTCTTGGAGCACTGGGGTTTTGGCCTTTAAGTGTTTTCTTCCCAGTAGAGATGAGTATCAAACAAAAGAAGATCCCAAAATGGAGTCAGAGATGGATAGGTATGCAAATATTAAGCTTTGTCTGCCTAGTAGTATCAGTTGCAGCTGCTATTGGCTCAATTGCCAGCATCGTCGTTGATCTAAAGAAATACAAACCTTTCCATGTAGATTATTAATTAAACCCTTGCCAATGCTAGAAACTGTTCAAGGCAATGGTAGTTGTTTAATATCTTTTATCTTATCAGCAATGCTATTTCAATGTCATCCTGGCTGCACATCTATAAAGCAAAAGTTCGACACATTTTCTAATCCCCTCTTCCTTTCATCAAACATAGTAAGAACTTGCTGAAATACGAAAATTATACGAAACTCTACAACAACTGACAACAAACATAAACCTTAAACTTAGACCTTACGGGGAGGTTTTGAAATCAAAACTGCTATTGCAAAATAAACAAGCTTCTGCGAGCGAAGGAGTGCATGAACTTTACCACATTCTGATGTCAATCCACAACTGGAATTATATTATATTCAGGAAACTATATACTATATCACAAGTAATAAAATTCAAAAAATTAACTAAAAACAGACTGCTCGTGAGATCTCCTCACTCGACCGAAATAATGAATTGAATTGACAAACGCCCACGAAAAGATTTTACAACAGAACATATTGCATAAGCATCGGTATAGTAAACCCGACAACCCCCTGGAAATTACATCGATTACAAATTACTTCCCCGTGTATCCTTTGGACATCCTGATGCCACACGATAAATTGATTTTTTTATCATCGATGCCATAGAACTTTAATCGAAAGAAATAAGCAGTGGGAGAGGCAGCTGAAACGGGGGTGTGGTTACCTTTCATCAGAGTGGCCAGAACAAAACTGCCTTGAAGTTGTTCAGTTCGTCTAAAGATTAGAAAAGCTCCTCTGAATTGAACTTATTCCATGCTTCCTGTAATAAATTGCCAAACTTTTCAGCAAAAAAAATTAAGGCATGTAGTAGTATTTATTTTTATTTAGATTACACACAAGTATAAACTGAAAAAGAAAGTACCCCTAACACTAATACATGTACATCAGAAGCATCATGAGACTAAAACCTTTTGTTTTAGTACAGTTAATTGACAATTATACATTACTTCAACGTTGTCTATGTAGATGAAAATCCTAGATGTGCAAGCAACACATGACGCAACACCCACCGGCTGGACTAACAGCAACATCTAGCAATGCAATGGTAGACGCCTAACATTTTTTTTAAGAGTAATTGCATCCATTACAACATTCCCTCTATTATTATTAGGTGAATTTCTTGAATATCCACTCAATATTAGAGTGTGTTAAGCAATGCGTAACATTGCTTTCCAAAATCTCTATTCAACTTCGAGTTGTCAACAATGATGTCATTAACAAATATCATTGAAACAAATCTCCCAGATAACTGTTGTAGAACAAAATAGAAATTCCGTTATATCATGTTTTTCTACTGGCTTAATTATATTTAGTCTCTAAAATTTAAAATAAATATTGAAAAATTCATTTTATACTCCACAACTTCGTAAAATATGCCTAGTCTCTATAGAAAGACAAATTTAACATATGTGGTGATGTGACACAACATCTGTCACGTGTACACTTCTGATTGCCACATCACTTCTAATAATATTTTGTGAAATTGTAAGGACTAAACATTTTTTCAATTTAGGAGAAAAAACAGATTTATCTCAAATTTCTCGTTCAAAAACATAATTAATGCTTTAATATTTTTATAGAATTTTCTAAGCAGACATGACAGAAAATACCTGAGATGCCTATGTATAAAATAAATAAATTAATTCAATCATTATTTCAGAATGCACACCATCATATATGACATGATATAGTGCTAATCTTTATTAACAGTAGCCTATATATACGCATCTCATTGGACCAAAAAATGTTAAATGGAAACCCACATTTGGAACTCACTTGAAGTAAAGCAGCCTAATTTTTATTTGCCATTGGCCTCTCTTAATGAAGCATAGATTATTCTGTACGTATGAATGATATAAAAGGGCCTGAAATACCTTGAGTAGATCAAAAACCTTCTCAGCAATACATTTTTGTTGTATAGTGGCACCCTTCTGTTGCACTTTATCAGGATGAATGCACAATGTAGCTTTCCTGTAAACCTTTCGGACAGCTGCCGCTGTAATCAAATCAGTCAAAGAAACTGGCTGCCAACCACATTCAGGCCACAGAACCTGATCATCATTCGTAAAGAAAACAAGTTAACACAACAAAACACAAATATAGATAAAAATATTGATGCCTGCAAAAAAATAAAAAGTAAGAGACCATTAGTATAGTCTGCTAAGATTTAGAAGTGGGAACTTTTCAGTGTTAAACTTTGGAAATATTGTTTTTCATGTATTAGATAGTAATTACAAGAACATCATTCGAATGTGGTACAAAATCAACCACTTTTGTTAAAATATGTCCCATATTAATAACGATCTGATTGGAAATGCTAATATGAATAGTATTAAACAAGGAAATTGAAATACTGGGTGATCCTGTAATGAGCAGTACTTACGAAACCAATAAAATCAGTGCCGAAATATAGAATGGGTGCATGCTTGGTTCAACTTGCCTTAAAGAAAAAATTGCTTATTTTTGCCAACTTATAATGAAATTTCTTAAAAAAACATTTTCTGAAAATAATCTGTTACCAAATATCCACCACTCTTCTAACCATAGGAGGTATA
The DNA here is from genome assembly GCF_037176805.1 of Vigna unguiculata. Lineage (NCBI taxonomy): Eukaryota > Viridiplantae > Streptophyta > Magnoliopsida > Fabales > Fabaceae > Vigna > Vigna unguiculata. The sequence continues at coordinate 28,984,161 of NC_140800.1, read as the reverse complement.
CTGGATCATATGAGACCCAGCATGCCATATCTTAAAAGTTGAGCTCATAAGTTAATATAGTAAATAAAGTTATAGCATAAACTACCAAACTTCCAGATGTTCATATAACAGAGAAATTCAGAGACTTTTCCAAGGTGTGTGTAGAAAGTACATACATATTGTAAGGTGGAAAGCAAAGCACGTAAGTTCCCCTCTTTTCCTGCAGCCCAGCGCTTAATTTCGAAATCCAATGTTTCACCGAGCCTCTGAAATCAACGTAGAGATAAGATTAGATGATAATATACAAACATGTCACCATAAAAACTCTGCAAAATCAACAAGAAGTAAATTCCGACTAACCACTGTCACCTACATAAAAAGATCCGCTTCATTGTATGTTAAATTATATAAAGGTGAGAAAAAAGAGAAGATATCCCATCTCAATTGTCCCAATTGATAAAACAAGTTTTGGATGGAAAATAGGCATAGGTTTATGGAAATTTTTAAAGGGAAAAATAGACCAAACATGCTGTCAGCTTTAATGTAAACTAGAATCCAACAAACAAGATAACACAATTTAATAGGAAATCAGAATGTTGGATAATCAATTGACTCTTGTATTTTGCATCACTGATATAAAGAAGCCAACAAGAATGAAGGGATATATATTGTGCATGAGCAGTGAGTGCAATGTAAGTGTTTCTCAAAGGAAAACAAGAAAAGAAACTGCTTACATGTTTCTCAGCTTGCTCTCTTTGAGTTTGTAGGTCCCGTTGATTCTTCTCAGCCAATGCTTTAGCCTGGTATAAAATGACCATGATGAGTAGCAACAAAGACAGACAATCAAAAGTATTTCTCAGGAATGCACATACTTAGCTATAAATTCAATGTCAAGTTGATTTTAAAATAGTACATTGATCAGCTATTCTTTCACAAAAATGAAAAAGAAATCAATTCAAGGCAGAAAATACAGTATGGCATACCGCACGCTCCTGAGCCCTCTGCTGGCGTTCCAACCTGGCTTTTCGTCTTTCTTCACTTTCCCCATCAACTTCCTGAAATGCTCCAGATGATGATGGAGCAGCTTCAAACCATAGAAAAAAGGGACAAAAGGAGCATCCGTAAGTACAGTGACCCAAAAATTCCAGAGAATTTTGAATATATATTCACACATAAACCAACCTCCAAAAATTGAGGAGAGATCATCAGCAATATTAGTAGATGACGATGCTTTCTTCATGCTTGAAGACACACCTGCAGTTTTCGCCTGAAATTGGGCATCAAATACAGGTTCCTGAAAGCAAAGATGCCCGCTACACTAGTTAAAAGAAAAAAAATAATACAATGCTAGGATTACGATCATGCATGTTGGTTCACTCTGTTTTTATTTGCAACATGGAAATTTTTTAATACTTGTCATTTTTTTATAATTCTTTTTTATTTGAAATGGAAAGGAAAAGAACAAAAAATAACAAACCAATAAACAAGACATCCGACCTTGAGGATAAATTTTCTATGATAGAAAAGGAAAGAATACCAAAGCCAGGAGCTGGCCACTACATACTAGTATAAAAGATGTTTAGCACAAATAGGTACTCACTGAAGCGCTGGACCTAGGAGGCCTGGGAGCACTGTTAGCTCGTGCACCTGTGCTGAAGAATGATTCAAGATCATTGTCATTTTGTTGTTGGTTCATCCTTGCAGCAGCAGCAGCTCTTTCTCGAGCCTGTACAGCAGCTCTTTCTCGAGCCTCTGCAGCAGCCCTTTCGACCGCAGCACGTTCTTGTTTACCTCTTGCTTCAGATTCAGCTCTTGCAGCTGCAGCTCGTTCCCGCACTTCCCTTTCCTTTGCCTCAGCAGCAGCCTTTTCAGCCCTTTCCTTTGCCTCAGCAGCAGCCCTTTCACGGGCTTCAGCTTGTGCCCTCTGAACTGCAGCCCTTTCAGCACGCTTCCTAGCTTCTGCATTAGCTTTCTCAACAGCAGCCCTCTCAGCTCTTTGGCGAGCTTCAACAGCTGCTCTTTCACGGGCTTCTCTTGTAGCTCTTTCTACAGCCTGTCTAGCCATTTCTCTTTCTCTCTCAAGTCTCTGTTGCTCTCTTTCTTTCTCTTCTATTTCCTTCTCACGTCTTCTTTGCTCTCTCTCCTCTCTCTCCTTTTGCTGCCGTTCATGATCTAACCTTTCCTGTTTTCCTCCATCCTCTGTCACAGTTCTGCCATCTTTTTCCAATTGCACAGGTTCCTTGCTTTTAACAGCTTTCGTATTTTCCCTCTCCCTAACTTCCTTTGCGTGCCTAAATTTAGCTTCAGCTTTATCCATAGCCACTTTCATCGCTGCAGCAGCTGAGTTCATCTCTAATTCTTTATCAGCAAGACCATTTCCATGTTCATTGTCATTACCAAGACTCCTGCCCATGGCAAATTCTTCAAGTTCATCAAACTGAAATGCAGAAGATAATTTGGCTGCAGCAGGAGTAGATTTAGGACCCTGATAAAATTGAGTGGAACTTGGAAAAGAAGAAAATTCACTATCCTTCTTTCTGACATTGGCAGAAGCAGATGAACCTCCTCCTGACTTGGGGATATGTACTGGTCGGGGAGGAGGAGGTCTTGAAGGTGGTGGAGCAGCAGTTGGCTGAGTGAAAAGAGGAATCTCTGATACCGTCAGCCATATATCATCATTTGATTCAAACTCCTCTTCATATTTCGGAGTCATATCCGCTTGGGTATTAGCAGGTTTAAAACCATCATTATCATGCGAAGGGGAAGTAGACCTTTCGCCAAATGGTTTGTAGGAATTGGAGGAATATGTTGGCATGTTAAATGCAGCCTGATGAAATTCCTGATCATTATCAACAGGAATCTTGTTTTGTGTTTGTCTCTCAGGACTCCTCACAGATGATTCGCCATTTGATTCTTTATCACTGGTTGTATTCGAGGAGCTGCTACCCTTTGTGCTATTTCTCTCTGCTGAGAATGAAGGCACAGAATTTCCAAGTCCACCAAAGGGATCAATATCATCATATACTTCACCATTAGAATTTGACAAACTACCATTTTTTGTGCTTCTAGAACTACTAAATTTACTAATTTCTTCCAATGGGTCTGTAAAGTATTTTGAGGATGAATCCATTGGGGCTGAAGTTGGATCAAACACTTTGAAAGGGTCATCTGTTTCACCGGAAGCCATTTTAGAAGAACTGATAGTAGGTTGTGATGACAAATCAATATTAGGGACGGTCCTGTGAATAAAACAATATGCAAAAACGATTACAATGCATCAAGGATATGTGAAGAAGATAAGGGATTGTGTTGTCCCTTCTATTATGTTCATTTCCTTCACTTTTATTTATCCAAATGAGATGCTAAGCAAGTAACAATAAATTCATAACATCTATGCTCCCTCCTTCATTAGACCTGATCCCATCATGAGCCAGATAAAATGAAGGATCAACTTCAAAGATAAAAATGCACAGCATAGGAAACTTATAACCAGATATCCAAGTTTACTATTGAAATCGTCACCCTTGAGAAATAAGAAAAGGAAACTGAGCCTTTTAGGAGAGAGGGGAAGGGGCAGTTACTTAGGACAGTTAGATTGCCAAAATATATGGAAATATTTTACCGTATCTTAGAATAACTATAGATTATCTTCTAGAATAGTAACCTTATTTTTTTATCTTATCATGGTTTGGTTCCCTAATTAGATAGGATTATATTAATAATTAGTGAAATAATGGCTAGAGGAAACCAGTTAACTCTGAACTTGAGCTTTGCAGATAGACTTCACTTCAGAAACAAAGGGCTGTCACTAAGTCATCGTAAGACAGAGTATGATAGCAATTTTAGCCAGATTGAGAGAAAATGACTTGGTCTTATAATAAATGGGAAAAAATATCATACCACGGTTGGGTTCGAAACTTACAAAATGATGGAGAACATAATGAAGATGTCACACATAAGAAACAGACAAAGGTGGCTAACATGGGCAAAGGCATTGAGGGTTATTGCAAGGAACCAACCAAGCTCAAAGTCTTGTTATACTGCTATATGTTTGGCTATCTATACTTTAATATTGAATCGCAGGATTTGTAAAATTGAATATGTTTTAAATAGACGAGTAGTCACACAATAAAGGACATTAAGTGAAATAATTGTATACAGGTAAAGAGGAGACACTGGTCATACTGCTGACTTAAAAAATAACGAAATCATTTGAGGTGGTTTGGAGTACTTTTGTTCCCAGATTGTGTTCAATCCTTTCAATCAGTCTCCAGGTTCCTTCTTAAATCCTAACAGAACTTAATCCTCCCAGAGTGTAAGGGTTCTAATAGAGATTTGGATGTTATGGGATGCTGAGTCCAATCACCTAGTATGGATGCTCAGATAAGTATTTAAGTATTTGGTTCTCCCCACTTAATACCTAATTTTTGAGGGGAGGTTCCCTCAGTGTTTGGATGCTTAGCAGGTTCGTAAACTTTTGCATTAATTTAAGTAAACGATTTTATAGAATCACTAATGCTCTATGTATGAAAATGTTTTCACACAACCCAATTTGAAAATGTCACAAAAATAAACCACGGAATAAAATAAGTTCATTGGTACATCTCGTACCTTTTCCAAACTAATTTTTGAGCTTCATTCAACTGTCTACTTTAATGAATGAAATCAGCAAGTACAACTAACTACACCTTACCTTTCAAACTATGTCATGCACCCTTAAATGACAACTTGATAGATTACCGCAAAAAGTTGACATCATTCAAACAAATAACCTCAGCCTAATATTTCAAAATACACAAGACATATAAAGTGCATTTAAGAGATTAATGCACAACCTACAATCGTCAGCTCCTATAAACAATACACCTGAATCCTCATTGTCAAACAGATAGTCTGTGCAAATATAGAAGAAAAATACATAATCAGAGGAAAAAAAAGCAACCCGTTCCCCTCCAAATCAGTCCAGTAGCATAGGCATACTTCTATCAACTTCAAGCTCCAACAATCAAAATCAATTTCAGGCAGTCAAAACGAAATGATAGCAATATAGGCTTGAGAACTACGAGTCTAAGTTCATTTGCAATGAAGACCAGCAAGCAAATAATTTTTTTCTAGCATATTCAGTATATCATTGGAAACAAACTTTTATACTCAAGGGGGTGATCCGTAAGTTACGGAATAATTCTAAACGATGGCCTATGAAAAGACACTAGATGATATTCGGATATTCCACATATATACAAACAATCCAAAATCCATACCCAATTGTTTGTCTTCACTACATAAGTTAATTTAAAGCAATCCTCAGACATTATTAATGTTCTTAAATTACTTAATTCACTACCGGAGCAAGCTAAGAACCAATATTTTGCAAAAAAACTTTAGACCCCTCGGCATGTTATATTCAACTATACAAGGAAGAAGAACTTGAATTGAATTGAAACTCCCTCCCTATAATTCTTCTGGCCCTCTCTATAGTTTTTCTGGTATTTTATTTCAAGTGGTCCATAAATTATACAGTTTTTAACAAAAGCTTCTTTCTCTCCTCAATTGCATTACCGTCACAACCGCAGTTCTCCAAGCCTTTTCAGCACACAAATAGATTGTTTCAAAGATCAATAAATAAACCTGAATTCTTTACTACACAACATTCACTGACTCAAATTAAATAGATTCCATTACAGACACGTAACATACCTGTCAGTGGAAGCCTTGCTGCTCCCGAATCCAGGGATCAAGTCATCAAAATCCGCGACACCTCGCTCTTCCTTGTCCGAAGGCTTCGATTTACCTAGCCCGCCGAGAAGATCATCGAACGCGGCCGGAGCGAAAACGTCGCCGTAGGAGAACTTGGAGGAGCTCTTGAGGCCGGGAACGCCGTCAAAAATGTCGTCGTCGTCATACATCGGTTTGTCGTAGACCGGTTTGTCATGCGCCGGGAGGTTAACGGACTTGGAGAGGAAATCAGCGGAGCCGCGAAACACGGAGTCGAAGTCGTAGGACGCGTCTGACTTGCCACCGCCGCCGAAGAGATCGTCAAAGGAAGCGGCGTTGACGGAGTCGTGGCCGGCCAAGGAATTGGAAGCTCGAGCGGATCGCGAACCTAAATCGAAGTTGAGAGAAGATGAATTGTTGGAAGAAGCTTTAGATGCTGCCATTGGCGCCGATTTTCCTTGGGGTTTGAACCCGAAATCGGTAGTTAAGAGACCATCGAAATCGTTCATCTCGAGAGACAGAGAAAGATCTGGTGTACGATGGTATCCTCCGTGTACGGTGGTGGATCCGCGGGAGAGTTCGGTGAAGAGAGAACGTCACAGAGGATACAAAAAATGGTACAAATTAACCTGCGTTTCACTTTAACGCTCTTTTTTTAAATTCATTTTTTATTTATTTATTCTCCTTTCTTCTTCTGCTTCTTGTTGGCTACTACTGGCTCACTTAGGTCGTCTTCTTCTTGCTTTGTCTCTTCACTTGTTCTGCTTTTCCCACTTTGTGTTAAAGAATTTGCATCAGAGTATTCCTCAAATTCTGTTTCGTACTATTTTGGGATCGAATCATGTATGTTGTGGATTCTTGCCTGGGCTTGTGATAAACAAATTTCTCTGCTTTGTCAGTGGGAAATGAAAGAAAGAAAGCATGACACGTTCTTCGGATTTCAAATTTTATATTATTTCGGTCAATTTTTTTAAAATTGAACTCTTCTTCTACATTGATTTTAGAATGACAAATTGGTAGGGTTAAGAAAAAAAAAAGGAAACAGAGAGAAAAATCTGTCTTATTATGTGTGTTCTTTCATGTTTATCTTTTAAAAAAAATGCACTAGCTTGCTGTATAACACATTTGTTTCTTCTAACCTCTTTGCCAAATATTTTAGTTAAGGGGATTATTTTTCTTACAAAGAATTATGTTTTGTAGAATAATAAGTTATATTTTTTTTTTTTAAAGAAAGGAACAAGTTTTAGCAGAAAAAACTAGCACTCGATTAAGTTCTAGTTTATTGTTATAGAGAATAACAAGTTTTAGTGGAAGACAATAATACTTAATAAAGTCATGCAGGAGAGGAATACATTAATTCAACTCATTAATTTAAAGTAAGTTTGGAAAATTTATAAAAAAATTGAAAAAAAAAATACAAATTAAAATAATTGTTTACATAAACCGTGTAAAAAGACTTGTGTTTTGGGTTTAAACAATTGCGTAAAATAAATAATTTAAAGGTAATTATTGAATTTAAATTTTATTTGATGTTTAATATCGATCAAGGTATGTTCTTCGAGGTCAAAGTTAATTCAATCCAGATACACAATTATTAAATATGTAATTAATGAATGTAACCTACCATCTTTTATAGACTTTGTAATGAACTTTTTTTATTAGGATCATGGTACAATTTATAAAATCTTTTTTTCTCCTAAAATTTAAAGGTGTCTAGCCCTATCTGTTGGGCCTAAAGACTGGTCCATAGGATGTCCAAAGCCCTTAAGACAGCCTAACCTCTCTCATTTCTGCCATTCTTGCGAAAGCAGTACCTTACTCTTTCCCTTTCCCTATCAACAGAAGCTCTGCTAGGTGATTCCCTCTTGTTCGTGCTAGCTCAAAAGCTCACCTCGTCTCACGTAAGTTGGTCCTTGAACCGTACTCCCTCCTTTCTAAGTTTGTTTTTGTGGTTTCTGTTAGGGTTCACCGTAGTAACCCTGTTATTCTCTCTGTGTCGCTGTTCGAGTTCGTAAACCTGCTCTTGGAGCTGTTGGGTTCATTGGCTTAAGGGTCACAGTCTGTTATTAGCCTCTTTCTAGGTAAGAGAAGTTATACCCTTTTGTTTGTATTTGAAGTTTGTGGTTTGTTCCATCTGTTTCGTGCATAAAATAATATGGGATGTGTATGTAATCGTGTCTAAATGATCTGTATGGGAGTATGTTGTTTCTGGGTTGTAAGCATCGAATAGTGGGAGGAAACTGTTATTTTCACCCAGGCGAGCTCATCTCGTCTAAGCGAGAGTAGCAGTACCTCGCCCAGGAGTTTTGCTCGAATACTCGCTTAGGCGAACGAGTTGTGTTTTGAGCGAAAGACCATCTCACTCAGGCGAGATGGCCTCACCTAAGCGAGCCTTCGCAAAACTTCTCAGGCCCTCTGTCGCAGTCTTGCCTAAGCGAGAGCCTGCAGCTTGAGCGAGGGCACTCCCTTCGCCTGAGCGAAGGCCTCTGGCTTAAGCGAGACCCGTTGCAGGCCGCGCTGTTTTTCTCTGTTTGGTGGTTATGAACTGTTTGATGTATGGATCTACTCTATTTAAAGTATGAGGCTTGTGAAATGCATGGAAATCTGTGGTTACTAAATTAAATGAATGGTTTTGGTATGAAATGGGCATGAGATTTAAATGAGATGGTTGGTATCAAAGAGACATGGTTATCATATGGGAATACAAATTTGTATTCGTGCTTCGGGAAGGATGAGTTGGTATTGATTCTACATTTGAATATGAATGAGTATGGTTTATAAAGGTTGGCCTGAGATTATCTGCATGATAAATATTATTTGATTGTTTGAGCATGTTTGGTCGATGGTCAGTGTGTAATTCCTTGAAATCTCTAGGTGGGATTTCAAGGTCGTGCTTCAGTGGTCAGGACGTAATTTCATGGCCCTTGTTAGTGGGTGTCCATGGTGGTGCCCCATCTATATGGTATAGTAAGGATTCAAGGTAAGGTTGCATCCTGACACTCTAAGGAGTCAGTTAGTCTCACCTAGAGTAGACTGACTCTTGTGGTGAGAGTAGTAGGAGGCCTGAAATTCATTAAGGACTAACCTTGTGTGTGAGGGATTGATTCATTGTAACATTTGTAACACATAGCTCGGGGGTGAGCAACTCGGGGGTGAGCAGAGGTATCCACCATAAGTGCAAGCATCCGCTGAATTCGACCAGATTATATGTATCCAGATGAGTCGAGTCGAGTCTTAGTATATTGATTTGAAGGTCATAACATGCTTGGATGATATACGTATATTGGACTGTTAAAGTATATCTGATTGTATGATAAAATCTTTTTGGCTCTAGCTTACCCTTTGCTTGTTTGATTGCTCTGTATGTTGTTCTTCTACTCTTGCGATGATCATCAATTTATTGATGAGAGCAGATGCGAGAGGTACTCGTGGTCAACAGGGGGAGATGATTCCGCTGCATAGTCTACTTGGGTCGGACTTCATGTTCTTGTTAGGCTCTTCTTTAGGGATACGACCCATGTACTAGTTTGTCTTTTAGATTTCTATATGATCCTATTAAACTTTAGAACTTGTTTCTTTTTGGGCATCTTGGTGTGCCTTGGGTTGTAAGGAGTGGTGTTTAAACTCTGAGACTGCGCTAAGATATTATTTAGTGTGACGCTTCCTTTAATTTCGTTTATTAAATTAAATGGAGTGTTACACAATTTCCTTAATTATGATGAGAAATTTTAATTGAAAACTTGCTTATTCCGAGTTATTCCGTTGGCACCAATTGGTCAATTAAGTTTAGAAATCTCAAATGTTGTAGCAATTGTGCAGTCTTCTTTAAGACTGTACAACCTATATCGTACACCCTCTATAAATAGGAGTGAGGCTAGTCTATTATTTTTACCTTTTTTTTTTCTTCATGCTTTTCACCTTGATGTTCGTTCTAACTTTCAAGGTAATAATGTTATTCGTTCATCTTTTTTGTCTAAGGAGTCTTTTGGTCGAGATGATCGAGGATATGCTCATATAAGATGTGTAAAACAACAAGCTCAAAGAGACATAAAAATGCTAGACATGGAGTTTATGACATATATGAATTATACACGACTTTAGATAATATGGAAGGATGTAAAAATAAAATGACTCAAAACAATATATATGACTAAAACATAAAATGAAAGAAGACTCAATAAAATGAAAAAGCACAAAGCAGACCATGGTACAGTTTCTTAAGCCATATGGCCTAATAAGAACTATGATGGTGAAAATCAAGACAAGAAAACACTTAAAATGGACAATGCGGAAATGGTAAAATGGAGGAACCAAAGAACTTAGCTCTTGAAGACTAAGATGACCAAAACTCTTAATACCAAATGATGACTCCCTCCTCAAGTTAGGTGCATTCAAAGCATGAAAAAGATATCCATTGAGATGAGCAAGGATGATGTAGGTTGGAGGCTCTTAGTTTCATGGTGAGAATGGGTAAAATGGTGTGCTTAGGTGCTCTCAAGTGAGGCAAGGCCAACACTCAGGGAAGGGTGGCTAGAGGAGACTACATGGGATGCTTTAACCAAGACTTTGCAGATAAGTAAGTGTGTAAGCACAAAAATAATTTGGCAGCATAACTCTACTAATCTCAAAGTGGATTTACAAGGGGAGAGACACCTCTATTTATAGCTTAAGGTGTCTCCAAATTTGGAAATGCAAAACCCTAAAAACTCTAACTTGGCTAGCTTGGAGGCTAAGGCATAAATCCTTTCCAATAGAAGGAGGACATGTGACCACTCAAGAAGGTGGAAAATACTCTCTATTCCTAGAGTATCATGCGGCCACTCAAGAAGGTGAAAAAATATTCTTCATTCCTACCTTGTCATCTGGCCACTCAAGAAGGTTGAAAAATACTCTCTATTTCTAGAGTGTCATGTGATCACTCAAGAAGGAGAAAAAATATTCTCTATTCCTAGAACATCATGTGGCCACTACGAGAAAACTGTCCAATGAATGCATGTCACACGACCACTCTCTCCCAAAGATGATAAGTCTCTTCCTTACCTTCTAAGCTACCAAGTTGGCATCATTGACTTCAAAAGTCAAACAAATATGCGCTTCACTCATGGGCTTTCTTAAGCCTAAAAATCCTATGCTACTTGAACCATAATACAAGGTCCAAAACAAATCTTACACTACAAAGCCTATAATATGGAGTCCAAAATAAATCTATATTATTAAGAATTCTTCAAGGTAATCCACAAGAACAAGAGTTTGGACCCATCTTTAACAGATGAATCCAACTCTTCTTGAATACGCTTAACCATATTTCTTGTGATTGACCCCTTAACTAAGGAGTTGCCATTATACTTAAATTAAAAACAATAGACAAATAACACAAAAAAAAAACTTCACAAATTAGTTTACATATAAGTTAATTTTAACTTGTACCTTTTTCTATTATTTTAGTGTTTGGTTTCGTAATAAATTTCTCCAAACATGCCCATCATATATGTAAATTCACCAGTCAATTCTGAGTCGAAGATTTGTAAGTCTCAATCTAGGCAGCAAGTGGCAATTCTTAGCATGTGCACCATTTCCACCTTTCTGCATAGCATTGATCATGTCGCAATTCTAAACCTTAGAATAATAGATCGTGCAGACGTTTATTAGAATGAACAAGTGACATCGCAGCACCATAAATCAGTTTGAAATAAAATTTTAAATTAGGATACACTAAATGTATATATGTTTGGTAAATACATATAATAAGGAGATCATATGCAATGCTTCTCACACTCTCTCTTTCCTGAATGTTTGCAACATATTTTTTAATATACTTTTATGACACGATATTAGCTGAAATTTGTTAGGACTCACAAAACAACATGGGGTCTCCATTTTTATATCACAAGTATCACTCTTAAGTCCTGAGTCTCAACAAATTTTAGCCAAGAGTGAAGAGCGTGCTAAAACAAGTGTATTAAAGAATATGTTGCTGTTATTTCTCATATGGCTACAATTTACAATTACTATGGTGAAAGCCAAATAACTAGTGGCCTCTGAGTGGCTCCAGTGAACTGATGAGGCAGAGACATCAATAGCGTGCAGCCTAAGGGAAATCTGGCACATCAAACTCGGATCCGTTTCACATCACTTTCAGGGACACTGATATCAAGCCTATCTCCGTTGCTCGAACTAGCAGTTTGTCCTGAGACCTGTCAAATCATACATGTTGGTGACATAATAAGCTTTTCTAATCTTCAAGGCCATAGCTCTCATTCGAAAGCAATTTCTGTGTGAACAACGTGCTTATAGACACAACCAATCAGAAAGATTAAGATAATACTAAACTAAATCTAACATATTCCAACAGACTATTATTTTCATGGATCTTTTAGCATTTGATTAGATGTACGTCTAGACACTATGGTAATGCAATAACTACTCCTCATACCCAGTCAAAAGGACCAAGTTCACTCCTGTGTTTCTCGTAATCCTAACAGGTTGAAATGACCATTTTCTTTCTAGCTTTCAATACTAATTGTCACATATACAAGTCGCCTTTAGCCCCAGTGTAAACAAATAATGCAAGCTGAAACGTGACACTTACAGTTTCATCCGGAACAACTGCATACCTCTCAGATAAGGAGGCACCGCTTTTCCCTGTTTAAGGAGAAAACAACAGAGCTATCACGATGCCAGATTGCTTTAAGAATGATTAAAAATAAAATATGTGAATCCAAATTACACTACTAAATGGTATCATCATTAATGGCTGAAAACAACGGAACAATATTACTGATGAGTATTGAGCAGAACAAAGCACCTGACAAAAGATCAGTGTTAGAGGATTCTATTTGCTGCCCTGAAGATCCATCCACACTCAAAGCTTCAATAATCTTTGGAGAATTCCTAAAAGAATAAAATCATATCAAGACATGTAATCAAATGCACAAATTACCCAAAACAATGTTTCCAATTAATGATTTAGATTAGCTATATAACTTATTATTCTTAGACGAACATGGTCATAATTGCCACCAAAACTAATGACTTTTTCCAGGATGAATAAAAGATACACAAGGCCATATTCAAATGTCCATGACTGAAAATAAATAATTTGATATAAAATGAATAGGGCACCAAGAGGGAACCAAGGTGGTGCAACGAATGTAGCAATATGAAGCTCAGTTCTGATAGTTAACAAGGATACCCTGTACAGCTACATTATACAAGCTAGTTTTTGCTTTCTCAACCGCGGTCAGAATTAGACCATCCACTTCAAAGGTGTCATTACACACCCAATGCCAATCGTAATAATTTCAGAACCAAGATCACTGATCCAAAATCTAACAGATTAGAAAGAGCAGCCATTACAAATATGATGATATCAGACTCTACTTCCAGTTGATCTATAGAATCACTTCAAAAGTTTCATCAGAATAATTAATTTGTTTCAGATTAAAGGTCTTGTTTGAAGAAATTAATTAGGAAAAATAACAAGCCACTTAGAGTCAGCTGGTAATAAGTTGGGTCATTTGCATATCAGAGGTTCAAATCTCAGTGCAGTCATAACCCCAAAACAACTCAACACTACCAACAAAAAATTGTTTCTCCTATCAAACTCACTTTTATGACCAAAGTAAGAATATCTCTTAAGTCATAAACCCCAAAACAACTCAACACTACCAACAAAAAATTGTTTCCCCTATCAAATATACTTTTATGACCAAAGTAAGAAAATCTCTTATGTGCCTTCAGAAAACATATGAAGAGAAGAAAATTCCGGGAAAGATGAATGCATGCCTGAAAGTCCTAACAAATTTATTCAGGTTGTACATGCAATTACCGGTCAATGGTATCCCCATGCCCAAGTTGGCCATTTGTTCCTCTTCCCCAAGAATATACATTGTTCTTGTCAGTTACAGCAATTGTGTGCCTCCACCCACATGAGATCTGGACTATTTTCTGCTATGTAAAAAAATATATAGAATAGTCGGTGGATTGCTTAAAGAAAGACATTGACGGTATGATGCAAAATTGAAACATTCCAAATGAAAGAAAGAAAGGGAAGAATCCAGTTTCAAGTACCTGATCATGGGGGAACTTCACTTGTACAGGAGAGCAGCGATCAACATTGTCACCGACACCAACCTGTCCAAACTACAATCGAAGGAAAATAGGTAACAATTTTCCAAACTCGTCAATGATAAAAAACTTGTTATTGTGCAGAAAGAGAATAAAGTCTTATACAGTTTTTTTTTTTTTTATATAGTAGAATATTTAGTTGTCTGCACATAAATGTGCATTCTTTAAGCAGACACCTAATGTATCCTCTGCTATGTTCATAAATAATAAGTAAACTGGATTAGAAACTCAAGAAGGGAAAGAACTCACAAACACGGACTCTGAAAAATTTGTATAGAAGTTTCAAAAGTTCACAGATAAACCACTGGCACTTCGAGGGTCCAGAAAGCCTCCCCTAATCAACTAATTTTCTCATACTCCCCAAAACACACCTATATATATATATATACACACACACACACAAGCTTCCCAACGCAACAACAAAATTAACTACCAACATATTTTACAGCTGTTTGAATTAAAACAACCAGCTGTATTTTTCCTTTTTCCCTTGTTTCTTCTTTCATAGACCTTTGTAATAGGAGGTCATGTCTTAACATTATAATACTGTCACATGAACATGGAAGGATAAAAATTTATTGCAAACCTTATTCCAACCCCATCCATAGAGTAGTCCAGTAGATGTAAGTGCCATACTATGCCTCCATCCACCTGATACCTGAAGAAAGTCCAAGCCAAGTCAAGAGACAAACAAAAGAGCTATATATCTAACAACAAATATACTATTGCTCCCAGTGTGCAAGGTTTCAGGGTAGCACAAAATTTTGTTAGAACAATTTTTTCTTGTCCTTAGTAAACACACAACACATAAGGTGGAACCCATAGGTGAGAAATATTTCCAATCTTTTCCCTACCAGAGAAAAATTAACATAAAAAAATGAGACAGGAGGAAGATACAAGCCACTAAAATAGCAGAGCAAAGCGATATGCCAATGCATCCAAAAAATACAAGAAATTTCTATGAAAACACCAACACAGCATAAAATTAAAGGACTTACCTGACAGATTAACTCGTCACTCAGGGCTTGAAGCTTGTGAGGCACAAGAGAATCCTCAAAATTTCCATGACCTAGTTGGCCATATTTGCTCCACCCATATGTGTACAAGCCACCAGAAGATGAAACAGATATTGTATGCCGCCAACCACAAGCAACCATGACCATCTTGTCACACTGTAATGTAAACGACAAAAAAAGGGCAGTAAAATAAATAACTTCTCCATCCATTAGTATGCATGTACATCAATTGTACATGAATCTTAACAATATTATCCAGACAAATCACACAAAAAATCAAAAACCTGGAAATGCTGCTGCTTCTATTAAACAGCAAGAAAACTTTTCAGAAATTAAACAATATCAAATCACATACATTCCATTTACACATATTCCTTATACGATCAGCGTCTAATCAGGAAAGGTAAGATGATACCAGATTGAGGACATACATCAATAGAAGAAACTTTCTCAGGAATCCAGCGATCATTTCTATCTCCCAACCCCAAATTTCCATATCGGCCCCAACCCCATCCATACAGTTCTCCGTTTTCAGTAATAGCTACACTGTGTTCTGCGCCTGCAGCAACCATTTTGATAGGTACTTCCTACAATATAATACATGAGCCAATTCTTAATGGGATTATTCTTTGATGCATTATAACTATCAATGAATAAATAAAATAATATCTTAGCATTATTTCATGACGAGAGTATTGCTTTATTTTGTTGTTGATCTAGCTACTTTTCCCTTCCATTATTTTAAAGTAGGTGATACTTCTGAAATGAAAAACTGTTGATGTTCTCCCAGAAGATCAGAATTAGAAGATTGATTGATAAAATTATCTACCACTCAGTTTCAAGATTTATTACCAAAAGAAAAAGAACAAGGCTAGTGAAGTGGTAGAAGTAAACATCAAAACTGCTACTATTCAACCTATAAAGTTGAAGGGAGAGAATGGGGGCAACAAAGTCAACAGGAGCAATGAAAAACATTATCGATTTGAATTAAATGATACAGTGGGAAATTGGTTAGTGGAGAGAATGGGGATAGTACTATGAAGGATACCTGATGAATTAAGGGTATGATTCTGCATGATTATGGGCGTGGGGAAATGTTAGAAAGAGGGGATGATGGAGAGAAGAGTAAGGACCAATTCGGAGGAAGCTTTGGGCAGTCTAAGGCCTGAAGGGCTGATACATATTTTCAGGGTGGAGTGTTATAGAAGATCAAGAAACAGAACTGGGAAATAGGGAGAAAAGAAATAGTAGTGTTGTTGAGAACGTAGTTGAACAACAAGCGGAAAAAGGAGAGAATTTTCCTTCCAATTTACTCCTTCAACAAATGGATTCCAAAAGACTAGCCCTCTCTTCTTCCCTTTACCCATTTCAAGCTACGCCCCTGCTCTTATTACTCTCAAGTATGAACCACACTTAACAGATTTAATTGTGTTATTCCATCTAACTAATCCAATTATTTTCTCTCGCTTCTTGGCTTTCTTTATTCTTCTGTCCTGAGTCCCATCAAATGTAGAGAGACTGCATGCTTTTTAAATTGATTCAAAAAGAGGGTAAAAGAGTAGTAATTAAATATATGGTAGAAGTAACCTATCATTGTGTATTGATTCTTGATAACTTGATCATAGACTTTTATTTATCACAGATAACCTCGATGAATGTCTTTGAAATAGGTACCTGAAATGTTTGAATCTTTTGTGGCACAAGAGAATCTTCTGTCGTACCAAGTCCAAGTTGACCATTTTGATTCCTCCCCCAACTTCAATAAGAGGGAAATAATAACACAAGAGTTAAAGAGGAAGTGATAATAAAACAACCAAATTTGTGATGAACCAGATGACAGCTGGCTAGCAAATCAAGGTATAGTTTTAAAAATAAAAAAACTGGTCATCAGCCTCACAGAATAAAACAAGGATTTCTATAGGTATTTGTACCTTTTAAAAAAGAATGTGAATTAAAAAATGAGTGTAACAAGTGAGAATTCAACCTTGAGTACTAAAACCAGATGCCTGTACCATCTTCAAGGTAGCAGATCGAGGTTTGTCTGGAAGAAGTTATTTACAGTTTATTAAGACTTATCTTATGATATAAACACTTGTGTAAGCATTTGGAAGAGCTTATGAAAATAACTTATGACATGCCCATAAATTGTTTTACCTCCACGATAACTTGAGAAAAAAGTTCAACATCATTCTTTTCAACTATAAAAGCACCTTTATGTGTGTATGTGTGTTTCTAAAGTTGTTTAACCAAAAAAGCCCCTCCATTGCATACGAAGTCCATACAGTTACTCAGGTAATTAAAATTCTTTCTGTTCCGGTATCAAATATTCTATTTGACTACTCTTTCGGTGAACTGAGAAGACAAAAGATTGAAATTAAAAATCAGGCCAAGGAATCAGCAATCATTACAAAACTGCACTCAACATACACAACCGGGAAAAGTAATTAGTATATGAATATGCATAAAAAAACTGTCAGAACCGAGAGAACGCTAAAATTTTGTTCGAGAAATACAAACCTCTGAACCTCGCCTTCCATGGTAACTGCCAGACAATGACTATCCCCACAGGCAATTTGCTTTATCCTTAAACCTTGTAATGCTACAATAGGCTGAGGAATGAGCAAATCACTAGAATTACCATGACCCAACCTTCCGAAATCACCCCTAGAAAAACCAACCAAATTTGATCTGCTTGAGTATTTAAGAATAACAAAGACAACCATATACAAAACACTATTATTCATAAAAACAAAAAGAAAAATCAGAAATAGAAGGGTGATTAACAGCAAGTAAACTTGAATCCACCTCTCATGGAAAATTACAAAGAGACCGCCTAAAATTAGAAAAATTGTCTTTTAATAATCAATTAACCCAAAATAATAAAAAAAGGTGGCATCCCCTTGTACTGAGAAAGAAGTGACAAATGCAGAGATATGACAAAGAAAGACAATGGATACTAATTTAATCTTAAAATAAAACCCATCTCTTTCAAAATATTAACTTTATGACGACTAGTACAACTCACAACTATACGTAATATAAAAGTCTTGAAAGAAAGAACCAAGTAAACCGACATTTTTACTCTTATAGTAACTATTAAAGACCAATGCTAGGTCAAGTAACATCATTTGAAGCTGAAACTAGTCCCACATCAAAGGATCCACAAATAAACAAGCTTGATCCCATAATAAGAAACAACAGAGAAGCAAGAAAGAGTGCATTAATGAGTATATTAAAGGATGAATTGCAGACCATCCCCAACTATAGAGTTCATTCCGTGACTCGGAGTAGGCAAGGGTGTGATCAGCTCCACAAGCAATGGAATCTATTTCTCGAGCATCCAATGCACTGAGTTGCGTAGGCAAAGGCCTATCATCGGTGTCACCATGGCCTAACTGTCCATCCTCTCCGCGACCCCACGAGCACACAACACTCCCAGCTGCACAGGATCAAACCAAAACCAAACCACACACGAACACAAAGAAAAAGTCAAAATTAAAAAAAGAAAAAAAAACTTTGAACTAGGATTTCATCTCATCCCATTCAAGTGTTGACCCAATCATAAACTAATTTAGAGTGTAAGCATGAAAATGAATTGAAAAGTGTTGTTGTGGATAGAAATAGAAAGACGAGGGAGAAGGAGACTACAGAGAAGAGCGACGGAGTGGCTGGCGCCGGCGGAGATGAGGAGGACGCGAGAGGGAGGAGAAGTAGCGGCGGTGGATTGGGATTGCGTCATGAGAGTGGTGAATGAGTGACAGGTGTTGGTGTGTGGTTGAATGAGGGGAAATAAGTGAGGAGAAGAAAAAGCAGAGAAAGGAGTTTACAACATTGATGGGACCAGTGGAAGAGAGAGAGAGAGGGTGAAGAAGAGAAAAATGAAGAAGGGTACAATCAGGTGAGAGAAGGGAGAAACGAAGGCGGAGAATTGAATGTGCGGTGGGACCCATGTGGAAGTGTGCTTGTCAGCACGGCCAACCATTTTTTTTTCTTCTTTTTCACTTTCTTTGCTTGCCACACTATTGTCTTCTGTGTGTGGTCACCACTCTCTTACCCCTATATCCCCTTCTTCCCTTCATACCCTTTCACAAGCATATTATGTTAGATATTATCTATCATTTATTAAAATTTAAGTCCTTCCTTCTTTTAGCTTAGAGTTTATGTACTTCAACCTAAAGAATTGAAGTCTTCCTTTGAATAAGAGATTTTTGTATTTATATAAAAAGTTTCTTTCAAAGTCTTTCGATGTAATTTTAACATAATTCATAAAAACATAAACAAACGTATTTACAAATCTTTCATAAAAGAAAATCAAAATTAAACATGTCAAAATGGGTTGGAACCTGTGAGCCAACCTGACTTACCACTGGGTCGAAAAATAAAAAATTTTAGTGGTTATGAACTAAAATGGGTTTAGCTCATTTAATCCACAGGTCAGGTGGGTTTGATTCGGGTTAATGAGCTAACCCACAACCCATTTTAATTTAAACAATCTTAACTTTTAATCAAATTAAAATTTCTCTTTCTAAAATCAATTTGAAACCCTCTTTCGCATCCACACTACACACAACTTCACGAAGCAGCTTCGCCTTCTTCATCCCCACTATACTACACACATAAACCCTCTTTCGCATCCACACTGCACACAATTTCACAAAGCAACTTCGTCTTCTTCGTCCATGCCTAACTACACACAAAAACCATCTTTCGTGTCTACACTCCTCCAATATGTGTTCGTCAATGTTGTTTCGTGTCACTGCTCCTTCGCGTCTACGTTTGTGGTCCTCAGCGTCAGTGGTCGTCGACACATCGGTACTACTCCGTGTCACTACTCTTCCACGTCGTTGTTACCCCTTAGACATGTCAAAACGGGTTAGAACCCATGAGCTAACCCAACTCACCACAGGTTCGAGCTAGGCCGGATTGGAAAATTAAAAATTTTACTGGTTATGAGGTAAAACGAGTTTAGCTCACTTAACCCACGGTTCAGGTGGTTCGAGTCGGGTTAAAGTGAGCTGACCCACAACCCCTTTAATTTAAAAAAACCTTAACTTTTAATCAAATTAAAATCCCTCTTTCTAAACTCAATTAAAAACCCATAACCCACTCCCAATGGTTCTAATTTTTTGTTTTGTAATTGGAATTAAAATGTGAAGTTTGTTGAAGAGTTCTTAAGTAGTTTTGAATTCTTACATGCTTAGTTTCATTTGTTCTAGTGAAGTTAGTTGCCATGCCCAAGTTATTGTTAATGATGTTTTGTGTTAATGGTGGGGTCCATTTACATAAGAGTTAGTTCTAATTTTATTGAAGTTGCAATCCCTTATCTATAAGTTAAAAACAAACATGTACATTTTTATTTTCATCTTAGTTCTTAGAGATGTGGGCAGTTGCTTCCTTAGCTCTTTCCATATCCTGGTAGTAGATATGACTTATATTTTTTTTTACAAATTAATGTGCAACATGGAATCTAAAACTATTCATCAGAGTGTTAATGTGAATTTTAATGTTGATGCTAATATAAATAATGAAAAAGCTAATGAGCCAAAGCCATCTTCTGTTAATAATGAAGACAATGAGATTCAAAAAGAGAATAAGAAAGCTAATGCTTCTACCTCTGAAGTCTAGAAATATTTAACTAAAGTTGGAGTGAAAGATGGTAAAGAGAAGGCCAAATGTAATGCATGTGGGCAAGAATATGTAATTGGTGGCACTAAAATAGGTACTTCAACATTGTTGTGTCATTTGAAAAAGGGCAATGTTACCCCAAAATATGTAGGGGGATGATAATTGATAATATGGGAAATCTAAGGGGTAGGGAACTTGATCACAAACATGTTAGAGAGATTATGACAATGGCAATTGTCAAACATGGTTTTCCATTTAAGTTGTTAGTACAAATGGACTAGAGAATTCCTTTCATATTTGAATCCTAATGTGAAGCATGTGAGTAGGAATACAACTGTTTATGATTTGTGGAAATTCCATCTTGAGATGAAGGACAAATTGAAACATGAAATGCATTAATGTCATAATCGAATTTGTTTGACTTCAGATTGTTGGACGGCTTGTACTCAAGAGGGATATATTTGTTTAACAACCCATTTGGTTGATAACATCTGGAAATTGAATAGTAAAATTCTCGCCTTCTATAAAATGGAACCTTCACATACGGGTCTTGATTTAGCAAATAAAGTGTTTGACTAATTGGGGAATTGATAGGAAAATATTTTCCATAACTTTAGACAATGTTACTGTCAATGATCGTATGCAACAAATTTTGGGTGAACAATTAAGCTTACAAAATAACTTATTGTGTGAGGGTGAATTTTTTTCATGTGAGGTGTTATGCTTATATCTTGAATCTGATAGTTCAAGAAGGTTTAAAAGATGTTGAAATTACTTTGTGAAAAATTAGAGAAAGCATTAAATATGTGAAGGGGTCAGAGGCAAGATTAATAAAATTTATTAAATGTGTTGTTCAAGTGAGGGGTATTGATACTAAAGTGCGCTTAAGGTTAAATGTACCTACTAGATGGAATTCTACTTTTTTGGTGCTTGAAAATGGTTTTAAGTATCGTCGACCTTTTGGAAGTTCCATTATACGTGATAGAAACTTTAAACATTGCCCAACAATTGAAGAGTGGAAAAGAGCCAAAAAGATGTGTGAATTTTTAAGACCATTTTATAAGATAACCAATTTTATTTTAGGGACATCTTATCCAACCTCTAATGAATATTTTATACAAGTATGGAAAATTGAGTGGTTGTTAAGGGATACTCTAAGAAATGATGACACCTTAATGAAAGACATGGCAAAAAGGATGATGAATAAATTTGACAAGTATTGGAGTGAATATAGTACCATTCTTTCAATTGCCATGATTCTTGACCCACAGATGAAACTTGAAGCACTTAGATTCTATTATTCAAAGCTTGATCCTTCCACTTGTGATAAAAAGCTTAATCATATAAAAGGAATGTACAAACTTTTTGAAGAATATGTGTGTGTGAGGTCAAATTCACCCAATGCATCAAGTTCTCAACTCACTTGTTCACCAGAAGAACGTTTGAACATGGAAGAAGACCTAAGAGATTGGTCCATATAATGTAAGTTAGTCATTATTCCTAACTAATTTTGTTATTTATTATTATCTTATCTTTATTTTAACCAATTTTTATGTTTGCATTATATTGTTATAGGAAATATCAATTATGTAAGCCAAAATGTGAATATAACTAACAAGTCTGAATTGGATCTATATCTAATTGAAACACAACTTAAGCCAAAGTATTTTTCAAAGTTAGATGCTCTGAGCTATTGGAAGGATTGACAAGAACACTATCCAAATCTATGTAGACTAGTATGTGAGGTGTTAAGTATTCTAATAACAACTGTTGCTAGTGATTCTACATTTACCATTGGTGGTAAAGTTCGTAGCAAGTATCAATATAATCTTCTTCCTGACAATGTTTAAGCTCTAACTTTAACTCAAAATTGGTTAGATGGTTTTGAAAATATTGGTAATTTAATTTATATTACTTTTCAATCTTTTCTTTACATCATATTTCTTATTCTATATTATATCATTTGTTAATAATTTGTTCTTAATTTTAAAGATGAAGATAATGAAGATGCTAAAAAAGAAGAGGAAATTGTTCTAGATTTTTCAATCCATGACTCCAATGTACCTCTTATATAGTAGTTTCTATACTCTTTTTTTCCACAAAAATAAGTTTAAATTAAAATATGCACTACAATATTTTACTCCATTTAGATTTTCTTTATTATTCTAATTATTGTGCCTACCCTTAGCCCACCTTGGATTAAGCTCCTTTGAAGGTTACCTTGGGATTCTTATTATACTTAAAGTAACTGTGATGGGCTCATACTAGGTATATTTAACGTAAAATATTTGTGCTCTCTCATCCTCTCCACTCTATTGCAATCTTTTGTGTTCTCACAAAAGCTGCAACAAATGGGTTACAACTGAAAGGTGGAGATTATATTGAATCATTGTTTGGAGTTAAGGTAATGGCTTTTGATAAAAATGGAACAATAATAAGAGGATAGTGACACAATTTTCTCTTGTAGAAGACATTAGAATTGAAACTTTATTGTACTGGTAACTTATTAATCAAACAAAAGAATATTTATACACTCTGTTTAGAGTGTTCATAGTTTTTTTATGACTAATTTGATTTTTTTAATCAAACCTTTACCGGGTTTCAAGTATCGAGAGTAAATCAAGTCACCCTATGGCAAATGCACTAGTCGAGTATGGAATGCCTAATTTTGTCAGGCCAATCCCTGAAAATGTGGAGAATTTTGAAAATTTTGTTGGTGAAGGAGTTTTTGGTAAAATTAATGGGAATTATATTTATATTGGCAATAGAAGAATTGGTGCTAGGGCTGACTCCAAAATAGGTGATTACTACCATGTCCTTAGTTTTAGAAGTAGTTCTTGTAGTCTTTTTAAAATTTGTGATGCAAAGGTCTAGTTTTAAAATCAGTTTGATGTCACCATTTGTATGCTCAATACTACTTAAATCAGTTTTAAAATTGGTGATGCAAAGGTTTCAGGGGTGAGATTTTATTTTTAATTACCTTTGTTTGTTTTGAATATAGAGTTGGATCCTCGCTATCATCTAACTTGTTGTAAGTGGTAGTAAGATACTGAGATGAATATTTTATTTTATTTTTTAAGCATGGTGAGACCAACTTTGATAATTACATATAATAGATATTCAATGTTGTAATTGATGGTGGCATAAAATGTTTTTAGGATGTTATATTCAGATTCTTTGTTCTTCTTATCATCATTATGCATGTGTTTTTTATGCCTTAAGCTAAAACCTCTATTAGGGAGTGAATACTTTTAAGCCTTATCTTGCATAGCAAGTGGCGGCACACATCTACTCATCTTCAAGGTTGCCATGGCTTCTAGCCTAGCCTTGTAGTGGCGTGCTTCTCACATTTTTACCATTTCTTTCCTATCCATTTTATGTTTTCTTCTTCCTTTAATTGTTCTTTGTTTTCTATGGTTTAGTGCTTTCCATTTCCTTTTTGTTTTGAATCAATCCATTATCTTCTTCTTTTGAGCTTGGTGAAAGGAACCTTCACATCTAGATAGCTTGCTATCTTAATGTCCAGTGGGGATTTCACTTAGCTTTCTTAATCGAATCACACCATATTCAATCATCTTAAAAAAGAACAAGATAATCCTTCATCAATCAGGTAGGAACTTAATTTCATTGTTTGATTGGGATTGATGTTTTCAATCTTAAAGTATCTCTCTTGATTTAAGAAAAAATAGTAATTTAAAATTATATCAGTTTGTTGTAATAATGAGGAAAAGGAGAGTTGTTTTATTCAATGTTCTTGCTGTTTGGTTTTCTTTTAAGAGAACATCAATCTTGAATTTGATTTATGAGCTGTTCTATGTTCAGGAAGATGTTTTTCAGTTAGTGGGTGTTCCCTTGGCTAGAAACATCTTAGTTGGTTACAACATTACTATTATGTCATTTGGCCAGGTACATTTGGTTGCTTGTTTGTAAACTTTCCTAGTGACAAAACGAGTGTCACTTTTTGATGGAATATTGAGGATTATTTTTCATTTATCATCAGTGTTGTGCTTCTTTACTAGTCTAAGAGTAGTAGAAAGATTTACACAATGTGAGGTCCTCTAAGAAATATATATAAAATTTATCACTAATGTAAATTTGTATATATGATTAAAAAATAAGATATATAATTATGTCACGCATAGGTGTGGTAATCAAATATTAATGGACATCACAATTAAACAAGGTTTATCTATTCATTAACTTTTGTTTAAAGTATTTTTATGGCAAATGAAATCATACAGGTAGTCACCATGATAGAAAGTGTTGAACATTATGGAAATTAAACCGAAACCATATATATATATATATATATATATATATATATATTAAAGTTTGAATGATTGAATTTAGATTACTCAATCCTATCCAATAGAACCTTGAGGTAGGCATATGCTTCCGTCATTTTGGTACAAGTTTTCATGAATTTATTGTTTCTCGTTTCTCCTCTACATGCTTGTTACCTTTGTCAAAATTATTGCAGATGAAGGATGATTCAAGAAATGCTCCTTATATTGAGAATCTGATTGAGGAATACGTCACTAATTATGATTATGTGGCACAAATTTTGATTAAGGTAGGGAATCATGAAAGGCTACATTGTTGAAATGTATATGTAATTTATGAGAAGCTAAAAGCTTTGGTTTTGTTAGTTGATACTTTTCGATTAACTATTGTATACATTTGCCCATTAATGACAGCGACCTTTATTGGTTGTATGCTGCAGGACCTTTCAAGAGGTAAAAGGGAGTTGTTTGGTCTAAAAAAAATGACTCTGGCAAACCTTGTAGGAACACTGATTTTCTCTAGTCTCATTGTCAGCACCAAAGCATGACAACACTATGCGTTCTTGCATAAGGCTATGTACGGTTATAGTGTTAAAAAATAGAATTGTTTATGCCAACCTTAGGTGGTTGGTTCATAGTGAACCATATAAGTCTTTTGTTATAAATTTTGAATTTGAAAAAGCTTGATGTACTTAAATCTATATTTATTCCTAAATGTGTCCAATCTATGCACAAAATCAGGTAACATACTTTTGAAGTGTTCATAATACTTTAGTTGAAGGAAGAAAATCATTTTCAACTCACAACCTTTAGTTTATTTTTCTATATTTATTTGTAGTGTTAGATAGGTACATTGTTACTTCTACTTTGTTTAAAAGAAAATGTAACAAGATCTTATTTTCATTGTTCTGATTGTGAGTGTCAAAATATACAATTTAATATCATTTTTATATACATAAATAAATATCCACAAAGCATACATAAGAGCTGATGAGAAAATTAATTAAATTGTAATTAAAAGACCTTATATAAAAAAAGGAACACTATCAAAATCAATTGTCTTTATGTGTATAATTATGTGTCTTTATCAGTGTGAAATTTTGTAAAAGTAACATCTCATTGAATCTTTGAGGAAACCATTGGCTGAAATTAGAAAAACATTAAAAAACTTAGGTAAGAAAGGAAGACATTTAAAAATAAATTGTCATAATGTGTACAAATATATGTCTTTCACCCAATAGGTATAAACATTGTCATTAAAACAATAAACAATTGCACAAGAAATTGTCTTATGCTATTATTTTTGATTAGTTGCATGACGAACTCAAGTAACAAAGTAAGTGTCTTTTTATGGATAAACATTTGTCTTTTTTTTAAAGATTTTGTACACATAATATAGGTGTCTTTTTATGTACAAACATCTGTCCTTTTTTTTTATAAGATTTTGTACACATGGTCGTTCTCATTCAATTGAGTATTTCCACTAGCACTAATTTTGGTTACTCCCAATATACTATTCAGTTTTATCAGTTGCTTGACCAACTCAATGTCCACTGATACCACAAAAGCACATTTGAAAGGCTGCCTCCATACCATAGTAAGTGTCTTTCTATGTACAAACATAGGTCTTTTTCTTTGTAATATTTTGTACACATGGTTGTGCTCATTCAAATGAGTATTTCCAAAAACACTAATTAGTTACTCCCAATATGCTATTAATTTTTGTTAGTTGTTTAACCTACTGAACGTCCACTAATACCGCAAAAGCAAATTTGAAAGGCTACCTCTATACCACACCATATTATCAGTAACAAACGTAAGTGTCCTTATATGTATAAACATCTGCTTTTTTTTAGTAAGATTTTGTAACATGGTCGTACTTATTCAATTAATTATTTCCAATCACACTAATTGGTTACTCTCAATTTGTTATTAATTTTTATTTGTTGTTTCGCCAACTCATCCGTTCAATGCCATCACAAAAGCACATTGTAAAGACTTACTCAATACCATAGTACTAGTGAAAGACATAAGTATTTTTTGTGAACAATTATCTTTTTTTTCGTAAAATTTTGTTCGTGTGATCGTGCTTATTCATAATTCTCATAGCAATAAATAGTCAACCCTAAGCATGCAATGAAACAAAAGCAAATGATTTTAAATAATGTTATATATTGAAAATGGTTATTAAAAATTAAAAATCAAAATATAAAATCATACTAGTGGTTGACTATTCAAACATATATAATAAAATTCAAATAAAAATTTTCTCTTAAATCAAGTAGAAGTAACATTGTACCCAAGCTAACACTAATAAACACAAAAAAACACTTAATTGAATAAGAACGACCATATATACAAAATTTTATATAGGAAAAGACATATAATTGTACACAGAAAAAAAAATACTTAATTGAATAAGAACAAAACACTTAATTGAATAAGAACGACCATATGTAAAAAATTGTATTTCAAAAAAGACATATAATTGTACACAAAAAAACACTTAATTGAATAAGAACTATTAACACTTAATTGAATAAGAACTACAATGTGTACAAAATTTTATTTAGAAAAAGACATATAGTTGCACACAAAAAAACACTTACATTTTTCACTAGTATGTGGTGTTGACTAAAGCTTTAAAATGTGCTTTTATGGTGACAATGAACGGTTGAGTTGGTGAAACAACTCATGAAAATTAATAGTGTATTGAGAGTAACCAATCAATGTTATTAGGCTTATTTCATTAAATAAGCACAACCATATGTACAAAATGTCACCAAGAAAAAAATAGTTACGTGTACACAGACAAACAATTATGTTTGTCACCGCTACCATTTACTATTTGGAGCCTACTTAATTTTGGTAGTTTCCACACACGTAATTCTCACACACAAAATGGTCTAATAGTAACAAACTTAAATGTCTTTATCTGTACAACAATTATACTTAGATCTGTACAAGTATACTTAGATGTCTTTCTCTGTACAAGTATATGTCTTTTTATGTGTATGATTTTGCACACCTGTTAAATTATGAAAAAAAATTATAAAAGTCTAAAAAAATATATACTAGTATAGAAATAAAAATGAACAAAATCAATTGAACAATTTCAAAGTGCTGAAAAGTTAAAAGATACAAAAAAATAGAAAATATTAAAAGTCATTCTGAAATCGTAATACAATTTTACATTTAAATCTAATCCTAATTTGTTTACTTCCACCACTTAATCGTGAGATGGTGCACCACTTTACATATCTGCATATTCAATGAATAAAGAATATAAATAATTGAAATTCAAATAAATTAAGACTAATTTATGTTAATATGTATAAATTTAAACTATAAAAATATGCAAATGTACGATTAAAATTATGTGTAAGGACTAAAAAGATAAAATTGGTACAATTATAAAAATCAAATAAATAATTCAATATAATAAGAAAGCAAATGGATTACTATAATCATTCTGCAATTTTATTCGATGATTGGTGTTGGTTAGTAAATGGAGTCCAACCAATCAATCTATACCCATTGACTTTTCAAAAGCAAAATCTTTTGCCTCGTAGTATCTTTGGATGATAATCATAAATAATTAAATTTTTTAGTATTTTAATATTTATCATATCATCAAGATTAAATATATTTTTACATCTTTCAGGAAAAAGTAAAAACATACTTTGGAACCATTTACTACTTAAGAAATGGATTTAGTAATATGTTTTCCAATCAGCACTTAAGATTTGTTATCATAGTATTAAATATTTTCTTACATATATCATGATATCAATTAAAAGATTTTAGAAGGAAAAGGCTTACTTCCTCCCACTATGCCTCAGCCTGACGTAGATAAATGGTCAAAACAATTCAACCAGGCCTTATGTAGCTCTCTATATCAGTAAGACCTTCAAGAGACATTTACTCTTACTTTATGAAAAAGTGTCTTGTGCCTACTTAGTAAGGTCTTCAAGAGACGTTTACTCTTATTGGGGTATTGTTCTACGTCTTTGGCAGGGTCTCTTTCGGCATATAATCGCATTGAAGATGATTTGCGTGGCTCTGAAGGGTACTGGTGATAGCATAAACAGAAACAAATAGATAAGCTACTGAGGTTATTGGTGATACGCTAAGCAAAGAGCCATGATTTATGTGTGACTCACACTTTGTCTAGTATCATAAGGATTTGGTGTGGTGGGTCTAAGCGGATTCCCATCTCCTTCGCGACAATGAAAAAATGGTTGTCGGAGCCATTGAACTTGACCACAATAGCTTCCTTGTTAAGGCACAAGCAACAGTCGTGGACGAGGTTGACGACGGTGAGGCAGTTCTCACGCCGGTGAGGGCGCGCTCACCGGACACCAAATTGCAGTGCAGCCCCATAAACACATAACCGCCACATCACACGTATAAAACAGAGAAAAATCGAAAATGAAAAATACCCTAAAATCCAATACTTGCAAAATTGAACAACAACATTCAGTCAATCATAACTTTAACAAATAGAAAATTAAAATATGCTTACCAACAAAGAAAGCAACTCAAACCAAACCACACACCAAGCAACGAACTTTTGACTACTATTCGGAAGGAAAAAAATAGAGGTTCGAAACGACTTCGCTAAGGCACCAGAACCAGACGACACATTGGGATGGTTGTCAAGGGCTAGGGTTTTTTTAGAGCATCAAATGAAGGACTTTCGGGGAATGCTTAGACGCTTTTGTATGTGAAAGTTCTGCAACCACAACAAATATTTTAATGGTTTATGTGGTTCACGAGTTACCGAAGAAGAAACAGGAAAAAGAATGCAAACACCAAAAGGAATATCAACAAACATTTCCTCTTTCAAAGAATAACTCACCAGGACAATCGGTAAAGGTTGTGCCACCTATCGAAGGCTTCAATGACGACGAAGGTCTGAGCGATGACGATGAAGGTTTGAGTGACGAGGAAGGAAGAACCAAAACCCTTTTTTCATGCAGACCGCTTCATTCCAAAATTTCTTTCGACAATTTCTTTTTAAGTAGTGTACTCCATCACCCAATCTCACAAATGCACACGCGCTCTCACATTTCACTCAATTGCCATATCACACGACTCAAAAGTTAATTAAAATTTAAAATTAAAATGCCATTGCGGATAACACGTTGGTAGGTTAAAAAAGGGGAAGATTTATCGGGTTAAAGTATCATTACTCAATAAAAAAACAATAAAAGTTATTTATCATTTTATATCAATCATAATATCATTTTATATTAATCATAATCACAAAAATCTCACATTATTCAATATAATATGTTGAGATAAGTGAGTAAGATAACTACTGGGTCATTCAATTAATAAAAAATTCAAATAGTAATAATTCATTTGAAAAATTTAAAAACTTTAAATACTTAATATATATATATATATATATATATATATATAATAAAATTTCATTAAAAGTACTCAAATTTATGAGATACTCAAAATTTAATTAATCCTATATATTATACAAAATTATATTATGGCAAAAAAAAATATAAAAAAAATATTATAAAATGTTTCTTTCATTTCTTCCTCTCCAAATAAAAATGCTTTATAGTTCAAAATATAAGAAAAGCTACAGTGTTACCTAATGGGCAAAAGCATTATGGTGAAATTTTTTTAAATAATTATTGAAATGAGTAAATTTGAAAAAAAAAATATATGGTAAGTTGTGTGACCTTGACACGATTTCATTAAGAAGAAGTTGTGTCAAGATAATACGACTTTAGTGCATAACATTTTTAAGTTGAAGTTATGTTAAAGTGACACGACTTTAATTCAGCACATTTTAAACTAAAGTCGTGTCAATGTGACACGACTTTAGTTCAATTTTGGTAGAAGTTGTGTCAACGTGGCATAACTTAAGTTTAAAATGCTTTGAACTAAAGTTGTGTGATTTTGACACAACTTCAACTATAAAAATACTTTGAATTAAAGTTGTGCTACTTTGACATGACTTCTTCACAATAAAATTGTACCATCTGAGCACGACTTATCCATTTTCGTAATTTTTTTTAATTTACCCATTTTGATAATTTTAAAAAAATAGTATATTACAAATGTTTTTAACTTAATAGTGTAAAAAAAAGACTTATAAAACTTTACCTTGTTTATATAAGGGATTTCAACAATTCCTAGAAATTGAAATACCTTGTAATTTAATTACTTGCAATTGAATTCTTTTCATTTCTTTAATAATTAGTTTGGATGAAGTAATTGAAATATCTTAAATTTCAATTTTCTTATTTGGATAAAACAATTTAATTTCTATTTTAAAGTAAACTCAATTCTACATTTGAGTCTAACTTAACTTAGTTTGACCTTCAATTCGAGACTGCTCATCTAGATTTTTGCTTAAAGTCAACTTGAGCCGATTCAACCTCAACTCTCTCAACCTGGGCCGATTCAAACTAATTCGACCTCAACCAATTTGAACTAATTCGTATTGATTTGATCTGAGTTGATTCGACTCAACCTTTTGTTTAGGTTGACTCAATTCAACCATCGACTCGACTCAACCTACAGCTTGGGCCAACACCACTTGACCTAGGGCCCGAGCCGACTTGGCTAGACTTGGGACTTGGGCCTGACTCGCTCGACCTAGGGCCAAGACCAGCTCGGCTTGACCTTGGGCTGAGACCAACTCGGCTCAAACTTTAATCCGGGCAAACTCAACTTAACATTCAACCTAGGCACACTCGGCTCGACCTTTAATCTAGATCAATTCGGCTCAACCTTCAGTTCGGACTGACCCAACTTGATCTTTGGCCTAGACCGACTCGTTTGGACCTTCAACTCAAACCCACTTATCTCGACATTCTACCTAACCTGACAAAAATTGAATGTCAATATACGTCAACTTTTTGGATTTGTAAATTATTTTTGTTCTAACCAATGAAAAGTTTCACAAGTTGAAAATTTTCAATTTCCTTTTTTTTTTTGAAAAAATTTTAAATTCTACTACTTTATTTTTTTTATTTAAAATATATTCTTAAAATTTTTGAATATCAATTACCTCATTCAAATATATTATTTTCTTTTAAACAATTTTAAAATTTCCAAATAAATAAATTATTCGCTCATAAAAGACAATGACATTATTGCGTGAAATTTCTCTGTACTTCTTATATCAAAGTGATCGTGTTTTGAAAAAAAGCCAAAGAGAAAATTTTCCACAGTAGAAAACATTAAGCAAGGTAAAGAGAGACAAAGGTGGTCAAAGGATATATAGACATATTGGCGTTATTCAATGCTTTAGCAGACAAGACATGTAAAATAATTAGACATGATGTTTTCTTTTTCTGTAATTTGCGTATATATTTATATAGAAAAATATTTATATATAATTATTATTTATAGGATAATAATATTTTGATCTATTTTTTATTTATTTATTTTTAATTTATTATTTTAATTATTTTTCAATTATTTATTTTAATTTTTTTAATAATGTAATGTATTAATTTAAAAATGATTTGAATAATAAATTACAAATAAATAAATAAAATTAACAAAATATTATTATCCTTACTTATATAAATATAAAGTACACTTGTATAATAAGAGTTCACAGGAGTTTTAATCGGTGTCTCCACGTGAGAGTCCCAATAGAAAGAGTTTTGATTATCAAATTTGCAGACAAGAAAAATAAATAAGTTTGATAATATGTGACTTTCAGATGTGACCATACATGAATCCTACGCATCTTTCATAAAGCAAAATCTAACTCTAGAATAATTCAAATACAGCGTCTATTCAGTCATTTCATCGTTTTGGGGAGCAATGTGTACAATGTAGATTATTCAAGATGCTGAGAAAATTTGGAGCATATGAATAGTAGAGTTTAAATTTTGTCTTGTATTTTATTCTTGTGTTTTTAATATAGGCTGTTTTTTCTGTATTGAAATATATTTAATATATTAAAATTAATTTAGTTTGAAGAAATTGTGTCAACAACATTCAGCAGAACAATATAAATCCTTTAAATGTAAAAAGGGTTATAATAAATATTAAACTAATATACTTAATGAAAATCAACATGATATCTAATATCATATACCATGTATTAATATTTTAAATAAGTATTTAAAATAAATTTATTAATAAAAATATTAATTATTATAAAATATTAAAATTCTGATTTTATAAAATTAAGTTTTTTATTTAAATTTTATTGAACTAAAATATTTGTTTTGAGAAGATTAATTTTATTTAATTGTATATTTTAGAACAAATTTATTTAACTTTTCTCACGAAGCATAATTTTATTCATATTAATATTTTATTATGTAATTTTTTTAAAATTATAATTAATAATCATTGTTACTTGAGTTTTTATTTCAAAATTAAATTAGGATATAAGTTATATATTTTTAGAATGATTTTATTTAAACTTTATGTACAGGATAAACAAAGAACACCTCAATCCAGTCAAAGCATGTAAATTTGAAAGATGGTCCAAGAACAAGTATATTTCAACCAGGTGGCACACATCTCAACCAGTGATAGTAATCTAATGTATTTAATAGTCTTGATAATATAGTAATGGGCTAATTTGAATAGTGTGACGGTTAAGATAAGGTATTCATGAGATTCATCGATATTTATGAAAGAATAAAAATGGTCTTGAAGGAAATTAAGTTAGATCTTGAGTTAGGTAATATAAAAAGAGTTCAATACCAAAGTAAGGGATATCTATCAATACATAGATTTACTATTGATATCTAAGATTGAACCCTTGCTAACTTAAGCGTTGGAAACCCTCTAAGTACCTACCCCTAAATTTATGATGAGATAGTCCAGAATCACTTTAAAAAATTGGAAGAATAAGATCAAATATTGTTGAGACGACTCAGTTCCTTGCGAGAACACTTTACAAAATAAATATCAAATTGTAATCATAAATCTCTACAAATATAAAAAAAAAAATCTAAATGAGCATCCATTTGAGTGATAGAATGAATAATATCGAAATTTTCGAATTTAACAAATAAATAGGAGAATTCTATTAAACTGTTAACTGGAGACAATAATTGTCTGTTTTTTCACCTCACTTTAATAAACACTCGTACTCATAAACCCCTTGGAATTAATCTTATAAAAGTCGTTTTGAAAAATTATTATGATTAGATTTTCTAAGCCCGCCACCAAAACATCAATTTGATTTGACTAATAATAGAAAATGGAAAAGAAGTAATATAAATGTGATATAAATTTTAATAAAATAGAAAAAATGAAAAGGAAAATAATTAATTTATTATAGTAAAACTTTTAAATATAAAAATTAATATAAAACTTTTAAATTCATATATTTTAATATAAAAATTAATTTAATACAATAAAAATTTTAATTTTAATATAAAACTTTTAAATTCATATATTTTGCTTAAAATTTATTAATGGTTAACTAATTAAAAATGCGTGTAATATTTAATAATTATTGTGTATGTTAATTAAAAGAATTAATATTAAAATTTAATTATATCCAAAAACAATTATTAACAATTAAAATTTACAAAAAAATAAACAATAAAAATTTACTTAAAAATAATTATATATCAATGTTTTTTTTTTCAATAAATACACATAAAAACTACTAAAACATTTTAATCATTAACCAATTTTAATAATGAAATTAAATTTTTGTTATCAACTTTTTACCATACTAAACATAAAATATATGTATATATAGAAATTGTACTTCTAAACCATAAACTATAACTTCTAACGTCCCATTTAATAATATAAAACTACTAAATAAAGCGCTAAATATTAATGAAACTAAACATATAGTCATAGACATATATAAAATATTAATATATTTATTCAAAATAAATAACTATAGTAATATAAAATATATACAAAATCACTACAGATGTTCAAGAGTTTTTTTATAAAAAAAAAACACTGCATCTATACAACCCTAAGAAGTCTCATTATTGTCGACCAGAGGAGTATCCTCACTTACACTCTCTTTTGCTCACACCATTAAGTGATCATTGCAAAAGAAACAACCAAACACAAGCAATCAAAAAAAAAAAACACACACACACACAACAAACTAATGTGAAAAAGAAAATATCTACATAAAATTTAGATAATGCCAAACGCCTCCAATCATAATATAAAACACATCTATGTCTATAATCACATAAGTACTTGACAATAAACTCAATTATTTGATACATGCACTTGATATTGGACTCACTGGTGGTGTGCACCTGTGGTGGTTCGGTTCAGGCTGGGAAGGTTGTGGAGGGGGTGTCGAAGCAGTCAATGGAGTATGGCGGAAGGGTGGTAAACCATTCGAGGGCAGGGCCTTTAATGGTGGTAGGAAAGGCCTTGCAGAAAACAACATCATGGGAAGTGTAGAGGGCGACATGGATGATGTAGACCTTGAGGTGTTCGTTTGGGTCGGTCTCACCGGTGTAGCGTTCCAGTGTGAAAGGTTCTCATTGGGCAGGGTGGCGGCGGGGGTAGTAGCCGCATTATTTCCTGGGAGGGTGGGATGGAAGTGTGTATGATGGGTTGAGAGGATGGGAGTTTGTTGAGTAGTGGTGAAGGTGTGTGGGGTAGGATTGTACTCGATTTCCTTTTCAGTGGTTTGGAAAGCTAGGGACCTTGCAGCATCAGATGTTTTCTTAGCCTTTCCCTTTTGAGCGGGATCGATGACAATCTTTCGCCTTAGGCGTGAGTTCTCTTGTCGTAGTGCCTCCATCTCATTAGTACTGTGCTTCTTCAAATCAGCCAGCTCCTGTTGCATCTTGGCTTGACCGTCTAGGATGGCAGCCAAGTCCGGGGTGATGTTAGCGAGTCTTGTAGAACCTGCTTCAGCCTATTTTTTAACTCCTGCTCTGCTGCGGGTAGAAACCATCTTCGAGAGAATGCGGGTTGGTCCGTAAGGTATTATCTCGTGCCCCACGGTGGTCACCAATTGTTCCTGCAGAGAACAAATAAGATATGTCAGACACAAAAGTTACCTTACTCCAGTCCGCAATCTCCTCAGTAAACTTCCTCTCGGCCGATCTAAAGATAATAAGTTTGATTCTTTTTTCTTTTAAAATGTTTAATTTTTTCATTATTATCCAGTGCAGGACTCGCTACTGACACTTAAATTGGATCAAATTTGTTAACATTAACCTGACTTACCAAATAAAATAAACATCTAAATCAAATTAAAAAAAAAATATTATCTTAAAAAGAAAATCTGAAGACATAATATTGTGATATCATTCCATCTTTATAAGAACAAATATGATTATAATTATTTTAATAAGGAATATGTTCACATGTTAATAATGGGTGCAAGATTTCTAAAAGCTCTTGTCATTGATCTTTAAAGAATTAAAGTAATATAACTCATAGTCATGAATTAAACGTTTCTTGGAGGTATTATCTGAATAGTATTGGATTTGTTTGAATATCGTGGTATACCGACAAAAGCCTCAAAATCCTTAACCAGAAAATACTTCACATTCGTCTCATACTTTCACAAGAAAGAGAAACAATTTCACAGTCATCAGCCCCACGAAACTGACATGTTCAAAATATATTCAATGCCCTACCAAAATTTCCTATGCCCATTTCAGTTTGACTTTTCTCCTCAATTTGCCAAATCACACACTTTATAAACTGATGGCTGATTAACATGAGGAAATTTCTGTTCTAGATTATTGGTTTCTAGAATAATTTATAATTTTAGTTAATTTTGATTTGTGATTTTAGTTCTTCTATTTTGGTCTTATCATTTTAGAAAATTATAAAAGATATATATAATTAAGTTTTAAATATATTTTTTAGTTAAATATTCACTATTTTTATATTTTTGAATTGAGTTTTTACTGACTTTTTTAATTAATTTGATGACCTAAAAATTATCTTATTTAAACATATTTTTTTTACTTATTTTAATATTTTAAAATATAGAATTGTTTGGTTAATATCAAATAAGGTTGCGCTAAAATAAAACAAAAAGTATTAATAGCGATGACATTTACAATCCTTATATATATATATATATATATATATATATATATATATATATATATATATATATATATATATATATATATATATTTTGGCGAAACTTGAATAAAAATTGTAGGGATGTTAAATTATATTTGTTATATATAAATTAATTTTCTTAATTAAAAAAATAATTTCTTTACATTATTTTTTGTTCAAAATAAACACTCATGACAATAGGCTCCAAACAATATGACAATAATATCTATTAAAGAGTAATATAAAATTTATTATCAACAATAATATATATAACAAAAAAAAAAGACGTTTCCCGGTCAAAGTCAAGAACTATGTGTTAAGGATCAACTATTAAAATTTCAGCTTGATCCAATAGTTAATGAAGTAGGAACCTTCATTTTACAAAAAGTGTGCAGTGTTGTCAACAACCAAACTACAATGAATGCGATAAAAACTGCTCTCACTACAAAGCTCCGATTTAAAATCCGACCAATCAAAGTCAAGAACTATGTGTTAAAGATCAACCGTTAAAATTTCAGCTCGATCTAATGGTTAACGAAGTAGGAACCTTCTTTTTACGAAAAATGTGCAGTGTAAAAAATAGTAGTGTCACATCAATCAAACATTGGAGAAAAAGAGAGGGAGTAAGGGAGCTCTTTTTTGAAAATGAGACAGAATGAGAATGAGTGGGCTGAGAGAGGTCTTGGGATCCCAAATGGGCTGATCTTGAGCTCTCTAACCAAGTCAGGCCCAAACCATATTAGAACTTAAATAAAAAGAAAAGGGGTCTCACAATATATAAATAAAGTAATAATATATAAATATATTTTTTTAAAATATATAAAAAATAAAATAAAAATAAATTAATATAAATAAAACAATAACACATAAATATTATTTTTTTAAATATATAAAAAATAAAGTAAAAATATATATATATATATATTTTTTGATCATATAATTTTATATTCACCATAAAATTTCATATTTTCTTTTTAATAGAAAAATTAAAAGATAAAAATTTAATTAATAAATATAATTTTTTTTAGTGATTAATAAAACAAATATGTTCATTAAAAACTCAACTAAAAATTCAAATTAATTAAGAAAAAAATATTCTTATTATATTTCCTTTTTTTTCTTATACTCATTAAACCAATATTTTTATAGTACCTTATAGAAATATATAAGGTTTAAGGTTCAAAAATTGGTTGAATATGACTTGGGTGTGTTGCCTCACCAGTTGAAAGGAGATTAAAATTCTCAGATCACCCCTTTTGTTAAGTTGATAAGATGAGACATGAACAATAAATAAAATGATATAGTAATTAACAAAATCTTACAACTTCTCTCATTACCTGACGTGAAAATATTTTTTTAAATTCTAATTTTTTTACTTTATTTCCACGTTGGCCATGTTTTTGAATGAACGTGTGCAAGAGAGAGAAGTTTTCCGTGTTCGTGAGAGAAGTGAAGACTAGTTATTCAGTGTTGTAGAAGTTATAAAGTGGGAAAGCAGTTACATAGTTTCGTTTTCCCCTCAAGCTGAAACTGAACCCCATTTTTTTCGTTCATTCCCCGTTCGTTGTGGTTGTTGGCGACATTGTCGTTGGTGGAGAAGCTATAGGTTTACAAAGTGGTGGAAAGTGTTGGTGGGTAATGGTTCTTCTCAACCTTCGTGGAAAGGACACATTTTTCCACTATTGTAGTTATTGGTATGGATATTGTAGGAGGGACATTACGTTTGGGAGATCAGAAAGTTGTTGGGAGGTAAGTAATATATTCAAAAGTGAGTTTTAGTGTATATTTTTGGTTGTGGGTGTTGGTTATAAATGTGGTGTTGCTTGTTGCCTGCAATTTGATTTTGGCTGGAAGGTGAATATGTTACTGATTTGGTTTTTGTTCAAAAGGAAATGGCTAGCAAATGAAAAAGAAACCCTTCAATAGAAAATATGAAGAAGGATGTGAGTAAAGCAAAACCATCAAGGAGTAGAAAGAAAGCATCTATGACTTATGTGAAAGCTTCTGATAAGAAGGAGGTAAGTTAAATAATGAATTTATGCATTAAATTGTTAGATTTATGATATTGTTTACATTTTTGGTTATTGTAAGTTGAATTCTTTACATTTTGTTAAGTTCGCATTAAGCATAGATGCCAAACCAAATACATTGTCGAAGCAAATGCATTACTAAGCAATACTCATCGTGCAAGACTTGAATTAACACCTTTTTCTTCTTGCTTGCAGATAAAGATGAAGTTGAATATCAACTATGCCTTGATAAGAGAGGTCCTTAGTTGATGGGTTCCCAATGGGGAGTTCATCCAAATTAGGCAGCAGTTGGTGAAGTTTGTTCAGATGTCAGTATATATTTGGGGTAGAGTGTAACATGCGATGATGTTGTTTTTGATAGTGAGTTGTGTGGGGAAGTGAGGTTGTCGTTTCCTTCTAAGGAAATAAAGATCACACACATTATTGAAAGGATGCGGGAGTTGGTAAGTGAAGCAGATCATGTGGAGAGTGTTTACCGACTATATGGATTTTTATGTTTTGTTGTTTTGTATTTCCCTAGGACCTTTAGGACTGTCACAAACCTGCCTTTTAGGTTATTAGATAACCTAGATAACCTGAGGAAGTATTGGTGGGTGAGTTATGTTCACAATTTCCTCATTGCTTCTTTGAATCGTTCATCAATAGTTTACAAAGAGAGGGCAAATGACCACACGATATTTGTGTCGGGTTTAGTTGTTGTGGTTCAGGTATATGTGTTTTTCAATTTCAATAATTTAAATATGTTTTTTGTTTTGTGACGTGTATTAATAATGCAATATTTGTAAAAGGTTTGGGCTTGTCAGAGGCTTTCTTTGGGAGATATAATCGGTAGAGTAATGTTCCCCAAATATTTGTCTTGGTTGTTGCTCAGAATGCGAGGAGAAAAAATTATGAAGTTTTTTGAACGCAATCAAGTGTTATGTTCTATATATTTGTGCATTAAATTGAAATACATTTATGAGTGAGAAGAAGCACCCAAAAAAATTTTATATGCTAAGTATGCAGTGTATAACAGCCAACCCAATGGTATTGATTTGCACATTAGGTAATCCAGAAAATTATGACGTTCGTAGTTCAAAAATTGAAAGTTTGGGTTTAGCATTTAATTATTCAGCATTTAGAATAAGGTGCCATTGCATTAGTGGAATATAGAGAGTGCATTATTGTGTTTGCAGTTGTACAAAATAAAGTATTTGGTTGTATAACATTAGATAGTTGTCAACCCATGTAATATTATTTGCACATATTGTAGTCGTTGTAATTTGACAACAACAACTTTAATAGGCCTTCAATGCATTTAACTACGAACCCATGTGTTTCAAAGTGCAAATCCATGATATGTGATATGAACATTTACTTTATTATTTTGTTTTATGATAAATTTGACTTTGGATTTGGAACCCAATTGTGTATTGTTGCAGGTTGCATTGGATTGAGGGTTAACCTAGGAGGAAATGAATCTTCCTATCATGGTTGATAAGGCACGTCCAGTGGAAAATAAAAAGAAAAGCGAATCGCTAGACAAGTTGAATGCTTATACGAGGTTGCTGTTGGAATTGAAACAAGAATTAGAGTTTATGAAGATAGAATTTTATAGCAGGGTTGTAGTAAAAGGATGTCACATTCAATCTGACAACAATGGCAATTTAGAACCCCCAATTCATAGTGAGCAGATGTTGGTTGGTGCAACAACTACAATTGTTGAAGCTGTTGAAATTGGCGGAGCCTCAACAATTCATAATGAGGACATTGGCGCAACAACTACATCTAAAAGTGTTGAAGGTGATGGAAGTGCTGAAGCAACATATTTTGGCATTGAGGAGACAACTGCTGCTCTAGGGACAACAAGTGGTGAAGCTGCCACCATTGTTGGAGCTGCAACAACTGCTGAAGCCTTAATCATTGCGGCAACTACAATCAGTGTTGGCCTTGCCATTAGTGTTGCACCTACCATTGGTGATGAAAGTGGTCGATTTGTTGAAGCAGACATGAGTGGTGAAGTTCCCACGACTGTTGATCCGACCATAAGCACTGAACCTAAAATCAATGTTGAAGCTGCCCAAATTGGTGAAGAAGAAGAAATTCACAATGAACAGAAGGTCGTTGATGATGCGACTTTAAGTGATGATGTTGCGATAATTGTTGAGACACTAACCTTTGTTTCCCAACAGTTAGGCAATCTAGAAGCTGAAAACACTTTTGGTCCACACGTGTGTGCTTTTGAACATTTTGTATTTGATTAAGACACATGTAACACATAAATTTTGGGGCAGATAACTCATGACAAAGCCCATGCGTCCCATTCTGAAGTGACACATGCTAACTTGAAGGAAGAAATGGTAATGGACATTCAAGTAACTGATGACAATCATGATCTCTTAGCTATTGTTCCATACATGAAACCAAATAGTCCTTTTCCTAAAGTACCTGGTCCTCATGTGGAGAAGTTATTTTTGTACCAAGTTATAAAAAAAAAGCGGCGAGGTGGGAATTAAGTTATTTTCGTTATTGTCGGTGTTATTTTCATAATTTTAATATAAATTTTTTTCTCATTAAAGATGTATATATATTGAGATAAATGACCAGATACTCACGAGTAGTGAAACAAGAAACTTCGCGCCTCGTGAATGGATTGCCAACATGGTAAGGTTGGTGAGTTAAGTTATTTTAACATGAAGTGATTATGTTGACTACTTTGTGCTTGTCTGTGTATGTAGTCTATTTTCTTTGTAGCTAGCCACTTCATAGACAAGGAAAAATGTTTGACGGGGAGCATCAATACAGTTATTTTTAGTCAAACTTACATGGTACGTCTACTGCTTTATTTATAAACTTTTGAAATTCATATGCCGAAGTTAATTATATTTATATTTTATCCAAGATAAGGTCATTCAAGATTGTGCTAAGCGGAAGGTTAACAGGCACATCAACTTCTTTCTATAAAAGATGTCTTCACAACCAAATTTGTGAGTATTCTGAATGCTCTTTGTTGTGGTTATAGACACCTTGTGTGTTTCAATTATTTTACTCTAATTTCCTTAATTTGTTTCAATTGATGGCACCTGTTCTTCATGATAACCATTGGTGGTGTCTCTTCATTAGGAATCAAGAAAATTGTATGTTCTTGACTCTCTAGCACATAAGTGTCCAAGGAGAAAACATATTGATAATCATATTGTAAGTAGTGTGATGTTGTTTAATATGCAGAGATAATTTGTTTATTTATTTCGAAGATAAAGTAATATGACATCTTACTTGGTTTGTTGAAAGGCCCATAATTTGAAGTACTTGTTTTCTATGTTAATTTCTCCCCCACCAAAAGAGAAACTAAGTTTTGAAGTAATCATTGAAGACCTGCCACAACAACCAAACTTGTAAGCTTTTGTCTGTGTAAATTGAAAGTTGAGAGGCATGTCAGACATGATGACTAATGTGATACTTGATTTCATTAAATTTCATTTTCATGTACAGGTTCGATTGTGGTATTATGGTCCTGAAATATCTCGAGCTTTGGGAACCTGTGAAAAAGTACGATGACAAAAGTATGTCTGCTTACACTGGCGTAAGAACATTGTGCATAGTCCAAATTATTTGTTTGTTATAGGGATGTGATAATTAAAGTTCAATGTACTAAGATGTTCATTCATGATGACAAGAAAAATTGAAACAATTTAGACAGAATTACATTTGTGATTGGGTGTTGGATCTAGAAAATATTCACCGGGATAATGTTCTTTACGCAATTCAGTTCAACACTTTTGAATTCCCAACAATAGATTGATGAATTTTGAACATGGTTTTAAATGACAAGTTGTTTTTGATTTTTTTACATAATGACTTAAAGGATAAGCCATGTATATGAATTTTATTGAAGATAGTTATTCTATAATGCATTCATTATTGTTGTGCCAACTTTGACGCTGGAAACAAAATATTAATAGGTTTTGATGGTTGAATTACTATTTCCAATATATGTTCAAACCTACATGCGAATAAGTGCAAAATTATGCTTTAGGTTTTGTAAAGTTGTTATAGTGAAAGGTTTATTGTTTTTGTCAGTGAAAAGGTGGACATGTTAGTGAGTCCCAAACTTTAAAAAAAAATGTCAAATTGAATTAGTGCAAACCAACTTGTTATGGTTTTCACTTTAATATATAATCATAAACACTAACATATTCAGTTCATTGATACAATTACTTCGTTTGTTTAATTTCATACGTAACTACAAAACAATGAATTAAGTACTGCTAACCCAAGTGAGATGTTTTCATCCCATATTTAAGTGCAAAGTAATGACTTAGATTTTGCTAACCCAAGTTAATTGATTTGAACAACACCTTTCCTATGCTTTAGTTTCTTTATAAGTAGCACTTTGAAGACTCCGCTTGGTGCCATGAATAATATTTATAGTTTAGAAATTATGTGACCTTAATGCAAGTAGTCATAATTTTTTCACAAAATACTACATTTGTGTTATATAATGATAATTTGTAGTGTCCAGTTTATGTGTAAACCTGTGGGTTCTTAAGTGCTTATCTGTATTACTATGTTTTCAGTGATGATCATGTGGGTAGGAGGCCTTAAATATTTTGAACATCCTTCAGAACATGGAATTGGGGACTTTTGCTTGTCCTTGTAGGAATATATGCCACTCATTTTCACCCCTGTATACGTTTGTCTTCATCCCATCTTTAAGTGCAAAGCAATGACTTGTGTTTTGCTAACCCAAGTTAATTGATTTGAACCAAATCTTTTCCCTGCTATAGTTTCTTTATAAGTAGCACTTTGAAGACTCTACTTGGTGCCATGAATAATATTTATAATTTAGAATTATGTGACCTTAATGCAGGTAGTCATAATTTTTTCACGAAATACTACATTTGTATTATATAATGATAATTTGTAATGTCCAGTTTATGCGCGAACCTGTGAGTTCCTTAGTGCTAATCTGTATTACTTTGTTTTCACTGATGTTCATGTGGGTAGGAAGCCTTAAATATAGTTAATTTCCTTCATAATTTAACATGTATGCTTCATGTTTGTACTTCTTAGAATAAATTGAACTCATTTAAACCAATGCTTATGTTTCTCTTCATCCCATCTTTAAGTGCAAAGCCATGATTTATGTACTGCAAACCCAAGTTATATGTTTTGCACACCAACCGTAGTACCAAATACATACCTAAATTAAGGGTCAACGATGTCATACATTGATCACAAGTTAATTAACACAATCCACATAATTTCTTCCACAAGTTCAAATATCACCTAACGTAAGTAAACTTTAAAGTGAGTTTAGATGCACATCCAAAAGCATAATATATAATGAGTCATATTTGTGATGCCCCTATGGTTGTGACTTTGATGATTGTCTTGCTTAAGTGTTTTTGAATTTCTTGAATGGATCAACGAGGCTTTTAATCCTATCATGAATGTTGTTGTACGTCAATTGCTCATCATCACTGATATCCTCTACTATTTCTAGAAGGATTTTGCCCAAGTGCTCCACATTTGCATCTACATTCTTTTCTAAAGTTGTGTTAACATTGATGTGTACATCGTTGTCCAGATTTACTTCCACATTAGGATTCAAATTGGCTTGAACATAGTCTTAGGCATGTTCCTTTTGTCCCTCCACAGTATTTGAAGTTGCTACCTCTTAAATTGTTGGGCTACTGATGTCATGTTTGAAAACTTATGCCTTTCATGATAAGTTATGAAATTAAATATCTATTATGACTGCACCCCAACTTAATGTATAAATTATTAAATATCAGACCTTAACAATATTCCTTAGTGTGATGTTTAGGTACAACTTATCTGGATTAGGCTTCAATACGACCACTTCTTTCAGTAATATGACAGACCCAACACCAATTTGTGGACCACATTTAAGATGTGAAACTATTTTTTTGTGAACGTTGGCATAGGCAGTATGTTTTTAGTCCTGATATAAAACTTTATCTACATTATAATCTATATTTAGCATGTTATTTGGGGACAAATTCAGCACACTTTCAAAATAAGAAAAGCAACCTTAACAGTGACAAGCAAATCACCCAACCCATTTGACTTACAGTCCTTCACAACACAGGCCACAAAAGCCAATATGTCAAAAATTTTTGTGGTAAACATCAGAGTCACAATTTTTAT
The DNA here is from genome assembly GCF_037176805.1 of Vigna unguiculata. Taxonomy (NCBI): domain Eukaryota; kingdom Viridiplantae; phylum Streptophyta; class Magnoliopsida; order Fabales; family Fabaceae; genus Vigna; species Vigna unguiculata. The sequence continues at coordinate 28,939,203 of NC_140800.1, read as the reverse complement.
GTCACCTTCCACTAAACCTACACTTGGTATAAGTTAAGCCATTCAGTTCATTTCACTGGTGAAAAAAAAATTGTTCATTATTATATATATATATATATATATATATATATAGAAAAGGTTGTTCCAGTATTATATTACCATGGTGTTTTATGAACATGGTGGCCCATTTTCATGCATTTATTCCAAAATCATGAGCAAATGTTGCTACAGCAATGTCCTCCATAAATTGTTGCGTTGACTGGCCTTGACTTGCCTCACAATTCGTCATCACTGATTGAAAATTTCTTGTAGGACCAGAGATAAAAGACGTTGTTTCACTACAGCGTCGCATGAATGTGTGCAAGTCAAATTCGTCTACGTCCAGAGCCTGCCATGGTTTCATTTTCCCATGCTGTAGTTACCCACAAGAATAAAAAGCTAAGGAAGTACACTCATTTAGTGGGTTTTATTATTTTAATAATATGCTAGATCATGAGGCGTTTCATGTGAGTTGCTGAAGAGAGTCTTGAGAGCATCAGAACAAGAGTAAAAAGAGTGTAGGGTGCACATTGGAGAAGGGAATCCAGGTCAATGGAGCCGCTATTTCCTGTTTTAATGATATTATATGCAATTGCGTTATATATTGATGCATGAAAGTCTTCTTTTGAACCAAATTATTTTATCGTTTAACCACGTGATCTTTGTTGTATGTGATTTTAGAGAGAGTATGTGTGTGTTTGTAGTTTCCGTTGTATAGGGTTCTCTTTGTGACCTCATCACTGCTATCATTATTATGATTCTTCTTTTTGGCTTGACATGATGTTTATAGTTTTTCTTCTAAATATGCCACACTTATTATTGTTATTATTATTATTATTATTATTACTATTATTATGATTTTTTTATTTTATTTTGCTATTATTATTATTATTTATTGTACCACACCTAGTCGGTCTAAGCCGAATAATAGTAATTACCATATACATGCTAAGGTACCCGGACTAAACACTAAGAAGCGACATTGATAAAACAAGCCAAAAACAATAATAACGGCCTAAGTCGTTAAAGGGTAACCGGCCTAGACCGACAACTCCACGAAAATAACCAAGGACTTGGCAAAAAATAGAAAGTTTCAATAAGATTCACCAGCCCACAATAATCGAACTAAGGGTTTGGGCTAGGGCGCAGGCCCACCCACAACCTAAACAAGGGCTTAACCCATGACGTGGCCAAACATAATTAATAATCTATAAATACGCATGGACCCCACGAATTAAAGGTACGCATTCATTACTTCCCTAATCACCAGATTTAACTTTTTGAGAGATTTCATTGACTTGAGCTTCGGAGTCCCTTCTGTAGGTAACCCGTCCCGGGTCCAAACCGATCGTTTCGAGATACCCATAAGCGATATATATCAACCGGGAAGAAGCCTACTAAGGAGATGGCGGACCAGGGTAAGGTAATACTTGTGTCTGACATATCTTGTTTGTTCTCTACAGGAACATTTATTGTTATTATTTTTATTTTATTTTACTATTATTATTATTATTATTTAATTTTCCTATCATTATTATTATCATTATTTTTAGTATTATTATTATTATTATTACTAGCGAACACATAGGCGATGTCACGTCTGTGTGTTCGTATTTTTTAATTTTCAAGAAATTTAAGTTAAGATCAATAATAAATATATAATTAATTTTTAAAATAGTTGTTAAATGTAAAATATAAAAAAAAAGATATGTACAAAAATGTTTTTTAAAATAATAGTTTAAGACAAAAAAAGATTTTAGAATAATGATTAAAAGTAAATTATTTATATTATAAAATAATTAATTTTTAAAATAATTAAGGGTAAAACTAGTATAAAATGTGGTAACAAAAGAGAGAATCCTCTTTATGTAAATTTTATCTTATTAGTGTTATTATTTTATTATTATTGTTTTATTTTATTATTATTATTATTATTATTGTTTTGTTTATTATTATTATTATTATCATTATTATTGTTCTTATTATTGTCATTATTACTATTTTATTGCCCATGTGATATTTTAGGGCATTGGTTATGTGTTCATCCTGGTTTGTATATTGTATGGTTGTCCAAGATTGTGTGTTAGGTATAATACTTTGTTTTGATGGTTTAATGTGGATTTATTGTGATTCTCTAGGATGAGTGAAAGCAAGGATATGGGTGTGTTTTATGTATGACCATGTGATATTGTGTACTTGAGTTCAATTTAATGATATGAAAGTGTATTTACTTGTCGTGGATGCATATTTTGCGTGAATTGAGTGTATTGTGTAAATATGTTTATTGGAACCTATTGTAGAGTGCCAAAAACCAGTAAATTACTAGTTACTAGTGTGGTGTTTGACGGAACGGTGTAAACCGCCAAGAGATAGGCCACAAAGTGAACTCTAGAGCAAAACCCAAGAGTTTGCGCTTGGCGACAGAAGTGCTCCTGCCAAGTGGTGTGTTGTAGAACTGTGCCTAGACCAATATCCAATGGGTTGGCACCCCGCGACGCCAAGTGTCTTGTCAGGTAGTCTGGAACGCGAGTTAGCCTAGCGACATGGGTGTTGCGCTAGGCGGTTTCGGATGCAGAGTTGAATTGCGTGGAGGATTCTACACAGTTTTGGATGGAGGTCTTGAGGCAATGCTTGGCTTGGGGCCTAGTTACGAGTGTAGCTTGTATTGGGGTAACACGCGGCCACTCGAGGTTGTACCCTGGTGGTTTGGAAGTCCAGTGGAGTGTGCAAGATCGTGGCACGTATGGATGGTTGTACCCTATCTGTGTGTGTTTGGCAATGATCATGTAACTCGTTACATGAGAGCAGAGGTTAATGCAGGTGAGCACGTGGATACTTAGAGCCAAAGAAGGGCCAACTTGGGGAATTGTACATGGACTTATTTTATGGATTTTTTATTATTGTGTAATCAGTTACTAGTAATAATTTTACTATTTGTAAGCGTTGAACGCATTTATGTTTTTTGTTATATTTTGGCGCTTATAAAATAGTTAAAAAATTTCTTGCGCTTTTGGGAAAGTAATTTTAATAAAGGTGGTTCTTATTTATTTTTATCTTATTTTTAATGTTAAATAAAAATGCGGTTCTTATTTATTTTTATCTTATTTTTAATGTAAAATAAGTAATATCCGGCTAGGATGTTACATATAACAGCTGTAGTGTTTTTGGATGCATTCAAGAAGTTCAAGAATCACTTAATACCATCATTTACTTCGACCAATAACCACCTTCCACCCATTGTAATGCTGTGTTTTCTGTCTTTAATGTTGTTCCTTACGTGTGTTTAATTTTCAGTTGCGTTGCACTTTATCAAACTAAATGCTATAGAATAATATTTATTTTGTTAAATCCACTCCTTACCCTCACATGAATGAGAAACATAGGTCTAAGGTTTTCAAAGCAATTTTACTGAACTCATTCAAGGCCCATACTGATGTTCCACGTGTGGATAAAGTTTAATCATTCTGATTTTAATTTCATCCACATATGCAAAATGGGGAACAAGATGACCCTATATGCTTGGATAACATTAGTTTATTACATGAAGATTGTGGTCTACGTACATCCGATGAGGAGGATAACTTTGATAGTGCTAACCTCATTAACCACCTTGAGGATGGTAGTCCGCCTACTGTTGGAATGCAATTTGACACTGCAGAAGACATTAAGACTTCTTACAAAAAACATGTTGTCAAATGTGGTTTTGGAGTGCGAATTCGGACCTCAAAAAAGGATGACAATGATCACTTGTGTTACCTTAAATTAGTTTGCTTAAGGGAAGGTAAGTATGTGTCCCAAATCCCGCCTGAATTGAAGATACACCTTACCCAAAGAAAAAAATGTCCAGTCTGCATAACAACTGTCAAAAAACCACAAGCATGGATAGTAAGGATTGTGGTTCATGAGCACAATCATGACATTAGTCCTACAAAATCAAGGTTAATACGTGGAAATAGAAGGTTGAATTTGAATCCAAGAGAACCCTTGATATTAACGACCAGACCGATGTACATTTGAACAAGACTTTTAGGTCCTTGGTAGGCCATGCAGGGCATTTTGAGAACTTAGATTTCGTGGAGCGAGACGTAAGAAACTACATCGGCCAACAAAGAGCGTGTTTAGGAAGGAGGGACATGGGCAAGCGTTGATGGTACATTTCTCAAGAATGAGAGAGTTTAATAATGAATTTTATTATGAGATTGACACAGATGCAGATAATAGAATCATTAATGTTTTTTGGGCAGATGCAAGGAGTAGAGCATCATTAGTGGATTTTGGTGATGTTGTCTCATTCGATACTACATACCTAACCAATAAATACCACATGTTGTTTGCACCCTTTGTTGGTGTTAACCATCATGGGCAATCAATTCTACTAGGTTGTGGATTGTTGTCTTCAGAAGATACCTCAACTTTTTCATTGCTCTTTCGATGTTGGTTGAGGTGCATAGGGAATAGGGCACCAGATAGGATCATAACTAACCAATGCAAAACAATGAAAAATGCTATTGCTATTGTATTTCCCAACACCAGACATCAGTTGTGTTTCTGGCACATCATGAAGAAAGTCCCGGAAATATTAGGTGGATTGACAAGCTACAAGACCTTAAAGCATGGTTTGAAACAATTGGTTTACAAGTCTACCTCTAGTATTGATTTCGAGTTAGGTTGGGAACAATTCATATCCAAGTTCAACTTATAAAATAACGAATGACTTTCAACGATTTACAAGGAAAGAAGTAGATAAGTTCCTTGTTATTTAAAGTCACAATTTTGGGCTGGTATGTCCACCACACAGAGAAGTGAGAGTATGAATGCTTTCTTTGATGGTTTCATTAATTCTACCATAGCATTCAAACAATTTATCATCCAATATTGGTCAAAGGCCAAGAAGAAAATTGAAGCCGACTTTGGTTCATTAAATACCACCTACCTTGTGCCACTCAGTCATTTATTGAAAGGCAATTCCAAGAAGAATGCACGCATGCAAAGCTTGCTGAAGTTCAGCAAGAGCTAAGGAGTAAGATTAATTACAATATCAAGAGTTGTGAATGTGATGACATCCATTCAAATTACATGGTTAAAGAAGAGTGCATACGTAATGGGGAAAATGCTAACAAAATGCATGAAGTTCTATTTGATAAAGTCAGTCTAGACATTCGATGTACTTATCTTTTGTTTAAATTTAGAGGTATTATATGCCAACACTGCTTTCTTGTTCTTGCATAAGAGAAAATTAAAAGTTTATCACCCAAGTACGTTTTGAAGAGCTGGAGCAAATGCGTTCGACAACGACACACTTACATAAGAGAGTCATACAAAGATAATAATGAGGAGCTCCATGTAGAAAGGTATAACTTAATATGTAAGAGATTTTATGAAATTGCAGAAGTTGCTTGTCAATCTGAGAATGAAACAAAGTCTGTGCTAACCCAACTTGACTCCATCTGTGCAAGTCTTGACTTACCTATATTGAATATAGTAAGTACCCCTTCACAGCAGGTTAAGGAAAAATTGACCGAAAATTCAATGCCCATGACAGACAACATGGTATGAAACCCTTTACATGTTAAGAGGAAGAGTCAACCTCGAACAAATAGGCTTCAATCAACAATGTAGAAGGTTTCCAAGAAATGGAAATTCGGAGCGACATCAAATAAATCCACAAGGGATCATGGTGTAAGTTATTCTCCAACATCACTTTCTTCTTAGGATAACTTTTAATTATATTTAAATGGATTCTTTCAAAATTACTTCATTAGGCCCCATATATGATGTTAAATTTTCAAGAAGTGAGCATTAACATGCAAACTGCAGCAGTCACAGTTCAACTAAGCACTGGCATGAGTGATTCACACAACCTCTTCTCACCCACACCTTGCTCAGGTTTTATGTCTATTGTTACGTCATTCCACAACAATATGGAAACACAGATGTCTGCAAATGAGGACTTCATTAAGTACTTTATAACTCTACTGTCATTCATTAAGATCCAAAGCAGTACACATATGTCATCACTTTAACCTTCTTTGCAGAAGACAGTGACATGATTTGGATGCTTATTTTGTCCTATCTTTTTGGACACCATGGCATACACAAAGAGTACTTTTGGATCTTTTGTATCTCTTTGATGATGACATGGTAAATGAAGGCTAATTGTGCACTTCTATTGTTATGTAAATTTTTTTCAATCACACGTAAAGGCCAAACATTATAGTCAACGGAGGTTAGCACTTATTTTGTTGTAGATTTGTAGATATTGTCCTCCATGCACTTAATTTTTGTATATTTTGGATAAATTATTTGGTCACATTCTATTGTGGTATAGTTCACCTATGCTGACGTTTAAGGTTACAATGAACAAAATTTTCATTACAAAGTTCTTATATTTAAGTTTACATTATCCAAAAAAATTTCAACTAGGTTAGCACATACTTATGCATAGGTTCACAATTATTTCGCACCAATATAGCACTGCCAAATAAAACATAAGTTCATCTTGGTAAAAAATAAATTCTTATTTAATGATTGCCACCTGAAACAATTTCAAATTACATGTCAAAGGTTAGTTTTTCTCCTTTATTATTTTAACTTGAGGCCTCCTAACAATATGGATATGAATGAAAAATAAGTCATATAGATTCACACTTATGCAGCCGCGGGTTAGCGAATAAAGTATAAACTACAAATTAAGAGTATATAAGACAAAATTAGTATTTCCTGCACAAATTACGACTACTTCCAATAAGTTCACATAATTACTAAACTATAAATAATATTCATGACATGCAGCGGGGTGTTCAAACAATTTATTGAAGTAATACATCAACATCAACATCAGTGAAAACCAATTAATTAAGATTACCACTTATGAAGGCACATTTTAGCACATAAAGTAGTCATTGCAATTTAACAGTATGTAAGACAACTTTAGTATCTACTGCACAAAGTATGACTACTTCTAGTAAGGTCACACAATTACAATATTATAAATATTATTCATGGCATGAAGCGGAGTCTTCAAAGTGATATTTATAAAGAAAATGAAGTTGGGCAAAGGTTTTGTTAAAAACATTTAACTTCATTTAGTAGTAGTTATGTCATTGCTTTGCAGTTACAGATGGAATGAAGACAAACATACGCGTGGGTTTAAATGAGTTCACTATATTCCAACATGGACAACCTTGAATATTTAAGGTCTCTTGCCAACATCAACATAAGTGAAAACGAACTAATACAGCTTAACACTTATGAAACCACAGGTTAGCACATAAAGTATCCATTGCAATTTAACTGTATATAAGACAAAATCAGTTATTCCTACATAAATTATGATTATTGCCAATAAATTCACTTATTTCATATATTATAAATATTAATCATGACGGACGGTTAAAAATGCAAGTTCTAAAGAAAGTGAATTACGTCACAGGTTATGTATAAAATATTTCACTTGGGTTAGCAGCACTTATATCATTGCTTTGCAGTTACATATGGGATGAAGTCCTAACTTATCCTAGGTTAGCACTTATGAACCCATGGCTTAGTAAATACATGATAGTGGAATTTAACATTAGTCATTCAAAATCTTTCTTTGCTGTATTTAACTCTTTAACCTAGGCACACATTTATCAAATGCGCACTTCAACATACAATAGGAATCGAACAAAATGATTCAAATCCATTGAACTTAGTTCAATAAAATACAAAAATAACAACCAAATAGTAAGGGGAATTAAGCAATGAACAATATTAAGAAAAATGATGTTCTAAACATCACTTTTACAATTTCATAATTAATCTACAACTTAAATCATAACAGGGAAGCAAAAATGTATCACACTGTTTACAGAAAATGAAATTAAATTCTAACATCAGTACAAAGATGCAACAACTTCTAAGTGAGTCGTTTCCTCCTCACGTAAGTCACAAATAGAGTTCGTATTGCTTGACTCTTGAAATGATTCCTCGGTTCATCCTTCAATCAGTGGTACAAATTACTGCTTTACGCTTGCTCCCTGTTATGGTGCCGACCAACCTCTTGCCCTTGTTGTTGCTGAGGAGTAATTTCAACAAATTCACACATATTCTGCTGCTCTTATTCATCAAAGTGTTCGTCTCTACCATATTCATATGCTTTTGTTGGAACCTACTGTTTGAAATTGTTATTCCTCGTATCAGTCATTATTGCTTTAAACTCTGCCATTGCCTTTCGTAGTTCTAAATTCTCTGCTTCTAATTTATCTACTTCTATTCTTAAGTGTTCCTCATCTTCTTCGTTCTCCTCAAATCTTGTACCATATTTCTCAAAATTTTCATTCATAAAAGGATGAGAAAGCACAAAGTTTGAAACACCAACATCCATAACCACCTACAACATTACCCAAAAAACAACTTCAAAAATAAAATTCAATAACTACAACTAACTACTCATACAAAATCAAGTTTCATACCTTGTTCTTATTCAAAGCAATAGTAATTTTGTCCTCTACTACTTTCATATCCATTCATTACAGTACTCGTGGAAACTTTGTGCTTGATTTTCCAATATTACATTTTGGAATTAAGAAGTGCTCAAACGACCATAACTAAACAAGTCAACAAAAACCAAATAACTCAATACATTCATTCCTATTTGAAAAAAATCAAAATTTAATTCAAAGGAATTGATTACGAATTACCTATAACAAGTACACACAACTATAAGACCCGAGAAATTTAATTAATTAATTAATAAGTGCGGGTAGTGGGAGCCTTTATGGCAATTAATGCTAGCTTGTATGATGTTGAATAGTACAAGCTTAAGTGATTGAGAGTACTTGATTGTGTTAGGAGGACTTGAGTTCGAGTCCTATGTATGCCATTTGTGAGTTATTTTAATCACTATTATTGTAATCATAATATGCTTGATCATGATGAGTGACAATATAATCTTAGAATTATAGGAATTATTATGAAACATGAATTGGTTGAATGGTTGTGCATTGACTTGACATTTGCATGGTTGTATCCTAGAATTATAGGAATTATTATGAAACATGAATTGGTTGAATGGTTGTGCATTGACTTGATATTTACATGGTTGTGTATTCGAACCTTGGTAGACATGAATTAAGTTTCCTTTTTGCCAAAATTCTATTTGGCATGAAGGTGAAGGGCAAACAAACCCTACCTGTCAAAGAGTAGCTAGGAAGGCTGAGAAAACTTTCATGGAACAACCATTGAATGTCAATTAAGTTTAGTTTAATGTAATCTTCGTTTTACCAACATTAAGCCTAATTAAGTTGTAGTAATGAGCATTGGTGAGAGGAAAATAGTGAGTTTTGAGACTTCCATAGGCTAAGAACTTTGGAGAGTGTGTTATGGAGAGCGTTGGTACGTGTGCTTGAAGGGAGGAAAGAGGGGAAGTCTTTTTGGAACCAAAACAACACTCGAATTATGCAAGCTTGAGCAAGAAAACCAGGTCAGGGGAGCTTCTTTACGTGTATATATAATTTGTGATGTTCTTCGTCGTATAATGCGTGAAGATAATGCCTTTGCATGATCAAATTCTCTCTGTTTGTGTTTTTTGAAAAATTTCCAAAAACCTCTTGGGGGGCCTTCAAAGTCACCATGCGACTCATGTTAAAACAATCCAGTTTCTGGGTTTTTGTTAAGAACCGTCTGGCAATGAAGAGCTACCGCCAAGCGATGCGTGGTAGTGTTCTTTTCTTGTAAAACGTTGCTTTCATATTTTCGCGCAACAGAAATCGCCAAGCCCTAGTTTTATACCGCCAAGCGCCAGGTCCCTGATTTCTGGGAGTTGGGCGCCACAAGTTTCATGTTTGTACAGTTTTCATAAAACTGCATTTTCCGGTTCGTTAACCGTTCGATTTAGGTGAAATTTTGGTAGATGATCCCTAACATGTCATTCTTTACTTTGAACGGTGCAGATTTGATTTGGAGGTCTGTAGCTAGAGATATATGTTACTCATAAATGTTGGTTTGGAAGTCTTTAAAATGCATGAATAATTTCTTGATAATTTCAAGTAACTACTAATATGGAATGAGTTAGAATCATGGTTGGGTTATGTTGTAAGTCTTTATGAATTTTAATGTTCCTTTGGGTTAGTCACATGTTGAGAATTGGTTTATTGGTGAATGCATGTGTATCAATATAAATTAAATTGTTGCATAGGAGGTGTAAAGTGGTATATTAATTTGCATTGGTGCATAGAATCATATGCTTAAGTTGTTAAAGTGTTGCTGCTTTATATTTGATTTGAGCATGCATTATTCATAAGTTGGAATTGAATGATAACATGGATTTAAATGGTGGAGTATATATATGAATATGTAGAGATTGATGCATATGATATATGGTGATACTTATGTACGCGTATGCTAAAGCCATCTAAATTGAGATTGTGCATATGAGTCATGTTGATTTCTAGAAGCCTATATTCTTGATTATGGATATGCATAATTATAAGAGCAGGATTGATTTTACTTTGTTTTGGGTGCTAAACTACTAAAGTTTCGCTACGGGTATAGCACATGGCGACACATGGGTGGCCGCCAAGTGATAGGACAATCAGGGATATCCCTAGAGCGGGTGGCATCTGACGGAAAGGAGTGACCCGCCAAGCAATAGTCTTAAAAATAGTGGGTCAAGATCTGAAAAGCGCCTAACAGCGAGAGGTGTCCGCCAGGCAGTCTGCATTGTAATGTTGCCTAGTAGCGCTAGGCGATAGTGCAAAGAGCAGTGTGTTCTGTTGGCTTGTGTTTTGCATGTTTGTGATGTTGGGCTTGGACAAGGTGATTCTTGACTGTGTCAAGAGTGGTTAGGTTCATGGCTGGTGGTGAACTCCTGATAATATGAGCAATGATGTTCATATTATGATGCTCATGTGAGGATACGAGCAGGGTGGTTCGTATGTTCTGTGCTCATTGTAACACCCCCGGATCCTCTTGGGCTTACCAGGCATCCCACCTGCCACCCTCAAACCGGTTGTGTTAGGTCTGCAGCCCAATACACCCCAACCCATCACCCTTCTCCGTCCATTCATACTGGGTGGGTTGTTGCCAGTGGGAATCGAACCCCCAACCTGACCTTTAACACCTCTGGCTCACCAGCAGATGCTACCAGTTGCGCTGGGTGTAATGTAAGATCCGGGAAAATTAAATAGTTATTTAATTAATTATTTAATTAGGACGGATAATGAGAATATTTAAAGCAATAAATGCGAGGAGCTATGACATGGAAAGGTACTAGCTCAAGTGGTTGAGAGTACTTTATTGTGTGTGAGGACTTAGGTTCGAGTCCTATGTGTGCCACTTGGATGTTATTTAAATTATGTGTTTTTGTGTGATTATATATTGAACTCGTTTGGATGATGATAAATCCTTAAAATTGTGGGAGTCATCATGAAATATGTGTTGGTTGAGTGGTCATGTATTTAAATTGTTAATTGGGTGGTTGTGGGTTCAATCCTTGCTAAGAACAAAACTAATTTTCTTTTTGGCAATTTTGGGTTGCATGGTGTTGAAGGGACGTAGAAAACCTAGCTGCAGATGAAGGCAGTCCAATGGGTAGGAAATCATTCAATAGTGGTTCATGAGTAGTCATTTGCTAGGACACTTAAGGTATTTTCGTTTTTAGCACTTAGCACCTTTAATTTGGGTAATAAGTGAGAGAGAACAAGCTTGTGGGAGAGGCAAAGGGCACCACAGTGGGTGCAAGGGTCGATTACTAGGTTTTCAGAAGGGAGAAACTAATTGTAAGAGAGTGGAGTGGCTGGAAAACATTGGGGACGTGCAAGAGAGGGTCAAGGAAGCTTTTTGGGTTGGAGATACATCAAGAATTCGTGGTTTAGCAAGGAATTCCAGGTTAGGGGAGCTGCTTATTATGTTTTTGCTTCGTGTTCGATTGGTTATGTGATGTTTGTTTGAATGCATGAGTTTCTCTTTCATTCTGACGCTGTTCCACGAAAATTCTGGGTTCTCGCCCAGAAACCGCCTGGCGGGCATGTATGTGCCGCCAGGCGGCACATCAGTGTAACCCTATTTCTAGGTTTTGTTATGAGTTGCTTGGCGGTGGGTTGAATTCCGCCAGGCGGTGCATTCTGGTTGTCGCTGTTTTGTCGTGATTTCGTGACTTTTACCTTGTGTTGAGATTCCATTGGGACATTTATCCTATTTGAATGTAAAATTGTACTTGAATGACTTCGTTGTGATGTTATAAATTAGATTGTGATTATAACCCTTAAGAGTTCAATTACACAAGGGTGTGATTCAATCCTTGGATTAAATCAGTATATTTTTTTGGAATGGATTAGTATCAATGAATCATGTTATTACTGAATTTATGAAGTGTGCTGGTCACTGGAAAGGAGTAGAGTGAGTGGGGTTCACGGGAGATGCAAGAACGCGTACAGGTGGTCTGGTTCTGGTGAAGCGCCTGGCGGCTCCTTGTTATCCGCCAGGCGAGGACGTGAGCAGCCCCAGTTTAAGTGCAGCGTGTGAGTGGCCGTGAGGGAGTTGGGGTATTTAATTTATACGTAACTGTTGGTGAGTGAAGAGAGAAAGATTGAAATTGTTGATGTTCGATAAGAGGTGGAAATGTCGATGAGGATAGAAGACTTGATATAAATAAATAGTGTGGCAGAGGTAATCATAATTTGGTAGTGAATATAAGACTCACGTTTCTTTTTTTGGTATACTCGTTAAGAATAAATGAGGAAGTTGAGAATGTACTAAGAAGGTTTATGCATTGGTTAGTTTGGCATGACAGAAGCGATGATGTGAAGTAAGAGATTAGACTTCTAGCTAATTTTGTGGGATGAATGGAGAGTCACTATTAATACAATGTTCTTATTATTTGGAAGAGTTGGACAGATGGATATGTCGGGGTAGTGTATAGACACTTGATTAACCATGATTGGGGTAGACTAACTACAGGGAGGAATCCTTATTGATCCATAAGAGTGAGTATGTAACTAACAGACTAGTTGAGGTGCTAAAACCAGTGAGGTACTGTTCTGGTATAGCGCCTGGCGGGCTAACTAAACCGCCAGGCGATAGCCTTAGCGTGAGAGGGTCTGCACTGAGCAGGCGCCTGGCGGCACGGTGTGATCCGCCAGGCAGTGACGAGAAAACAGTGGGGTCTGAAAGGCGTTGGCGCCTGGCGGTGAGTGAATACCGCCAGGCAGTCTGGAGTAGTTTCGCCTGGCGGCAAGTAGGCCGGGCCAGGCGGAGACGCTGTTGTTCTTTGCTTCCTGGTGTGTTATTTGACTGACGATGATGCTTTGCTTGGATCGGGAGATGCTGTGCCATGAGCGGGTAGGTTCATGGATGGTGTGACATGTGATGATATGAGCGGGGAGGTTCATATCAAGTTACTCTCACGTGGGGATACGAGCGGGGAGGTTCGTATGTTCCGTGCTCACGTTGAGAGATGCCACGTGCGGGGAGGTACGGGGGCTAGTGGATCACATGTGTTGGACTACGGGCGGGTAGGTCCGTAGAGCAGGACTACGAGCGGGGAGGTTCGTAGAGCAGGACTACGAGCGGGGAGGTTCGTAGAGGCAGGACCACGAGCGGGCAGGTTCGTGTGAGCATCAGATTCCCGAGTCCAAGGCTAACCAATTGTATGATTTGAAGACTGTTAAGTCTTGGGGTTGGGGTCTTGGCCAAGATTTATAGATAATGATTAAGATGGGTAAATGATCTATCTTGTGTTTTATATACTTGTTATTTTATTTTCTCAGCTCACCCTTTCTGTTTGTGTGTGGCGATGATCGTGTAATTCGTTACACGGGAGCAGATGTTGATACAGGTGGTGCTGAGGATGCTCAGATGGCGGAGTGAGGGCTAGCATGGGAATAGTGCTAGGGTTTTGATAAATTGTAATTTATATTTTAAATGCAAATTTTGGGAACTTGTAATCAGTTATGAATTCATTTACGAGTTTTGGCGTGCTATCTTAATAAATTGGAATTTTCCCGCTTTGGGATTTTTATCGAGATGGCTTTTAAAGCAATTATTTGTTTTATTATTTATTTTTAAGTAATAATCCCTAGGGATGTTACACTCATACTTGAAGGCTGCTTCGAGTGGGGAAGTTCGTAGCTGTTGGATCACGTGTGTTGGACTACGAGCGGGGAGGTCCATAGAGTTGGACTACAAGTGGAGAGGTTCGTAGAGGCAGGACCATGAACGGGAAGGTTCATGGAAGCATGTATATCCTTGGTCCATAGTCCAATATCGGTATAATGTGCTTGGAATAGTAGTTTCAGGTGCATAATGAGACATAGAGTTTTACACGACCTGTGACTTGTTTCTTTGAACAGGCGTGGTTTACGAGGCTATGGGTGATACCTTAAGGATGAACTTTGTTGTGGCATTCCTTGAGTTATGGCTCAAAATGGTATCCCTTGAGTTGTACCTCAGGATAGAGGGTAAACATGTGGCATACCTTGAGTTGTGGCTCGGAATGGCATACCTTGAGTTGTAGCTCGGGATGGCGAATGGACACGAGCATTCCTTGAGTTGTGGCTCAGATTGGCGAGTGTTGTCGGTATGAGTGTGTGAATTGTGGCCCGAACGAATGGGTCCGTGAAGATTGCCCTCTTTGACGTTAGCAGGTGAGTTTGGCAGTCTTGGGACAAATAGGAACTATGGTCCATAGTAGGTTTCCCACACGTATTCTACGAGTTGTGGCTTGTAGGTGGAGGCATCAAAAGGTATCTTGAGGTTATCATCTAAAGACGTAAAACATGGATAACATGGTGGTGGTTGTGTGGTATGAAATCAAATGATAGAGTTCTTTTGATGAGTGTATGCATATATATTTGAATTGTATATATAATTTGATATTGTTAGCTCAACCTATCTGCTTGTGTTTGGCGATGTTAGTGTAATACGTTACACGGGAGCAGATGATGTTGCAGGTGGTGTTGGTGAGGCATAGAGTCGGAGCGGGGATGCTTGGGGATTTGATTTTATTGTTTACTTTGATTACTTTGTAACTCATATTTAGATTTTCCTAACTTTGGAAATATAAACACTTGAAGTTTAAATTATATTTATTATGAATGACGATTAAGAAGGATTTTAAATTTCCCACGTTTTGGGAAAGGCATTTAATTAAACGTGACTTTATTTTTTTACTTTATATTATTTAAATTTAGTAATATTCGACCTGGATGTTACAACAACCAACAATGTGGAAATCTCTCTTGTTTCCTTTCTCCATTAAGAACATGGATGCATTGCATATGCTCCTAACTAAGTATTCATAAACAAGTCCACCCAATTGTATTTCCCAAGACTACTAAGGTCATCCACAATGGTAAAAAATATGGGGAAAATTGTTCCCTTGCGACTTGGACAAAGGAATTCGGATATTCCCAATAAAACATAAAGCCTACAATAATCCTCCAAGGTAACCTCATCCCTACATCTTACTAGAAAATCATATACCATGTCAACATCAACACTTTTGTTATTCAATAATTTCTTACACTCGCACTGCACATCAACCTCATCCAAGTTAATACTCTCACCATGAACCCTTAAACATAGTCTCAAACAAACATCAAATAAAGATAAACGAACAAATTCATTACTTATTAAAAACCCACCCCTCCTTCAACCCACAAACTAATTAACGAACTAAGAAGTTTCCTACTAATTTTTTGACTTCCTTTCAACATGGTGAACCATCCAAATGGTGTTCCTTCAATAACAGACCTTTGTTCAGCACTTAAATTATTATTTAAAGAAGCAATATACTTTGTCCGACAAAAATGCCTAAAAGTCTGCACATAATAATGACTACAACTTATAAAATGTCATTCTATAAATTAATTAATAATAAAAAAATTAAATATCAAACCTTGACCTCATGCTTCTTCTCACCACCGCATTCATTACTTTCACTATAATCAACCATTATCGTATTTCCTATGTAAACAATTGATGTCACCTCCTGTCATATATGAAAAAACAATACCTTGACTTAGCACTTAAAAACTAAAAGGTTAGCAAATATTTTTATTCCCACCTAACATAAATTCAAACCAAGGAAAGTAATGCATGGTGAAGTCATAAACTGATTACGAACTCTGATGTGCAAACACTATACATATACAATCCCAAATTCACAATCCATATCACCCATCGTCAACTCAAGCAAACAGGACATCATATGTGCAAAAACAATACCATGGCTTGGGCACTTAAACATTAACAAGTTAGCAAATATTTTTATTCTCACCTTACATAAATTCAAACCAATGAAAGTAATACATGGTGAAGTCATAAACTGATTACGAACTGTGATGTTCAAACACTATGCATATACAATCCCAACTCATTAACTATTCACAATCCATATCACCCATCACCAACTCAAGCAAACAGGACATCATATATGCAAAAACAATACCCTGACTTAGCACTTAAAAACTAAAAAGTTAGCAAATATTTGTATTCCCACCTTACATAAATTCAAACCAATGAAAGTAATACATGGTGAAGTAATAAACTCATTACGAACTCTGATATGCAAATACTATACATATAGAATTCCAACTCATGAACTATTCACAATCCATATCACCAATCCCCAACTGAAGCAAACAGGACATCATATGTGCAAAAACAACACCCTAGCTTAGCACTTACAAACTAACATGTTAGCAAATATTTTTATTTCCACCTTACATAAATTCAAACCAATGAAAGTAATACATGGTGAACTCATAAACAGATTTTGAAATCTAATGTGCAAACACTATACATATACAATCCTAACTTATTAAATATTCACAATTCATATCACTCATCCCTAACTCAAGCAAACAGGACATCATATGTGCAAAAATAATACTCTTGCTTAGCACTTAACAACTAACAAGTTAGCAAATATTTTTATTCCCAACTTACATAAATTCAAACCAATGCGTTGCAAACCAATATTAGTTCCTATAACAAATCAACCTTGCAAACCAATCCCACTAAATCACTTCCAATAACAAAAAAAAAAAAAAAACTTATGTTTGTTAAGTCTTTTGAAAACTTTAGGTCACTATCCCACAATGGGTTGGGTTCAACAACGACGCTTTCAACAACACATCATACATTGAAGAAAAAAAATACCTTTTCAACAATGTAGCGCCACAAGATCAACAAAAAGACCAAAGCTTGAGATTCCGATTGAGAATGACTATTTTATACACCAAAGCTTCCTTTTCCAATGTTCAACAACTTTGTAACAAAAAAAAATGCAAACTTTATCAAATATTCTCCAAAAAGGAAAACAAAAATGCCTCATTTCTAGCAAAGCAGCACAAACAACACGGAATACCAGCACTTTCCTGCAGTGGGTAAAATCAATGTCTTCTACACCACCAACGGGGAAATCAACAACCACTTCAAAAACAACTAGTTGGGAACTAAAAAAAAACTTTGGGGATGGAGGAACAACAGACTGCTCTCCACTTCTCTCACGGGCTTCACTCTTCCTCTCTCGCTTGCTCTCCACTTCTCTCACAAATCAAGGAAGCAGTTCTTTCTCGTGTTTTCTCTCTCTGGTCTTCACCCACTAAAAAACATGATCAAGCTGGAAATGAAGTAAAAAAAAAAATTTAAAAAGGTTTGTCACGTCAGGTAGTGAGAGAAGTTGTAAGATTTTGGTAGTTACTATATCATTTTCCCAACAATAAATAATACATTACACAATTACAAACTGAAATATAATTATATGTTTTTAGAGAATAAAGAACAAAATGATAAAAAATAATAATAATGGGTGTAAAATAAAAAAATAAAAAATAAAAAGGGATGGATTTTGAATTTAATTAATAAAAAAATAATAATGGGTGTAAAATAAAAACGGGTGGATTTTGAATTTAATCAATTTTATAGATTACGACTATTATTGTGTAAACTGATAATTTATGCTAGTAGAATAAAATCCTATAAATAATAAAATCTTATTATTAAATATTTAATGTGATGAAAGTGAAAATCAAAATTGAAATATCTTTTAAATTAAAAATAATATCGTGATTCACGTGCAAAGTAATTAGTTTTTAATAGAGTTGTCAAAATGGGTAACTCGGTCTGACCCAGCTCCACCCATCACGGGTTGATGATTTAGTGAGTTAACCTAACCCGACTCACTTTTTAGCGAGGCAAAAAAATTTGAACCCGACCCGGCCCACCACGGATTGGTGGGTTAAACGGGTTGGCTCACGGGTTCACTTAATTAAAAAAATACAATTTTTTTATTTTTTTTTCAGTCAAAACTAAATTATAATTCTAATTAAAATCTAAATAAACTTTAATACAATCCAAATACAAACCAAAATCAAAAAAATACAAATTATTTATGTGTTGGCTAAAAAAAACCTAATATGACCCAAATGTAAAGTTCAACTTGATAAAAAACATTTGTGTTACCCTTTTATCTGCGGGTTGGTGAGCCAACCCGGCTCACCACAGGTTCAATCCGAATGAACTTGGTTCTAGATGAGTTGGGTTAAAAATTAACTCATATTGAAATTTGTAAAAAAGATTTAACCCAATCCGAACCCGTGGTGAACCGAGTTAGCTCGCGGGTTTCAACCCATTTTGACATCTCTAATTTTTAATAAGAAAAACTACTTTATGGATTAAATATTTATAGATTGAAATATATAAGTGTTAATTAAAACACCACGTAGTTTTTATTTTTGATTATTGGTAATTAATCTATAATTGTCCAAATTAATATACACTAGTAAAAATATATGTGCTACATTACATTCACAAGTGTATTATTTCTTTTATGATAATAAAAAATAATAAAATTAATATTATTATTAAATTAAATATAAAAAATTTTATAATGTAAATTATTTTTATTTATTACAGAAGATTTTATAATTAAAAATAAATAAATTTAAAAAAACAATCCAATTGAATAAAACAATTAAATTCAACGAAACTGTTACTTAAAAAGCTAAAATTGATAAAATAGTTATTTTAATTAAAAAACTTTTATTCAAAAGATTAAATTAAAAAACAAATACAAACACAGATCTCCTTTATTTATATATATATATATATATATATATATATATATATATATATATATATATATATATATTACCACTAATTTAATCATTACATATTCAAATATTTAATAACAAATAGTTAAAGAGTACAAATATATACATATATTATACTATTTTACAATCCTCTAGAATTTGTATCTAAAATTTTGGAATTACAAAATATCCAAATTATATACATATGTATATATATTATATACTAATGTCGCAACCTCACTATTGCTTGATACTACCATCTATAAAATTATTTACCCATGTATAATATACAATTTGTGCATGTGGATACTACAATTACAAAACAAGGGAAAGCCAATGAAAATTAAGCAATCTACGTACACCAACTTTTTTCTCAAAAAATAAAATAAAATAATCATAACTACTATACAAAGAACCTCAACAGCTCACCCGTTTTATCAGAATCTATCCGTCTCTATCATAATTTTGATTCAATAATAATCACTTTACAAACCAAAATCATCATCAACATTAAATCAACAATCAACAACAAGAATTAAATGTCATAATACAACGGCTCAATCATAATTTAGACATTTAATTATACTTTTAAAAGATCGATGTATTGAGAAAACTCATAGATCCTACACTTGTCATAACTTACTCATGACTCTCAGGATTTATAGTTATAGACTTCACATTGAGATACCAATCTTTCTCGAGTATGACATAGGTAAATTTCCCACATCTGCTAGATGTGATCTTATTTCATATTGAAGCTCTAGATATGCTAGAACTTCCTTTGACTCCCACAACTAGAAATATTTTTGTACATGAGTCTAATACCAGTAGAGTCAGGATAGTCTCTTCAAAATCTCTCTCAATACACCACCTAACACCACACCAGTGTAGCACTCCCTCCCTGGGTGTTATGTTACTACATTCATCACCTCCACACAATAACTCACTCATTACATTCATATATGAATTTAAATCATCATACCATGTTATACATATGTCTCACACCTTAATCCAAACTCATTATATATCATCAATTATATATTCTTCATTTCAATTTAATTTTTGATAATTGATCATTTTTTTGCATTAATATAACATTCAATTACAATATTTCTACAAACCATCCACCTCGCCTAGCGAAGATAAAACACGGAACACAGAACTCCTTAGAATTGAGGTTCCAGACGACGCCTAACACTACCAAGGCAGCGCCCAACGCCCCTTTGGGCACCCAGTAGTGGTTGTTTGACGCCTAGTATTACAACCCCTAGAGCTCTCTAGAATCCATTTTCCAAATGGTGCCCAATGGTATATAGTTAGTGCCCAACGTTGCAAATACCTAGAGCTCACTGTAATTCATTTTTCCTTTTGCGTCCAGCAGTTCTAAGGCTCTGCTTAATAACATTATCGAACTTCAGAAACCTTTTGATGTGACCCCAATAAGGCTTATAGCACTGGGCCAACGCCTAGCCTTTTATTTCCAAGCTGCCATTGATATTGGGCTTGCGGCCCAATTTGTAAGACCCATAGAATTTAATTAATTAAATAAATAATTAATTAATAAATACGGGAGGAGTAATAATTATGACATTAAATTATGGTTGGTATGATGTGGAATAGTGCTAGCTCATGTGGTTGAGAGCACTTTGATTGTGCGAGAGGACTTGGGTTTGAGTCTTATGTATGCTAACTTTTGATGTTATGGTTTTGTTATTTAAATTTATGAAAACATGTTCTTGTATATTATGATAATTGAATTGTGACTCCTAGCAAGAAATATGAATTGGTTAAATGGTTTGATATAGACTTGGTGATTACATGGTTGTGGGTTCGAACCTTGGAGAACTTACATTAAACTATATTTTTGGCATTTTGGCCTTGAATTGAATATGAAAGGTTGGGAAGAACCCTAGATAGTTGAGAGGTAGCCTTGGGTAGCTGGAAAACAGATCATAAAGGTCAATTAAATGATAATTAACAATACCAATAGGTAAATTCCGTTTTAGGTAATTAAACCCTACTAAAAGCCAAGTTTAAAAGGGTAAAAAGTGGCCATAGGGAAGGTTTTGGCAAGCTGAAATAGCAACCTAAATTAGAGCACGAAAATCAGAGAGATTGGTGAGGTTTGAGTGAGGTTCTGGTGAGGTTTGAGTGATCACATCAAGAAGGGGAAGACGTAGTGATCATTGGAATATCTCAAACAACTCAATTTAAGCAAAGGAAATTCCAGGTTAGGGGAGCTGGACGCCGTTGTTTTATTTTAAATAATGATAATATGTGATGTATGTTAAATTGAATGTCTATCTGTTGATGTGTTCACGAATTTCTGCATTTCTGGAAAATTTCCAGAAATCGCCTGGCGGGTGATGAATCACCGCCAGACGACTCATCTGTGTAAGCTTGTTTTGGGGTTCTTATCATTTTCTGGATTTTGGGATGAAGGGCCTGGCGGTGTTGATCCGTCCGCCAGGCGACGCAAGCGTTAGGTCTTGAATTTGATAATTTTGGGGTTCTGGGTGATTTCCAAACGGGGAAAACTCTAGGATAAGTCATAGAGAATAATTGGATGTCGAAATTCTTGTTAAATGTTGTGATATAAAAGTGTAATCGAATAGAACAGTACAACTAGGGATTTAGGTGAAAGATTGGGAAAATTTGGTACTGTGGAGTGTAGGAGAGTGAAGATTCTGAAAGGAAAATTTATGGAGTAGGTACAGTCAGATAAGGGGCTTTATATACGTGAAATTGTGAGGACAGAGTGGGGTCTGGAGGCCGAATGGTGTATTGCAGAAATCTGGAAATCTCTAGATCTGATGCACCGCCTGGCGGCGTGAAACTTGCCGCCAGGCGACGGCGATGGTAGTGCGGGAGTGGCGTTTTTCTTGGTTGAGGGGGGGGGGAGCTGAAGGTTAAAGGAAGTTTTGTACGATAATGAGTTCAGTTAGAAGACAATTGGAGTCATTGGGGATGGAGAGTTTTATGAAATGAAATTCACCTAAATGGTGGGTAGGTTATGCGAAAAAAAAAAGAGTACATGAGAATAACAGAGAACCAAAGTAAATTAGATCGTGATATGAGTTAATATTGGTGTGATGGTGATATGTGAGTTTGAGTTACATAAGTTAGAATTTTGTTTTATGTGCGACAGGTTGAATTGTGAAACCTTATAGGTAATTGGTACGCTCAAGTAGAGGTTAGGACAAGGATGTTAAGTTGTAATGGTAAATTATATTAGCCTTGGTGACATTTTAATTTGTTTTGAGGATATGTGGAAAAGGATTGGAGAGAAATTATCGGGTGAGGTTTGGGAAGATTGAGTCATATAGTCTGGTTAGATAGTTTGGAACTTGTGCTGTGCAGCTACTCGTATGGCGCCTGGCGGCAGGGTTGAGACCGCCAGGCGATAGTCATCAATACAGAGGGCCACTGGAGTGAGTGGCGCCTGGCAGAGAGGTGGATTCCGCCAGGCGGACGGAGCAGTGACAGTGGGAAACGGAAACATCGGCGCCAGGCGGTAGTGAATGACCCGCCGGGCGGTTGCGACTGAGGTTACGTGTTTTGACGCACTTGACGCCTGGCGGTACGCGACACCCGCCAGGCGATCTGGGAGCTGGCAGCACTTGGCGGCACGTGTCCCTCGCCAGGCGATTTGTACTGCTACAACCTTGAGTTTTGTTTATGAATTTGTGATCTACGGTGCGTCTAATGATGCTTTAAGGGTGAGATTGCTGGTGTTCCTGGAGTTGTGGCTCGGAACGTATCCCTTGAGTTGTGGCTCGGGATAGGGGTTAAGCACGTGGTATTCCTTGAGTTGTGGCTCGGAATAGCATCTCTAGAGTTGTGGCTCGGGATGGCGGATGAACACGGGGAACCCTTGAGTTGTGGCTCGGGTTGGCGAGTGTTGCCGGTGTGAGTGTGCTAGTTGTGGCCAGTACGGATGGGTCCGGATAGATTGCCCTCCTCAGTTGTTGGCTGACGAGTTTGGTAGTCTTGGGACGATACGGACTATGTTCGTATATGGGAACTCTACCTGGCGTTGCGGTGTATGATCCGTAGCATGTTTTCTCGCACGTGCTCTATCGGTTGTGGCCGATAGGTATGGCAGCAAGTCACCTTGGAGAAATCCTTAGACGTTGTAGAACACGAATAATCTGATTGGGGGTCAGATGGTAGGAATTAAAGAACTGGGTAATGTGATATGTTTATGTTATGTACGATAACTTGTGTTTATATGCTTATATTTCTGCAACTTTATACATGTGATTTAATTGTTAAGCTCACCCTATCTGCGTGTGTGTGGCGATGATCGTGTACGCGGTACACGGGAGCAGATTCTGTTGATGCAGGTGGCTCAGGTGACGCTTAGCCGCGGAGAGGGGTTAGATGTGGGGAAAATGCTTATGTTTCTTTATTGCCTTTGAAAACAGTTGTAAACCCTGATGGGTAATTTTATGACGTGTTGTTTTGGTATTCATAGACTTTATTTGATGGTTTAATAAAGATTTAAATTTTCCCGCGTTTTGGGAAAATGAAGTATTATTAAAAGCACGTGGTTTTATTTATTTCATTTATTTATTTATAAATCAGTAATATCCTGGCGGGATGTTACACAATTCACCACACCAATGTGAACAACATTTTTCCTGAAAGTGGCATGAGAAGTACGTGTCTTTGCTGGGCCAAGAACCATTGTCAAGCCATTCATTCCATATGTTTCAGCGGCCCAACACAAGCAGCACACGCGTCATCTAAATTTTTCCAGCACATCACACGGATCAAGGATATGCAGCCACGCTTCGTCAACATTCTCTTCTCCATTTGTTGGGCCGAGACTAATCATACATCAACCCAATCATTGTGAGTAAACCACCACTTTACAACACACGACAACACACCTCCTATATCACACCAGTCGTTGCTCATGAATCAGCATTATTGGGCTTAAGCCCAATCTGCATCAACGGGTCCAACACTCCACCGCTTCCAACCAATTCTCCAATGTGCGTCCATATTGAAGATAGGTGCGGCTAGGGTTCTTGCTCGCCCAACTTTCTTCCAGCCTTCACGCATCCAATTTCCTTTCACCCGTGCAACCCAATAACATTCTGCAAATCAGGGTTCTGGCTCGTGAATCCATTCCTTTCGCCTAAAATACACCCACGTCGCAGCTAGGTTTCTACATCACCAACTGCTAGGGTTCCTGAGAGGGTTGCGCCCCTTTAGGGTTCTGTCCTTTCATCCTTCACGCGATCCTTCCACCATTAGATAGGAATTCTTGTCCCGTTTCTCCTTTTTTTTTTGCCATTAGGAATCTGTTAGTTGGCTTCCTCTTTGTCTTTGCTTCACGGCTGCTTTTCCACCTATATAAAGACAGGCCAACCTCATGTATGGTAGCTGAGATGAATGATACAATCTGGTTGAGAACACTCCCCTTTCGTCTCTGCTCAAACCTAAACCCTAGATTAGGTTTTAGCCTCGTCAGGGTTTACCAAATTAGTGAGGAACCAGTGAGATTCGAGCTTAAACACCATTCCCTAAATCTTCTGATGCGTTTCCCTCGCTTCCCGCGAGATTCAATTGGTGGAACGCTGATTGGAAAGGCTTTCCGGCGAGTACCGCGACAGAGGAGAATCATCACCTTTGGATCTATCTAAGTCATTATACTACTTTCTTTGTATCAAAACAAGTTCAATTTAGTTCAAAATCATCTCAGATTACACCCACACACTACTTTAATACACCACACTCAAATCAACAAAATTCACTTCCACAAATCAAATCATCCATACCAAAAAGAAATAAAAACAGAACAAAAGCACAATAACAAAAATTTTCCCATAACCACATTAATATCACAAATTTATCACCACAAAAAAAAAATAAACAATAATATTTCTAAACTTCACTAGCTCACATTGCCTTAAGATAGCTTTTCCCAAGCTAAAACTCCACAACTCAATAACTTAAGCTACTTCCAACTAAAGATTTAGTGCAAAGTGTCCAAACAAGACAAAAATTTAGTATATGGTAAAATAAGATGGAAGGATCACTTCTCTCTCATGTCAATACCCAATTTTGTCCAAATAAATAAAAAATTATTTTCAAAATATCCAAAAAATAAGTGATAATAAATTGTCTAAAAAAATAATAAAATTGATTAAAGAAATGTTTCTTTAGATTTTTTATAAATAAATAAATAATAAGAGATTTTGTTTTTAAATTAAAGATTGAATTAAAATAAAAATAAATTAATAAATTGTTTTTACGTTTTCTTTATTAATTAATTGATTGAAAATTGAAAATTAAAAAAAAGAGGGAAAAGCGGTTTTGACTAATCGGTGGGTACAATTTTTTTATGAGCCTTATGTATACGTTAACTTTGATCTCTTCGGGGATCTTACAACCAACATTTCAAACATTCTGTATTCTTACACACGCTCATTCCTCTTCA
Source organism: Vigna unguiculata (assembly GCF_037176805.1). Taxonomy (NCBI): domain Eukaryota; kingdom Viridiplantae; phylum Streptophyta; class Magnoliopsida; order Fabales; family Fabaceae; genus Vigna; species Vigna unguiculata. Next base: position 28,913,658 of record NC_140800.1, on the reverse strand, counting down.
GATTATATCAATCTTTCACGCTTCAGGGCTCGCGTCATCTCCTCCATTCACTTAAAGGATTTCAAATCCCTCACAGAATCATCCGATAATTTGTCATTTTTCAGAATCAGAAAGACAATTTTTCAGAAAGCAAAGGTATTTTTTTATACTGTGTCAAATTGAATTGAAAATTAATTTCGCAATCATCTACTTCCTCATCTCTAAGAACATCCAAATAATTACAAAAAATTATATAAATAAAATGGATGAGAAGGAAGAAAGGATTTGAATGGGGCAGAAAGAAAATGTGAACACAATGTCGTGGTGGTTCCAACGGTGATGATGGCAGCGGCGGGCCCCTCTCGGCGGCGTGGTTGCAGCAATGGTTCTAAGTGGGTACGCGATGGTTTAACTGCGTTGGGACGGATGTTTCACGTGAGCATGAAGGGCTGTTTGGTAGAAGTGGTATGCATCGTGAAGGTTGAAAACGAAGTTGGGAAAATTCTAGTGTGGTGCTTTGGAGAATATAAGATAATTGGATTACGGTTTTGGACAGACCCAACATTACCTTTCTTTATTTTCATTAAGAAAGGTAATGTTTCTTAATGAAATCCCGTCGCACCCCATGGTTCATTTTCACACCGCCATTTATTTCTTTATTTTATTTTGGACTGTTTACTTCGTTTTACTGTATGCACTCCCCCAAACCCCCCAATGTAATAATCCCCAACCCAATGCATATTTTGTTCCATGCTTACTGGTTTTACTTCCTATACTTGCATTTTCAATAAACACACACTTCACTTCTTTAATTTTGTTTGTGAACTGATTTACTTCCTGTACCATGTTGTTTCTCATGTACACTCCATTCTCACATGTGTAGTTTTTCTCGTTGTACCCACATACTTAATTATGCATTTCCATTCTCTATTTCTAGTTTTACTATTTTCTAATTAAATCTCACATTTCAATCATATCATTTTTTAAATAATAAAAATATTTTAAATTGAAATAAAAATAAAATTGTTATTGAAAAATGATAAAAAATAATAATAGAAAAATTAAAATTAAAATTAAAAAATGCATTCTTTGTTTTCTCTTTTAGTGTCTACTTGACTGCTCGTGTCTCACGACACTATTTTTTTTAAATGCAAAAATTATAAACATAGTTTTAGTGTCTAATCGACTGCTCGCGACGCACAACATTTTTTTTTAATACAAAAAATTATAAAAATTGTTTTGGTGTCTAATCGACCGTTCGTGTCGCAAGATACTCATTTTCAAAATATGAAAATCATAGAAATATTTTGGTGCATAATCAACTGCTCCCGTCGCACGATACTCTTTTTCAAAAATGCAAAATATAAAAATTGTTTTTGGTGTCAACCTGACCGCATGTGTGGCATTACACTCATTTTCAAAAATGTCAAAAGACAACTTTCTAAATTTAAATAATTTAATCAAACTTTTTTTGTAATGAGAATACGTAAGAGGAATGTTAATCATTGTCGAGTCCTTTTTACTCAAAAAATAATTTTGTTCAATATTTTCTTATTTATGGGAAAAATAAGTATTTAAAATAAACACATTATTTCTACACATTTAATTAAAGGTACCGCCTTTGGGCAGGCGTTATAGGTGTTAATACCTTCCCTACACGTAACCAACTCCCGGACTCTAAATCTGGTTTTCACAGACTTTATTTTATTTTTATGATTTTCCATAGCTTCCAAAATAAACTATCGTGGCGACTCCAAATCTCTATTTTAGAACTATTTTCTTTTTGGTTCCTTGTCCCGTCGCGATTTAGGTTGTAACACCTATTACAATTGATGACTACAACACTACAAAAACTTCAGATAAAGGATTCTATGAAGTATATAAAAACTCACACTATTTTGAAATCCAATCAATTCAAAACGCTCCTTAGCTTCCCAATTACTCAATGACATGATTGATTTCTAAAATGGATGAGATTTGAGGAAAATATTGAGAGAAATGAAAGTGAAAGAATGGTGGCGCAAGCCAGAGCTGAAGGAAGGATGGATAAACACGTTGCAATTCTTTCTTCTATTCTTTCTTTCTTATCTTTCCATTCTATTATAATTTATTTTCTCACTTGTTACATGATTCTACTTAACTCAAACAATAGGACTATTAAAATTGATAAACAATATACAAACACACAATAAAGGGTAAGTAGTGCTTCAAACACACACACCCAGACCCACACCCCCAACCCCCACCTTCCCCCCCCCCACACACACAAACACATAATATTTAACTTTCAAAAATTAAATAATTTAATTAAACTCTTTTTATAAAGAACTACGTAGCCTTGATTTCTCATTTTTAATTAGAATATGTAGGACCATCGTTAATCCTTGTTGGGTCCTTTTTACTCAAAAAATAATTTTGTTCAATATTTTCTTATTTATGGAAAAAATAAGTATTTAAAATAAACATATCATTTTTGCACATTTAATTAAAGGTACTGCCTTTGGGCGAGGTTGTAGGAAGCTAATACCTTTCCTATGTGTAACCGACTACCAAACTCTAAATCTGGTTTTCGTAGACTTTATTTTATTTTTATGGTTTTCCATAGTTTTCCAGAATAAACTATCGTGGCGAATCCAAATCTCTATTTTCAAATTGATCTCTTTTTGGTTTACCGTCCCGTCATGATTTAGGTTGTGACACTTACTACAATTGATGACTACAACACTATTTTGAAATTCAATCAATTCAAAATGCTCTTTAGCTTCCCTATTACTCAATGACATGATTGATTTCTAAAATGGGTGAGATTTGAGGAAGATATTGAGAGAAATGAAAGTGAAAGAATGGTGGCGCAAGCCAGAGCTGAAGGAAGGATGGATAAACATGTTGCAATTCTTTCTTTTATTCTCTCTTTCTTATCTTTCCATTCTATTATATTTTTTTTCTCGCATGTTACATGATTCTAATTAACTAAAACAATAGGATTATTAAAATTGATAAACAATACACAAACACACAATAGAGGGTAAGTAATGCCTCAAACACCGACACCGACACTCACAAAGACACGTGTTAAATTAAACTCACAGATCTACATCTATCATACTACATTCAATATATAAATTGCCAACACAATAAAGTTGTTGCTTGTAAGACCCGAGAAATTTAAATAATTAAATAAATAAATATTTAATAAATGTGGGTAGTGGAAACCTTTATGGCATTTAATGTTGGGGTTTATGATTTGGAATAATACTAGCTTAAGTGGTTGAGAGTACTTAGTTATGTGAGAGGATTTGGGTTCAAGTCCTTTGTATGTTATTTTAATAGTTTATTATTTTTAATGATATGCTTGATCATGATGAGTGATTATAAGTTCCTAGATGTATAAGAATTATCACAAAACATGAATTGGTTGAATGGTTATGCATTTACTTAACAATGATGTGGTTGTGTGTTTGAACCTTGGCTTGTGCGAAATAAGGTTCCTTTTTGCTAAAATTATTTTTGGCATGGATGGAAAGGGTCAGAAACCCTAGCCGTCAGAGGGGGTAGCCAAGAGAGCTAGAAAACCATCTCATAATGGTTCTTGAATGGACATTGCACCTATCATTAAGAGATTCTCGTTTTTTTTTACATTAAACTAAATTAAAACATGAGTTAAGAGGCCATTTGGAAGGGAGAGGGTGCATTGTTGAGGCTGTCAATTGTGAGTACGGTGAGGAAGGATTTCTGAGCAAGTGGACTGGAATCAAGAAGACCTTGTTGCAAGGCGTAAGAGTGGTATCAAAGGGAGGTCGTTGGGTATCAAGAGGGAACTCTAGCATTTTGCACAGTTGAGCAAGGAGACCAGGTTAGGAGAGTTGAATCTCATGATTTTGATGATCAATTGTTTAATTGCATGAAGCATGATAAATTGTATATGCTTTCATTGAATATCTAGGTTTCTGGAAAATTTCCAGAAACCGCTTGGCGGGCCCTCAAAGCCGCTAGGCAACTCATGTAAAACAAACCCAATTTCTGAGTTTCTACCTTGAATCACTTAGCGATGATGAATTGCCGTCAAACGATGCATGAATATGTGAAATAGGGATTTTTCATGAAAAAACGTTGTTTCTCGTATTTTTTATGCAGTAGGGACTATCGGGCAGTGGTTTCCTACCACCAGCCACTAGGTCTCTGGTCTTATTTCGTTGGGCGGTAGGATTTAGTCGTTGGGCAACTACATTTTTCTAGTCTGCACAGTTTTCGTAAAATTGTGTTTTCTAGTTCGTTAGCCATCCGATTTAGGTGAAATTTTGACAAATGATCCATAACATGTTCTTTACTTTGAACGGTGGAGATTTGAATTGGATGTATGTAGCTAGAGATAATCCCTAAGAGTATGAGTAATAATGGATGCTTAAGTGTGCTTAAGTGGTGGAATGGCCTTGATTGGTGAATGTGTGTGTGTGTGTGTGTATATATATATATATATATATATATATATATATATATATATATATATATATATATATATATATATATATATATATGATTGATAAGTATGTTTTTGGTAGTGCTTGCTGAGCCGTGTGTTAAAAAGGCCATTATTGATGATATCACTATGACCGAGTGTTGCATGATCATGACGGGTTTTGGGCAAGTATTGGAACATGATAATCATACTTTAAATGTAATGGAATTGCGGGGATATGCAGAATAAGTATATAGCTTTGATTGTGTCTTGTGTTGTGTATGTGAATTGTATGCATGTAAAGGTTGGGAAAATGAGAAGGGAAAAATAATGTGTGTGTTGGATTAGACTGTGATGTTTTTTTAAGGAGCATGAGTGTGTCTACTGTGTAAAGTGGTTCCATGAATATGAGTGATGGTTGGTGAAACACATGTTTAATATGTGATATTTGTATACAAGTATGTTAAAGTTATCTAAGTTAATATTGTGCATTTGAGTCATGTGATTTCTGGAATCATATATATTCTTGATTGTGCACATGCATAATTGTAAGAGTAGGATTGAATGTAACATGTTTTGAGGTGCTAAACCAACAACGGGTCATTACTGGTATAGCGCCTGATGGCACAGTGGTGGGTGCTAGGCGATATGAGTACCAAGGAAGTCCATGGAGCACGTGGCGCCTAGCAGTGAGGAGTGAACTTCAAGGTGATAGCCACTAAGACAATGACTTTGTTTTTGTCTGGCGCCTGGCGGCAACAAGGTTCTGCTAGGCGATGTTCGCTAGCATTTCACCTGGCAGCTTATAGGCAGCATCAAGCGATAGCATAGAGGATAATGTGCTCTTTTGAGTTGCGTTTGTGTGTTTGTGATATTGGACTTGGACCAGGAGGTGCTTGACAATGTCATGAGCAAGCAAGTTCATGAATGGTGACGAACACGTGGTTAATATGAGCGGGGAGGTTCATATTAATGATACTCTCATGTGAGGATACGAGTGGGGAGGTTCGTATGTTTCGTGCTCACACTTGAGGGCTGCTACAAGCGGGGAGGTTTAATCACGTGTGTTGGACTACGGGTTGGGAGGTCCATGGAGTTGGACTACGAGTGGGGAGGTTCGTAGAGATAGGACCACTAGCGGGCATATTTGTGGAAGCATGTATATCCTAGGTCCACGGTCAAATGTTGGTATGGTATGCATGGAATAGTAGTTATATGTGAATAATGAGATTTAGAGTTTTACATGACTTGTGGCTTGCTTCTTGTTGGATGTGCGTGGTCTACAAGGCTTTGGGTGATATCTTAAGGATGGACTTTGCTGTGGCATTTCTTGAGTTGTGGCTTGGAATGGTATCCCTTGAGTTGTGACTCGGGATAGAGGGTAAACACATGACATTCCTTGAGTTGTGGCTCAGAATGGCATCTCTTGAATTGTGGCTTGGGATGGCGGATGAACACGAGCATTCCTTGAGTTGTGGCTTGGATTGGCGAGTGTTGTCGGTATAAGTGTGCAAGTTGTGGCTCGTACGGATGGGTCCAGGAAGATTGCCCTCTTCGACGTTAGCCGACGAGTTTGGTAGTCTTCGTATTGGAACTCCATTTGGCGTTACGGAGTGTGGTTCGTAGCAAGTTTTCCGCACTTGTTCTACAAGTTGTGGTTCGTAGGTGGAGGCAACAAAAAGTATTTTGATGTTATCATCTAAAGACGTAGAACATAGATAACATGGTAGTGACCATGTGGTATGAAATCAAAGAATAGCCTTCCTTTGAAGGAGTGTATGCATATCTATTTGAATTATATATATATGTGTGTGTGTGTGTGTGTGTATATATATATATATATATATATATATATATATATACACACGTTAGCTCACCCTATATGTTTGTATTTGGTGATGATCGTGTAATTCATTACACAGGAGCAGATGATGTTGCAGGTGATGCTGGTGAGGCATAGAGTCAAAGAGGAGCTATTGTTGGGAAAGCTTTTATGGAGTTTTATTGAAGGATTTTCTTTTATGTTTTTGTACACAATATTTCAATCGGTTTATGAACTTATAATGATTAATGGAAACTAGGAATTTTAAATATATGAGTTTAATAAATGTTTTAATTTTCTGCGTTTTGGAAAGAGGAATTATTATTAATGTTTTTTTTGTATTTTTTTTCTTATTTTATTCATTTAAATTAGTAATATCTTATCATGATGTTACATTGCCCATGGATTTTGATTTGATACTTGTTTAATTTGTTTATGATGAATTGAATCAACTCGACATGCATTTTTTACAATTGTGCTAACAAACTACTATTTTTCGATCTAAATTAGAATGTGTTGCTTTTAAGATTCTATAATTAAAACAAAATTAATGTGTAGACCACTTATATTACATTACAGAGTAATTTCACAAGTATATTTAACTCACTAAATTCTCTTTTAATGTAAATTTTAATTAAGAATTCATGCATTTTTTCCTTCTACAATCATATTTTTGTGTTTTTTTTATATATCAAATTGAAACGGTGTGTGGAAAACGAAAAATATAAAAATGGAGAAGATGTAAATGAAGATGAATTGATAATTTTAAAAATGGAGAAGATGCAAACGGAAAATATACGTTTTCTCCTACAATCCATAATTTTTTTTTCTTTTTATATTTTAGATAGCCTCGAATACAAATGTTATATTTGAAATATATAATCAAAAATACTTTTTTATTTCATATTAAAATATAATTTTGGTATTTTAAAATATATTTTTTATTTTGCATACTAAAATGTATAATTTAAAATAAAAAGTATTTTAGAATACAAAAAATTTATGGAGTGCAAGTTGAAATTATGCATATGCTGACAAAAGAGGGCATGAAGTACAGTTCAATTTATAATTAGTTTATGGGGGAACTATTTCTCCAACTTCATGTTTTCATCGAGTATCTTATAATCTTTTAAATTTTAATTATATTTCTGTGAAATTAATAAAAAGATTGTGCTTTTTTTTTGTGTTCTTATTTTAGATTGTGCAATCCGTATATTTTGGATTACATAATTTAGAGTTTAAAAATATTAAATTTACATTTTAATTATATAATTTAAAATATAAATTTTTATTTGAATTATATAATCCATTATATAAATTTAGAAGACAATCCAAAATAAAAATTATATTTTTAATTATATAATTTATCATATAAATTTATATTTTAGATTGTATAATCTGAAATATAAATTTAAAAAAATATAAGATATAAACTATATTTCAAACGGTATAATTTGTAATACAAATTTATATTTTAGATTGTATAATTTATAATATAAATTTAAAAAACAAACCAAAATGTAAATTACATTCTAAATAATATAATCATAACATAAATTTATATTATTTATATTAAGAATCGTACAATTCATAATAAAAACTTAAAAAACAATCATTATAATATTTATAATAGAACACCAAAATCTCTTGTTTAACATATAAGAGGCGCTTTCACTTTCAGTTTTCATGGTCACAATTTTTTGAGTTAGATATGGTTAACGGATAATGCTTCTTGTCCGATCACCTGAAACAAACTTAAAAAATGAGTTTTTAATTTAATTTTTTTTTTAGTTTTTATTTATGCAAAATTATTTATTAAATTGTCATAATTTATTTACTTAACATTTATTTTTGAATATATAATATGACTAATCCGTTTAATCTTTATTGACACATTGTTGGTTTTAAATAAGTTTTTATTATCTTTAACTTTGAGAAACTCTTTTTGACTGAAATAACTTACACTAGAATTGTTAACATTATTATATAAGTTATATATGCACTCGGAAAAGAATTTATTCCTTTTATATAATTAAGAATGTCAATTGGCTTATCATTTTCTAAACCTATAATTTTCCTTAAGATATTTAATTCTGAAATTAAATCAAATCCATCAATATCCAACAAATTATCATGTTTTAAAGATTTTTCAAGTTTTAAGCATTTTTCTTAAAAAATGAAATATCTACGATACACAAGACATTTGCTCTTTTTTGTTCATAGCTCTTTTTTGTTATGCAATTAAAGTCTCAATTCTTCTTTTCTTTTGAATTCTTGAATAACCTGATTCAAATTTTCTAGTTGACATATTTATATATTTTTATATGAAATAAAAAATGATAACATATAAAAACACTACTAAAGATAAATATATAAAACAAATGAATTAAATCAATAAAATCTAGTTCTGGTTATCAAGAAAATAAACTCGATAGTAGACTTTATCTTGAAGTCTCAAGTCTCTTTTTCATTCTTAAGTCTCAACTTTTTCACAAACTTGCAAAGTTGTTTATTTTAAAATTAATCAATAATAAAAATAAATAAAAAAAATATTATTTTTCTAAACTCAATAGTAAGTCTGTTTTTTCCCTAAACTTGAATTACCTTTCTACAGAAAACTCCAATTAATCTATTATCCACCGGAAGAGTAAACCATAATATAATTAATAGTTTTGTAAACAAATTCAGTTTCTCCTTAAGATATATGCAAAAAAAAAAAACTCTTTAAATATAAAAGTACCGAAAAACAAAACTAGACAAAAGAAACACATTTCTAATTCTAATACAAATCCAAAATAGAATAAAAATAACCACAACACAAATAGAAAGAAAAAACATACTAACCAGAAATGAGGATGAAAAAATTGATACACACGAGCAACATGAGATTCAAGAGATTTAAGGGATGTAATCTGTCAATAATATAGAAAAAAGACTATTAGAAGAAAATAAAGTAATAAGTGTTGGCAAAAGCAAAAGACAAGTCAAATGCTGAAGCAAGATTTTGATGATGATAAAAGAAGCCTAAAAGCCATCTGAAAGTCAATATAAAGAACATGTGTTTTTATGTTTAAAGTAATCTTGTAAATTGTACTTATAATAGTTTAGAATCAACAGCAAGATCAAAATTCTGGTATTTCTCGAAAAACCAATGTGATAATCGATTATTAGTTAGGATAATCGATTATCATGAGTTGAGTACAATTTTTTAGAAAAGCACTGGAATAATCGATTATCACCTCTGATAATCGATTATCTGCTCAAAATTTTGTTTTTAGAAAATACACTAGAATAATCGATTATCACTGATAATCGATTATCCTTGTCAGTTTGAACGTGATTGTTCAATTTTTGACCTAATTTTTGGAACTCCTATTTAAGGAACATCAGAGTTACTTCGAACTGACCTTTTTGAGAAGCTAGAGTGCTAAGTGCTGTGACTGCAAAGAGAGTTCTCAAAAGAGCTTTGAAAATCCTAGTGTGGGTAGAGCGATAACTTTTCCTGAGAGGGTTTCTAGGAGATTGAGTGTTGCTGCTGTTGCTAGGAAAGCTAAGGTCAAGGTTCTCTGTGTGATTTAGAGATAGGTGTTCATCTCTTTTGTGTTTAAGAGAGGTGTTTTCTTTCCTTAATCTTTTATTATCTGATTGTAATATGATGTTTGTTAGTGATTGAGTTAATCTCTTTATTTGAAGAGATTAACAACTGGACGTAGGATCTTTTGATCTGAACCAGTATAAATATCTGTGTCACTTCCTCTTCTCTGTCTCTTTATTTTATCCACTATTGCTTTTAAAGGAATTGATATTTAAATTAATCGGTAAAATTTCAGAAAAATTTTAAAGTATTAATTTTGTTAATTAAAACCAATTCACCCCCCTCTTGGTTTTTGTCCAAACGATAAACATTCTGCTACGCGATACCAACAATAAGAGGTAAGAGAAGTCATAGAGAGACAAAAGAAGAAAATAGAATCCAGATTGATTATAAGAGAATAAAGATAGCTAATCATTCTCTTTCTTGTAAACAAAATTATAATCTTCTAAAAATATTTTTTAATTCATTAATTATTATTTTTACTACTAATAAAATTAACATACACTAATAATAATTTAATTAAATTTTATTTCCAAACATAAACTTATAATTAATTTAATAGAGCTATATTAATAATAAAATATTTTTTGGATGTTTTTTTATCTTAAACATAATTCTATAATTAGTTTAATAGAAATATATTAATTAGTACTAAAAAAAATTTTGAGGCATTTTTTTCTTAAACGTAATTTAATAAACTTTTAATTAATTTAATAGAAATATATTAGTAATAAAATATTTTTTGGGAGCCTTTTTTATCTTAAACATAATTCTATAATTAGTTTAATAGAAATATATTAATTAATATTAAAAAACGTTTTGAGGTTTTTTTTCTTATACATAACATAATAAAAAAATATTAGTAATAAATAATTTTTTTTTGAAACCTTGTTTAAGACCTAAAACGAGTAATTTACTCGTTTTATCCTTGAGCTTGACCGACACTTTAACAATATCTATGTATCCTCACATATAAGCTAGCAAATGGATCTTCTATAATTCACGATTTGTGTTGCATAACGCTACTTAACTTGATACATGTTTTTGTGCAAGCCTGTGGCAATGGAGGTGTGGCAATGATGCTGTGAAAGATGGGAGAAATATTATTTTTAATATTTTTTTTAATCAAAGATATTTAGGTCATTTTCATAAGACGATGGGTGCATGAAAAAAATATGGGGATGCAGAAAGAAATACCTTCGGTTTACCAAGTTGGACTTTTAAATCAATATGGATTGCAATTATCCAGACATGACATTAATAGTTCAAAGTTGACAAGCCTTTAACAAAGTAATTTAATTTTATAAATAATGTAACATTTTTTAGGAAATATGTTGGCGGCATAAGGAAATTTTTAAATTTATGAAAATTTTTCATTAATTTTAAATTTTAAAAAATAAAATAAAATAAAATACATCATACAATCTCCTCTTTTACAACTATATTTTTTCACCCTTCACTTCAGCCTTGATTCTTCCCTTTCAATTTCCTTTCTTTATTTTATTTTATTTATTTATTTCTATTACACATCTCTCTATCCCTTCTCTTTCTTATATAAGACCTTAAGATCATCTTCATCCACAAGTTCTTACGATAAAAATTGATTCATACAATTTTTTATTGTTATAGGATATAACTATTATTTTCAATTAATAAGCTTTTTATTATGTGATCTGGAGGACTATGTAGAGATTTGTCCCCAACCAAGGTTGCTCATATACTACTTAACGATTCAAGGATCTGCGCATGCTAGGATGTCATCAGATATAAAAGGATCATTTGGTAAATGTTCGAAAAATAAACGATGTTATCCTAGTTGTCATGTAGCTCACCATGAAACTACCAGAGTCCTATACTGGCGCTCCATAAGAAAAGGCCAAAAATTGTGGAACAATGTTCACGATTCAAGGGGACACGTACCCAAGTAATGCAACATGGCGGCATGTGGATTGATCAGTATATAAGGAATCATAATTACCTAGAAAAGGGGGAAAATTTCTTAACATTATACCAGAGAGACAATAAATGTTCTTGATCAAACTCGTCTTAAGAATTTAAAAAGAAACATTATGTATGTAAAATATTAAAGTAGATTTGTTAAAATAGAAAAAATATATTTTTGTGTTATGTTATTTAAAGAATTCAAATATGTAATATAATCGTAACGTAAATAATGATAGACTAACTTGATTCACCTTATTTTTAAACATGCAATATATCTAAATAGATAAATAAATTGAGTTGGTTCATTTTGGAGTCAAGTTGAAAAGTCAAGAGTTAACCAATAAGAAATAAGATATATAAAAGAGTAAGAAATATATCAAAAATATTTTTTAAAATTGTATCCTTGCCATGTGTAAAACTCTAGAAAATGGTGTTTTAGAAGTGATAGTAGTTATCCTTAGTGGTCATGTAGCTCACCACGTGATGAGGAAACTACAACAGTCCTATACTGGCGCTCCATAAGAAAAGGCCAAAAACACTGGAACAGTGTTCAAGATTCAACGGGACATGTACCCAAGTGTTAGTGAAAAACCAACACAGCAAGTGCACCGGTCGCACATAGCAAGTAATAAGTATTTTATCATTCTCTCCCAAGGGACTTGTGCAACGCATGACAACTCTCACAATTCACGACTCAATTAGACACAAAGTTCACAAAAATACTAAGAAACTATTTTTGTATTTTATGAAACAGTTGGTGTACAACAAGAAATTAACATAGGGTATTTACAATTTGTCAAGATTAGACTTCAACCATTTCATTGTCATGCATTCTAAATTATCTCAATTCCATATTCATGTTAAAATCAATTCACAAGAATACTCAAATCCTATTCCTAGAGCCTTTGAGCCTATGATTACTCATCAAGTTTCAATTCCTTGAATCCTCAACAAGTGAAATCATGCATTAGTTTCAAGAATCTAAGATTACTAATGAACCAAGTTCTATTCCTAGATACAAGCATCTATTAGGTATTTAATTTCAAATCTAGATTCTAAAGATGTTTCCCAACACCTTAAGAATCACAAATCAAGCATGGGAACAATCCACATCAAGCATTAAGCAAGGAAATCAAATACTAACATGAATTGGAAAAGCATATAAATTAACAACACAATTTTACACAAGAATTCAATGGTTTACATCTAATCTCAACAAATAGAAATTGCTCTCCATGGTGGAGAACCTAGGGTTTTACAAAATTGAAGAATAGGGAAGAAATTGGAACCATAAAGTAGAAACAATCTCTCTCCCAAGGTTCTTGAATATTGCTCCATGGTTCAATTGCGCCTCCCATTCGCATATCTGCCTTCAATTTCGTAGCCCATCATCCTCTCCAACCCAAAAGGGGTAAAACCTCCATGGATGAAGAAGGAAATCCAAGAAGGAGAAGGGAGAGTTTCCCAACACCCCTAATAGCCTCCAAGAGTCTCTCCCAAGCACCCAAGGTGTTTCTATTCGTGAAAAATGAGGAATCCCCCAATACTCTCGTAGAAACATGATTAAATAACCATATTCACGAATTAGGATCGATATTCTCGCCCAGCGGCTTCATTCTCGCCCAGCGAGGTCTAAAATCGACGTTTTCAGACATGTGCCTCGCTGGGCGAGCCACATTTTCGCCCAGCGACTTGAATACTGCAGTTCTGATCTGCCATTTTCGCCCAGTGAGCCACCAGCTCGCCTAGCGAGTGACCCTAGCGCCTAATGATCGTTTTTTGGCCTTCCAAGGGTTGTCCAAGGCAGTATATACATATAGGTGAGTCCTTTCTCCATGTTTGCAGTGCTGGACTTGATCTCGGTGCCCCTCGACATGATTATTTGTGTAAAAGTCAATCTTTCATGTCCAATCATGCTTCCTTGAGCTTTAGCTTGTTTTCTTCCACCAGAATTGCTTTCTATATTTTATTTCACACACTCATAATAGAGATTAGAAGTAAAAAAGCATAAAACAACTAAAATACGAAACAATGTAAAAACAACATAAACTAGAGGATTAAACAAGATAAAAGTTATGTAGGAGTTGATTTTATTCACAAAACTTAACATCAATAAAAGGTAGAAAACAACGTTATCACCAAGTAATGCAACATGGAGGCATATGGATTGATTAGTATATAAGGAATCATAACTATCTGGAAAAGGGGGGAAATTTCTTAACACTATACCAGAGAGATACAATAAATGTTCTTGGTCAAACTCGTCTCGAGAGTTTAAAAAGAAACATTATGTATGAAAAATATTAAAGTAGATTTATTAAAATAGAAAAAATATATTTTTGTGTTGTGTTATTTAAAGAATTCAAAATATGTAATATAATTGTAACGTAAATAATGATAGACTAACTTGATTCACCTTATTTTTAAACATGCAATATATCTAAACACACGCACACACACACACACAAAGAAATGTCAGTTCATATGCATATGCACGAGTTTAAAACTAGCTAAGATTAAAAAGAATAAGACACTTAATCATATTATTGATGAAATTCAAACTTTATATTAATTTAGTGCCTTAGATGATGCATAATCTCTAATACAAAAGATTCATGTTTTAAGTTTTTAATTCACTCGGAATTTGGAAGTGACAATTTGGGGTAGATTTATTACTAATTTGGTGGTGTATTTTGTTTTCTAAGTCAATGATTGAATCAAATAAAAAGTTAGAAGAAGAAAAAAAGGCATGTTTCTTTTATCAATAAAATTTGAAGGCGTAAACAATTTACAACTTATGCATGTTTGTTTTATTAGATCAGAGAAAAAGTGGACAACATAATTGGATTTTTTTGTATCCGACTTGATATTCATGTTTCTTGTAGCACTTGTTTTCATGATGACCAAGCATCTTACAATAATTGCATGGTCTCTCTTTCTTTATGGAACCAGATTGTTGTGGTTTGTTATGAGGTTGAGGAATAACGAAAGCAATTTGTGAAGATTGTTGTGTTAGAAAGCCAACCTCTTGTCGTTTTTCTTGTTGAACCACAAGAGGAAACACACAGCTAATGGACAAAATAAGGTCCATTAGAAGAATTTGAGCACTAATTTGGGAAAAGTTGTCATTTAGGCCCATTAAAAAGGACATGACATGCTCAAAATGCAGAAAGTCAATGAAGGGTTTAATGCCACCAAAAGTGGAGGAATGAGATGGTTGAAAATCACCCGATTCTTCCTAGAGACTTTTTAATCATGGCAAAGTATTGACTTATAGATATCGAGCCTTGTTGGCAAGAGAAAATCACTTTCTTCAACTGGAAAATCCTAGTTTTGCCTATATCAAGAATTTATATCTTTCCATAGGACGACAACAGTAGAAGAGTAGATGGTGTTGGTAGCGATATCTTTTGTGACTGAATAAAGAAGTAAAGAATGTAATATGTTGTCATTTCTTTTCCACAAAGAAAGCTGAGTTGAATTGGTGGGTTTGGAAAGAGATCCATCAATGAAACCCATCTTTTTTTTTTCAACTCAAGAGTAGTGGCGACTATGCATCTCCAAAAATCAAATTTTTCACCACTCAGAAGCGTAGAAACAAGATTCTAACTTGGATGATCACGATGATGAAATAAGAGATGATAATGAGGATCCAAAGCTAAGACGTAAAAGGTAGCACGACAAAATAAGCCATGAAGAACTAAAGGAAAGAATAGAAAGAGAGATTACAAGATGTGAAAGGTAAGGTTGCAAACTGATACCATATTAGATCAGAGAAAAAAAGAACCAAATAAATGAAAAAGTAGTTTATTCATTCAGAAATTGCAAAACTAACTAGAAAAGCCATTGAGTGTAAATACTAAAAAAAATACAAAAAGTAACAAAATAGGGGTAGAAAGGTAAAATGTTTAATTAATTGAAATGTTTTTTTTATATAAAAAGGTAAATAAATTCTATAACAAAAAAAGATTAAAATTTATATTTGTATTTTATAAATGCATTATTCAAGTTAAAGAAAAATGACCATATGAAAGAAAAAGTTCTTGATCTCATCCATTAATTTAAAATTATGCAAAAAAATGTCACAAGTTAAATGCCTATAAAAATTGTTGTTGTGATTGATACTAATTTTAGTGATACAAATATTTGAATAAAAAGTTATAAACATGTCATTATTAATATTTTGTAACAATAATAAAATTAAATTGTAACTAATACTTTTCTCACTATGTTATATTCTATGATGCAGTTATACTTCAACTTGGGTCACATATTCATGTTTGACACGTATTTATGTTTGATACTTTAAGATACTTTATCGATACTTATTAATGAAGTATCTAATCTATAAAGTCGTAGTACACTACAAAAAATATTTTTATAATGACCAATTTTAGTGACAAAAAATAATTAGTCATTGTATATAGACCAATTTAGGTATCAATTTAAAAACTAAAAATTATTGGCAACTAAAATAGTTCCAAAAAATTATAATTGATCTCTAAATTGATAATTAAAATAGTTTCTACTATGAATTGGTTTCTAAATTAATCAGTAATATTAGCTACCAAGGTTTTTAGTACCAAAATAATTGGTTTCTAATTTGGTCACTAACATTAACTATCAAGTTTTGACTACTAAAATAATTGGTCTCTAATTAGGAAATTGGTCTCTAACAGATTTTTTGGTTAGTAAAATGGGTTAAGAGTTTTCTTGTAATGGTACTTTTATGATGACAATAATTTATAATTTTTATGTTGACAACTTTGGTATATATAGTTTTAATTTGGATTCGCACAATAAAAAATCATATAATTGTTATGTTTTCAAAAATTATTGTACATTTTTCAATATTCATATATGATGTATTTGTCACGTGTCGTATCCTATTATTTTGAAAATAAACGTATCGACGTATTGGATACGTGTCATATTCGATACGTGTATCCTATCCGTACATCATAGGTTATATTATATGTAATAATAATAATAATAATAATAATAATAATAATAATAATTAATATTTTAATTATTTTATGTCACTATTTTAAAATATATGTTTTTTATAAAAATAGTTATCACTACTAATTGTCAACAAAAGTGAGAATGCCAATTCTTTTATGATAATTATTAATTATTTTTTGTAATAAATATCATATCATTCTTGTTTGAAATTATAATGATGTTAAACTGTCACTTATTTCTTCCATATTATAATAGATAAAAAAATGTTTTAAAATGTTAAAATAAATATACATTAAACATAAATATTTAAATTTAAAGTATCTATTACTCTTTAAATGACAGAAAAGAATAATAAATACATCCAAACATTATATACATGTACTTCTAGTTAATGTTTTAGAAACATAAAGATATAATTGTAAATATATTAATAACAAATTTTAAAGAACAAAACAATTTATTTCATTTGATGATAAATCTTGTAATAAAATAACTTAGCTTTTAATGTCTTCATTTGGTCTTGTTGTTGGAAAGAGATATGTCATGAGGATGTTTACCACTTTTACCCCAAAAATTGTACGAGAGTATATTTTTTTAAAGAATTGTACAAAAAGGTTTACAATTTTTCTAGAAAATTTGTATATTGAGTAGTAATATTTTATTGAGGATTAATGAATATAGACTTTGAGATGTTGATTTATGTTAATTTAACTGTTTGTTTGAAATCATTCTTAAAATGATGGTGAATGATTTAATATAACTATTATAAATGTAAATAAATTTACTAGATACTACTATGGTCATTTTTTTTCATTAACTATTATACTTTCAAAAAACGGCAATAGACTAAACAATTATTTGTTTCATATTTAACCAAATCAAAACATTTAAGAAACATAAAATCATTATGTTTTTTTAAATAATGTTTCGGGATTATGATAAGAAATAATTCTATAATGAATATTTAACGAGGTTAATGATTTTGTGAATCGTTATGTATATGTTTAGAACAATTTGATAAATATTTTAGATAGTCTGATCAAGTTGTGGCATTCAATGATTCAGAAGACAAAGATAAAATCTATAGAGAAATGAAGTTAAATCTTGTATTACACTCTCGAGTGAGTGTAGCAGTGTACTGTTAGTAGAGGAAGGGAGAAGAAACACTCTCTAGCAAGTTAGAAATACTACACATAGTTATATGCACACTATATGTTTGAATATATGATTTTAAGATAGTATATTGATTCAACAACTTTACAATAGAATTGTAACTATCATATACTTGTAACTATAGTGTAACTATTTATAACAAAAAAACAGAAAAAATATAATTAAATTGTAACTATCCTATACTTGAATTAATGGAACATTCCCCTTTAATTCAAGTATTATAGCACTAACAATGCCTAGCTCATCTCTTAAAATTTTAAACCTCTTCTTCTTCAAAGGTTTGGTAAAAAAAAATCAGCCAATTGCAGCTGAGTAAGGCAATGGATGAGCTTCAACTTCCCATTATTGACTTGTTCTCTTAGAAAATGAAATCTAGGCTCTATGTGCTTGCTCTTTCCATGTGATACAGGATTATTGGCTAGATTTATGGTTGACTTGTTATATAAAAGCAGCTGAATAGGTTTTTCAATCTCAACACCTATTTCACTCATTATAGAATCCAACCGCATAGCTTAACAGGCAACACTTGACCCTGCTATATATTCAACCTCACAAGTAGACAATGTCATCATAGATTGCTTCTTACTCTACCAAGAAATTGGTGATCCCATGAACATAAACACATAGCCAATGGTGCTTCTTCCGTCAAGATTATCAATGCACCAATTTGCATCAAAATAGCCTAACAACTTGTTATGCACATGCTTAGATTTCGGAAACAAAATTCCAAAATCTAAAGTTCCCTTTATATACGTCAACACCCATTTTGCAGCGAATGCATGTTTCTTTTGTGGTTGCTGCATAAATCTACTAAGAAATCCTACTACAAAGCATATATCAGATCAGTTGTTGCACAAATACTTGAGTTATCCAAAAATTTGTTTGTACAAAGTGTTGTTAACCTCCTCTTCACTATTCTCTAATGAAATAACCTTTACCTTTGATGGTGTTGTTGTAACATCCCGTCAGGATATTACTAATTTATAAATAAATAAATGGAATAAATAAAACAGCGTGTTTAATAATACCTCATTTTCCCAAAACGCGGAAAAATTTAAAGCTTTATTAATCGAGCGGATAAATTTTAGAGCGTCCATTACAAAACTAAAACCACAATGTCATCAAGTCACCCATCAGGGTTTACAATTGTTTTCAAAAACAAATAAATACATATAAAAGTTTCCCAAGTCAATCCCCTCTCCGCGACTAAGCTGCACCAGAGCCACCTGCATCACCAACATCTGCTCCCGTGTACCGCGTACACGATCATCGCCACACACACGCAGATAGGGTGAGCTTAGCAGATAAAATCACATATATACAAAGCTATAAACATATATATATCAACATGCATACATATCACAGGACTTAACTTAACTTTCCATATTGCTCTATATTTTTATTCCCACAATCCGATCCCCAATACGTTTATTCGTGTTCTACTTCGTCTGATGATTTCTTCAAGGTGACTTGCTGCCATACCTATCGGCCACAACCGATAGAGCACGTGCGGAAAAACATGCTACGGATCATACACCACAACGCCAGGTAGAGTTTCCATATACGAACAAAGCCCGTATCGTCCCAAAACTACCAAACTCGTCAGCCAACAACTGAGGAGGGCAATCTATCTGGACCCATCCGTACTGGCCACAACCAGCACACTCATACCGGCAACACTCGCCAACCCGAGCCACAACTCAAGGGTTTCTCGTGTTCATCCGCCATCCCGAGCCACAACTCAAGAGATGTTATTCCGAGCCACAACTCAAGGAATACCACGTGCTTAACCCCTATCCCGAGCCATAACTCAAGGGATACGTTCTGAGCCACAACTCAAGGAACTCCAGCAATCCCACCTTTAAAGCACCATTAGACGCCACATAGATCACACATACACAATCCAAATTCAAAGCTGAGCAGTGCGAATCGCCTGGCGGGGGACACGTGCCGCCAGGCGCTGCCAGCTTCCAGACCGCCTGGCGGGTGTCGCGTACCGCCAGGCGCACAGCGCCTTTTAAATTGTTTACGCAACAGCGACCGCCTGGCGGAACTGCCTCTGCCGCTAGGCGCACCAAGTCCTAAGACCCCTCTGTGATCCCGCTACCGCCTGGCGGTCCAGATCCCACCGCCAGGCGCCATGACAGTACAACATCCTCTGGTTTTACTATTCAAGTTTAACACAGTTTCTCTCACATCTCCATTTGATCTATTCCCGAATTATTACCTAAATGGTTACGAACGATGATAAGGTCCAATCCTCAACATCCTAACTTGGAAACAACACCCCATTTGGTCATAACACTAAACTCCTCCATTCTTAACTTATTAATACTCCTAGATTCATTACACCTAAGTTACTGCCAAGTCCACTTCGCTGTTTGAGCTCTCATTCCCGATAGTTGGTCAATTCTTTAACCCCTTTCGCACCCAACTATTGCACTATTCAGAATCACTATTACCCCACAACAGGGAAGGACCCCCAAACTATTTCATATCACTACCTCATAAAGCAATTCCCCCCTCCTTGAGACTCATGCACGACTCCCTCATCAACCTTCCCAAACATCACGAGAACTTTCACTTATTGATTCCAACCCAATAGAACAAAATCCATCCTCAGCGCACAACACCTCAGCTTGTAGTATCTCTGCCACTGCACGGGCGCCTGGCGGCCAGCCCACGTGCCGCCAGGCGGTGCTTGCCATCTGGGTATTTCCCAGATTCTTCCCGCACCCAAAACCCCACCATTCCTCCACCTCTGTGAATTCCCACTTCACGTAATCCAGTCCAAGTACAATCACAACGACTCCATATTTTAATTATACTAATCGTTATCCCTGTATCCAATTCACCACAATTCAGTTCAAATAGCAATCCAAGATAACACACCTTCAACCCTAAGCTTACACACACTGTTCCATTCAATTAAGCCCTTAATTAGGTGTCCATGCCTACTGTTGGTTAACATTATCACCCTTTACGGTTCCCCACTGACTTTTGCCCCGATTAGATTTAGCCCAGAACCCCAGAAAAAAACCAAAACATGAGAAATGCCCCGCGTCACCTGGCGATTCAACCAGCCCCGCTAGGTGCTTCATCTGCAAACCCAGAAATTGGTACAAACCCTAAGCGTCGCCTGGCGGCCGAAAGTGTGCCACCGGGCGGTTCCCTTTCCAGAACCCAAAAACAGTGCAAAACAGATGAGTCGCCTGGCGGTGGTTCATCACCCGCCAGGCGGTTTCTGGAAATTTCCCAGAAACGCAGTAGTTCAAGATTTTAACAGTATATAGGCACTACAAATTAACATACATCACATCACAATATTATTTGAGGCAAAAACAGCGGAGTCCAGCTCCCCTAACCTGGTTCTCCTTTGCTTAAGCTTGACAATTTGTAGGATTCCCCCTTGATCACCCACCTTCCTTGCTTCCTCCCTATTCAGCCACGCAAAATCACACCAGAACCTCTCACACTCTCTCAGATTATCGCTCTCTCTTTAGGTATAGTTTACCAGCTTATCAAACCTTAGCCCTTAACCTAATTTTCCTTTTTAAAGTGTGCCTAAACTAAGGGATTAATTACCAAAACGAAAATGGCATTGAATAAGACATAATGTGCCATTCAATCCCTCCCTATGGCTGCCCTTCCAGCCTCCTTTGGCTGCCCACTCACTTAGGTTTCCTTCCCACCTTTCCATATTCACGTCAAAATCAAAAATGCCAAAAATATAAAGTTTAATGTAAGTTCTCCAAGGCTCAAACCCACAACCATGTAATCACCAAGTCTATATCAAACCATTTAACCAATTCATATCTCTTGCTAGGAATCACAATTCAATTATCATAATATACAAGAACATGTTTTCATAAATTTAAATAACAAAACCATAACATCAAAAGTTAGCATACATAGGACTCGAACCCAAGTCCTCTCGCACAATCAAAGTGCTCTCAACCACATGAGCTAGCACTTTTCCACATCATACCAACCATAATTTAATGTCATAATTATTACCCCTCCCGTATTTATTAATTAATTATTTAATTAATTAATTAAATTCTACGGGTCTTACAATTGTTGTAGTGTTATATTCTTCCATATCAAATTTTTCTAGCATTTCTACATTATACTTCTTTTGATGTAGTACAACAAGCCTTTCTCATTTTCCACAAACTCCATCCCTAGAAAATATCTCAATTTGTCAAGATTAGTCATCTCAAATTCAATCATCAAAAGCTTCTTAAATCATTCTATTTCTTCGATATTTCTCCCTATAATGAGAAAATCATCAACATATATACACATCAACACCAGATTAGCCTTGTCATGAATTTTCACATACACTCCATGTTCTACTAGGCATTTTTTAAACTCATGTTCCAACATGAATGCATCTATCTGCTTGTTCGAGACTCTTGGGGTCTGTTTTAAGTCATACAAAGCCTTTTTCAACCTATGCACCTTCTCCTCACTACCTTCTTTCACAAACCCATGTGGTTGTGTGACATGAACCTCTTTCTCAAGAGGACCATTCAAGAATGCAGACTTAACATCCATTTGAAATAGAAGCCATCCTCTTCCATTTTCCAAAGCAATCACAACTCTTATGGTTTCAATTTTGGCAATAGGAAAAACAGCTCAATGTAGTCCAGACCTGCTTCTATAAAAATCCATAAGCCACCAAGCTCTCTTTTCTCTTATCAATGATGCCATTTGGATTCATCTTTAGTTTGGAAACACACTTCACATCAATTGGTGTTTCATTTAGTGGCAAATTAGTCAACTCCCAGGTCCAGGTTTTGTCCATTGCACGTAATTATTTCAACATGGCGGCCTTCCATAGATCATATTTTATAGTTTCTTCATAATTGATTGGCTCATGCTCAGCCAATAATGCAAAATGGACCAAATCACCTTCATCAGTCATTGCATTATCAAGATAAACCTGAAAATCTAGTAAAAACCTTGGTGTTCTTTGTTACTTGAGAGCTCTTTGTACTTGTGATTTTTTCTGTTGTAACACAGTAGAAAAATATATAGCTTCATCTCTTGCATTCATAACTTCATCTTCAAATACCACTACACCATTATGCTTTGAGCTTTCTGTAGTATCAGCCCAATTCGATGTCTCAATTTCATATATAACCACATATATGCTTATAGAGATTTTCTTTCTTATAGGATTGTACAACCTATATGCTCCTATTGAGTGATAACTTACAAGAATCATGGCTTCACTTTTGTCTTGTAATTTACTCCTCTTAGCATTTGACACATGTTTATAGCATTTTGACCTAAACACTCTCAAGTGTTTTACTGTAGGTTTTTTGGCGCACTATACCTCCTTTGGAACTTTATTTTCCAACTTCTTAATAGGACATTTATTCAACAAATACATAGTTCTTGATACAGCTACCCCCTAGAGTGAATGTGGCAGCCCTTTCTGTTTAAGCATGCTCCATGCCATATCCAGAATAGTCTTATTCCTCCTTTCTGCCAAACCATTATATTATGGTGTATAAGGTGTTGTTACTTAATGTTTCACTCCACAATCACTATAGCATTGCTTAAATTCATTTGACATATATTCTTCTCCTTCATCTATCCTTAACACTTTCAACACCTTCTTACTTTGCCTTTTAGCCATCGACTTTAACTTCTTGAAAATAGAAAACACATCACTCTTGGCTTTGATCGAGTAGAGCCAAATCATGTGACTAAACTCATCCACAAATGTCACAATATTTGTTCTAACCTAGTGATAACTCTTCAATGGTCCACACATCTATCAAAATATACAACCTACAATACATCATTAGTTCTCATGTGCATATGTGATTTGAACGCATTTATAGGTTGTTTACCTAATAAGCCCTCCTCACAAATGAAATAGGTCTATATTCATCCATAATCTGAGGATTATCTACCTTAGGTATTAGACTGATAAAAGATGCATTAGTACCTTTAGGCCAATTCCCACCACTATGAAAACAAGTTACTTCCCTCATTATGTCCTCTTTAGTAAGACCCCAAAACTCCTTTATGAAATTAAAATTAAAGCTATCTGAACCTGGGCTTTTACTACAATCACAATTTTATATAACAATTTTAATTTTCTCTTCTATGATTTTATTGATCAGCATATCATTTTCCTCCCTGCTAATTATCAATTAATTATTTTTAGTAGCTGCACTGCATATTTATAAGCCTAACAACATGCTAGAATTATACTGCTATATAGAAGGGTACATAATTTGCGAGCACATATATACATTGATCTTGGATCTTTTCCTTCATCATGTCTGTGAGTCATGGATTTTTTACCCTTGGAAAAAAGTGTATGCATAATGGTCTCTTGATGAAGAATTTGTGACTAGTCATAGGTAGAAAGAACAACCTTACGAATTCCATTTTCTTTTATGATGAATCCTTGAAGCTTGAAGATTTGTGTATTCGTCCTTACATAGCCAAGAATTAATTTGTGTCTTGTAGTTATTTAGTTTGTTAAAAAAAAGGTGTTTAACAGGTTGAATGAATCTTGCATATATATATATATATATATATATATATATATATGTGTGTGTGTGTGTGTGTGTGTGTGTGTGTGTGATCAACATATCCAATCAACTAAAATAACAATTAATTAGCTGGTTTCACTTTCTTCTGTGAAATCAATTGATTGATAGTTGCTTTAACCAATTTAATCTGTTAGTCAGGATAACATATATGTTCTCTTTTTGTCTTTGAGATATCTGACTTTTGAAACTAAGAAAAAAATGATTTGACAAAAATCATTCAACACACTTTCTCAAAAAGAATCAAAGGTGCTGCAATCTGAGTAGTTCTGCATGAAGTCTTGAAGTTATGATTGTCTTGATCTTGATCTTGGAAGAAGATTTTTTGTTAGCTAAGGAGAGCTAATCATCCAGGTTTTGTCATTCCTATATTTATTGTCCTTTTTAGTGTTTCTAGTTTGATTCTAGGTCGTGTTGTGTGTTCTTCTTGTGTGTGAGTCAAAAAGTTTGTGTTTAGGCGTATTTTCTTCAAGAAATTGTTTGTAAAGGATGTTGGAATTTCTTGTGATAATGGAAAGTCAAGCTCGGGTATTGTTTTGGCTAATTGGATGTAGCTCCTTGTGAGTTAACCAATATAAAAACTCTTAGTGCACTGATTTTACCGTTTTTGCAAGAAAGTTGATAAATGGTATCTTTGTTAGTAAATTCATTGTGATATAGTCTTCAATAAACTAATATGATTGTTTGATAACATCTTATTGGATCTTTGATAACAAAGTACTTATATATTTCAAAAATTTGATGTGTGATACATAATCATATATTTTGCCGGATTTTCATCCTGTTAATTGTTCATTTTAATCAGTTAAAATGTATGATTCAGTAGTGTTGAATGATTAAATCTCTTGGTCAATTTGATTTAAGCGAAAATTTCTCGTAAGTTCTAATTAAGCATTGGTTTTAACAAGTCCAATTCAACGCCATCCCCCCTTTCTTGGCCTTGAACTCTGTTTCATGTTTACACAATACACATTAGACAACATTGTCCACACTAATTAGATGGGAATAACAAACATTATTACACAAGTCATTCCATATGTTGATTAGATGAGTATAACATAAATTATTAGACAAATCTAGGAATGCAATGATTAAATGAGTAAAGCGAAAAAAATTGACGAGTTTGCCGATGTATTGATTAGACAAGTCTAGCAATACACATTAGACAAGTAATTCATATATTGATTAAACGACTTTAGTAATATAAATTAGTCAAGTTTTTCCATACACAAATTAGATGAGTTTTTTAATACATTAATGACAAGTTTGTTCATTCACTGTTTAGATGAATCTTGCGATATATATTAGACCAATTTGTTCATACACTAATAAGACGGGTCTAGCAATACACATTAAACGAGTTTGTTTGTACACTTATTAGACAAGTATAGCAAAAAAACATTAGATACGAGTAATTTCATATATTTATTAGATGAGTCTAAGAATACACATTAGGCGAATATGTATATACACTAATCAAATAAGTCTTGCAACACATTGTTGAAGGTATCGAGAAACAAAGACATTGTTCAAAACACCAAGGTTATTATGAAGTCAAGAGCTAGTAGAAAGGTGTTTTGAAAAATTGATCGAAGTTTAGGAGAGGTTAAGTCTTATAAAATGGTGAGATCGAAGAAGTCGAAGTGAATGATACCATAAAATAGGCATGTAACTCGTTATAAGTCGGTTATTTACCCCTTGTTAGATTATGGAAAGAGATAGAAGTCAGCTATTGTTGACTTCTAGTTAAGGATGTAACTTATCTAGCAAGTGCACTTATTCGATTGTTGCACAATAAGGTCGTATCCACAACACTACAAGAAAAAGCAAAATTTTCCATGGTCAAAGTTCGTGGAAAACACTCAATTTCTGTAAGTAATAGTAATTTTTCCATGAACTTTCCACGAACCAAAACATGGAGGCAATATATTCGTAGGTAACATTTCCCATGAATTTTTATTTTCTATGGGTAATTTTAGATGGACTATTTTCATGGAAAAAGTTGTCATCTTAATGGGTAATTTTCCATGGATTTTGCTATAGAAAATATCATAACTTTTTCCACATATATTTTCCAAGATTTTGCTAATAAAATCATATACCCATTTCCCACAAAACAATCCATGAGAAATATACAATTTTCTTTTAAAAATTAAATAATTAAATATTAATTTACTATATATTGTCGCCAAATTATGCATTAAATTTTCTTTTTTCAATTCAAATGATTTTATACATTTTTCAAAATTATAAAAAACGTGTATATATTACATTTAAAAATTTTAAGAATATAATTTAAAATATAAATTTTTTAAATATTTAGCAAATGATTAACAAAAAAAACATGCTCTATTCATAATTAACAATTTTAATAAATTTAGTCAAGTTGTCATTGTAATAAATATAATAATAAGAATTGAAATCGGAACTTAACTAAAAATAAAATTAAACTATTTTGAAAAAGTATTTAGCAATTGAGACTATCTTAGGAACTTGATACACAAATAAATATTACAAATTTTTCGCATACCAAGCTTCACCAAGCATCGCAATAATTCCGCCAAGTTCCGAAAAAGATACATTTTTAGATATGTGTTTGACATTTTAAAAGTGGATTCATAGGATTCAAATTTTAACAAATTATAAAATAAATATTCCATAAATATTTCAAAACAAAGTCTAGCATATAACAAAAGCATGTTGTGAGAAGCTATTAATAAAAAATATCTAAACCACATAATGATTTTTGGTTAAGTTAAATTTAAGAAAAAAGAAAAATAAATGTAAGCAATTATACACACACCAAACCTATATAAGATGTGTTTGGGATATAAAATATTTTTAGCCTTTAGTCCTTTGTCTAAGTTTAAGCTTTCATGAAATTTGACACCCTTAAAATGGGCAGAGTTTGAACTATATGTTCATATATAACATCTAACTGTTGTATTAAATTCCACAATGGTCATCAAGTCTAGAGAAATAATTAAACTTAAATTATATATTAGGTTATTAAGAGTTGTTAGTAGTTATAATTTAGGCTTAAATAGTCATTTGGTCCTAGTTTTGGTTAAGTTTTTTCAATTTGGTCCTACTTTAGGATTTTTGTTCAATTTTGTCCTAAATTTTGAAAATATAGTTCAATTAAGTCCTTCTACTTAACACTGTTAAAATCAAGAACAGAACAGTGTACACGTTGGACTGTTCCACTGACGTGGTGCACTGTACAGTGACGTGGCCATTAATCTATTGTGACTTGTATTGTGTTGTTTAATTGAAATTGAAATAGGTTTACAAATGGGAGGAAATTGGGATGAAGGTTCATTATTGGGAGAAAATTTGATTAGGGTTCGCTGATAGGACGAAATTGAATTGAAAGGTTTGATTGTGTGCACCACCAAGCTATGATAAAAAAAAAGATGATAATATCATATACAAGTTAAGATGGTGAAAGCAAATGAAGGGTAAAAATGGATGCATCACTGTCAAAAAGCAAAAAGAATAAGAGAGAGCCCTCTTGCAACAATCATCATGTTCACCTAATGGACCTCATTTTTCATTGCAGATAGCAGGGATAATTACGATGGGAAGATTACCCATGTTTCCTTATCAAAGATGCACCATTGAAATGAGAACCTTTTTTGGAATTATTATACCCAACAACGAACCTTAATCAAATTTTCTCTCAACAACGAATCCTAATCCCAATTTCCTCCCATTCATAAACCTATTTCGATTTCAATTAAATAGCACAGTACAAGTCATAGTAGATTAATGGTCACATCACTGTACAATGCACCACATCAATGGAACAGTCTAACGTGTATATTGTTCTACTATCAATTTTAACGCTATTAAGTAAAAGGACTTAATTGAACGATATTTTTGAAATTTAGGACCAAATTGAACAAAAAACCTATAGTAGGACCAAATTGAACAAAAATTTACCAAAACTAGGACCAAATGACTATTTAAGCCTATAATTAATTAGGGATTTTGTTTGATAAAATAATAATCTATAGTCTACTTTAAGTTTGCAATGAAACAATAGCAAAGATTTAGTTTTACACTTTGAAAAAAAGTGTGAAAGCTTGGTAAAGATAATTGATGTTGATTTAAGGTGTTGGGATTGAACTTGGGTTCTTTCACTCAATTGCACTATCATTAATTTGAGTTATGTTCTTTATTTTTAGTGTTCTTGGAAGTACTCTTAATTGTAATTCTAATCTCATTCCATTAGTTTTAGAACATAAGGGTGTCAAACGTTTATAGCAAGTACATGAAGTAGATTTCCTCCTTCCATGGCTTACTAAAGATGTTCTAATAGAAGCTTAAGATCTCTATGGAGTTTCTCTCTCTAAAATGATCTACATGATCAACCTAAAAATAATAGAGGCATGCTCTCTTTTTATAGAAATTATAAGTGTTGCTCTAACTCCTATCTAGGTTGATCAGCCATGAGGTTTCTTCCATAGGTAGGTTTACTTCCAAGCTTGGGTAGTCAACTTGGTGATCAATAATGGAGCTTTCCTCCTTAAATGTGTTTTCTCTTAAAGCTTAGCTACCATTCTTGAGCTTAAGGTTTCCTTGCAATGAAGGTTTCTTCATATGTAGCTCAGCGCCAATATCGTTGCTCAATCGCGGGCTCATATTTTGAATCTTCACAATTCATCTCTTATGGTTGAGCTGCAACTTTGAAGCTTAGCACCAACTTCTTAATTCCTTCATTTTTCCTGCAAAAAATAGCACAAATATATGTTAAATTCCACTTTTTCACTCATTATGTATCTTAATGCAAAAGGGGTTATTTTATTGATACAAAGATATGTAGAATGAATCTTAATTGTTCAAGACATTGGCATTTAACTGGTAGTTATCTAGGGAAATTGTTTTAGGACAGTTATAGGTGATTTGACATGTAACTTATTTAACTTTTGAATTTACTATATGTAATTATCAAGGGGGGTTAGAAAATATAAATAACTTGATTATGCATTTTATAAGTGTGACAAATTGGGGAATCACAAACAGGAAAATGTCTAATTTAGTGTTGGTTTGTTGCAATTTGGGTCACCACTTTCATTGATTAACTCTACATGTTCCTTTACTTTCCTTGATAATTTAGTTTATGCAAATTATTTTTGTGTTCTTTACATTTCATTGCATCTTTGTGTAATTCGTTTGTCGTTGCCACCACACATGTCATTTCTTGATTCACGTCGTAAGACCCAAGAAAATAATTAAAATTGCAAGAAAGGTGGATTAAACGAGGGGGATATTATTTAAAATGATAAATAATAATTTGTATAAAAATGAAGTGTAGCACAATTTGTTAGAGCCTTGTTATGGGGTGGAGGCATGTGTTTGATTCCTTATGTGTGCAATTGGTATGATTTATATGTTATATTTATTTATTTTGGATGAATGAATTGTGTGCTTAATATTTTAGAAGGGGAAGAGTAAAAGGTACAAAATATTTTATAAATTGCTCAGAGTGATATAGGTCAACGTGAGTTTTAGAGAGAGAGTGATAAAAAGTTTTGTTAAGGAAAGAAGAGTAAAGAAGGAAGAGATTTTTTTTTTCTGTTGGAAGAAGAGAACTCGTGGTCAGGAAATTCTAGGCAAGGGGAGTTATCATCTTTTATGTGTTTTCTTTGGTTTGGTTGGGTAGAATATGATTTGTCTATGATCTTCTTGTTGGTATGATGCTAATATTTCAAATTGGGTTTGGGCAGAATTTCTATCTTCTAGGTTGTTCACGTTGGTAAGATGAAATTTTAGTTTGTGGTTGGGCAACACTTTCATATTCCTATGTTGAAATGATGAGATGTTCATGGTCTTGGGGTATAAATTGTATGAAGAGAATCTTTAATTATTGTTATGAATTTTTGGTAGGGCATTGGATAATTATTTTTGTTTTGGACAACAAAGAAATGTGTTGGGAAATTGTTTATGGAAAAAATTTGCTTATGAAAGGTAAGTTCATTGATTCTTGTTCATGGTCATGTGTGAAGTTGGTTGTGGTGATGATTTTTGGTATGTGGCAGTTGTGATATTGTTTGGTGCTTTAGGACTTGATTTGATGTTGTGAAATGAGGTTGAGGTTGAATGGTTGTGAAATTATGTGCAAACTGATAAGTGCAAATTTTTATTATGGTGCAATGTGAGTATAGGCAGTGAAAAGTGAGTAAGTTTTATTAAATGTCATGAATTAAGTAAGTGATGTTTTTCTATTCAAAAATTGGATTAAGTGGTTGAGTGATTTCGTTGTGGAAATGTGTGATGTACAAAATGAATGATTGAAAATGTAAGAATTGAAATCCTTATGAATGGTCAACTGTAGATTAGTGTGGTAAGTGTTAGTGGTGTTTTCCAAGGTTGGGTGCCTTATAATTCATAAATATATGCTTTTTCACGATGTTTTTCGTATCTTAAAAGTGAGTGGTCATTGGGTGAGAGAATTTACAAGGCTTAGGGCGCTAAGCATCAGCTTCTTAGCATTGAGCAGCAAGATTTACGAGTTTTTGACGTTTGGCGCTAGCCTTTTAGAGCTGGGCGGTGAACATTGCGAGGCAAATGACGTTGAGCGTTAGGTTGCCTGTTTCGGGTGTTTTGCTTGATTTGATGATGGTGATGATATATTATATGCATGTATGTATGTATGTATGTATGTATCTGATGGTGGTTATTTCTTCTATCGTAATCGTAATACCATGTCGGTTCTTTTACTAGAGGGCTTTAGTGAGTCAGGTAAAAGAATTTCTTTCGACCGTAAGGTTTGACATGAGCTTAGTAAGTGTGCTTTGACCGAAGGCTTTGGCGAGCAGGTAGAGTTTTTGCTTGTAAGTTTTATGGAAAGTAAGGGGAAAGGCCTTTCCAAGAGGCGTCAGTGCATAAGAAAGATCACTGGTGGTTATGAGAGAATGACATACTCGATGGTTATTACTTGGTGGCAATAAGACTTGTTTATTCTCCATGTATGATTTTGGAACATGCAATGGGTTTGCTTGGCTTTGACGGTCTGGGTGAGTATATAGTTTGATAAATGTTGTTCTATGGAAGTTTTCTTTTGTTAGCTCACCCTTGCTTTTGTTGGCTTTTGTTGGTTTTTGTTGTTTTTGTGTGTGTGATGATCGTATAACTTGTGTTATATGGGAGCATATGTTGATTCAAATGTTGTTGGTGATGCATAGGTGCAAGGAGACATGCTGGAGAAAACTTGGGGAGTTTTGGAAAGCTTTTGCAAAAGATTTTGGATTTCTTTTATAATGGTCTTTTCTTCAAAATTGTATGGCTTAAAGTATTGTAATGGAAATCTTTATGGTTGTTTTGAATATTGTGTAAGGTTTTTATTTGAATGAACTTTGATAGGTATTTATGAAATAAAAGTTTTAGGAATTTTCTGTTTATTAAGATGGTATTAGAGAATTTTGTTTGGTTTTAAAATGTACAAGTGATGTCCTGAAAGAGGTGTTACATTCACCATCTGAAATTTATACTTCATCCATTATACCTTTGTTCTCATCTCTATTGTTAAGTAGAAAACGGAACAAAAAGGAGGATTGTATTAGTGGAGCATGAACAATGTTTTAATTAAAATTCAAGTGAGAAAGAGATTGAACTCGTGGAGTTTTTAGGTGGGATTAATTCACAAAATATATGATGTCTACGTCAAATTGATCTTGTCTGTAGATGTTTAAAGCAAAACATCATAATTAGATTGAAAAACAATTGTTATTATTTATATTTTTATACATGAACTAACCTATTAATCATTTTTCACGTTAATTCTATTTAAAATTTAATTATAAACTTAAACTTGTTTATTATTTCTTTCTAATCTTCTAAATTTTTTTTAATAAACCCTCAAACAAACATTAACTCATTCGTAGATACAAGTTTAAAATGTAGACACAATTTAAAACTAACAATATATAAAATAAAAAAGAGAGAACAAAGAAAAAGGAAATAAACACATTATAAACCATTTGAAGTATGAAAAGAAAGACAAAAGATAGATATGTTTAAATAAAAATATCATTATCATGGTAATTAATGAATAAAATACAAAGAACGAAAAAAACAATAATATATTAGTTCAAAATTAAAATATATATATATATATATATATATATATATATATATATATATATATAATAGTTCATCCCACTGTATAAAAGCATCTGTATAAAAGCACCACCATTGAAAAAGTTCATATCTTCGATCACATAAATTCTCTCCACGAGACTTCAACCAAAGAATCTCTCATGGTGGCCGACGAAGCTTCATCGTAAGTCTTCACTCTCCTCACCACTCACCAACTCTTCAAAATCAACAATAACTTCAAAAATTTCCACCTAAAACCAAAGTCGCGCTAATTTATTAAACTTTTCTCGTTAATAATTTCAAATGATGTGTCAGATTCGAGACGAGCGAGATGCTCGCCACGTTCCTGGCTTCAACGCCGCTGTTGTCGGAGTCGTGGAGGCTGTGCACCGCCGCGGCCGCCTTCGCGCCGCGGAGTTTCGTCACAGAGCAAGGTGTCGGCGGCGTGGTGTACGTCGCTTTCCCCGGCATAGAAATGGTGGCGGCGGACTCTAGCTGGAGAACCTTGGTGCCGTTGGTTAGCATAGGTGATGTAACACTCTTCTCCGCTCGTCGCGACAAGGATGACGATGATCCTGTGATGGTGCATGCCGGGATGCTGAATCTCTTATCCACCTCTTTCGATCCATTTCAAAATCAGGTTTCATAATTCTCAATTCTCATTAAAGAATTCCTAATTTTCACAATATTAGGTTAAAATTTAATGCTAATGCATAATTAGGTTTATACTAAATCATGAAAATATCGATTATACATTGACAGTGTAATTATACAATATAAAATTATTTTCTCTAACAGTACTATTTGATGGCCTAAAAATTGAAGTGTTGGAGATGATTTTTCTTTCCAGATAAAACGCAGTATGTTAGTCGTTTTGTTAGTGTCTTTGGCATCGTTTTGTCTCTTATATACTTGCAAACTTTGTTCTTGTAATAACACTGTAGCTTGTATGTTAAAAGAACCTATGAGCTATGAAGTTAAACTAAATACTCTAAATACTCTAGTAAGAGAAACTAACTGAAATGAATATATATATATATATATATATATATATATATATATATATATATATATATATATATACTACCGAGAGCTTTTCTTTTAAAAAAGAAAATAATTTTTTAACAATTAAATTTTTATGACAACTTTCTGGTATAATTTAAGGTGTTATTTTTTAAGTAACTTTTTATTTTTTTATATTTTAAAATTATTTAAAAGATGTGACCACTTTATATTATAAAAAATTATTCAAAATATAATTATTATTTTTTTAAACTATTCCACTTATCTAACCGCACTTGGTGTTCAGGATTTTTTTTTCAAGAAAGGAATTTGTTTTGTATTTATTAGTTAAAACATACTTTTGGGAGAGTTTAATTACTATATCTAAACAGGTAATAAATTATTCACTCGATCACTTTAATTTTCGTCATTCTAAAAGTTTTAGTTTTTTTATTGTACACATACAAAAGAAAGGCTAAGTTTTAATGTCTGTGTGGACATTAAATAAAAACTTTCAGACACTATAAATTACAACAAATTTTTATCTATAAAAAATTACGTAAGAACCTGAATATCTTTCTTCGCTGTACAATATTATTTCCTTAATAATATTCCTGTGCTCAATTTTTTTCTTTGTTTCTTTTTCATCTTTCATCTTCACTCATTTTATATGTTAAAAATAATAGTATTTATCCAGTATTTTTCTTTGGAGAAGTTGTATATATACATTTTCTATGGTACCACTTTATTTTTTATAGGATATATACACTATATTTTCTTTTATCCAATTCTTTCTCATCTATATGATGAGTGTTATACCAGTACTTTTCTCTCAATTCTGAAAGAAGGGATTGTTCACAGAAAACAAAGAAAGTTGAAATGAAAATAAAGAAAGTTAGTATCCTGCATTTTTTTTCATCTTACTTTCATTGTATCATATTTTCTTTTCTTCAGCTCTTTCTTCTTTATACTCTAATAATGGAGGATTAAATAAACATTTTTCAAAAGAAAGGCCTTAAAGTGACATGATAAACATCGCTCTCATCTCCCTTTCACATCAATCCAATGTACTTTTCTCCATTTTCCTGGGGTGGTAGTTAAGCTGAGAAAATAAAAGCAAAGAAGAATGATACACTTTTCTTACAAGTGAGCAAAGAAGAATAATACATGGAATATTCGAAAATTTAACAAATTTCCACACTCCATGTCGTATAATCAAATTATATTGAAGAACCCTAATATCTATATTTTCTTTTGTTCTTATACTAAAAAAACACATTACTTTTTAAGAAATTGGGAAGTCATTCAGTTCGTAAACATGAGGATGATTATTGAATCGAAATTCTTAATCTATTTTGAATTATCAATCGAATCTTATTTATATAATCTAAAAAAACTAAATAAACAATTTTTTTAAACAATTACTAACTTATATAAAAGAAATACAAAATAATTAAAATTGTATACTAATTTGAATATTTTCTTTTAAATAACAATTAATTTATATAAAATATGTAGTAAAAATAAAAAAAATGTAAGAATAATGATAAACGTACTAATTTAAATAACATTGAAAAACTTTAACAAAATAAATAAAATAATTTAAGTTAAATAATTACTAATTATTTGTAAAAAAATAAACAAATATAATGACACTTATATATTAATTTAAACAATAAATATTTTTATGAGAGATAATTTTATATTTTTATAAAATAAAAATAAAAAATAACATAAAATATTATTGTCACTACAAGCAAGATGACATCATGAAAGTAAAATGGTATCATTAGATCGGTTAGTGCAAGAAAAAAAAAAGGGAAAAAGCATTTCACATTTTAGTTTAAAACATTATTCACTATTCCTTTCTGTGGGATCATCTATTCTCCTTCTTGGTGTTAATTTTCTCCGACTCCTTTTTTTTCCTTTTTTTTCTCTCTCATTCTTTTAATTATATGATGTCATCTTCTTCAATGTCTATCTTCTCTGCGGTTCATCTTCTTTGTGATGTTTTTTTTCCTTCGTCGTCTCAAGTCAATCCTGACAGAACTAAATTACAAAATCACAAATTTCGCAGTTCAAATCATGTGATTCTTAATACTACATTGAACCTGAGTTGGATGATATATTTTTTTATGAAATTGTACAGATAGCACTAACCATCTTTGCTTCTCAATTATCATTGTCATAAATATTTTAGACACCACTACTATGTGTCATAAAACTTTTTTAATGAGTTGATATTTTTTTGGCTCTTCAAAGAGTATATATACATCATTTCATATAAAACCTAAAAGTTCATTCAACCCTTAGCCACAATAATGAGTGTCACCAATTATCCTTTTGCAATAAATCGAAATCAATCAAGTTTGTCTGTGACAAAGAAGAAAGACTTTAAATTGGAGTCTAGTCTTCAGTCCGAAAATGTTTGCCCTTTCACGTCGTTTAGCATTATGCACCATGTGACTCGGTGTTTTATTAGAGAAATTCTTGATTTTCATGTGTATTTCTTAACTCTATATAAATTAGGGTACAAAAAGCAAAGAGCATTGTTGGCCTGTGAAGTGTTGTTTCGTACCAATCAAAATGGGTCCCCTTAAAAATCTCTCGCATATTCCAAATTGAAATTGGAGACCCACTTTTATGAAACAATTATTGGCCTCAGCCAGCCACCAAACAGATAATGCTACTGAGTATTGAGTCTTAACGAAGACTATAAGTGGAAGATATTTAAAGTCAACAATGGAAATTATACACATTCCATTATTCTTATTTTATATCTTCCTCATCATTATATAATGTGCCTATAACCACTATTGGCGAAAACAGGAAAAAAAAATAATTTGTTAATTTATTGCCCATCATAAAATAATTACAGTTTCAAGAAGATTTTTTTTTTGTGTTCATTGTTTTTTAATTTTATCTTTTAGATAATTTTATTTTAAATTAAAATAATTATTTTATTAATTTTAGTTTTTAAATAATTGTTTTTATTTTAAATTTGACATTTTTTATTTGAATTTTTTTAATTTAACCATTTTTTTAATTATAAAACTATAAGATAAATAAAAACTATATATCATAAAATTATAAAAATTATTTATATTTATAATAATATTAATAATAATAATTTTGTTATTTGTTATTATCAAGTGAACGCGTGCACCTGTTTTCACTAGTATTAATAAATATATCATTTATTAAAACAATTTTCTCTTCATAATCTATAATTATCATTTTTATTGGCTCAAAATACAAGTATTAATTAAAAATAAAAATACATATATTTTACTTAAAACTGAAAACAGTCAATTATATAAAAATAAATATATCATATAACAAAAATATATTTTTATTTTCAACTTTTAGCAAATAATGCTTAAATTTTGTTTTATCAAAGTTTTTTTTTTCAACCTACAGTTTTTCTACATTAATTTTGTTATAGAGATTTAAATGTCAATCTAAATCTCATATTTAATAAATAAAAAATAAAAATT
Organism: Vigna unguiculata; assembly: GCF_037176805.1. Lineage (NCBI taxonomy): Eukaryota > Viridiplantae > Streptophyta > Magnoliopsida > Fabales > Fabaceae > Vigna > Vigna unguiculata. The sequence continues at coordinate 28,876,544 of NC_140800.1, read as the reverse complement.
AAACAATGTCATAATCTCATATTTAATAAATAAAAAATAAAAATTAAACAATGTCATAATCTCATATTTAATAAATAAAAAATAAAAATTAAACAATGTCATAATTTATTGTGTTAAAGTTTTGAGACAGGATTAATATTTCATTATCGAATCTTCTTAATAAAACCTTTCAAAATATCCATCAAGAATCATGTTGAATCTAAACTCATCTCCAAACATCCATCAAATATATTATTCTCACAATAATTTAGAACTTGTATATATGTACATAAAATAACAATAGTATTGAATACAAAAATAATTAATATTTTGGTGAACTGAAAAGTATTCATTTAATAATGATTAAAAAATAATATTATTTGATTTCAAGTTTTTAACTAAAAATTATCATAACTTAAATAATTTAGTTATTATAATTAATTTTTATTGTTAATAACAAAAAAAAGGAATGAGTAACTATTTATAACAATATATAAAGAGGATTTCATTTTTTGTGTCTACATTTCAAAATACCAATTTTATCCTTTAAAATATAATTATTTATTAAATTTTTGAGAATTGATAGTTACTTTTACAATTTTTTTTAAAAAATCGTCTATTTACAATTTTTTTTAAAAAATCGTCTATCTCTGCTCCTTATCTTTTTTTTTCTATTTATCAACAATTATTCTTTCATTTTTTTATGTATTTACTTTATTTTTAATAAAATATAATTTTATTTTATATATTAACTTAATAATATTACATTATCATCACCTACTAATATAATATTACACATATTTAAAAAGTGTGTACACACATACCCGACAGCGCCTATGTATACACTAGTATTTCATAGAGAACTTATTGAATGGTTTTTCTTAAATGATAATTATAAACAAGGTTGTTAAATAATATTTACATGCTCAAAATTAATATATATATATATATATATATATATATATATATATATATATATATATATATATATATAACTTAATAAATGATGATGTTATGTTACCACTAGTTTTTTGATCGTGATCATTATAGTTTCATTTCTTGCTTTACAAAGAATTTAAGCACTCTACCCTTTAACTTGAAGAAACATGTTTCATTTTGACAATTCCTGTATCAAAATCACTTTAATCATCAATTTAATGATCCATGTTACAATATTCTTAAAACAGTGTTTTTTGTTACTGTTCCTTATATTACACTCTTGATTCCTAAATTTACTCTTACCTGTCAGATGTTGGCACTCATGGGAGATTCCAACACCAAAACAGTTGTCATAACTGGCCACTCCATTGGAGGAGCCACGGCCTCTCTGTGCACTCTTTGGCTATTGTCTTACCTCCACAACATTTCTTCCTCTTCATCTGTGTCAGTCTTATGCATCACTTTTGGTTCACCAATGCTAGGGAATGCCTCTTTCTCCCGTGCCATTCTCAAAGAAAGATGGGGTGGAAATTTCTGTCATGTGGTCTCAAAGCATGATATAATGCCAAGGTTGCTCTTTGCACCCATAACCTCTTACACTGCTCAGCTAAACCTCCTGCTTCAGTTTTGGCGACTGTCCACAGCTGCTCCAGGCTTTGGGAAGCTTGCAGTTCCAGTTTCTGACCAACAGCAGGAGTTGTTCAACGTTGTAATGAGTTGCTTGGATGCAGCCACACAAGATGAAGAAGGGTTTGCAATTTTGTTTCACCCCTTTGGGAGCTACCTTTTTGTTTCATCTGAAGGAGCCGTTTGTGTGGATAGTTCAACGGCTGTTATAAAAATGATGCATTTGATGTTTGCATCTGGTTCCCCAGATTGCAGTATTGAGGACCACCTCAAGTATGGAGACTATGTTCAGAAATTGTCTTTGCAATTCTTGAACCATAAAATCTCCATGCATGGGAACATTCCTGATTCCAGCTATGAAGCAGGACTTGAATTGGCTGTTCAGTCTTCAGGTTTAGCAGCAAACCAGGTAAACCAGCTAAACATTTAATTAAAAGAATTAAATTCATCTATTTATTGAAAAATTAAATTAATTTAAAGTTTAAAAAAAAGGTTAATTCTATGACAAAAAAATATTTAACCCCGAAAAAACGTGAAAACAATCTCAGTAAACAAATTACTTTCATTCTACTGTATTTAGGAATCGGCCAAGGAATGCCTTAAGCTGACAAGGAGAACGGGTCCTTCACCAACCATGAATGCTGCTATGTTACCGATCAAATTATCAAAGGTTGTCCCTTATAGGACTGAAATAGAATGGTACAAATCCTGGTGTGACCAGCAAGTGGATCAAATGGGATACTATGACTTGTTCAAGAGGAGAAGGAACACTTCCAAGAAAATGGCCATGAAAGTGAACATGAATCGTCATAAACTGGCCAGGTTCTGGAACGACGTGATTGAAATGTGGGAGAGAAACGAGCTGCCCCATGATTTGGCAGTGCGAGAAAAATGGGTGAATGCTTCCCATTTCTACAAACTCCTTGTTGAGCCTTTAGACATCGCAGAATATTATGGGAAGGGAACGAACACGACCAAGGGCCATTACATGCAGCATGGCAGAGAGAGGAGATACGAGGTTTTTGATCGGTGGTGGAAGGATGGAATTGCCGCCGCCGCCGCCGCAGAAGAAAACAACGAGAGGCGAAGCAAGTTTGCAAGTTTGACCCAAGATTCGTGCTTTTGGGCGAGGGTGGAGGAAGCAAGGGACTGGTTGAATAGTGTTAGAAGCGAGAGTGACTCTAGCAAGTTGTCTGTGCTTTGGGATAACATTGAGAAATTTGAGAAGTATGCTGTGGAACTTATTAACAACAAGGAGGTTTCTGAAGATGTTTTGGCTAAGAACTCAAGTTACAGCACATGGGTGGAAGATTTGAAAGGATTGAGGGAACTCAGAGCAAAGGTGAAGAGGTTCCCACACAACTTTAACCCGTTTCTCGATGGGGAAGTAATTCCTTAGAATCTTTAAATGAAACCAAGAAATAAGCTTAACTTCCTAGTATGCCTATGAACCACCACTAGTTTGCAAAATAATTATAGTGCTTATGGCTTGCTTGAATCACTATTTTCCTTTACTTAAATGCCTCTCATGAATTATTAAAAAACGTTTAATTACTTGTTTGATAGATGTTTTCGTTCAAAAATGTGAAACAATTTTTTTAATTTTTTTTAACTTTAAATTGATTTTGATTTGTGAAAATTGATGAAATTTGTTATTGATTTGTGAAAATTTAATATAATTTAATCTTTTTGGTTAAATTTTTTAAAACGGTCCGAGATTTCTTATATCAAAATTGAAGTCGTTGATAAAGATAATTTATTTTGTTATTGTAATTAACATAATTTTAATGTTAATTTTAATAAAAAAATATTAATTAATTTTAAAAAACTTAACATAAATTAACATAAATTTTTTAAAAATTAAGATTAAATTACATTAATTCTCACATCAATTTGAGATTAAAAAATTTGAAAATCAACTTTACATTTTTAGAAAAAAAAAACATTGGCTAAGTAATTAAATTTAAAAAAACAATTCAGCTATGGTTCTTACCCTTTTGAACCGAATGATGAACTTTTTTCAATAATTTTGAGTATACAATGGAGAAATCCAATCAACACAGCAGAATGAGATAAAGGGTATATTCTACTAATTATTCTGTCTTTAAACTTCTACAAGTTACACTTTACCATTTTGAATATCAATATTCCTAACTGGCCCCTTGAACCATTTCCTAGCATCTAAAAGCCACCAAAGCATTATTAGACCCAAACCCACCCCCAAAGCAACTGGTGCATAGTTGAAAGTATCCCAAGCAATTGGGTACAGAGTTGGCAAAAGGAATACAGAACACGTGTAACAAATCCATAGAAATGCCACCAGACAAACCGGTCTTCTTGCTTTGCCTAAATAAAATGGCCCAGGCTTAAAGTTTTCCTCAGACATCACAAGTCTTGCAAAGATAGGAACTGCATAACCACCAACCCATCCAATTGTGCATATTGATGTTATAGCAGTGAATACTACATTCACCTTCAAAATTGGGAGACCAAGAAGAATGCAGATTGCTGCACAGAGCCACACTGCATTTGAAGGAACCTTGTGCTTTGGATGCAATTGTCTCCATAAGTGCGAAAAGGGAACTCCCTTGTCTCTTGACAAAGCATAAACCTGAAAGTTGTTTAAGATAAGTAAGGAATCAATATTGTTCTAAAAATTGGATAATCTAATACTTTCTTTTCTCAAAAGATCAATCTTGGCAAAAGATTAGTGCACTTACCACTCTGGCAGCACTTGTAGTAATTGAAAGGCCACCAAAAAAGAAGGAACCCCAAATGACAAATAGTAGAATGATTGCTCCAGCAGAATTGTGATATCTTCCATGGAATGCATCATAGAGTATTTGTGCTGGAACGAATGCTCCAGCAGTTTCATTGTTTGGATCATAAAGGTACCCAAAATCCTGATTAAGGGTTGAAGAAGTGATGTTATTAAGTTATTGATTTTATAGTGTTTACTTAGATTTACATGAACTTACCTGAATGCTGAATGTAAGTGCCAAGATATATGCCCATCCAAATACTGAAATGATCCCAATACTACCTAGTATTGCAATAGGACCATTCTTGTCTGCACCTTTGGTTTCTTCAGTTAGATGTGCTGCAGCATCATAGCCATAGAGAGAATACTGGCTCACAAGAAATGATAGAATAGCAGCATACGGTGTGCTTGATATTCCTGTTGATTCAGGGGCTAATTCTAAGTGTGTGAATACAAATGAAGCAGATTTTGTACTTAGTGCTACCAGAGGTAACATTATCACTATCACCAATCCACCAATAACCTGACACACAATAAACGACTGTGTTACTTCCTAATACACCCAAAAACCTTAAGAGCATATTATGAACTTTATTTCAGAACATTCATTATAAAGAAATGAGCAATTATTAGTTGGACGTAAGAATAGTACCTGCCACCATATTGAAACTATATCAATCAATGCAATGACTTCCAAAGCAAAAGTGTTGAGTGCAGCCCATATAACAGTAAGGCCAATGTACATACATAAGAAGAGCCATTTTGGGGCAAAGTACCCTCCACCTTTGTTTGTGCCTGTTGAGAGTAGGATTATACTCTGCAAAGTTTGTGATCCTGCATATGCCTTTTCCAACCATTATGAGTTACAATCTATGAAGTCCAGGCACGGACACTCACACGGAAACGTCTAAATAGAAAAAATGTAAGACACAAACACGGCCATATATATATATATATATATATATATATATATATATATATATATATATATATATATATATATATATATATATATATATATATATATATATATATATATATATTGTAAATTATGATGTTTAGCTATCATATTTTATAAGTCTTTTTATGTATTTATAGGATATATATATACGATTTTTATTATTAAAAGATGAGATATAAAAATATTTAAATAGATATGTTTAAAGATTATTTTGTTAAAATTTTTAGTTTTAATTCTATATAATTTATTAAAATTTTTAGTTAAGATTAATTATGTATTTATCTTTATTTCTTTTATATAAAATAATTTATCTAAATTTATTTAAAATACAGACATGTATTTATGTATCTAGTAAAGTATATTAATTATATAATCATATAAATTAATGTAATAGAAATTAAATTATTTAAATATAAAAAATAAAAGATAAAATTAATTATAATATAATATATTATATACAAATAAACAAATTAAATTTTTTTCACATAAAATATTATATTAAGAAGGAAGAAAATACAATGTGATAACTGAAACAATTTATTTGGGATCTGTGAAATTAAAACGAATTTATTATATAAAATAACTAAAGTATTAAATTAAAGTATTAAATTAATAAGTCCGTGTCCCGTGCACCTCCGAAACGGGAAAGCGTGGGTGGGTTTCAACGCCGTGTCGGAGCTTCCTAAGTTAGGATACAACATTGTCTCTGAAAATATTGAACAGAAATTTCACCAAAGTACCTGAGTTCCTATCCCAGCTATAAGCCCTATGGTCTCAAGCCAAGCGCAGCACCATGAAGAAAATGGTCCCCATTTTGGACCAGCTAAATGAGCAGCCCAAAAGTATAGAGAACCAGTAGTCTGTTAGGTTTTCAATAGGAAGTGAAAGTTAGTTCACTAAATTCATTCCATACTCATTTTTATTTGACACTTTTTTTTCATTACAAAGGAAAAAACTTTATGAGAAGAAACAAACCGGGAACGATGAGCATATCTCAGCCATTGCAATCCCAACGAACCAAGTGAAGAAAGAAACCACTATCCATCCCCATACAAGAGTTGCAGGGCCTGCATATTGAAGACTAGAACCATAGAGAGGTGTAATTCCAGTGAAAAGGGTCATTGTGGAAAATGATATGGCCAGAGTTTTGAACATAGTCTGCACCATAAAAAGAAAACCAAAACAGAGTTAATCAAAACTCAAGGTTTTTCATCAAACACAAGATGGCAAAAAACAGTAGTAAAATAAAATAGAATACACACACCATTTCTCTTCTCAGTTCTTGCTTGTAACCAAGCTCGTTGAGCCTTTTCTCGGCTGAATCCATAGGTGTGTTTCCTGAAACTTCGCCAAAACTTCTTTCACTCCCCATAGAAACAGACTTCTATTAGGGAGTTCCAACTTCCAAAATCAGTAATACAAAAATAAATTAAAAAGAAAAAGAAAAAAACTAACAACAGAGTTCAGAAACCTCATAAATATATCAGACTCAAAGAAGATATTTGACCGGTGTTTTAGTTGAAAGATTCAAACTTTGAAGTTGCAAAATTTGAATGGTCTTTTGGGGCAAGTGACAAGTGCAACCAATATGTTTATGAAAGAGGAACGATTTCACATTTACCAGTTTTTGTGTTGCTTTTACTTGTTGCTTGAAAAGTCAATGCATCAGTGTAATGCTTCTTATAATAGGCCAACTTGGCTGTCACTCTGACGCAGGGCACTTGAAAATGACGAAAGGCATGGAAGAAAAAATGAAGGAGGAGAAGAAAACATTGCTGCGGCATAGAATTAGGTTAAAATAAAAGTTAAAACTTTTGTACTGTTATCCATTATAATCCGACCCATGTAAAACTAATCCATTAACAAAGATTCGGACGGACCCCATAATATGCTTTCAAATAGTCAAAGGGCTAAGGCCAACGTAATAATCGATTAGTTTCAAATAGTCAAACAATTGTGTTTCTTTTTGTCTGAGTTGTGTATTATATTATGCTACAACTATGAATTGGATTCATTTAATGCATCTAAGTTTGAAATACGATCTCTTGATTTGCATAATTGGACTTTGCCTTGTTGACATTTTCCGAGGGGAGTGGATACAGAGAGATACAGAAGGAATTATATAGAAAAAAACTGCTGAATTATAGAGGGGATCCAGAACATGTCCATTTCTCGTGTTCACATGTTACTTAAGAATCACAAACACGGATATCGACATGAATATGATATGATACAGACACAAACATAAAAAATACGATTAAACTATACTGTAACACGATTCTCGTTATAGAGAAATGTAGAATATATCTATAAATTCTTTTCGAAAAATTAAAGTTGATCATCCAATATATAAAAATTGAGAGAAATTCTGTGACTTTTTCTAAAAAAATGGTACATTAACAAAATGACATTTGGTTGGTACCAAAATAATATATATATATATATATATATATATATATAAACAAAAATTATGTCTTTTTATGTTTTTACTATAGAAATAATTATATATAATTGACGATGTGTGAATAGAAAAAAAAATAAAGTTAAATTTTAGACAATGTCTGAACTTAGCTCTTATTCATTGTTATTACAAAATATAAATATATAGAGAGTTGTTCTATTTAAAACTTAAAAGATAATCTTAAAAAAAAATGAATGAAATAAATTTTTAGTCTACATTTGTCATTAATGTTTCATCTTTAATGATAATTGTTCTTATCAGAAAGGTCGAGTGCAATAATGAGGTCTAAATGATCGTCCGGGTGTGCAAGCGGGAGAAAGCTTTTTGATACTTGGGAGTTTTGTATATTTACTTAAAAGTAACAGAGAATATGAACATATCTTAAATTGAGTGGAATATGTCTATATATAGTTTTTTTCAACCTGAAATGCACTTAGAACTACTTTTCCATGAGGACTTAATATCTCATCAAATACGCAGAGCGGCTGGGATCGTGCTAACGAATGCATGGATGTTTGACCCAATATTAATAATTCAAGAAAAAATCAATTAAAATATATAATTGATTGAATAAGAATAACAAGCAGAACAAAATATATATGATCATTCATTAAATAATAATAATGGAAATTAAAAAGATGAATATAATATAATATTTGATTAAATTATTATTAATAATAATAACAATATTAATATTAAAAATTTTAAAAAAAGTTAAAATTAAATAAATAGTTAAAAATACAATATAACCATCTATTATAATTATGATAACAATATTAACCGTAATAATAACACTAATAATTCAAGAAAAATGTTAAATGAAACATAATTATTTAATAAAATAATAATAATAATAATAATAATAATAATAATAATGATATTAATAGTTAAGGGAGAGAAAATGTGAATCGAATTTTGAACTTTTTGTTTAAAATCAAATATAATTATTATGATTAAAATAATTTGAAACTAATATTATAAATGAAGGTAATAAAGAATTTTTCAATTTCCAAACTCAATAATTAAATTAATAATTTTAAATAAAGTATAGACTTAATTATGTTTTAAATTTTTGATAAATATATAAAAATATATATTTCGAAGTATCTCTTGTTAAATTTTCTTGTTAATTGAGTAATATAGCTGTTAATTGTTCATATGATTGTTATCATGACATGTCATCTTGTTAACTTGTCATTAGAGATGTCAAAATGGGTTGGAACTCGCGAGTTAATCCGGCTCACTACAGGTTCAGACCGAGTTAGGTTGAAATTTTTTTACAAATTTCAATACGGGTTGATTTTTTACTAGACTCATCTAGAACCCGACTCATCCGGGTTGAACCCATGGTGAGTCGAGTTGACTCATCAACCCGCAGATAAAAGGGTCACACAAGTATTTTTTATTAAGTTGGGTTTTACATTTGGGTCATGTTAGTTTTTTTAGTCAACACATAAATAATTTGTATTTTTTTGATTTTGGTTTGTATTTGGATTGTATTATAATTTATTTAGATTTTAATTAGAATTATAATTTAGTTTTGACTGAAAAAAAATAAAAAAATTGTATTTTTTTAATTAAGTGAACCCGTGAGCCGACCCGTTTAATCCGCCAATCCGTGGTGGGTCGAGCTGAGTTCAAATTTTTTTGGCTCACTAAAAAGTGAGCTAGGTTGGGTTGGTTCACTAAATCATCAACATGTGGTGGTCTGAGCCGGGTTACCCGTTTTGACAGCTCTACTTGTCATCATATGTTATCTTACTATTTACTATTTTAAAATATTATAATTTTAAAATAGTAAAATTTTATCATTTTATAATTAAATATTTTATTATTTATATATTGAAATAATAAAAACAATAGTAATAATTAGGTTAAATTATACCTTTGGTCCCCATTTTCGTAGCAAAATATTAATTTGGTCCCTCTATTTTTTTTTATCTCAATTTGGTTCATATTTTGAGAAATTTGATGCAATCAAGTCATCTCCGTTAGTGGTGTAGTAACTAGAGATGACAAATAAACTCGTACCCGTGGGTATTGCCCGAACCCGTCCCCGTTTTGACGGGGAATCCCCGCATTGACTATTTCAATTGGGTATGGGGTATGGAGAATCCCCGACTTTTTCAATTGGGTATGGGAATGAGTATGGGGATGTACATATCCCTGCCATAATACCCGTCCCCGCCATATCTCCGTCTCCGTTTAAATTATTAAAATATTCATGAATTAATTAAGTAACTCTCTCTCTCTCTCTCTCTCTCTCTATATATATATATATATATATATATATATATATATATATATACTTTCTATTTTTTATTTCTTTTAATTATTTGGTTTGTCATGAAACTCATTCACATCTCTAATATATTTTTTTATCTTATCGTAACCTTTATATAATTATGTTAAAATGATGTATGTTAATTAAAATTTGTTTATGCCTTACATTTGAATATTTCTATTATTTTTTAATATTTTTATTTATTATATATTTTCCTTTCACATAAGAATGTTTATACTCTCAATATAAGGTAATATAAAAAAAATTCTTTACTTATTATTATTAATTTTTGTTTAATTTGAAGAACTCTTTTGTTTCATTAAAATAATTTTCGTTATTTTTCAACTATTGAGTATATATGTTGATATTTGAACATTTTTCTTAGTTCTCTAAGGTATTTTTCATCTTATCATACCTTAATTATACATTTGATTTCCTTTGTGCGATTTCTTTCGATAGTCTCTTAAATTATTTCTAAAACACACATTTGTTAGTTTTTTAATATTTTTATTTATTGTTCATTTTCATCATGTAGAATAATATTTTGATATATTCTATCTATTTTTTTATTTTATAACTTATTATTAATCATACTGTAATTTTTTCACTTTAATTGTATAAATAACTTTTGTTTACTACAATATAAAAATTTAATGTAATTGTTATGAATATTTTTTTGTCACTATCCAATATATATTGAAGTTCAAAAGATACAAAATCTATGTCAAAATTTTATTATTGTGTTTATTATTTGTTCTTTGTGTCATTTTGATCAAGTGATGTATTATAACTTTTATTAGTGTACTAGCGTAAACACAGGCGCTATCGCGCCTATGTGTATGCATTTTTTAAACTAAAATGTTATTAAGTTAATATATAAACTAAAATTATAATATTAGTAGATGATAATATTGTAATGTTATTAAGTTAATATATAAACTAAAATTATATTTATTAAAAATAAAGTGAAGTATATCAGAACAAATGAAAAAATAACCATTGATAAATAAAGAAGAAGAGAAGAAGCAGAGATAGCCGATTTTATAAAAAACTTATAAAAGTAATGGTCAATTTTTAAAAATTTAATAAATTATTATATTTAAAGGGTAAATTTTGTATTTTGAAATGTGGACACAAAAAAGAGAATCTCCTTTATATATTGTTATAGATAAAAAAGAGATTCATTAGAATTTAAAAAATTGAAGTAAACAAACATTTAAAATATATTTTAATTTGAATATTTGTTTTCCTTTTATAGTTTTTTGAAATATTTTTTAATTTTATCAACTAAGTTTCATTAATGTTGTAGTTTGCAAATTTAATAAATGTTTTGGTTCTCATGAAATTTTATTTGGTATTCTAATATAAAATGTAGACAATTATAATTTATTTCAAAGTATTTGATATGGAAGAAACAATCATCCTCCTAATATTGAATATTTGATAATATTATATTTTCTTTACCGTAATTTTTTTCTCTTATAAAAATTAATATTGAAGTTGTTAGAACACGGGTACGGGTATGGGTACGAGATTATACCCGTTACCCGGTGGGGATAGGGATGAGACAAAAGTTTAATACCCATTGGATTTGGGTATGGGGATGTGGATGAATTTTTTCTGCGGGGATGGGTATGGGATAGCGAAACCCGTCCCCGCCCTGTTGCCATCCCTAGTAGTAACGACATTAAATGGGGTGTCACGTGTTAGTTCTTGGATTTTTTTGAATTTTTTTTATTATTTTTAAATTTTTTTTTTTAAAAAATTAAAAATTTGTCACGTGTCAAGCTAAAAATATCCAATAAAAATATCCAATAAATTTTATTTCCACACCTCCATGAACTCAACTTAGTTGCAGCTGCACTAACACATATTAAAATATCCAAAGAACATTTATGCAACTAAAAAGTTATTTTTAACATGTTTTTATATCTCATGCTCAATAAACCCAATTATAGGAAATCTTAATTAAATCAATCTTTTAAGAATCAAAATCCAATAAAAATCCATAATTAAACATTAAATGAGGGCATAAATATGAACTCATCATCGACCCTTGACCAAATTTTGTTGTACTCGATCGAGTTCACCCCGATCTAAATTTGGTTGTATTTGATCGAGTCAATCGCGACCACAATTTGGCTAGATTTAGTCTAGTTGACTCCGGCCAAATTCAGTCGAATCGGTCCTGATGGAATTTGGCCGAATCGATCTTGGCCCAAATTTAGTAGTATTCGTCAAAGTTGGCCTCAGACAAAATTTGGTCGTTTTGGCCAAGGTAGTCACGACCAAAATTTTATAGTATTCAACTGAGTCGGCCCCAACTGAAATTCAGCCGAATTTAGTCAAGTCAGCCTCGACCAAAATTTGGCCTAGTCGGCCCTAGCCTAAATTTAGTCTTATTCAGTCGAGTCAGTCCTGGACAAAATTTAGCCATATTCAACTGAGTCAACCCTAACCGATTTTGGTGAGTCGGTGCTGGCCCAAATTTGGTTGCATTTGGCCACCCAACCGAAATTCAATCGTATGCAGCCAAATTTTACCGAGTCGATCTTGACTGAGATTTGGACTTATTAGGCTAAGTCGACCCTGATCAAAATTCGTCCAAATTTGGCCGAGTTGGTCACGTCCAACCATGCTAAAATTCAGTTGAGTTGGCCCCGACCAAAATTGTGCCAAATTCTATTGTGTCGGCCCTAAATTTCTTTTATAAAAAATAGATTCTGAATTTTGAACTTGATCTAAATATTTGGAATGGATTTAAATCTTGATCTAAATATTTTAGAAAAATCCAAACTAATTTTACTGAAAAAAAGAATTTGGATCAAAAATCAAATTCAATTATTTAAAAATTCAATTCGTATAGAACTATGATGATTGATCTTGATTGTTTCAACAAAAAGACATGGATTTTGGACTATGAATTTGTGGGGATTATTGCTTTTAAGTATCCCTTGTTATTGAGATGAAAGTCACGGAAAGACAACATGCCAAAAATGATTTTACTATTTTATAGTGTGTAACCTTAAATAAAATTTATAAAACATAATTATAATAATAACATAAATATAATATTAATAGTAATAAAATTATAAAATAATAAAATAATAAAAATAAAAATTAGAAAAAATATTAATAGATGTATAAAGTGATAACAACGAAATTATAAAATAATAATCATAATAATAAAGATAATAAACTTGAGAATAATAGTAATAATAATAAAAATAAATTTGTAAAATATTTATAATAAAGTTATTAAATATAAATGAATAACAAAATTATTAGTTAAAAATCAATGATAAAATAAAAAATAAAAAATTATGAATTGAATGGGCTTTGTGTGGATTTATTTTGGATAAAACTTTGGACCCCTTTTCATGTAAGAATTTTCAGAATTTGTTCTACGTAGTCACTTATTCAATATAGTAAGAACCACATAAAAGAAAAGAATTATTAAATTGGGTCAATGTTTGTGAATTTGACACCTATTGAACCGTAATTGTAAAGATTAATATTGGAAGTAAATTTAACCATGAATTAACTTTGAGTTTTAAATATTTTGTCAAAATATTTAACAAAGTTTTCTAGCTTAAGTTAAAAATATAATTGTAATAATATTTTAGTTACAAACTTTTTTTTTAATTTTATTCTTTTTCTTAATTGTATTTTATTCTCCATTCGTATTTTTTTTTCTTCCTAATTTAAACAACTCCACTTTGTGTTGTTTTTTTCTAATTTCCATCACAATCCACTTATTAAAATAAAGGCTTAAATAGTAGTTTGGTCATAGTTTTCATTCAGTTTCTTCAATGTGGTTCTATTTTTGTTTTTTTTTTTTTAAATTTGGTCCTAATATTGGTAAATTTTTTCAATTTGGTCCATTTCGCTAACACCGTTAAAATAGTTAACGGATGTGAACAGTAACTGCCACATGTCATTTTGTGATTTTTTTTCTTATTTTTTAAATTTTTTTTAATTTTTTTTAATTTTTTTTATTTAAAAAAATGTACACGTGTCAAACTCATATAATGTCACGTGTCATTTTTGTGATTTTTTAATTTTTAAAAATTTTTTTAATTAAAAAAAATTCACGTGTCAAGCTAATATCACGCCACGTGTCAGAATCAGATTTTTATATTCAATTTGGTCCTAATATTCATTATTTGTTTTCAATTTGGTTCTAGTTTTTTCTAATTTAGTATTTTTGTTCCTCTCCAAAGACAAAATAAAATTTGTATATAAATGTTATATGGATATTCTTATTAAAATACATATTTTTACTAAATATTTTTAATTTAAAATTAGAGTTGGTTTAAAATTAAATATTTTTAACCTTTTAAAATTTTAAATTAATGGTGTTATTGTTTTTTTTCGTTTTAATTTTAAACTAACTCTAATTCTAATTAAAAATATTTAACAAAAATATGCATTTTAATATCAAATTAAATTTTGTCTCAATTTGTTGAAGAGGAAAAAAATGTTAAATTTAAAAAAAAATTAGGACCAAATTGAAAACAATTAACAAATACTGGGAATATAAAAAACTGACTCTGACACGTGGCATGATATTAGCTTGACACGTGGATTTTCTTTTAAATTAAAAAAATTAAATTAAAAAATCACAAAAATGACACGTGGCATGATATGAGCTTGACACGTGTACATTTTTTTAAATAAAAAGAAAAAAATTAAAAAAAAATTAAAAAAAATTAAAAAAATCACAAAATAACATGTGGCGGTTATTATTCACACCCGTGAACTATTTTAACAGTGTTAGCAAAAAAGACCAAATTAAACAAAATTTGCCAATATTAGAACTAAATTGAAAAAAAAAATAGGACCACATTAAAAAAACCAAACAAAAACTAGGACCAAACTACTATTTATGAATAAAATAAACATACCCACGACGTTAATGAATTACAGCTCTTACTGTAACGTCCCATTTAATTTAATACGTAAAATTAAAGGAAACGTCACATGATAATAGCATAACAACGCAGTCCTGGGGTCCTTAATATCGCCCCTACAAAACTAGGCACACCACGATGCCGATAAAGGTAGAATAGTTGTTTAACTAAAAGGTTACAATCCAGAAACAATGAAACACAGGGGCCATAGCCCTAAAGAAAACATGAAGGAAAGAAGCATGAGATCTAGCCCAGATGGCTAAGCTGCTGGATCACCGTTCCCTTGCTGACCACGAGAACCTCGCCCATCTGCTCCCATCAACCAAGTTGATGATCATCGCAAGAGAAAAACGGCCACATACAACAAAAACATACAACAAGACGGGTAAGCTAGAGCTAACAACATAAATCATGCAGTCAAGCATATTTTCATCATCTCATCCACATAGCAACCAAACATGTTATGACTCTTCATTCAGTACACTACGACTCGACTCGACTCATCCGGATACGTATAACTTGGTCGGATTCAGCGGATGCTTGCACTTGTGTCTAACATATATCTAACATACTGACTCATTTTCTATATGTTCTCCGCTACCTCTTGTAGGTTTTTATCAACTTCGCAGATGACCTTAAGTCTCCAACCAAGGCACGCTCGTTATCACTTCACATCACCTTGTTCACTCCTTTATGCATCACTCCACTGACTAGATCACTCTTGAGTGTTGGCCTACTGCCACACCATCAACACTTTTGACCACTTTTATGTATATTGAGACTCCTATATCTTCTTCTCATTTAAACCTTCAACTGCCTTTTTTTTTTCACCATATCGCATCGGCATCCTATCTTCATCTTTAATCCCCCTAGCTTATAAGCAACATTCCACAAAACCTCAGAACCATAACTTCCATTGGCTTCAAATTTCTAGTCTAGTTCGTACCACGCAACTCCACGATACACCTCAAACTAAGATATTCCGATTTGGCTTTTCTCAACCTTGTTGAGAGGTTCACTAGTGCTAGTAAGATGACGAGACTAATGAAATCCCCTCACACATTCTCTTCCCAACCCAAACACTTATGGTTCTCAACCAACTCTCACTCTTACTTCGTCAAATCAAGGATCTTCAATTCCCTTCTCTGGCTAAACACCTACTCTCACTTCCTCACTTCCAAGTTGGCACCCTAACTTGAAATCATAACTCAAACCATCCCCTACTTCTTTTGCACAACGTTCTTTGAGCAACTTCATAATTCCAACTTTAACTGGTAACTGAACATCCTTAACCGGTACTCATATGAACGACACATTTGTTGTTCATAAGTAAGATAGTTCTTTCCACACACCTTCTACCCCTCATAAGTATCACTTGCCATCATCTCGCTGCGCTACTCTGATCACCACAAAAGCCATTCATTTGTTTACTCGAAATGATGCCCCTTTTCATGTCTGCCGTGACAAGGAATCAATCATCACCGAGAAACCTTCTTTCAAAACTCCTATGCAACTTGTAAAATCCTTTGGACTCACCTCTTTATAGTCTTAGCGTCTTATTTTCGCAACATTGAATCCATCCTTCCTAACTATGCGTCCTGTTAGGCACTTCATCCTTTGTCAATACCCTTTCTTGCACGTTTTAAAGACTCTGTTCGCACTTGGATACTCGCCGTTAAACCTTGTCGACACAGCTAACATGTTTGAGATTGCCTTACCTTCATCATGTTTTCCACTCTATACAACCATAGGTCCGAAAAGCCAATCCTCCCTTATTTAACGTTTTCCCTTGAACAATCTATTCCACCACTACCTTTCCTCTGATGTTCACCAAATTCGCTGTTATCCTTGTGGTCATACTTAGTATAAGCCACTACTTCTCCGACATCTCTTCCACCTCCCTATTTATTTCAGACTCGCTGTAGAAACCATTCCATTAGGGACTATTGTCTCAAGTTTCCTCTTCAGGCACCAATGCAAAGGAAAACTTTATCACACCAAGGTCAAAACTCTGGTACTTGTCCCATAGCACGTCTATAACTCCTTTACCACTGAGATCCTCTTCGTCTATCATCCACTTTCCCTCGTCAGATGTCTTTGATTCACGTGAAGCTTTGTCCCCACTATGTAGCTTGGTCCATACTTCACACGCCACCATTGAATCATCTCTTTTTAATCCAAGGACACCACCTCGTGGGTTGTCCCAGCTCATCAGGATGAGATTTAGAAAACAACTGATTCACCCTTGAGACTACGTCCCAACATCGCATAATTCAGGTCGAATTTAGATTTAAATACTTTGATCACCCCGAAGGCACCATACCCTCGAGCGGATCTTCACTTGGTCGCAATTTTGGCAAAACCATCGTCTCAACTCCAGTCCTTCCTTAAAGACAACCATCACTCATTTACCATACTGAAGACATCAAGGAGTACACGATCCCAAGAAAATCGGCCCTTAGTCCAAGCATCTTTTCGTAAGGCGCATCTCTGTATGAGATTTATTCGTGCTAACCACTATAGCATCAACCATCGTAGACATCATGCCAACCACTCAGAACTTCCCTCTTCATTTCCCTCATCATTGTGTTATGACATCAGTTGGGTTGTCCTTCCATACGAGAATAACCCTTTAAAGGCTTGCCCCATCTTCTAGTACGTGAAACCTTTCACTTTATACCCAGGGTCAGATGTCCCACTCATGGGAACTACTTTCCCTTTGAAGCATCCCACTCACAAATTTGAAAATACCCATCATTACCTGCTGACTATTAGTCCTGGTATGAATCCTTTATGTCATTTCTTCCCTATCCATCAATTGTTCCTCCCCCTATTCAGAAACGTCATCTTTCCTGACTGATCAGTAACCCTTATCCATCTCAGCCTCTCACTAGAGGTTTGCCATCTTTTTGCACTCCTCAGTCTCCCCCTCTTTTACCTTTCTTGTTGCTAAGCAATTCCTCCACTTTTAACAACCTCAGATTTGCCAGTTGTTCCTCGTACACCACTCCAAGAAGCACTAGATGTGACCATATGACTATATTCAATGACACTCCATCTAACACCGTATGCATTTTCATAACTCGGAACCTCACCATCGTCGGGGTGTAGAATCAGCTTGATTTCCTCAAACGATGTGGCACTTGCATGCGCTGATACCCCTTAGTGTTATTACCCTTTCGATTCAACTCCTTTTAGAAAACTTGTAGTATCTATTTTTCGGAGAGTCCCTCCTTAAAGCTCCCTCTGACCAATCGTTATTTTGGGAACTCTAGCATATTCTCCAGTTTATTAGTCCAAGACATTAAATCTCAATTCCCTCATTTCCGTAAACACTAGACACAAAGCACAGAGGCGCAGCAAGACAAACTAGATTATACCAAGCAACAATCTATCACTTACAAACAACGAACCCCTTTTTGTCTGTTGCCCCTATTTCCCCGAACCATCAGAATTAAGAAAGGAAAACAACCTTTAATCTAGTCATGAGTGTGCACCCTCATCACTCTATCAAGGCGTTTTCTGTTCCTAAACTTTTGGTTTCACTGACAACTCGACTAGACATGACCACTTACGCTCGCAAGGAACGACAAACCCACAACCTCAGGTCATCCTAAGGACGAACTGCTCTGATACCATAAATGTAACGTCCCATTTAATTTAATACGTAAAATTAAAGGAAACGTCACATGATAATAGCATAACAACGCAGTCCTGGGGTCCTTAATATCGCCCCTACAAAACTAGGCACACCACGATGCCAATAAAGGTAGAATAGTTGTTTAACTAAAAGGTTACAATCCAGAAACAATGAAACACAGGGGCCATAACCCTAAAGAAAACATGAAGGAAAGAAGCATGAGATCTAGCCCAGATGGCTAAGCTGCTGGATCACCGTTCCCTTGCTGACCACGAGAACCTCGCCCATCTGCTCCCATCAACCAAGTTGATGATCATCGCAAGAGAAAAACGGCCACATACAACAAAAACATACAACAAGACGGGTAAGCTAGAGCTAACAACATAAATCATGCAGTCAAGCATATTTTCATCATCTCATCCACATAGCAACCAAACATGTTATGACTCTTCATTCAGTACACTACGACTCGACTCGACTCATCCGGATACGTATAACTTGGTCGGATTCAGCGGATGCTTGCACTTGTGTGGGTACCTCTGCTCGAACCTGAGCTGCTCGATCCCTGAGCTTTGTAATACCAATGTTATAATGAATCAAATCTCTCCCACCACAAGGTTAGCCCTTAGTGAGTTTCAGGCCTCCTGCTACTCCCACCACAAGAGTCAGTCCGCTCTAAGTGAGACTAATTGACACCTCGGAGTGTCAGGATGCAACCTTACCTTGAATCCTTACCTAGTTATACAGATGGGGCACCACCATGAACACCCACTAGCAGGGGCCATGGAATTACGTCCCGACCACTGAAGCGCGACCCCGGAGGTCTCACCTAGAGACCCCAAGGAATTATACGCTGACACGGACCAACATTCGTAAATCAGCAATAAGAGAATATTAAATTATATTTTTCAATTTCCATATCAACCCTTGAAGTTTCATCCTCATACCAATCACATCCCAATTCCATACCTCTGGTCATCACCACCCCGATGAGTCTGGGGTCTCATCTCATATCAAAACCATGTTCTTTTAATTTCAAACCACACATTCATTTTACATGCCAAGTCTCATACCAACCCATTCATCCACAATTCATGAATCATGCCAAAAATATACCTCATACCCCATTATATACATGTTCATCATCATACAATCATACTCAACCAACATGGATCACTCGGGAAACATCAAACATCCAAAACACAGCACGGTCTCGCCCAGGCGAGACGTGCTCGCTCAGGCGAGCCTCCCCCTCGCCTAGGCGAGAGCGCCAAAAACTAGGGCATGGGCAACACGGGATCTCGCTTAAGCGAGATCCCTCTTGCTTGGGCGAGTTGCCTGCTCGCTCAAAAATTGAGCGAGCCGCCCGGGCGACTTTTCGCGCAAAAAAACTTAGGCGAGCTCCCTGTTTCATCTCGCCTAGGCGAGATGGACTCGCTTGGGCGAGATTAACAGGTCTCGCCACTGTTCTTCGCTGTACCGCCATGTTTTCCGATCAAACAACACATGCAAGCTGTTTTCACACATCACAACAACAGATCCAACCATGAAATCAACAACCAACGCAAAAACAGTTCTAAAAAGACTCGAAACTAGAACCCTAGCTTCCCGTACCTGGAAATCAAGTTAGCAGAGAGCCTCGACACCCAACTGTGGAGGACGAACGGCGTCTAGGAGCGAACTCGAAGCTGGAAAACAGTGCAAGAATGGGTCAATTCGGAACCCCAACAACAGCTCACGAAAACAGACCAAGGAAAGGAGACTACGAGTCCGAGGGCACTTACGTGAGCTAGGAACGGCTAAACGGGAGGCGGACCTTAGGGCAACCCTAGCGGAAGGGGTGACGGCTGCAGCTCCAAGCAAGGGTAAGGTGCCTCTGAAAGTGTAGGGTACCCTAGGTTTAGGGCAGACCTAAGGCTTATATACACTGGGCCAACCCTTAGGCCCACTTAGGAGCAGCCCACTAACCTTTAGGGCTGGAACAAAAGAAAATGGGGCCTTACACTTACTAAACTCATTGACCAGATTACACGTGAAATGGTTATGAAAACATGCACGATAATATAAAATATTTCAATTTTCCTACACTTTTTCTAAATATTTCAATTTTCCTACACTTTTTCTAACACTTGACAAGGTATTAATATTTTAAAGTTTTTTCCTTGGTTCATTTTAATTTATTTTATACTTCAAAATAAAAAAGATATATATTTATTCGTATTGAATAAATGTAGAATAAAAAAATTGATCTTTATTTATCATTACTTTAAAATATTTTCAACTATCAGATTCTTAATTGATTGCTATTAGCCATCTAGCACAACTACCATATATAAAAAAGTAAGCAACAGATTCAACTATGCTACACCAGAACATTATGGTATCACAGTTTGTTTGTGATCACAATAATATCTCTAATATTTAATAATATATCACACTTACTAATTAAAATAAACTTCACTTTCATTCTAATCCCATCATCACTCGTTATCCTTACACAGTACATGACTTTTTCTCAATCAGGAAAACCAATTCCCAATGCCTACGCAAAAGTCGTTACAGGGTTATACGACTTATTCCCAAAGTGAACGCACAAGCACATGGAAAAAGTCGTTCAAAGGTGGACCACAAAATGAAGTCGTAAGCACGTGGCACAACTTCCAACCAAAAAGTGAAGTCGGATGTACATGACACGACTTCATGATCTTGGCACGACTTTCCATTAAAAGTCGTTATGGTGCGGCACAACTTCAATACTGCATAATCACGCGTTTTCTCTGCTGGGTTGCTTTCTTCCATCTCCATACACTGGTACAGTTCGTCGCAGCGTTAATTGACACCATTGAAGAAAGGTTTGGCAGAGATTCCCTGACATTGGCAGACGCGTGAAAGTATACAGAGAGTGGGAAGGGTGAAATTTATTGTTTGACAGTGTTTTGGAAGAAAATCGCATTCAACGTTTCCTCTCCTTTACTCTTTAAGTAGTCATGTATCTCAGATCTGCAACTCCAATTCCCTTCACGTAGTTCTCTTGCACTCGCTTAATTTTTGGCCTGCAATAGATCACAACCGCACACGATACTCGGAAAACTGGTGCTTTCTCTGGGCCAAATCACAGCATAGATCTTCGTCACTCGCAACTAAGGCCACAAGTAAGTTTTCACCACCCGTAAATTTTGGTACAGTTTTTAGTTGATAGAATCTGTATATAAATTTTACAACAGTTTTCACTGTTGTAAAATTCGTTTCTTTAGGTTTTGTCATTTCGATTGAACTTTGCAGAGTAAAAGTTCTCATAACAGACATAAAGAAAGAGTATCATAAATTATTTAATTTCGTAAACTGTTTTTCCTTTATTCGTAAAATTTTTATTAACTATACTCTGAATTTGAGCTAATGATAGATTATATAAAAGAAATTAACTTATCTTTTCAGATAAATAGTAGTCAAAATATTGCCTAAAGCGAACTGTTCTAGTTTATGATTTTTACCTTTTTTTGTTGTTGAGATCAAGTTCAGCTATTAACAGTGAAGGTTGCATAATATCAATGTATACAGCACTATTTTTTTTTCCAACCGATCATTATTGGTTACCATGAATATATAAATTTGGTTTCTTTTTGACAAAAATTAATTTGAACTTGCAATGCCTATAAATTTTTTTTTCATTAGTAAGTAATTTATGCAAAATATGATACATACTTTTTTTTACATATTATTATTCCTGTATTATTTTTCTCAGGCTAAATTTTGTAGAGAATGGCTTCCAACCGGTGTCTTCCTCGTAATATGTCTGTATTGCGTCTGCAACACAAACACGTCACTGAGACTATTTGGGAAGGCAAAGAAAGACTCCTTCGTCCAAGACGACATGCCATTTGGGTAACGAAGCATGTCGATTTTCTTGATCCAAGAGTACGAAATTTGATAGATATTGCTGGATTTGGACATGTACTGACCTTGACAAATATCGACATCAACCACCATTTGATCACAGCGTTAGTGGAGAGGTGGAGAACAGAAACACATACCTTTCATCTTCCACATGGAGAATCAACAGTCACATTGGAAGATGTTGCCCTGCAATTTGGTCTTCCGATTGATGGAGAACCTGTGACTGGAGTAAGCAGTGGTAACTTGGTGCCATTGTGTGAAACGTTGTTGGGGTCGATACCTCCCCCAGATGTGGTCAGAGGAAACACAATAAAACTATCTTGGTTAAACAATAACTTTCAGCAGTTACCTGCTTATGCAACTGATGATGTTGTCGCTCAATATGCACGAGCACATATTTTTACATTGATTGGGAGTTTACTTATGCCCGATACATCAGCAAGTCGTGTTCATCTCATGTATTTATTACTGTTGGCTGACTTGAACAAAGTCTCGAATTATAGTTGGGGTTCGGCTGTTTTAGCATGTCTTTATCGTGCTTTAGATCGCGGAATTGACTTCAATCAAGACAATATTGGAGGCTGCATGTTACTTTTGCAGTGTTGGGCTTGGGAACGCATCAAATGCCTTTCCCCATCTATTGAGCCATTAACTTTTGATGATATTGGCGCCGGACTTGGTTTTCCACTCGCAAAAAGGTATATTTTTATGAATATAATTGCTTCCCCTTGTTGAAGTTTTAATCAATTATAACTTCTCTGTTCTGAAAAAAAACATGTATTCTTTTTGAAAGGTGGTGTCGTGCATCAACGCAAAAGCAACACACATCCTCAAATACAGTCACTTCAATAAGGAGAACGTTGGACGAATTACAGCCGAAACAGGTTCTCAGTTAAACCTTACTTATCACCATAATGTTTACATCATTTTTTCACTCATACTAATGATCATTTTTACAGTTTTTGTGGACTCCTTACCGCAAGGACGATGTCTCTCCCTTGATTAATGTTGTGACTAATGTTGAAGTTTCTCCTGTTAGTCGGGCTGTAGTTCCTTTGATCTGTTTTGCCACAGTAGAATTCCATCAAGTTGATCGGATAATGCGACAATTTGGTTTTCGACAAAATATTCCAATCGATCCATTAAACTTAGATCAACTGCACAAAGAAGATATGAGAGGCAGAACAGATAGATGTTGGCCACAATACCATCAAAAGTGGATAGCAATGTGGAATGATCGACATAATCGTCTCATTCAAGGTATCCCGTTCAACGGTAATGGCCACTTGCGTGATAATACAACTTACATGGAGTGGTACATTAACCATACTATTCGCTACATATCACCTCCACAACAATCCTCAGATGATGATGATGTAAGTTTACTTCTTAATAAATCTCATAATCTATTTTTATTTATCTTACATTTTGCATCTTTTTCTAACAGTACGACACTGGAGAGTAATCAATCTCAACAACAACCTTATGATCAGTCAATTTGTTCTATAGATCATCATTACCATATGTCGTTTTGTACACTTACAACATTATGTACACACACTACTTGAGTCTAATGTCTCTTTGTTTATATCAGTGATACAAGTAGACTTTTATAGATTTGGCTTGTTGTATGTGAAGTCCAAAAACTTAAGATGAGTTGACAATGAGTATATTCTCAGATTTTGCAAATTTGAAATTCAGTGCACAACCATGTCTATTTTGACATTCTTTTTCTCTCTGGGATAACCATTGGAGATAAAGCAAACTTAAAGAGCAACCATCACAGTAATTAAAAATATAATTAAATTACAGTAAATGAATAGAATACAAACTTTACCTTAAATATTAATCACGTACGAGCATCCACTTAGTAAATCAATTTGGAATCGGCACCTAAATACGTAAATGGCAGTTCATCAACACAAAATAATGAAGCAAAAACTGATGAATCACGAGTAAATATACTGTAATACATAAACCTTTTTCTGTTTTTGCCCTTTAACTAAATATCATGTCGAAGTAGCATGTAAGTACTCGAACATAACTCATTAGCCATAACTTGGGAATCAAATCAAAACTCAAGAAAGAATAGAAAAAATCAGAAGAAGGAAATTTTCATACGCCACAGTTTAAGCTGCTGCATCAAAGGAATGGAGTACTTGCTCTAAAATTATTCTCTTATGCGGGTCAAGAGGACTCTCTGGTTTATCAGAGTGAGCAATGTTTAGAAGATAGAGCTTCTTTGAGGCCACAAATGCTGCAGAAAATATCCTCTTCATCCCTCCACGAGTACTATCCACCTTGTATTCAAATTCATAAATTTGCAACCCTCCCTCTCCTGATCTTTCTGCTACTGTAATCAATTCAGCCTCCTTTGTACTTTCCTGAATGTCAAAGCAATAACAACAAAAGTTAATGCATCACACAATCATTTTATCTCTACCCGCCAATTCTAATAACACTAACACATGTTTTACTATGATAACACGGACTTTGAAAAATGAAATGGTCAACATTTGAAAAAAAGTGAGTTTAACTCGTTATGCTCATGCTAAAAGGCTCTATGAATGTAGAATGATCATAAAAGAATAGTTTACCTTACGTTTTTCGGCTTGTAAGAGCTTATCAGCAACGAACTGAGGTGTCCCGAACTCTTCAAGAGACTTAAGACGAACTGGGCTTACAACAACCCCAATATTGTTACTTCCCATATTTTGCTCTTCAAACAACACAGTTGCCCCTGCTTTATCAACCTGTTAAACCAAAGACTATTCCTTTAGGACAAAAACACATACCATTATTCATGATATGGCTTTTTTTCTTCTGGTTTTACACACTTGCCATAAAAGGATGTCAAGTTAAGAGTGTTTCCTATATTATTATGATGATGATAACATTATTATAGGTTAAACAAGTTTTCGGTCTCTCTAATATTATCTGTATTAAATTAATACCTCAAAATGAATTTCAGTGTTTCTGATATTAACTTGATTATGCCAATAACTTTATTATTCTTGAATTGACAAGTAACATTGTTAAATGTAATCAACTTCTCCAATATTGTTCACCTAAACAGGTTTAGTGCTATATTTAACTGTGATAGTTTGAAGTTTCAAACTGAAAAGGGAGTAGTTTAGATTACCTTAGCCCAAGAAGAGGGTGTAAGAAGAGTGAAACCTTGATTGGAATCAGTGTATCTCTGAAGCTCCAATTCTTGAGCCAATAAGAGTGCATCACCCATATTTGGCAACGGCACAGGCTGAGCCCACAGAAACATTGTGAGAAGAAGAGTGAAGTTGAGGTTCCTCTTGGTAAAGGATGGTGCCAAGTGCATATCTTTGTGGGATTCGTGAATGCAGGTGAGTGAAGTGGGTTTGGGGAGCAAGATTGAGACGAAGAATCTGGAAGAAGCATAGGTGGATTGAGAGTGTTGGTGGAAGAAAGTAGAGCGTGGAAAGGTAAAGGAACTTCTTAAAGCCATTTTATTTTGTGGATTTAAGGATTTGGTTTAAGGTTTGTGGAATTGGGTTTCAATGTTTCATCGTCATAGGATGAATCGAGGAGAGGTGACAAGGTCGTTAGAAGAAGGTGTTTGTTAATCGTTATCCAGATTTTTATTTATTTTTTTCTCTTTTCGATCTCTTCCACGTTTATCAAAATTTTACACTTTTTATCTTTTGGAATTTTTTTCCCCTTTCTCTTTCTTTTTCTTTTCCTCTCTTCTCGTCTCTACTTGTTTACGCTAGATTTCACCATATTTCGTTCTTTTTTATCTATCACGAGAAAGAAAAAGTAAAAGAAGCATGTATATGTTGAAAAACATGAATAAAATTAATAATAAATCATTTGTAACGTATTTTATTATTAAAAGATGTGAATAATTTAAAGAGTATTTTGGTGTTAAAAATGTATGTAGTTTAGTTAGTAGTTTATTTTCATTTTTATTAGTTTTAAATTATATAATTAAGGTTAAAATAAGGATATAAAATAGATAAACAAAATGTTTAAAGTTATACAAGAAAAAAGTAAAATACGAATATGAGATAAAAATACCATAGATAATTCTCTTTACATATTATTAGTGAAACAAATGTGAAATTCCAAACTTTCGGTTAACCAATAAAGACTTAAAATTTTCAATAATAAATCATAATCTCCTCGATTCTTTACAAATACTTCTTTGCAAGCATTTGCTGCCAAAGTGCGGGTGAACCAAAAGTCTATTAACAAACAAGAACATGTTCTAACTAATTCCAAAAAAAAATTGTATCAAATTTAAACTAAAAATTAATCCAACATTGAAATATTGAAAAAGGAAAAAAGGAAAAAAAATCTCAAATATCTTTAATAATGAGACATATAATTATAATTACAAATAAGAACAAGAATGTTTGTAGTAGTAATTAATATTGACATAATAGAAATAAGTGAATCAATGAGGTAACCAAACTCAAATCTTGTGTTTGAATGATGAATCTTAACAATTTCAATAAATTGAAATACATAGTATTTGAATTACTTTCACTTGAATTTTCTTCATTTTTTAAATAATTTGTTTGGAATAAGTAGTTGAAATACCTTAGATTTCAATTTTTTTGTTTGAATAAAATAATTTAATTTCTTTTTTAATAGTTTGACCTTCAATTCAAAATGACTCATCTCGACTCTTAATCTGAATCAACTCTAGAAGATTCAACCTGAGTCGACTAGGTCCGACCTTTAGCCCGCATTGAAAAAATCAATCAATATTAGTGAAGATAAAATATTATGATACATGGATGCTTTATAGGTCGTGCATTGGATTGGTAATGGACTAATGTTTACATATCCAAATTTCAAATTAATGGTAGACAAAGACCTCCATCTGTGATCTTTTCTATCATCATTTTGTGATTTAAAAGAATAATTGATGTAAACACCATTTGTACAAGGGCTAATGTAAGATCTTTAGGGCAAGAACCATATAGGAAATTTAGAAAATTAGTGAGAGAGTGGATTGGAAAGTGGTTGAAACTTCAGGTTGGACAATATTTTAGAAATGCTCATATCTCGAGATATAGAACTCCAATTGAGGTGATTCCAAAACGAGGTAAAATTTCACATTTTGAACTTCAATTTAAGCTTAAGAATCACTTAATTTGGGCTAGTAGAAATAAAGATATGACCACGAGATAAATCTATACAAAAGTGCATTTTTTTTATAATTCGAGTGAAGGAGGAATAAGAAGTGAATATGAAAGGTAGAAAGAAAGAATCACTCTTCCAAAGGAGACAACACACGGAGGATGGGGAAGTCCTTTGATATAACCAAAGGTTATTGAATCACTCAAGAATCGAGGAGTATCATTCTCACCAAAATAAAAAAGATAAACTCTAATTTTCTAAACTCAACTTGTCTCATGATAAAAAAGATTCAGCTAATATAGAAGCTTTAGCCATTAATTACAATTACATCTCACTTAAGCTAATAATAGTCTCACTACTTAATGTTTGATTACAACTGAAATTATGACAACCAAAAGTCACCCAAAAGCATTCTGCTATGCATCATCTTGGTCTCCAAAAGGTTGATGCCTAAGTTGCCAATTGGACCTATATTACAAATTGATATAAACCAAACTAAAGCCCATTGATTGAATAACCAAAAACATAATTTGGTTAGCCAATTTTACAAAGGATTGAGTCATTATTTAAACAAACTAATCACTTAAAAATTGAAGCAAAGTGGTGCGTTAATCCTCCTCCATTTGGGCCATGATGCAATTCACCACCTTGGTCTTTTTTCCTTAAAATGTGGGCTTGTATTCAAATAATAAGGGCAACACTCGTTGAAGAGGTTCCTTTATTTTCCTTGCTTTAGACATTGTCATAGGTCCTCCAAGTCTTTCAAGTGAATCCTTTCCTTTGCTTATGGTCACATTCCCATCAACAATTTATGTGTTTTCCTTATAATATTTGTTGTCTTTTTTTCTTTGTTTTAGTTTACAAATTTTGCACAAAAGTTTTTTCTTTTCTCGTAATGTTCATTTTTTCGTCTATGTTATCAACAATTAGCAAGGAGGATTCTTTGCATGTATGTTTGTAATTGCATGTTTTCAATCTAAAATATCACTTCCAATGTAATATGCTTAAGCACAAACATAACAACACTATATTTGTAGTTGACATGATGATTTTTTGTTGCTTCTTTGCTTCTTTGCTTTTATGTATAAGGTTGCAGCGAAATTACAAATTCTACTACATGTTTCTTTTCTCTACAACCCTTCTTTGTTTACACATTCATGGCTCTTTGTTGGTTCTACATTAAGAGGATCACAAACTCAAAAATGTATGTTCAAACTCAAGACTTTTAGGTTGGAAAATGGAAGGTAATGCTTGAGTTTTGGTTCAATCTCAAAATTTCATATGATTTGATAACACTACTTGTTAGTTTGGTTAGGTAAATGTGTGTGTTTATATATATATATATATATATATATATAATAAATGGTTTTTGTACAATACTGGGTAAGTTTTCAAAAGAAATTACGAAACTGGATAGATTTTGAAAATATTACAAAGAGTAGGCAAGTCATGTAGGGAGTCACAATTTTACACATAAAAGTTGTGTACTCCTCTAACGAGTTTCATAAGTCAATACAGTAGTATGCACAATAGATTTGTCTTATTAGAAGTCATCTGGGTGGTATACAACTTTCACAGGGATGTCATCTTGGTGGTAAACGACTTCAAATTTAAAATTAGAAGTCATTAAGGAGGGGCATGACTTCTGTTAGACTTGGTTTCTTACCCTCCGTTAAAGACAAACATCATTTTAATGGGCATAGATCTAAAGCCTTTGTGTACTTCACCAAAGCTTTTTTTATGTTCCTTAATCCAAATTCTCGATTCCCTTCTCGTTTTAGAATACCTGTCAACACTTCTTTTTCTCATATTTCTACCTCATTCATTGGTCTTTCTCTTTTGACTCTTTCATCTTTGTCTTAGTTCTCTCACTCTTCAAATTCAACTCTCCTTAATGACTTCTAATTTTAAATTTGAAGTCGTTTACCACCAGGACGACGTTCATGTGGAAGTCATATACCACCCACATGACTTTTGATAAGACAAATATATTGTGCGTGTTGATGTATTGACTTATAAAACTCGTTAGAAGAGTACACAAATTCTATGTGTAAAATTGCGACTTCCCTGCACGACTTGCTTACTCTCTATAATATTTTTAAAATCTACCCAGTTTTGTAATTTCTTCCAAAAATTTACCCATTTTTGTAAAAAAACCATAATAATTTTTTTTTATTAAATTCATTAAATTTTAACCGACAAAAGTTTATGCCAAAAGGTTGAAGAAGATTATGGAAGGAAATTATTGTTCATTATGACTTAAAGACATCAACACGTTGATAGTCACACCTAATAAATTATAGGTATAATTATTAATTTGGTATTCCAATTTTTTGGTTAAGTTCAATTTTGTAACATCCCGACCAGATATTATGAATTTAAATAATAAAATAAAGAAATAGTAATTAAACTTAAATTATTGAAATACCATTTCCCAAAAACGCGGGAAATTTAAAACTTTAATACCTCATAAAATAAACTTTAAACCATAATTATAACCTCCATTACAATTATCAAAATCTAGTAATAGAAATTATTACAATTTATTTAAAACATAAAACATAAAGCTTTGAAAATTCTTTTCCTAGACTAGCCCCACTCTGGCTCTATGCTTCACCAAATCCACTTGCAACATCATCTACTCACGTGTAACGCAATACATGATCATCGTCGAACACAAGCAGATAGAGTGAGCTAACAGAATAAAACATATGCATACAAAACATATAATTTCAATCACACCAAAGGAACTTGTATCCTTTGTTCCACACAACATGGCCATGTTCCACACAACATGGCCACCACCATGTCACCCGTGTTCTACGTCTTCTGATGAGTACCTCAAGGTGTCTTGCTGCCACACCTACCAGCCACAACTAGTAGAGCAAGTGCGAAAAACCATGCAACGGACCACACTCTGTAACGTCAGGTGATGAGAAGCCTCGAGCCAAGGGACCTACAACAAGAGCCATGGCTAGGAGAATACAAGAGGAATGGGCCTTAAATGCGCATGCAAGGCCCAAGATGAACTTCACATGGGCCAAGGAAGATGTGAAGACCTAGCCTAGGACATTTTGCTTGTAAATACTAGATTAGGATTTTATTTTGGGCTTTGTATTTTAGGCCCAGTAGAATAGGATTTTCTTTGGGCCATGTATTGGGCCTTAGAGGAAATTGGGCTTTAGAAGTAATTTTGGACCAAAAAGGGGAATTGGGCCAAATGGGCCAAGAGTAGTGTGTCTACTCTAGAAAAGCCTAGAATTGCTCCTTTTTGGCTCCAAAAAGGGGAATTGCTCCTTTTTGGCTCCAAAATTCAACTTTCTAGACTCCTTTTTCCCTCCACTTTTTGGAGACCCCTTGGTCTCATTTTAGCCTATAAATAGAAGGCTTAGGAGATGTATTTTTCAGCTTGAAATTGAGTAATGAATTGCTGCCCAAATTTGTGCACAAATCTCTTTTGAGCTCACCTTAGAGTAAACTCTTCTCTAGTTTACTCTAGTCTTCTTCCTTAGGAGTTGGCCTCACCTCTCTTAAGAATCCTTTCGCCTACACTAAACCAAACACCTTAAGCTTCTTTCCTTCATGCTTCCGCATCCAACACCATCCATGGAGCCTCCATTCTTCATGCAAGCTTCAATGGAGACAAGAAGAAGCCATCATGTGGTATCATGAGCCTTGGTTTTAGTGAGTTAAGTGCTTCTTCTCCATTTTTTTTTCAATTCCGTGTTGTTCATCACTTCTCCTATTTGTCTTGCTGTTTTTGTTCATTTTATTTTGAGTATTAATGTCTTTTTACTTTAGTTCATCTTCATTTGCTTCATCTTGAACCATCCTTGTGTGCTTTAGGTGTTCTATTTGGTTTCTACCATTTACTTTTCATTTTAATTGAGTATTTGTTTTTTTTGTTCAGTTCAATCTCTTGATTCTTGATTTTATTTTGATTTTAAGATCCATATGTTTTGTCTAGAGTCATGTTTAGTCCATATATGTCATTAATTCCTTGTTTAGCTTTTAATTTTCTTTGAATTTGTTGGTGATGTGTTGCTGAATTTTTTTTCAGATTTGAGTGCAGTTTTTAATCCTTAAAAATTAACACTCTCTTCTCTCTTTGAGCCTTGGAAATGAACCTTCACATCTAGATAACCTTAGTTATCTTAATGTCCAGTGGGAATTTTCCTTGTGCTTGCTTAAAATCACCATAAACCACACTAAATTTCCTTTCAATTAATTGTGCTTTGGTGCTTTTTCATTTCTGATTTTGAGTTCAGATTGCTATTTAGATCTTAGCAATGTCTTAGAGTCAATTTCCATTGTGTTTCATTGTGTTTCATGATCTTCTTTTGATTCCTTTAAGTTTCCTTCTCTTTTGTGCTTTTTGTTTCCATTAAAATGCAAATGAACAAGCATAGTGTGGTGGTGATTCTGTTTTGTGGTGGAAACTAGCTGCTGTAAGAGCTATAAAAAGAAAGAAAAAGAGCACAAAAAGAATACAAGCAAGTGCCAAAAAGAATCAAAAGAAAAGATCAAAAGAAAGTGGCAAAAGAAGTACACTAGAATCACTACCATCACTTGAGTTTGAGAGCATTATTTTGTTGCATTTTACTGCTGTTCCAGTTTCTGTCTGACTGCACACTGTTTGTATTTGATTTATCATAAAAAATTGGCGGGTGCAAATCCAAATCTAATTTTTGCCTCTTTTAGCTAAGACATAGACGAAAAAGTGAAAAAAAGAATCATTGAAAAATGTTGAGAAATGAAAAAATGAAAAATATCTGAAGCAGAGGCCTGAATTCACGTTTTTGGACTGGCAGTGAGTGAAAAATCAAATTCAGTGCAGTTTTCTAGCTTATTTTGGTTGTTTTTCATCCATTCTAGTGCCATTCATTAGGTAATTCATTTGAGTGCTTATCTTGTTTCTTTACCTTATTTCTAGTTTGTCATTTCTTTGGTAATCCTTTGAGTTTGTCATGGCATTATTCACTTTTGGTTTAACAATTATAATTTTGTGCTTTTCTTGCTTTATTTCTTGACCTCTTTTGGTTTGGTTTCTATATTTGGTGCATACTTCTTTTTGGAGGTGATCTAATTTTCCTAAGGTAGCATCCTAGGAGGTGGAGTACCTAGTCCCGAAAGAGAATCCTCTTTGGTGAGATCAAAAGGAAGTGCAAGAGTGAAACACTTGTGAGGACCAAGCCAAGAAGACAAAGCCAAGAAGACCTTTTACATTTTGTGCACTTTGATTGTATTCAAATTGAGTTGTAAAATTGTAATGCTTTCCTTCTTGTGTTCATGGCCTAGTTAGGTGTCTTGGGGGAGTCTTAGGTACTCAATCCCATCTCCTAACTAGAACCTCTTCTATACATTAGTGAAGCGCTTTTAGTGGTGAAGTTTGAAGGTTCCAAGTGCCTTCTACTTCTACCAAAACTTAGGCCGCATATAGCTTATAATCTTTCTTGTTTTTAATTTTCTTGTTTGATAGTTTAGTGTGTGTCAACTTAGTCTTTGAATTAATTTCATTTAAGAAGTTTTGTACAAAAGTTTCAAGTTCCCTTGGCTAGGAAAGACTTGGTATGTAAGCAATCCAAGTGATTCACCTCTCTTTCCTGGAGGAGAACTAAAAGCTTTTGCTATCTACTTCTTCTTTGAAATTTTTTTTAAAGACCAAAGTCTTCTAAAAAAAAAAATGTCTCAACCTCCTTCTCAATGTATGAGTGCTTCAAATGAAGAAGAAATAAGTTTGAAACAAATTGCCTTTGATTTGAGAGCACTACTACGTTGGAAGGAAGATGAAATAATTGCAAGGGAAAGGGAAAAACAAGAAAGAGATAGGTTTCATCAACTTTTAGATGAAGAGAGGAGGGGAACAAGAAATATGGAAAGGTTGCATGAGAGGATGAGTAATAGGAGTCAACATTTGTACTCCCACACTCCAACACTAGTCACACACTATGAAGAAGATAGTAGACTAGTTGACAACTTCTATCAACCTCCTCCTCCTCTAAGAAGAGAAAGAAGAGAGCCTAGGGAACCAAGAGCCATTAGAATAGACCTCCCTCACTTTTATGGGAAAGATGATGTTGAAGCTTATCTTGATTGGGAAATGAAGGTTGAGCAACTCTTTGCTTGCCATCAAATAAGTGAGGAGAGGAAAGTACCCTTAGCTACCCTTAGCTTCCAGGGCAATGCTATGTATTGGTGGACTGCCCTCGAAAGAGATAGGAGAATCAATCAAAGTCCCGAGGTCAAATATTGGAATGACCTCAAAGGAGCCCTTAGGAGAAGACATATTCCCTCCTATTATCATAGAGAGCTAATGGATAAGCTCCAAAGACTCCATCAAAATAAAATGAAAGTGGAAGAATATAGACAAAAGATGGAGTTATATATGATGAGGGCTGGGATTAGGGAGTCCGAGGATACCACCATTGCAAGGTTTCTTAGTGGCTTAAGTCTTGAGATAAGAGATAGAGTAGAATTGTTGCCCTACCAAGACTTAAATGACTTGGTTCAACTTTGCATAAAGGTAGAGCAACAAATTCTAAGGAAAAATTTTTGAAATGACTACTCTAACTCTTATACCAAGAAAGAATTCAAGAGGGAGGGTAAACAAGTCAAAGAGGAACCCTCCAAAAGTTTCAAGGAAAAGGAGAAACCAAGGGAAGGCACATCTTCACACACTCGCACTAGTGAAATCAAATGTTTCAAGTGTCTTGGTAGAGGTCATGTTGCATCTCAATGCCCCACCAAAAAGACCATGATCTTAAGGGGTGTTGACCACTATAGTAGCCAAGATGAGCAAGAAAGTGAGAGTGAGACTTCTAGTGAGGAGTCTAATGATGAGGCTAAGGAAATTGCCTATCCTTGTGAAGGAGACCTTCTAATGATTAGAAGACTTCTTAGCAACCAACCCATTCCAAAAGAGCCAACACAAAGAGAGAACATCTTTCATACAAGATGTAAAATTTTAGAAAACACTTGTTCTCTCATTGTTGATAGTGGTTCATGTTGCAATTGTTGTAGTACAAGGTTGGTTGATAAGTTGGCTTTGACTATCATTCCCCATCCAAAACCTTACAAATTGCATTGGCTTAATGAAAGTGGAGATTTGACAGTCCAACATCAAGTGAAGGTCAAGTTATCCATAGGGAAATATGAAGATAGTGTGCTATGTGATGTAGTACCTATGGAAGCTTGCCATGTTTTATTGGGAAGACCTTGGCAATTTGACAAGAAAACCATGCATAATGGTCTTACCAATGAAATCACCTTCACTCATAAGGATAGAAAATTTGTCTTGCATCCTTTATCACCATCCCAAGTGGTAGAGGATCAAATCCAAATGAGAAAGAAGTTGGAAAAGGAGAGAAAAGAGGATAAAAAAAAAGTCCTCCCTCTCTCCCAAAAAAAGTAACTAAAGATGAATCTGAGGTGGGAGAGATTGGTGTTCCTTCTCCCAAGGTCATTCAACATGAGAACATTTTGACTATAAAATCTTTGAACCAAGTTCTCAATGATGAACAACCTTCATGCCTCTTGTTGTGTAAAGGAACACTCACATGTACTGCCACAACTCTTGAACGTAAGAATCTACCTCCTAAAATTGAAAATCTTTTGAAAGAGTTTGAGGATATATTCCCTAAGGAAGGGCCTATTGGGCTTCCTCCCTTTAGAGGAATTGAACATCAAATAGATTTAGTGCCTGGGGCTAGTCTACCAAATAGACCAGCCTATAGGACAAATCCTCAAGAAACAAAGGAGATAGAGTCTCAAGTCCAAGAGTTGTTGGAGAAGGGTTGGGTTCAAAAGAGCCTTAGCCCTTGTGCTGTGCCTGTTTTGTTAGTACCTAAAAAGGATGGGAAATGGAGAATGTGCTGTGATTGTAGAGCCATAAATAACATCACCATTAAATATAGGCATCCAATCCCTAGGCTTGATGACATGCTTGATGAGTTGCATGGGTCCCTCATGTTTTCTAAAATTGATCTAAAGAGTGGTTATCACCAAATAAGAATCAAAGAAGGTGATGAGTGGAAAACCGCTTTTAAGACCAAATTTGGACTATATGAGTGGTTGGTGATGCCGTTTGGGCTTACTAATGCACCTAGCACATTCATGAGGCTAATGAACCATGTCCTTAGAGAGTGCATAGGAAAGTTTGTGGTTGTCTATTTTGATGATATCTTGATTTATAGCAAGAGCTTGCATGAGCACATAGACCATCTGAGGTTTGTCCTTACCATCCTTAGGGTAAATAGTTTGTTTGCTAATAAAGAGAAATGTACTTTCTGTGTAGATAGTGTAGTTTTCTTAGGTTTTGTTGTGAACAAAAATGGGGTCCATGTTGACCCTAAAAAAATAAAGGCCATCCAAGAATGGCCTACTCCTAAAAATGTTGGAGAGGTTAGGAGCTTCCATGGTTTGGCAAGCTTTTATAGGAGGTTTGTTCCTAACTTCTCTACTTTGGCTTCATCCCTCAATGAACTTGTCAAGAAAGATGTATCTTTTAATTGGGGTGAAAAACAAGAGTCTGCTTTTCAACAACTCAAGGAAAATCTCACCAATGCACCCATTCTAGCTTTACCAAACTTTTCACAAACCTTTGAGCTAGAGTGTGATGCATCCGGTGTAGGAATAGGTGCTGTGTTGTTGCAAGGAGGGCACCCAATTGCTTATTTCAGTGAAAAACTTCATGGTGCCTCCCTCAACTATCCCACCTATGATAAGGAATTGTATGCCTTAGTTAGGGCCCTTCAAACTTGGGAACACTACCTTGTGTCCAAAGAGTTTGTCATTCATAGTGACCATGAGTCGCTAAAATATTTGAAGGGCCAACATAAGCTGAATAAAAGACATGCTAAGTGGATGGAATTCTTGGAACAATTTCCTTATGTGATAAAGTACAAGAAGGGCAAAAGTAATGTGGTGGCTGATGCCTTGTCTAGAAGGCACACCTTGTTTTCAAAATTGGGAGCCCAAATTCTTGGATTTGATCACATTCCAGAAATGTATAATCAAGATTCTGAGTTTTCCTCTACTTATGCTGAATGTATGGAAAGACCTCAAGGAGGTTTTTATGTGAATGAGGGGTATTTGTTTAAAGAAGGAAAAATTTGTATTCCCCAATGTTCACAAAGAAAACTCCTTGTTCAAGAAACACATGAAGGGGGATTAATGGGTCATTTTGGGGTAGAAAAAACCCTAGGTCTTTTAAAAGAGAAATTCTTTTGGCCCCATATGAGGAAGGATGTCCAAAGGCATTGTAATAGATGTATTTCATGCTTACAATCTAAGTCTAAAATAATGCCTCATGGATTATACACCCCCTTGCCTGTTGCTTCAGCCCCTTGGGAAGATATAAGTATGGATTTTGTCTTAGGACTCCCAAGAACACAAAGGGGTTTTGATTCCATTTTTGTGGTGGTAGATCGTTTTAGCAAAATGACACACTTTATACCCTGCCACAAAGTGGATGATGCTAGCAACATTGCTAGGCTTTTCTTTAGAGATGTGGTCAAGCTTCATGGTATACCCCGCACCATAGTTTCTGATAGAGACACCAAGTTCCTTAGCCACTTTTGGAAAACACTTTGGTCAAGGTTAGGAACTAAGCTTAATTTCTCTACTTCATGTCACCCACAAACTGATGGGCAAACTGAAGTTGTTAATAGGTCTCTGTCTACTATGTTAAGGGCAATTTTGAAAGGGAACCACAAATCTTGGGATGAATGCCTTCCCCATATTGAGTTTGCCTACAATAAAGTAGTTCATAGGACTACTAAAATCTCTCCATTTGAAGCTGTTTATGGCTTTAATCCTCTCACTCCCATGGACTTGCTACCACTTCCTACATCTTTTGATTTTATTCATAAAGAAGGGGTGGCAAAATATGATTTTGTTAAAAAAATGCATGAAAAGATTAAAAGCCAAATCCAACAACAAACAGAGAGGTATGCTAAGTACAACAATAAAGGGAAGAGGGAAATGATTTTTGAAGAAGGGGATTGGGTGTGGCTACACCTTAGAAAAGATAGATTTCCTAAGCAAAGGAAGTCTAAACTTAGTCCTCGAGTTGATGGTCCATTTAAAGTGCTGAAAAGAGTAAATGATAATGCGTATAGGCTAGAGTTGCCTGAAGGCTATGATGTGCATGCCACCTTTAATGTTGCTGACTTAATACCTTTTGCAGGTGGTACAGATGATGAGGCAGAGACTACAGATTTGAGGACAAATCCTTCTCAAGAGGGAGGGGATGATGAGAAGCCTCGAGCTAAGGGACCTACAACAAGAGCCATGGCTAGGAGAATACAAGAGGAATGGGCCTTAAATGCGCATGCAAGGCCCAAGATGAACTTCACATGGGCCAAGGAAGATGTGAAGACCTAGCCTAGGACATTTTGCTTGTAAATACTAGATTAGGATTTTATTTTGGGCTTTGTATTTTGGGCCCAGTAGAATAGGATTTTCTTTGGGCCATGTATTGGGCCTTAGAGGAAATTGGGCTTTAGAAGTAATTTTGGACCAAAAAGGGGAATTGGGCCAAATGGGCCAAGAGTAGTGTGTCTACTCTAGAAAAGCCTAGAAGCTTCTCAAACTTGCTCTCCAAGGATGAGAGTTAGCTTCCCATGGCAAGACAAGTGTGACTTGCTTAGGTGGCAAGTCACACCTCCCACATGCTCCTTTTTGGCTCCAAAATTCAACTTTCTAGACTCCTTTTTCCCTCCACTTTTTGGAGACCCCTTGGTCTCATTTTAGCCTATAAATAGAAGGCTTAGGAGATGTATTTTTCAGCTTGAAATTGAGTAATGAATTGCTGCCCAAATTTGTGCACAAATCTCTTTTGAGCTCACCTTAGAGTAAACTCTTCTCTAGTTTAATCTAGTCTTCTTCCTTAGGAGTTGGCCTCACCTCTCTTAAGAATCCTTTCACCTACACCAAACCAAACACCTTAAGCTTCTTTCCTTCATGCTTCCGCATCCAACACCATCCATGGAGCCTCCATTCTTCATGCAAGCTTCAATGGAGACAAGAAGAAGCCATCATCAGGTGGAGTTTCCAATACGAATAGCATTCATAACGTCCCAAGACTACCAAACTCGTCAGCTTAATACTGAGGAGGGCAATCTAACTGGACCCATCCGTACACGCCACAACAAGCACACTCACACCGGCAACACTCGCCAACCCAAGCCACAACTTAAGAGTTTCTCGTGTTCATCCGCCATCCCGAGCCATAACTCAAGAGATGTCATTCCGAGCAACAACTCAAGAGATGCCATTCTGAGCCACAACTCAAGGAATGTCACGTGCTTAACCCCTATCCCAAGCCATAACTCAAGGGATACGTTCTGAGCCACAACTCAATGAACACCAGCAAACTGACCTTTAAGGTATCACTAAAGCATTGTAGATCACGCACATCAAAGCGAGCAAAACACCTTTGCCTCAATAGTATCGCTTGGCGCTGCCCAAGAGTCGCCAGGCACACCACGCTTCTAGACCGCCTGGCTGGGGACACATGCCGCCACACGACAAGCGCCTCTGATGCCATTGTTCTTGCAGGTGTCGCCTGGCGGAACACCCCTTGCCACCAAGTGCCTCGCGTTCCAGCTTTCCCTGATTTCATTGTTTTCGTTTGGCGTTTCGTACCGCCAGGCACTATACTAATACAACGAGATTACTGGTCTAAAACGTCACAGTGCCTTTTCCCACTTTCTAACCTTTCCCCCTCAACTTGCCTCTCTAAGTTGAGTACTCCAATTATGCACTACAATCCCATAATTCACACTCACCTCACCACAGTTTAGGTATGAACTATGACCTAATCCAACATGCCACAAGATGATTAATTAAATTCAGTCCAAGCAAATTACAACCATTTAAATCTGACTTACTAAGTATCCATTTCTTAGTTATTAGTATCATGTCATATACTACGACCTTTATCCCACCTCCTTTGATCCCTATTTAAACTTAAGCAACATCTCAGAATGATTAATCCCACATTAGGTTGTGCAACATTTATTCCCAGTTCAACTACCTTTTCTATACTTTCTTTGCCTCCCTATATCTCCAAACCCAAATCAAATCCTAAGTTAAACTTCAATGCCTTATTTCATGCATTAGTGAATTTTATTATTACTCACTCAAAGGTATCACAAAATCCATTATTCATGTTCTATTCTGGACTGAAACAAAGCCCAATTCCTCACTACACCTCACAGTCTCATAGCTCTACTGCTACTACGTTGGCGCCTGGCGGCATGCCTCGTGCTGCCAGGCGATGCCTGCCATTTTGGAAAAATTCTAGAATCTCGAGCCCTGCAACGCCCCTTCCCAGAGTTCCCCAATGCAATCTTCTTCCTGTCTTCGTCGTCTTGCACATGAACTTGATAACAGTGGTGCAAGTACTCCATTCTAACTACATTTCGCAACAATTCCAATGCAAACCAACAATAATTTTACTCCATTCACCAAAAACCCCTAATCTGCCAATCTTATTATTCATATATAACCAATATCACTTAATTCCCTTGCACACACTGTAATTTCGCAATTAATTCTCTCCTTTTAATCAATCTATGGTTAAACACCCTTTTCCACCAATCAAAATTTGCCCAAAACCCAGAAAACATAAAAATTGAGCCAACATGGCTCACGTCACCTGGCGGGTATTCATCACCACCAAGCAGTTCAAACAAAAATCCAGGAACTGGGTGAATTAGTCACGCGTCGCCTAGCGGTTGGGACCTTACCGTCAGGCGGTTCCTCTGCAGGAACTCAGAATTATGCAGGAATTGATGTGTCGCCTGGCGGCTGTTTATCATCCGCTAGGTGGTTTCTGGAAAAATTCCAGAAACTCACGAAATCCAGGGAAATCAGAGGGTACAAGATCAATATACATGCATTACACAATTCATGCAATAATTTAACACTTAACGCAATGACATCACCCCTAACCTAGATTCCTTAAACTTGAATAGCCTTTGATTCTCCCTTGCTCCCAATGGCTTGCCTTAGTTCTCTTTAATTCAGCCTTTATGCTTCACTCAACAACACCAATTTTACTCTGAATTTTCTCTCTAATGTGCATAACAATGGCAGCCCTCAACCAACCCTTCTCTCACCCTTAATTTGCCTCTTTAATTGTACCTTAATTAGGGTTAATTGGCCAAAACGAAAATGGTTTAATGTTGGTGGTAATTGCCATTCATGGATCATTATGGACTATTTTTCAGCCCCTCATGGCTGCTCCTTGGCCAAGGTTCCTATGCCCTTTCATATTCATGCCTGGTTATTACCAAGGTTTGAACCTATCACCATGCCAATGCTAAATTGGTGCACAACCATTCAACCAATTCATGTTTCATGATAATTTTTATAATTAAGATTATATTATCATTTGACATGATCAAGCATATTATTAAAATAATAATAAATTAAATAACACATAAATGACATACATAAGACTTAAACCTAAGTTCTCTCACATAATTAAGTACTCTAAACCACTTAAGCTAATATTTTTTCTATGTCATATATGTCAATATTTAATGTCATAAAGGCTCCCACTACCCGCATTTATTAGTTAATTATTTATTTAATTAATTAAATTTAGTGGATCTTACAATTTGGTCCCATATTTTTTGTTTGTTCAATTTAGTACCCCAATTATTTAAAAGGATTTAATTTGGTTCTCTCCGTTAAGTTGAAGTTAACACCATATCCGTACAAGACATGTGTCAAGCTGTTGAATTTTTTATTTTTTTTTTATTTTTAAATTTTTTTCTATAAATTTATAGACTGTCACGTGTCAGTTTACTATCGTGTCACGTGATAGCTTACAATCATGACACGTGACAGTGATAATAGTGATTTTCAATTTAGTCATCTATTTAAATTTTGGTTCAATTTAGTACCTAAATTCTTAAAATGATACAATTTTGTCTTCTCCAATTTGAGACCAACTTAGTAAATAAGTTTAATTACAACTTTATATATATATATATATATATATATATATATATATATATATATATATATATATATATATATATATATATATATATATTAGAATAATTTTTTTAATATATACATCAAATCACTTCACCTAAATACTTAAATTATTTTATTTTTTATATTTTTACCTTTGTAATTTTTTACACTTGAAATTTTTTACACTAGTAAAAAATAAAATAATTTGAATATTTAGGTGTAGTGATTTGATGTATAAATTCAAAACAATTATTTTAACATGTATATATAAGTTAAAATTAAACTTATTTACTAATTTGGTCTCAAGTTGGAAAGAACAAAATTGGATCGTTTTAAAGAATTGAGATACTAAATTGAACCAAAAATTTAAATAGAGGACTAAATTGAAAACAACTATTATCTTTGCCCGTGTCATGATTGTAAGCTGCCAGGTGACACGACGGTAAACTGACACATGTCAATTTATAAATTTTTAGAAAAAATTTAAAAAATTAAAAAAAGTTTGTCACACATTAGCTCATGACAAGAAAATTGAAATTTTATAACTAGTAAATAATAGCTTAATGGCAACCATTCGTCCCTTTCACCAAAAAGAGAAGAAACGAAAAAGTTTCTCAACTCACTAGTTTCCTATTTAATGGTGTCATGAACTACGTTTCAACCACCCAATGTTTGATAAAGAAAAACATACTGAGATTAAGTTTAAAGAACCATTAGAAATTTAAAATAAGAATACATCATGATATAAATTTTACTTGATTAAATTTTATGTTCTTCACATTAATTTTTTTTTATAATGTGCATAGTCTTTATAGTTTTCAATTAAATTTTTATTATAAGAGATAGTCTTTTTAACTTGATTTTAAATACATCATATTTATTTTTTCAATAAAAGTTCAATTAAAAATACTCTAAAATGTATAAGAAACTTAAAACATAATTAGACTGTTAAGCTTTTTTTCATATATAAAGACACAATAAAAATTAACATTCATGTTACCCTAAAGTAAATTTTAAGCATAGAAACTCAATAGAAAAATTTGAAAATATTAGGTACTCAATAAAATGACTTTTTTTTAATAAAAACTTAATTAAATATATTCAAATTGATAGGAACTTCAAACTTGCCTATAAATTTTCTATAATCCCGCGAAATCCTACTATATTTCTATTCATTCTCTTATTTTAAAGGTATGAGAGGGAAATTGAACATTAACAAATAATATCATTTCGTACATGATTATCTATTTTTACTTATTTGGCTGAGAATTTGAAATTGCAACTGACTAATGATTTCAGCCACGCAAGCCATATATGTAATTCACAAAATAGGCAGTGTTTTCCTCTATAAATTTCA
The DNA here is from genome assembly GCF_037176805.1 of Vigna unguiculata. Taxonomy (NCBI): domain Eukaryota; kingdom Viridiplantae; phylum Streptophyta; class Magnoliopsida; order Fabales; family Fabaceae; genus Vigna; species Vigna unguiculata. The sequence continues at coordinate 28,833,612 of NC_140800.1, read as the reverse complement.
GGAAAGCCAAGATGTAAACTAAATATTTGGACACAAGAGTCACAACAAATATAAATTAGTCCATAGAAACATAGCTTCCAGATAATAAGATTCCAATATTAACGATCATGCAAAAGAGAAATTTCAGGATGATAACACTATTTCTTCATTGCATACTCTGAAACCTTTTCATGATAAGCATGCTCATCTCCAAGTAACGGTGTGCACAGTTTGAAAGACAATTAGATTCACTGGAACTGAATTTATTCCCAGGTGTACCCGTGATGCATTTGTCCCAGCATTCACTCGTTAGCTTTGCCACCATTTCATTAACCATCGCTCTTTGCTGCTCTTCCTGAATTTTGAGGGATAGTTAAGGGCATATTACTTTAATGCATTGCGTCGGCAAAACTTGTATTTATTCTGACACCGAAAGCAGATAGCAAAAAAAAATACTAAAAGAGAACCATTAACATTCTCCAAGCAACAAAAAACGGAATGTGAGCAACTAATGATACTTAAGCATCATGATCCTCACAATAATAAAGCATACATAAGGAAGCATAGAAGCACAAAAACAATCTCAGAATACGGCTTGAAACAATAACAGCAAGGTTACACACCTCAATAAACTACTTAATTTACAAACTAAAATTATTTTGCCTATAACTCTTATAGTCAAAGTTGATCTTTTATATTTCACAGACATGACGCCTTAACAGATTGTGTCCTGATTGTATTTTAGTCACATCTCTGGTTTATTTGTGACAGTATATCTACTGATTAGTTCCACTCTTACTCGATTCACAACTTCTTCATTGTCAGGTATACATAAAACAATGGCTACAATATAATTGAAAACAGAACAGAGCAGAATCAGATAGAGTTGTAGCCTATAAATGCAATTTTTCTCATCCATCTTCCCATTTGTTCAGACTGTATTCACAGAATATGAAGATAGGTAAAATTAAGATTAAAGCAACTAAAAGTAAAGTCAAGCATAACTACACAAAATTCACAGTAAAATAGAAAATCGACAAACATGTACTTCCTTACATTCTGAAAACTAACGAATTATTACATAGCACTGGCATAACATCATCACGCATTGCAAAAAGGTTATACATCCTTCCGCTAATCAATATAAGGTAGACTTTATTCATTTTGTAACTTGCATAATAATAATTCAGATTTATTTTATAGCTAAAATAACAAAATCAACCTTCGCTTAATTCATAACTAACAAGCGAGAAAACGAATGTATACATGTACTGCTATCAACGAAAATTAAAGTTATTTGCTTAAATCAGCGAGGATATGTTCATTTTCACAGAAATAAAAAGCTCTTAAAATCACAGTATAGTAACAAGAGGTTTGAAGAAATTAAACTTACAGAGTAGAATTTCTGCATTTCAGCTGAATTAAGGTCTGAAAGATCCATAGAGAAAGTGGAGAGAACTCTTCAACCGAATCTCACAAAAACCCTAAGGCCACAAGCCAACCAAACTATCGTTTGAACTTTAACCTAACACAATAAACCCTTTTGCGTTTGGTCCCAAAACCTTTTCAAAACCTTAGCACCGCGGAAACGATAGACGAACCAAACAATCGTTTTCAAGGCCCAGTCCAATAACCGGTAATTTCATACCTCTCTCAGGGCCCAGAGAAATACACAAAAAGACTTTCCTGAAAAAATAAATTAACATGATTAAGTCCATAAAACTTGACTTTCGTGACAAATACTTAGATATCCTTTTTTAACTTTTATTATAAAATAATTATTTGAAAAAAAAAACAAAATTTATCAGAAAATCACTGTTTAGTTAACATATTCAAAACAGAAAACGTATTTTACAACAATATAGATTATTAACTATTTCAACAACCAATAACACGTCTACAACCAATCATATTCTATAAAGTACTGTAATAAATTATTAAATTATCCTTTAAAAAATGAGTGTGTTTTTAAACTTAACATTACATGTATTCTGCCCGTAATGAAAATTTATATTTTGAATTAAGATAATCTAAAATATAAAATATATTGTAGATTGTATAATCGATAATATAAATTTATATTTTAAATTATATATAATTTAATACAAATGTAGAAGATAATTCTCAATATAATTTAGACTTTAGTTTATAGAATCCATTATATAAACAACATTCTCAATTTTAAGTAACTTTTACTTTTCGAAATTTTGAATAATCCGAAATATTTTATTTTAAAGCATCCATGGTGCTATACTTCTTAGATAATAATTTTCTCTTGATGATGTAAACTATAAGAATGATTATTTTAAATATAAGATGATTTTAAATGCAATATCAAAGAATGATTATTCCTATATTTTGAGAAAGCATTATTAAAATGATATACCAACTCAAATGATTTCAGACTCATATTAGGTGCAGATCAATCTATTCTTTTATACAAAAAGTAGTATTTTGACCTATGCAACGTCGGGATGATTTTGAATCTAACAATTTTTTGTGCTTTTTATAATATAATTAAAACAAAATGAAGGAGTTAAAAATAGATATTATACTGTTTAGAATGATAAATTTTATTCAAAACTCAAAATGAATTAAAGTAAACATGAGCATGGTCAATAAGTAGACAAGAATGTTCAATACTCATAAAAAAAAAGTAAACAAATTGTGGAAGTACATCAGGTTCAACAACCTTGTTAATGGCTGAGTTACCTTCTAACATGACAAAAGCATAAAATATAATAATATTACAAAATATAGCTAAAGTTAATCATAACAGTGTCCGTTAACAAATACTTTAATATTTGGAGATATGAAATCATTGTCTACTTGAAAGACAACAGTACAAAATTGCCTCCAACCTTTATCAATCTTTGTGAAACTTCTCACTTTATATGATATTATGATTTTGCAATTGACTAGAGTTTTAAGTCCTAGAAGAAAAACATCTACATTTTCACTCCAAATGAATTTGACAAACTTTGATGGCAAGTCCTACATGATTCATAATGTCATTGTTAGTAGGCATTCCATCATTGCATATAAGTTGATGTAAAATAATATTATAATTTTGTGGTAATGAAAAAAAAAATGAAAAGGCATATACTAAGGCTTTGTTCACATGGAGTGATGAATTTGGGAGAGAGTGTGAAAATGGATTTGTGTAGATTTGTATAGGTTTGTACGGATAAATATGTGTGTTTCTTGGTGTGGATTTAGAGGGTAAAGTGAGTGGATTTGAAGATAAATTTTATGAAAGTTAGTGAATGATTGATAGATAAAATAAAAAGTTATAATAGATAAAATTTGAAAATTACTTCTTGATAGAAAAAATATATAAAATAATTTTTAGATTAGTTAAAAATATTAAATTTTGAAAACTATTATTTAATAAATTTTAATAAAAAAAATTAATAAAAAGTAAATTACATTAAATTATTATTATTTTCATAATAATTACTATTATTTAAAACTCTTAATAATAATAATATATAATTATTATTATTATATATTATTTTAATATATTTAATTACTATACATATACATTATTTATTATTATTATATACATATATTATTAATTATTATATTATATATATATATATATATATATATATATATATATATATTATTCTTATTAATTATTATAAATATATATTATTAATTTTAATAATAATAATTATATATATGATTTAGGAAGATATTATTGTAAATTATTATACATCTCTTCAAATCTGCGCTATTTTGATGAGATAGAAAAAGTGATTCATCCCTTAAATCTCTCTATTTCCTCTCTTATAAATCTATACATGCGAACACAATTAATTCTTCAAATTTTTCCTCGACAATCGGTGCTCCATATGAACAGAGTGTAAGTGTCTTCCTTTGTTCCAATACTTTGTCAATTTTACTGAAAACATGGAGTTTGTATTTTGATGACTGATACGGTTTATGAACGTCGTCAAACTCCTTGGTGTACAACTACCTTTAAACATTGTTATCTCAAATAAAGAATTTCTTAAATAGCAAAACTGAATATGATAGTCACTTTGGATGTTATACAAATTCCTCATATTACTCCAACCTTCAGTAATTCTTGGGTTATCTAAATCCATGTTGTAGGTAATTGTAGTGGTCTTACCCTTTAAGTCTACCAAGTACCACTGTGGACCTAATTTGTGTGCATAATTGATTGCAAAGTGTCGATCCACATATCCAAATGATTATAAATTGATGAATATCAATGTACTATGTAAAAACATTGTTAACCCAACCAATAAAAAATAACATAGCAAAATATAGGATTGTTTAGAATTACTCCAAGTTTAGAGCATAATTCATGCTAAACTTTGTTGATTTCATCTACCTAACATGAATTTAGTGTTGACAACATAAAATATATATGTTTAAAAAAACTCATATTTCCTGCCAATTTTGTTTTGAACATTTTTCCGTAGAAAATACTTACAGATTTTGTTGTGAAATAAATTTGCAAGAAATTGCTACCAATTTTCTTGCAAAATATTTTGTATAAAACACTTTTTGCAACAAATTTTGTAGAAAATACTTGTAAATTTTATAATTTTGTAGAAAATAATTACCCACGAAGGAATTACCTTCCAATTAAAATTCTTAGAAAAAATGACATAAAAGAGTCTTTCTTGCAAATTTTTAACAAATTTGCAAAAAAAATCCCATGTAATATGAGAATTTCTTGTAGTGTTTCAAGTACTCACTTTTATAAGGCGAAAATCATAAAGAATTTGTCAAAATAAATTCTGAGTCAATAGACATATCTTGGGCATACCTTCCAAGATATATAGATGGTGTTGAATTTTTACCATGGAAAATGGATTGTCTTAATCTTAATGTGGACATACTTTAAATGCCCAAAAAATTATGCATTGTATTTATGAAAATCAAGAAAAGTTCAGGGCACCGACTTACATGTTTGGGAACTTTGGTTACATACATGAATTCTCATAATTTTTCATTCATAAATATCTATGTAAAAGTATACCTAATTCATCTCCAGGTTGGTTGTGTAGGTTTCCTTTTGCTCCATCTCCATTGTCATACTTTCTTGCATTTTGCTGGTAGATTAAATGAACAACGCAATGCACGGATTATTTTTAAGACAACTTAATTTTGTTTTCTATAGTAATTTAGAAGTAAATTAAGAAGTTAAAAATAGTTTTTAACACTTTAAAAATGATGATAAATATGATTCAAAATAAGAAATATTAACTTACGAATATTCACGTTCAATGCAACAATATTGAAAATCGACAATTGTGACAACACTAATAATAGTAATTATTCTTTTGCTCAATATAAATGTTCAATCTTTTCAATGCACAATTCTGTTTTGAATTTCAAAGTGAAAAAGTTCATTCTCATCTAGACATGTTGAATACATACGACCTTACTACGTTTAGAATGAGATTCAAAAACTAAAAGAATACAACACTTAACAAAAAATCACAACCTAATTTGTACACCTTTTATTATTATTATTATTATTATTATTATTATTATTATTATTATTATGTTATGATATTATTATACTATTATTAAATATAATTACGTGTTATACTAAATTGTTAATTTTTAAGAACCATTAAATTTGTTGAATTTTTTATCATCCAAAATTTGTTTATATTCTAAATATAAATTATTTTCACACGTTAAAAATATGTGAAAGTTATTTAAGAGTGTTAAAATAGTCTAGTAAAAAGGAATTAGTTTTATAATTTAGATTTTAAATTTCAAATTCAAACATACACTACTAGAAAAAAACATTTTAGCCATTGACGAAATTGGTGCCTAAATGGGTAAAATTGATGACTAACACCCTTAGTCACCGAATTAGCCACCAAAAATAAATAGTGGCAAAAATCCTAGTCACAAAACAGTTAGCTACCGATATTAAAATCGGTGGCTAAATAGCCACTGATATTACAATCGCTAATTGGTCATTATAAATTTGGTCACCTTGAAGTATTGGAGACCAATTTTGCAACCAAAATTTTGGTCGCTAAATCAGAAAAAAAATATGTTTTTTTAATATAATTTGAATAATATCGGTGGCTAGAATGGTGGCTAAACTGATTGTTAAATCAATAACTAAATTGGTGGCTAAATCGATGACTAAGACGATGGCTAAAACAGTGGCAAAATTGGTTGTTAAATGAACGTGCTTATATTCAATTTTATGTGTTTATAAATACTAAATATTTAATTATACTAAATAACAATAAACTTAATATATAATGTAGTAAAGGTTGTGTAATACATGATCCAACATAAAATCAAAATGAAAGGAGTTCTAAATACATATACAAGTTTTAAAGTCATCACATAATTAAACTTAACTAATTTTCATGTGGACTACCATCATTATAACGGTTTACTACATCATCTCCATTGGGAGGAGGATCAGAAGGGCTTAGCATAAGATTGCTCAACTTAATGTGTTGTAAAACAAGTTTCATATGCTCTTCTTGTTGGCGTATGCGTTCCTTCTGTTGCTCATTATCTTGCATCAATTGTGCCATCTTTTCTTCAAATGTCTTATCCTTAGCTTTCAATTCACCATTTAATTTCTGAATAGTTTCACGCATTTCTTCTATTTGATGAACCATTGGAGCTTGGCGAGTACTAGAGTGAGCAAAAGTAGAAGGAGTAAACCTTTTGCTCAATGCACCAAGCCCATACACATTCCCTTTATTTCAACCCCCAACAATAGCAAGGTATAATTCATTATCATCAATGGAGGTAATAGAAGAGTTTTGTGAAGATCCTTTATTACTTTAATGTTGTTGGGATTCTTCTCGTTGTTGCATATATTTCTCCTGAAAATGAAGTCAAATGTGATTGTTGTAAAGAAACATGTAATGAATATTAAATTATGACCTAGAGTTTAAACACACCCCAAGATCACAAGTCTTATCATTGACCCATTCTCCGGTCTTCAACTTTTTTGTTCTCTCTACAATCTCCAAAGTAGTTGGTGCACTACAAAAAAATTACATATTAGCTACAGAAAATTTCGTAGCTATTCCGTAGCTAATCTCTCGCTAATCAGTTTTGCTACAGATTAACTACGAAATTGCTAGAGAATATTTCGTAGCTAAATCCAGGTAGCTAATTAGAGAGAGATATATTTCATCGCTATTCTGTAGCAAATTCTCTCGCTAATCCGTAGCTAATTCCTCGTAATTTTGTTCTCGCTAATCTGTAGCTAATCCCTCGCAACTTTATTCTCGCTAATCCGTAGCTAATTCTTCGCAACTTTGTTCTTGCGAATCCGCAGCTAATCTCTCGCAACTTTGTTCTCTCGAATCCGTAGCTAATCTCTCGCAACTTTGTTCTCACTAATCCGTAGCTAATCTCTCACAACTTTGTTCTCGCTAATCTGTAGCTAATCTCTCGCAACTTTGTATTCGTTAATCCGTAGCTAATCTCTCGCAACTTTGTTCTCGCTAATCCGTAGCTAATCTCTCGCAACTTTGTTCTTGCTAATCCGTAGCTAATCTCTCACAACTTTATTCTCGCTCATCCATAGCTAATTCCTCACAACTTTGTTTTCGTTAATCCATAACTAATTTATCACAATCATATACACCTATCTATTTTCATATTCTTATTTTATTAAAGAATAAGTTATTTTGTTATTTTATGAGTAATTAATTAAAAATAATACAATAATGTTATCTAAAATGTATATAATTTTAAAAAGTGTATATATGTTATTTTAAAAATAGTTATTTAATTTCAATAATGATAAGATATTCAATAATTTATTTAATTAAATAAATTAATACGCTATTTTTTATTTATTAAAAAGTTGTCCAAAAATAGTTGTCAAGTAATATATATAAGTTTTAATTATCTATTTTTAGTTTAATAACTTTTTAAGTGGGTCATATTGTCATGATGCCAACGAGTTCCTTAAATATTTAATCATACCATTTAAATATTAAAGCACTACAACATGATTAAATGAAAGTAAAGCACTATAACATGCAAACATTAAAGAAGAAATAGGGAAAAAGCAAATAGAGAAATCAACATGATGAAAGAAACTAATGCAATGGAAACTGACCTAAGGATGAGGATTGATTTGAAATCGCAGAAATTGGGGAAAGGAAGAAAAAGAAAACAGAGAGAAATTGGAGTGTGAAGCCTTCATGCGCTGACAAGTTGGGGAAATACCGGTGGACGAGGAATCGGTGGTTACGTTGGGGCGGCACCTCCTCCGCACAGCAGCGGCATGTGGTGTGGAGGCTTCTCAACGGTGAACGACCGTGACGGGAAGAGAAGAAAACCAACACCGACGAATGTAGCATTTCAAAAGCAACACAACGTGAGAGGTTGAGATTCCAAAAGCGCAATAAACGATGGAGAATGAAAGAGACTATCAAATTTAGAGCAAAGCTTAACAATGGAGAAAGAGGAAACCGCTGATAAAGAGGAAGACTAGAAGAAGATTGAATAGTAACAAAATAAATGTTGAGATCGTGTACAAAGACGAAAGGAAACATTTTTTTTCCCTAACAAAGTGTTTAATGGTCGAGCATAATTTTTTTTTCTAGGATTTTTAAGTGAACTAATTAATATATTTTTCCTAAATAGCCAAATCTAAATAAAAAAATAGCAAAATTTTAATAATTTTATAAAATTATCTTTCTTAAACTTATAATTCTTTTATTAAAATTAATGTTTATATATATTATTGTTTATTTTTAATTAAAACATTTGTTATATTGTTGTATATTTATTATAACTTGAATATCATGATTTTGTTTTTACATTTTTATGTGATAATATGTTTTAATTTATTTATTTATTGATATTGATATTTTATATTTCAATATATACAATTATTTTTAAAAATAATAATTTTAAATATTTAAATTAAAATTAATTTTAGAATATTTAAATTAACAATAATTTTAACATGTTTAAATTTACAAAAATTGATGTTTAAACTAAATTATTAAAAATAATAATTATTTCTTTTAAATTTATAGTATTTCAATGTGTAAAAGATAGTTACAAAGGTACCTAATAATATTTTACTTTATTAATTAAAAAATAAAAATAAAAATAAAATTCCTAAATTGCCAAATTGCCAAATTTAAATAAAAAATATAATTTATTTATTAACATTGATATTGATATTGATATTGATATTTTATATTTTATTATATACAATTATATTTAAAAATAATAATTTAAATATTTAAATTAATAGTAATTTTAAAATATTTAAATTTTAAAAAAATATATATTTAAATTAAAAATTGTTTTTATTTTTGAATTTAATATAATTTTAATTGAGAAGAAACAGTTCAAATATATATTATGGTAAATTTGTAGCTATTTTTCTACAAATAAGCTACAATTTTTTTTCTTTGCTATTTTCTCACAAATTAACTAGGTATTAGCCACAAATATATGTTATGGTAAATTTGTAGCTATTTTGCTATGAATCAGCTACAATTTTATTCATTCGCTATTTTCTCGTAAATTAGTGAGAGATTAGCTACAAATATATGTTTTGGTAAATCTGTACCTATTTTGCTACGAATCAGCTACAATTTTATTTTTTCGCTATTCCCTCGCAAATTAGTGAGGAATTAGCTACAAAAAATTTCTCTAGATAATTTTTCTAGCAAAATACAAAATTTCTCATAGTGGTGGTCGTTCTAGCTCCTTGGTCTACATATATTTAAAACAATAAATAAAATTGAATACATAAGTCCAATATATTGAATTTGAATTAAATACATAAAAAATTGTCAACACCCAATTTTGTCCGGGTAACAAGGATAAAAATAATAATAGAAAAAATTAATTAAGGTTCAATTGAGAAAAATAAATAAATAAAAAGGTAAAAAAAATATGTTTTAGTTTAAGAAAGAATAAATATATATGTTTATTTTATTTATTTAGTTATTATTATTATTATTATTTTTACTTATTTATTTTATTTTAATTTAATTTTGTGCTTTTTACTTCTTATTTTTATTATTACTATTATTTTATTATTATATTATTTTTCTTTCTATTATTATAGTTCCCTTTTGTTTAATAAAAGAAAGAAAAAAAACAAACAAAACAAAAGAAAAAAAAACAACAAAAAAAAAAGAAAAGAAAAAGAGAAAGAAAGCTAGAGGTAACGTAAGGTATCTGTTATCAGACCCATGCCTGTTATGTTATCATTGTGTTTGTATTGGGAATGACCTGTGATAACTAGCTGGCCATGGTCATGATGGCTGAAGGAGTAGGGAGCAACATCTGCTCTCAACCTTATCCCACATCTCGAGATTGGAAGGTGCATAGAAAGGTGAATAGAACAAAAGAGAGAATTACTTAATAAAAAGGGGGAGATTTATGTTTGGGGGGACATTTTTTTTACGGAGAAAAAGGGAAGGCACCAGAAATTAGGAAGGGGGAGAATGAGTCAAAATTGAAAACGGAAGCAAAGTTGTTAATGCATTAAGTTTTATTTTCACGAGGGATAAAAAGAGTTGGGGAAACAATCGCCACTAGCAATGCCGCCGACAAGTCATAGCTTTGGACGGAGACGTGCGTTAATGGTAGCGGCCCTAGGTGTCATGCAGAAGCATTTTGAGTCACGTCTGTGAGAGCAAAGGTCGAGCATCCTTGAGTTCTCGACGTCGACGCCCCTAGGGGAAGTTGGTGTTGCTGGCGGTTCGACTAGCTACGGAGGAGGCGGCAAACTCTCAGTCTTGGATAGCTGTGGAGGTGCGATAGAGGGTGCAACGGGAAGGATCCTGTGAAGACAAGGATCTCGTGGAGAAGAAGAGAAATCGCGTCAGGGAACAATGCAACTTCGATGGTGGCCGACGGCTTCGACGGTGGTCGGCGTCGTCAACATTGGCCCTTGTCGGCCATGAGTGAGTGAGGGTTAGTGCCGCTCACGTAGAAGAGGAAGAAAACCTCTTTAGGGTTTTCATATTATGAGAGTTACTTTGGGGTTGAGTTTAAATCTAGCCCTATTAACTTTCTGCACCACGACTTTTAATATTTTAACCCTTTTTATGTATTGGGTTTGTCTCCTTCGCGCACCCCATCTTTATTCTCTGCACACCCTTTTTTTATCTTTGCGCACCCCTTTTTTCATAATCTTTGCACCCTTGTTTTCATTTCATACACCTCCATAATTGCTAATCTCGCACCCCTGCCACACTTGTTTCACGTTTTACCCTACGCACCCCATTTTTTTCTTTATCTCGCACTCCTGTTTTAATTTTATGCTGCGAGTACCCCCTGATATTTACTAACCTCGCACCCTTGTCACACTTGTTTCATGTTTACTTCATGCATCTCACACATTCCTCATGCACACTACTATTTTTGTTATTAAGTTTTTTTCTTCTCCAAAAAAGAGAAAACAAAAATGTTTTAAATTATAAAAATTACAAAAAAATAGAAAAATATAAAATCTAAAAAATGAAAAATGTTTTCTTTTGGTTTATTGTGTCTGTCTGGTCGCCCACACCGTGAGGCACTCGTTTTCAAAAATACCAAAAATAGTTTTCTTTCTCTTTTGGTGTCTGTCCGACTGCTCACGTCGTATGACACATGTTTTCAAGTAATTCAAAAATACCAAAAAAATAAAATAAAATTTCCAAATACAAAGATATCAACATTTTTAAACAAAGATATCTTTTTAAGAATTACGTGATCCTCCGTTGTGAGATATGTAAAACCCTTGAAATTTAATTAATTAAATAATTAATTAATTAATAAATGCGGGTCGTGGAAGCCTTTATGGCATTTAATAGTGGTTAATGTGACGTGGAAAAGTGCTAGCTTATGTGGTTGAGAGTATTTTGATTGTGTGAGAGGACTTGGGTTTGAGTCCTATGTAAGCCATTTATGTATTATTTAATTATTATTGTTTTAATAATATGAATGTGCGTGTTAAGTAAGAATATAGTAATTGAGTTATGTTAATTTAGCATGAAACATGAATTGGTTAAATGGTGTTGTATTGAGTTGGCATTGGCATGGTCATGGGTTCAAACCTTGGTTTGAACAAAATGATTTTCTTTTTGTTAAAATCTACACTAGCATGGAATTCAAGAGGCACATAAACCCTAAGGCATGTGGCAACAAGGGTGGCTCGAAACAGAAGGTAGTAGGCATGGATAAGAGGAAGGGTAAGCAAAGGGTGAGTGGTAAGAGGAAGATAAAGGAGGCTATTGGTGATCAAGGAAAAAGCTTGCAATCTTCAATTTTGGTAGAGGAAACCAGGTTAGGGGAGTTCTTATTGTATGTTCTATTTCTTTCGTATGAAGATGTATACTGGATCATGTTTGAATTGTGAATGCTTGAATTTTCGGTGTTATTCGCGTTTTCTGGATTTTTCCAGAAACCGCCTGGCGGCGCATGAACTGCCGCTAGGTGGCACATGTGGTTATACTCGTGTTTATGGGTTTGCGGATGAACCACCTGGCGGTCGAGGATGAACCGCTAGGCGAGGTACTGCTGTTGGGGGTTTTCTTTCGTGTTGATTGGTTGATCAGTGATGGTAGTGTTAGTATTGAATTTTAATTGCACATATAACAATTGCATGATGAATTATTGGTTGTAGTGACTAAATTAATAGGAGTTGCATGAACTCGAGAATAGAATTGGGGGTTAGGGTTTATGCAGGAATTGGGAGTAAAATGCATGAAATGTACTATGATTGGTGTGTTGATTATCCAGAATTGACTTTAGTATGAATGTTGTACCAACCCTGTATAATGTGTGCATATAGAAATTGTGGGATGAAGGTGGGTACTGTAACTGGAAAAGAATTGGAGTGCAGTTTGGTACTGGAAATTCTGGGCGAAACCCAGGGGTGTATGCACCGCCTGGCGACGCATGAACTGCCGCCAGACGGCCCAAACAGTGCAGTCTATTTTGGTTGATTGATAGGAATTTCGTGATGTTGGCTCTTCAATTAGAAAATTCATTATAAATATATATGTCTAAATATGGAAAATGTTAGATGAATATGGTATGTAGGGACTAAGGAAGATTAAAGATAAAAAGGGGAAGAAGTGAGATAATGAAATGGATGTCATAAATGTTTTGCTGTATGTGCTAAGATATATTCCAGGAAGCATGCTAAATTGGTAAAATGAGAAGTGTGAATTTCATGGGCATTATTGTTAGAGAGATGGTATGCAAATAAATGATAAGAAAATGTTAAACGCAATGTGTGAATTTCAATTCAGTTTTATGAAAGTGTAAGGATGTATGAAAATTATGCTTATTGGGTGTTGTAGATAATATGCTATATTGTTTGTGTTATTTTAAGAAATTTGTGCGACATTGGTAATTACAATTTACGGAATTAAAAAGGTGTGTATGATATTCAAGTAATAGAATTATGTTTGGTGTGTCCTAATTGTTCTATAAGTTGGTGTGTGGTATGAATTAAGATCCAGTGGGATCTGTTTAAAGTGCCAAAAACCAGTAGCATTGCGCTACTGGTATGGCCCAGTTATGAGTGTAATCTTGTATTGAGGTAACACGTGACCACTCTAGGTTGTAGCCTGGTGGTTTAGGAAGTCCAGTGGAGTGTGCGAGTTGTGGCTCGTACGGCGAGGTTCGGGTGATTGCCCTCTTCAGAGTGATTCTGATAGAACTTTGGTAGTCTGGAACAGCTACAAACTTCATGTTTGTTTCGGGGAACTCCACTTGGTGTCACGGTGAGATGTTGTGGCAATGTTATTCCCACGTGTGGACTATCAGGTGGTAGCCTGTAGTCGGAGGGGTGAGTAGACACTCGTGCAGCAAAGATCGATCATCGTTCTCACCTAAATGGTATAGAAATAATAGACGTCTAATGAAAGTATTGGAAGTGGAGAAGTAAGGAACAAGGGAGAAGAATACTAACTCGGGGTTTTAAGGTTGCGATGTTGTATTTAATATTTTATGTGTTTGGTTTTATTTAAATGAGCTCACCCTATCTGTGTGTGTGTGGCGATGATCATGTAACTTGTTACATGGGAGCAGATGATAATGCAGGTGAGCAGGAAGATACGTAGAGACGGAGTGGGGATCGTGACGGGTTTATTTACTTAGTTTTATTATGATTTACTTTTGTAATTTTTATGGTTTGATTTTGTAATAACGGAATAGTATGATTTTAATTACTACGGAAGCTATGTTGAACTTTTAATTTTCCCGCGTTTTTGGGAAATCACGAGAATAAATGCGATGTTTTATAAATCTTATTTCTTATTTATTTTTAAATAGTAATTTCCGGCCAGGACATTACATTTGGTATCAGAGCCGTGATTTCAATGATTTCATGGGGTCTTTGGGGAGTGAGCCTATCATATTGATATGTGTATGTATTGTTTTACCTTGGTATGAAATTAAAATACAAGTTGTTTGATTTATCAGTTACAATGTGGCGCATACAGGCTATGGCGAATAGGAGAAGAAGAAGCGATGCAGGCGCCGATGAGATTGCCCAAGCAATCCACATAATGGTTGATGCCATGCAGCTTGTTGCGGCACAACCTAGAGCCATAGTGCCACCCACTAGAGCGGTAACTATGGAGGATGTTCTGAAACACAAGTCGTCCAAGTTTAACGGCAAAGCTACCCCTAATGAGGCTGATGCTTGGCTCAGGGAGTGTGAGAAGATATTTAGAGTACTGCAGTGCACAGAGGCACAACAGTTGAATTTCGCCACTTTCCTGCTTGTTGGCGATGCTGAGTACTGGTGGACAGGAATGCAGCAACAAATGTAGACCCGACAAGAAGAGGTGAAATGGGAAAACTTCAAGAAGAGGTTCCTGGAGAAGTATTTTCCAGACTCGGCAAAACATGCACTCGAGGCGGAGTTTTTGACACTACAACAAGGTAGTAAACCAGTACAGGCTTATATAGACCGGTTCGAGTACTTGGCGAGATTCTACTCGCAAGGGATCACAGAGGAATGGCGTTGTCGCAAGTTTGAGGGAGGCTTGAGGCATGAGCTGCGTAGATTCCTGGTGCCGCTACGGATCAGAGAGTTTCCAGTTCTGGTGGAGCAGGCCAGGACTGTGTAGGAGTTAGAGTTTGGATCCAGTCGGATCACGAGGACGCAAAAGAATACCTCTGAGACCAGACATCAGAAGGCGCCATACGACAGGTCTTCGTCGCCATCTTCAGGCCTGAGATGCTATAACTGCGGTGGGCTGCACCTTCGCAGGAACTGTACTAAGGCTACAGGCAGTTCAGGTGCTAGTAATGAACATGTGAAGTGCTACAAGTGCGAGAAGATGGGACATTATGCGAGTCAATGTCCAAACAAGAAGGCGATCAGAGAAACACCATCATCGCAGAAGCAACAGAGGGTGATAGTTGATCGACCTCGAGCAGCGGGGAAAGTGTTTGCATTAACCAGTACTGAGGCCACTAAGTCAGGTAATCTCATACTTGACCGATGTTTATTGTTTGACAACAATGTTTTGGTACTGTTTGACTCTGGAGCTACTCACTGGTTCATCTCACAAGAATGTGTGAGTAGACTAGGACTAGTAGTCCAGGATTTGGGGTACGAACTGGCGGTCTCGACACCTGCCTCGGGGGAAGTCTTTACAAACTTAGTTTGCGCCGGATGTCCTATTGAAGTGGCAGGATACAGGTTCAAAGTGAATCTCGTTTGTTTACCATTTAAGGGCCTGAACGTAATACTTGGCATGGACTGGTTGTCGGACAATCACGTCATTATGGACTGTAGACGACGCAGTGTAGTGTTTCCTGAAGCGGATGGGTAAAGACGACATTCTGCAATTTAGAGGAAAGGCATGTGTACGCAGGGGTCAAGTATTGCAGAAGTACATTGCAGACCCTCTGCATGTGTTGGAAGCTGACAAGATCTAGGTTCATGACGGATCTGACCGTGGAGATGGAGGACTTAATGAGATAGTCTTAACCGCAACTAATTTTTAATAAACAATAATTTTCGAGGACGAAAATTTTTAAGGTGAGGAGAATGTAAGACCCGTGAAATTTAATTAATTAAATAAATAATTAATTAATAAATGTGGGTCGTGGAAGCCTTTATGGCATTTAATGGTGGTTAATGTGACGTGGAAAAGTGCTAGCTCATGTGGTTGAGAGTACTTTGATTGTGTGAGAAGACTTGGATTCGAGTCTTATGTAAGCCATTTATGTATTATTTAATTATTATTGTTTTTCAAATGGGAATGGGGATGTACATATCCCCGCCATATCTCCATTCACGTTTAAATTATTAAAATCTTCATAATTAATTAAGTAACCATATATATATATATATACACTTTATATTTTTTATTTCTTCTAATTATTTGGTTTGTATGAAACTCATTCGTATCCAATATATTTTTCATCTTATCATAAATCTTTATGTAATTATGTTAAAATGATGTATGTAATTAAAATTTTTTATGTCTCACATTTGAATATTTATATTATTTTTTAATATTTTTATTTATTGTATATTTTCCTTTCACATGAGAATGCTTAATACTCTCAATTTAAGTGTTTAATAGCATAAACCTTTCATTTACAAGGTAATATAAAAAAAATCTTTACTTATTATTAATAATTTTTGTTTCATTTAAACAATTTTTTTTGTTTCTCTAAAATAATTTTTGTTATTTATTGACCATTGAGTATATATGTTGATATTTGAAAAAAAAAATAGATCTCTACGGTATTTTTCATCTTATCATATCCTTAATTATACATTTATTTTCCTTTGTGCGATTTCTTTCAGTAGACTCTCAAATTGTTTCTAAGACACACATTTGTTATTTTTTAATACTTTTATTGTTGTTTATTTTAATCATGTAGAATACTCTTTTGATATATTTATCTAATTATTTTTTATTTTCTAACTCATTATCAATCATACTGTTATATTTTCACTATAATTGTATAAATAACTTTTATTTACTACAATATAAAAATTTAATGTAATTTTCATGAATATTTTTTTATCACCATCCAACATATATTGGAGTTCAAAAGATCTTTTGCGACATTTTGATCAAGTGATGTATTATAACTTTTTGGTTAAATAATTCCTTTGCTCCCTATTTTCGTAGTAAAATATCAATTTGGTCCCTCAATTTTTTTTATATCAATTTGGTCCCTATTTTGGGAAATTTGATGCAATCAAGTTTTTTCCGTTAGTGGTGCAGTAACGATGTTAAATGGGGCGCCATGTGTAAGTTTCTGAATTTTTTGAATTTTTTATTAATTTTTTTTTTGAATTTCTTTTTTATTTTTTAAAATTTTTTTTAAAAATTAAAAAATTTGCCACGTGTCAAGCTGACATCGTGCCACATGGTAGTGATAGTGTCAGGTGTCACAATTATGCCAGGTGTCATTTCCCTATTCTTAATTTGGTCCTAGTATTTTAATTTTTGTCTTAATTTATTCGCAATTTTTGTAAAAATTGTGTAATTTTGTCCCTCTCCAAATTTAAACCAAATTAAATTTGTATATAAATGTGCACAAATATTTCTATCAAATTTGATATTTCACGTTAATATTTTTAACAAGATTAAGTTTATTTTAATATATATTTTACATTAAACTTTATTTAAAATTATTTTAAAGTTGTTAATAGAAAATAATGCTAATAACAAAAAAAATCATAAATTATATTGATATTTTATTACATCATACTTTAATATTATTTTTTATTTGAATTTATATTTTAAATAATTGCATATTTTAAAATGTGTAAAATTCAATAATTTCTATACAAATGTTTTAGTTGGTGTAAAAAGAATAATTATATAAATTTAAGAAAAATTAACTAGTTTATGTAACAATAAAAAACAAATAAATTTAAAATTTGAAAACAATTTTAAGTAAAATTGAATGTGAAACAAATTTAAATAAACTTAGTTTTGTTGAAAATATGTAATAAAAATATCAATTTGAATAAAAAAATCAAATTTAATAAAAATATTTGTATAACATTTATATAAAAGTTAATTTTTGTTTCAATTTGGAGAGAGGCGAAATTGCACAATTTTTACAAAAATTTGGACTAAATTGAGACAAAAATTAAAATATAGGGACCAAATTGAAAATGAGAAAATGACATCTGGCATAATTGTGACACGTGGCACTATCACGGTCACGTGACACGATGTCAGCTTGACACGTGGCAAATTTGTAATTCTTTTAAAAAAATTAAAAAAAATAATAAAATATTCAAAAATCTAGAAACTGACACATGACACCCTATTTAACATCGTTACTACACCACTAACAGAAAGGACTTGATTGCATCAAATTTTCCAAAATAAGGACCAAATTAAGATAAAAAAAATTGAGGGACCAAATTGATATTTTGCTACGAAAATGAGGACCAAAGGAATAACTTAACCTAACTTTTATTAGTGTATAAAAAAAATATTGATTAGAATTTAAGAAATTGAAGTAAACAAACATTTAAAATATATTTTAATTTGAATATTTGTTTTTCTTTTATATTTTAAAAAAATATTTTTAAATTTTATCAACTAGGTTTCATTAATGTTTGCAAATTTAATAAATATTTTTGTTCTAATGAAATTTTATTTGGTATTCTAATCTAAAATGTAAACAATTATAATTTATTTCAAAGTAATTGATATTGAAGAAACAACCATCATCCTATATATTTGATAATATTATGTTTATTTTACCATAATTTTTTATTATTTTATAAAAAAATAATTAAAATTAACATTGAAGTGGTAAGACAACGGGTATGGGTATGGGTACTAAATTATATCCGTTACCCGGTGGGGATGGGGATGGGACAAAAGTTTGATACCCGTTGGATTTGGGTATGGGGATGGGGATGAATATTTTTTATGGGGATGGGTATGGGATAGCGAAACCCGTCCCCGCCCCGCCCCGTTGCCATCCCTAGTTATGTTAGTTTATCATGAAACATGAATTGGTTAAATGGTTGTGTATTAAGTTGGCATTGGCATGGTCATGGGTTCAAACCTTGGTTTGAACAAAATGATTTTCTTTTTGTTAAAATCTACACTAGCATGGAATTGAAGAGGCACATAAACCCTAAGGCATGTGGCAGCAAGGGTGGCTCGAAACAGAAGGTAGTAGGCCATGAAGTGATGATTAATTGTGGATTAATGCTATTTTCGTTTTGGTGCAATCAAACCATATTAAGAGCACAATAAAAAGCTAATTAAGGGTAAGAGGAAGGGTTTTGTGAAGCTGTCTTTGAGGTGAGAGCAGAGGGGACGAAATTGGGAGTGCATTGGGTGAATTGAGTGAAGCAAAGGGTGAGTGGTAAGAGGAAGATAAAGGAGCAAGGTCAGTCCTTGTCAAGTTCACCAACAAAAAATTTAAATCTTTTTTTAAAATATTTTTCCAAATTGTTTTTCTTAAAGAACTACGTAACCTTGATTTTTCATTTTTAATGAGAATACGTAGGACCAAGGTCAATCCTTGTTGGGCCCAAAAATCAAAAAATATATTTTTGTTTCTTTTTAGTATTATTTGTCTCATTATTTTTGGGGAAATTAACATTTTGAAAACCACATCAACTTCGCATTTTTAATTAAAGGTACCACCCTCGGGTGGGCGCGGTAGGGTGCTAACACCTTCCCTACGCGTAACCGACTCCCAACTTGTCTTATTTTCATGGTTTTCCATAGTTTTCCAAAAATAACTATGGTGGCGACTCCAAATCTCTTTTAAAACCCGTTTTCTTTTGCGGTTCGCCTTCCCGCCGCGATTCCGGTTGCGACAACTGGTGACTCCACTAGGGAGACTGGAGAGTCAAGCCATTTAATTAGATATGCGAACTAGATGTGGTTTTTCCTTTTTTTCCCTCTTTCCCCTTTCTTTTATTTGTATATTTTTGTCTCTATTTTTATTTGGATATTCTTGTCTCTATTTTTATCTATATATATTTGTCTCTTGGAATGATTGTGTGTAAATTGTTTTGCATATTTTTTTATATATCTGCTTGGGAAATTTTCTGGTTGTTTTGCAGGCGGGGGTTTTGGGTATGCATCATTCTCCCTCCACACACACACATTGTGCATATCATGAGTGGGGCCCTATATTCGGCTCTGTGTAACTTAGAGTTAGAGGGGATTATGTAGCAGTGCCACAGTGGATAAACTTCCCAAGTGGTCATTATGAGAACCCCAGCTAGAGTTTTTTACTTCGTTGGTACTCATGTATCTTGTTGTCTACCAACTATTGTGGGAAATGCCAAGAAGTGGGCCATAGCTCTAGTGACCTTGATCCTTAGGTATTAGGAAACCATCATGGCGAGCACATGTATTTTAGCTTAAGACCATTAGGCGTTGAACCTCTGATAAGGCACAAGGGGAGACATGTGCATTACCTTAATTCTCGTCTTGTTTTTCTTGCTTTATTTGAATTAGCAATGAAGTCATGCATTTATACATTCTTGCATGGCATCATCGTACATGCATTTTGATTATTTGTTCATACATAACACGTATTTTGTCATGACATGCCATAACATTTCTTGTGATTCTACGTCAGAAATTTTAAGGCTGTGATTGAGTTTGTGAAAAAAAACAAAAGAAATTAACACGGGATTTCAAGTCAGAGGGAATTTAGGGTCAAATGCCTTGAAGAAGAAGTTACCTATCAGGGTTATAGATAGCAATCTGAATGGTCTAAGGGAGGGAAATAGTGCAACAAATGAAGACTATACATAATAATGCTTTCAAGAAGCGATATGGGAACTTATTGAGGTTGTTGAATGTGGAAGTCCAAGGATCGACAGTCACCGCTTTGGCCCAATATTATGATCTACCGCTCAGATGTTTCACCTTCCAAGATTTTCAGTTGGAACCAGTAGTAGAAGAGTTCAACCATATTTTGGGTTTATCAGTGGAAGATAAAGTCTCTTACAGATATTCCGAGCAACACGCATCTATCTCTACGTTGGCAGGATTCTTGAAGGTACACCCTACTGAGCTAGAGAGTAAAATGGCCTCCAAGGGCAACTCAAAGGGGATTCCCCAAGGGTATTTAGAAGGGCACTTGCGTCGTTTGGCTGAGAAAGAAATGGGGGAGACGTTCATGGATGTGTTAGCTCTCACACTATATGGAGTCATGCTCTTCCCTAACATAGAGAATTTTGTTGATCAAGCGGCCATCGATGTGTTTGTCGCTTACAAGATTCATTCAGAAAGCCCAGTCACTACGGTTCTAGCTGATGTGTACGAGAGTTTGAATTTGTGCTACGCACTCAAGAGGAAGATGTTATGTTGTGTACCTATATTGTACGTATGGTTTATATTTTGAGTCCGCTTAGGTATAGTAAATGTTGAATGTCAAATTGAGGAATTGCCACATGGCGACATTGAATTTTGAGGGGCGAAAGAATGGGCCTAATTTTGTGCTGGTTTGAATGGGGAAAAATTAGATGGTGTGTCCTTGGACTGCCCAAGTCGCATATCCTTTCTTGTGGGAATTTCCCTAACGTCCCTCTGATAGACACCAGAAGTTGTGTGAATTATAACTCTATTATGGCTCAACGACAGTTTGGGTGTCCAATTAAGAGATCTCCAACTCTAGAATCTCTGGTTGCCATATGGACTTATTATGAAGAAGGAATTTCCCAAGATCTAATTCAACGAGTTAGGAGTGCCTGGGGTGAGGTTCTGTGCGCAGAAAAAGACCCAAGGCCATGGGTAATAGATGGGAAGATATCTTACGGACGATGGACTCTGGAAAGGGTTAATGTGATCAAGTTACCCTTCAAACCGGACTCTCCTGCTCCGGAGCAATTAGAACCTGCTGAGTTTGAGGAGGTGAAAGGGCTAAAAGATGAGATAGAGATGATGAAACTAAAAAATGCCAAATTAATTAACGAGCTTCAAAGTCTTTGACATGAGTATGTGGATCTAAGACGTGATAATGAGGAAATGACAAAGGCGTACGAAGGGATTCTTAGGCAACAAAGAGAAGAACGAGATCATGCTTTCAGAGTGAAACAAGATTTGGCCGCAACAAGCACCGCATTAAAATCAAGGGACCGAGAGAGAGATGCAGCAGCAACATCTAAGCGCCAAAGGGATCAGTTGTGTGAAGAATTTAAGAGAGAGAAAACTGAAGCACTGAGACGGTTGCATAATGCCCAAATTAGAATTAGTGAGGTTGAACGACAAATAAGGGAGGTGGTGTCGACCTATGAGGTGAAGATGGACGAAGAACGTTGACATAGAGCTGAATTGGAAAAGGAACATCAAAAGGTGATCAATCCGATGAATGAGTACGCAGCCGAGTAGGGAATGACTATAATATATTGGAAGAGATGTTTCTCACAGTTGGCTGCCTTGGCAAATGGAGCAATTGAAGACATCCCACGATTATTAGCTGAAGCAGAGACTACACTACCGATCTTCAATCCGCTAAGGGAGATTGAAGCCTTCTTTAATCATTGCAAGAAGTTGATGAGGGAGATGAGGAGCATGATAGTCAAGGCTAGGGAATAGGTTTTCTTTCTTTTCTCGTTTAATGAATGTAGAAGACTTGTTAATGGTTAGGTTGTATTAGTTTCGTGTTAATTTCTATGATATATTTACCTTAAGGTTCTTAGAGCTTTAAAATTTCTGGCTATAATAAATGTTTTCCATTCAGTTTCTTTCTTTTCATTTTTCATAATTCATTTCATTTAACAAAATAATAGAGCAAAATCAAATACGATGGCAAAATTTCCACGACACCTTTACCGCACACGAGCTAACCACAAAAGCATGGAAGATTGGGAAGAGGCCCATGAAGCTGTGAAGACTGACATTAACGAGTTGAAGGATCAAGTTGGCCAAATCCTAGAGGCCTTGAAGTCACTAAAGGCTTTAGGAGAGGCCTCATCTGCCAAGATCGAGGAGAATGGTCATTCTTATGGTATGCCTCTGGGCGCGTCAGTTTCGTTCCTAATGTACGGTCTGCCTCCAGGATACACTCCTCCAGTTGGAGAATATTCATAGGCAGAAAAAACTTCCTTTTCTTTTCCTGTGGCTAACAACACACTATCGATCGGTACTCAAGGGCCGATGTTAGCTTCGATACCCGTTACAAGAGTGGAGATGAATGAGACAGTCACATTCACAGGATCGAGGATGACTATGGCGCCCCAACCTCCGAAAACATTCATCGATGCAGATGCTGTGACTAAAGTCGTACCACACGCTACAGTCCAAGCAGTATCCACTGTTGTTGATGGGGTTAAAAGTAAACTTGAAATTCTTGAGGAAAGGATTCGTGCCATTGAGGGTGGAGGAAGCTATGGGTTCAGTGATGTGGCAAGATTAAGCTTGGTTCCTGATGTGATGATACCACACAAGTTTAAGGTCCCAGAATTTGAAAAGTATTAGGGCACCACATGCCCTAAAGGCCATCTGACAATGTACGGTAGAAAGATGGCTGCTTATGCCTAAGATGAAAAATTGCTAATACATTGTTTCCAAGATAGTCTGGCTAGGGTAGCATTGAATTGGTATACACACTTGGAGCCATCTCGAATTCATTCCTGGATGGATTTGGCCGACGCCTTTGTGAAACAGTATAAATACAACACAGATAGTGCGCCAGATAGATTGCAATTGAAAAACATGGCCAAGAAGGATACTGAGTCCTTCAAGGAATATGCACAATGGTGGAGAGAGTTGGCTGCTCAAGTTGAGCCACCTCTACTTGATAAGGAGATGGTGGCAACGTTTGTAAACACGCTGTAATCACCATTTTATGAGCATGTGTTGGGGAACGTGTCTTCCAATTTTCCCGATATCATTATCATAGGGGAAATAATAGAAATCGGGTTAAAAAGTGGAAAGATTGCATATGGCCCATTTGCAACTCCAACTCCTAAGAAACCCAATTTTATTCCCGGAAAGAAGAAAGAAGCAGAAGTACAGGCGGCCTTAGTGATGCCTGTGTGGGAAAGTCGGGCTCCTACTCATAATTATCGACCATACTTGAACCAACCTCCTTATGTGGCCAATGCAGTGTTTGTTCATCAAACACAACCTCAGCAGCAAGGGTTTTATCAACCGTCGAATCTTTATCAACCACAACATGCTCCAAATAATGCTTGGAAAATGGAACATAACTCGAATTTCAACAGAAACGCGAGCCAAAACTCTAATCTAAGGAGAAATCAAGAGAGGAACTTCGTTCATTTCTCTTATTCCTATGTCATATACAGAATTGTTACCTCATCTCCTCCAAAAGCGTTTGATGGCCATTTGTTCGATAAAGCCTGTGCAACCTCCGTTCCCCAAGAATTATGATCCAAATGCCAAATGTGATTATCATGGAGAGGGAGTTGGTCACTCTACTGAGAATTGTTTGTCCCTTAAACACAAGGTGGAAGCTTTAATCAACTCAAGATGGATAAAGTTCCACGAAGACAAACCCAGTGTTGAGGCTAATCCCCTTTCTAGACTTGGGAACCCTTCGACAAATGCCATTGAGGTTAGGAAACACCGACTAGTGAGGGATGTGAGTGAAATTTGGAGCTCCAAACGGTTTGTTTTTTAGACACTATTGAAATTGGGTTTGTTAAAAGGGGAATATGACCTGAGTGAAAAGCGTGGGTTCCATCTGAGTGCTAAACATTATATCGATGAATGCACCGAGTTCGAGGATGTTCTACAAATCTTATAGACAGAAACTTTGTGCAAGTATGTCACGGGGATATGGAGGAAGAATTATTTGCACAAGATGGTGCGAAACCCGGTGTGACTTTGCCAAAGCCATTGGTGATTCATTTCACTAGATTTACCTCTGCTCCAACAATTCAAGAAAGGCAATCTATTATTATCCAAGCACTCACCCCTTTTCTCTACAAAAGTGAGAAAGTTATCCCATAGAAATATAGTGCATGCGTGTTGGGTGAGGAACAACGGGTAGGTGGCCAACCTATCAGTGGTGAGCCAGTGGTGAAAAATATATCAGGCATCGATGGAATGACGAGGAATGGTCGAATCTTTACGCCTGCAAACTTGGTGAAAGATGGAGTTGGTAATAGTGAATCAATGAATACCAAAAAGGCTAAGGAACTCTTGAAAGGGAAGACCATCCAAACCGATGAGGGTCTAAGAAAATACAGTGGGAAAGAAGTATCTGATGAGGAGGCTTGCGAGTTCTTGAAGTTCATACAACAAAGCGAGTATAAAGTGGTTGAACAGTTGAACCATATGCATGCTCGAATCTCACTTTTAGAACTACTCATGCATTCAACCTCCCATAGAAAGTTGTTAATGAAGATACTCAGTGGAGCGCATGTGGAGCAAAATATTTCTCTGGACAGTTTTGAGGGAATTGTTAGCAATATCACTACTAACAATTACGTCACTTTTACTGATGAGGAGATACCTACTGAAGGGAAAGGACACAACAAGGCCCTCCATGTCTCTGTAATGCCGAAAGCAACATTTGGAAAGCTACCATGTGAAGGTATTCACATGAAACCAAGCGCAATGATAGTGAGAGCTTTTGATGAGAGTAAAAGAGAAGTAATGGGAGAGGTAGAATTGCCAATCCAAATAGGGCCATGTGTATTTCAAATAACTTTCCAAGTGATGGACATCCTCCCAGCATATAGTTGCTTGTTGGGTCGTCCTAGGATTCACTCAGCGGGCGTGGTACCTTCAACCTTGCACCAAAAGTTAAAATACGTCATGGGTGACAAATTAGTGATTGTTTTAGGGGAGGAAGATATTTTGGTGAGTGGACCTTCATCTTCTCGCTATATTGAAGTAGCAGAGGAAGCCCTCGAGACAACCTTCCAATCTTTGAAATTGTGGGTAATGCCTATGTGGAGCCCTTTCCAATGAACCCACACTAGTCGCGTACTTTCCTTATGATGGCCAAGGTCATGTTGAAAGAGGGATATGAGTACAGAAAAGGGCTAGGAAAGTACGAGCAAGGATTGACATATCCTTTAGAGGTCACCGAGAAAAAGAATAAATACGGCCTCAGATGCAAGCCTACTAGAGAGGTTAAGAGGAAGCTGGCAGAAGAAAGGAGAGGGCGAGATGTGGCTCAAATCCAAGGAAATGAACTGGGGTTAGGAAATATTCGCATCTGCGACATCAAAGATAGCTTCCACATCATCAGATGGATCAACACTAGCCAAATAGCAGCTGTTAGAGATGAAGATGAACTTGAAAGCTCGGGTTTTATGCAACCTTGCGCTCCAAATGCACTAACTCAACAATTGGGAGACCTTGGATCTACTTGTGATGTTTAATTTGGTTAAAATGTAATATTTTTAATTAATCATATTGCTTTACCCGGAGCTTTAGGATTCATGACTTAACGGGCTGACGCCTTTTCCTTTATGCTCAGCGTGATAATCAATTTGTGTTTGCTACCTTCTTTATCTTTGTTTGCATTTTTCACTGTTGTTTGTTTATTTATCAATTTTTATAGACTCAAATAATGCAAAAATGATAATGAATGTTTTGAAAATAACAATGTCGATATCCCTAATTTTGAGCACCTTGTCGATAATATGGAAGATGATTATGAAGGTGATTCACAACCCTCCCCCGAACTAATGAGATTAGTGGAGCAAGAATCTAGAGAAATAAAACTTTATCAAGAGGATGTTGAAACGCTTAACCTAAGCGAGGGGGATGAGAAGAAAGAAGTGAAAATTGGCACTAGTATGAAGAAAGAAGTGAAAGAAGAATTATGTGCGTTACTAAAGGAGTTTAGGGATGTGTTCGCTTGGTCGTACAATGATATGCCTAGTTTAGATACCGATATAGTGCAACATAAGCTTCCACTAAAGCCAGAATGTCCTTCAGTCAGACAAAAGCTAAGAAGGATGAAATCAGAAATGTCATCAAAGATCAAAGAGGAAGTGCAAAAGCAATTTGATGCTGGATTTTTAGCTGTGGCAAAATACCCTCAATGGGTGAAAAATATTGTACCAGTGCCCAAAAAGGATGGTAAAGTTCAGATATGCGTTGACTATCGAGATTTGAACCGTGCGAGTCTAAAAGACAACTTCCCGTTACCGTACATCAATACATTAGTGGATAATACAGCCACGTTCTCACTATTTTCGTTTATGGATGGCTTCTCGAGATATAATAAGATCAAGATGGCACCTGAAGAGATGGAAAAGACCACATTTATCACGTTATGGGGAACATTTTGCTATAAAGTGATGTCTTTCAGGCTTAAAAACATTGGGGCAACCTATCAAAGGGCCACCGTAGCACTTTTTCATGATATGATTCACAAAGAAATCGAGGTTTATGTAGATGACATTGATCGCCAAGTCTGAGTCAGAAGAAGAACACATCCTCAACCTAAGGAAATTGTTTGAGAGATTGAGGAAGTTTAAACTTAAACTAAACCCGGCTAAATGCACATTCAGTGTGAAATCTGAAAAGTTGTTGGGTTTTGTTGTCAGTCAAAAGGGGATAGAAGTTGATCCCGACAAGATGTGTGCGATAATCAAAATGCCTACTCCTAGTACGAAAAAGGAGGTGCGGGGTTTCTTGGGCAGACTGAACTACATTGCTAGGTTCATCTCCCAGTTAACTGCCACCATGTGAACCAATATTCAAGCTATTGCGTAAAAATCAGGTTGTTAAGTGGAATGAAGATTGCCAGACTGCTTTTGATAAAATCAAACAATATCTTCAAGATCCTCCGATGTTACCCCCACCTGAACCAGGGAAGCCACTCATTTTGTATTTGACTGTACTCGACGAGTCAATGGGTTGTGTGTTGGGTCAACATAATGAAACTGGAAAAAGAGAGCATGCCATATACTACCTAAGCAAGAAGTTCACAGAATGTTAACAACGATATTCGTTTTTAGAGCGAACTTGTTGCGCATTGGCATAGGTTGCTCATCGTCTAAGACAATACATGTTGAATCATTCTACCTGGTTGATATCCAAGACTGACCCTATCAAGTATATTTTTGAAAAACCTGCTTTCACCAAAAGGATAGCCCGGTGGCAGATGTTGTTGTCAGAATACGACATTGTGTATGTCACTCAGAAATCCATCAAGGGTATGCTTTGGCTGAATATCTGGCCCAACAACCCGTTAACGATTACCGGTCGATGCAACACGAATTTCCCGATGAGGACATCATGGCCTTGTTTAAAAATGATCAAGAAGATCAGAACATAAAGACATGGACATTATTATTCGATGGAGCTTCTAACATCATGGTACATGGTATAGGGGCAATACTAATATCTTCAGAAAATTAATACATTCCGATGACGGCAAGGTGTTGTTTTAATTGCACGAACAATATCGTTGAATATGAAGCATGCACTATAGGCATCAAAGCCGCAATTGAGTCAAAGGCAAAAATTTTGATTGTGTATGGAGATTCAACGTTGGTTATCCATCAAATAAGGGGAGAATGGGAGACTAGGGATTAGAAGTTGATTGCCTACAAAGCTTATATCATGGAATTGGTTGAGTATTTTGATTTCATTGGATTCCACCACATTCCGCGAGAGCATAACCAATTGGCAGATGCCTTAGCCACCTTATCATCGATGTTTGAGATTAATTAGGATGGGGTATTGCCGATGATCCAAATGAAGAGCCACGAAGAGCCAGCATATAGACATTTCATTAAGGAAGAGTTAGATGGTAAGTCGTGGTATTTTGATATTAAACACTATCTAAAAACCAGAGAATACCCCAAACAAGCATTTAAGAATGATAAAAGGACATTGCGAAGGTTGGATACAAATTTTATCCTAAGCGGGGATGTATTGTACAAGAGAAATCATGATATGGTTCTCCTTCGATGCGTGGATGCAAAGGAGGTCGAGTCAATATTGGAGGAAGTTCATGAAGGTACTTTCGGTACACACATGAATGGACACTCGATGGCTAGAAAGATCTTGAGAGCTAGTTACTTTTGGTTGACCATGGAGAATGATTGTTGCACACACGTGAGAAAGTGCGAGAAATGTCAGAAGTATGCAGATAATATCAATATGACACCCACTACTTTAAACGTAATGTTTGCCCTCATGGTTGTTTTCAATGTGGGGATAGATGTCATCAGATCTATAGAGCCAAAAGCCTCAAACGGACATCGCTTCATTCTAGTTGCAATTGATTATTTCACTAAATGGGTGGAAGGTGCTTCCTACGCTAGTGTGACTAGGAAAGTTGTGACTAAATTCATAAAAAGAGAGTTAATTTGTAGGTACGGATTGCCTAGCAAGATAATCACTAATAATAGTGTGAAGAATTTAAAATTCAACATCATAATTCTTCTCCTTATCGTCCAAAGATGAATGGGGTGGTCGAGGCTGCTAATAAGAATATCAAGAAAATTGTACAAAAAATGGTGGTCACGTATAAAGACTGGCACGAGATGCTTCCCTTTGCTTTGCATGGGTATCGCACATCGGTACGTACATGATTGGGGCAACACTTTTTTCTTGATGTACGGAATGGAGGCAGTACTACCCTTTGAAGCAGAAATCTCATCCCTACGAGTGTTAATGGAGACCCAATTAGAAGAGGCAGAATGGGTTCAGGCCCGATTTGACCAGCTTAATCTCATTGAGGAAAAAAGGCTAGCAACGGTGTGTCATGAACAATTATACCAAAGAATGATGAAAAAAGCATTCGACAAGAGGGTGCGCCCTAGAGAGTTCCATGAAGATGAGCTAGTCTTGAAAAAGATCTTTCCTATACAGAAGGATCATAAGGGCAAGTGGACTCCCAATTATGAAGGCCCGTATGTGGTGAAGAAAGCATTTTCTGGTGGGGCGCTAATTCTCAAAAGGATGGATGGAGAGGAGTTACTGTTACCGATCAATTCTGATGCGGTCAAAAAAATTCTATGCATGATGATTCCTTGATAAGAGGTGTTACTAGGGGATATTGACATTGTCTCCAAATTTTGTTGTATTCTGCTTTGTTTTTCATTCAATAAACATTGTTTGGTTTTCCTCCATAAATTTAAAACAATGGATGTCACGCTGAGTTCGTAAAGAGAATAATAAACAAATGAAAAAAAAGGGGAATAAAAGCATATGCATACCAACGAGGCATCACAGGTACATTCATTATGAGCATACTCGCTTTTGGAGGATGTCGTGGAAAAAAATTTAAATAAAAAGAAAGAAACTTCATATGAATTTTAATCATGCATTCATATTCATGCATACTCACCACATTACATCATTTGTCTAAAAATTGAGTCTCACCGATGTTAAGCATTCAAGTAGTATTTACTAACACATCAAAATTGAACTTCGAGTTCTCCTTTCAGATATAGACCCTCTCCAATGGAATGGTCACTGATATCATTATATTTACATCAAGGCCCTCTCTGATGGAATGGTCATTGATTTCTTTGTCACACCAAGATCCTTTCCAATGGAATGGTCATTTATTTCTTTCTTCACATCAAGGCCCTCTCCGATGGGATGGTCATTGATTTCTTTGTCACATTAAGGTCCTCTCCGATGGAATGGTCATTACTTCTTTATTTACATCAAGGCCCTCTATGATGGAATGATCATTGATTTTTTTGTCACATTAAGGCCCTCTCCGATGGAATGGTCATTACTTCTTTCTTTACATCAAGGCCCTCTCCAATGGAATGGTCATTGATTTCTTTGTCACATTAAGGCCCTCTCCAATGGAATGGTCATTACTTCTTTCTTTACATCAAGGCCCTTTTTGATAGAATGGTCATTGATTTCTTTGTCACATTAAGGCCCTCTCCGATGGAATGGTCATTGATTTTTTTGTCACATTAAGGTCCTCTCCGATAGAATGGTCATTTATTTCTTTCTTCACATCAAGGCCCTCTCCAATGGAATGGTCATTGATTTCTTTGTTACAGCAAGACCCTCTCTAATGGAATGCTCTTTTATTTCTTTGTTACAACAAGATCCTCCCCAATAGAATGGTCATTTATTTCTTTCTTCACATCAGGACTCTCTCCTTCAGAATGGTCGAGTATGTTTTCTTCTTTGGATCATGACCCTCTTTTTTGAATTGGTCATTGTATATGCTTGATTTGTTTCCTTTGAAACCCAAACGAAATTAGTATTTTATCTTTACTCATCTTTTACTTTGATAACCTATGAAAGTTAAAAATTCATATTATCAAGTAAAATCTAAGCAAAGAGGGATAGCTATCAACACCAAATTTCGTTCGGGTAACAAGGATAAAAATAATGATAGAAAAAATTAATTAAGGTTCAATTGAGAAAAATAAATAAATAACTAATAAAATAAAAAGGTAAAAAAAAATATGTTTTAGTTTAAGAAAGAATAAATATCTATATATATTTTATTTATCTATTTATTTATTTATTATTATTATTATTACTTATTTTATTTTAATTTAATTTTGTGCTTTTTACTTCTTATTTTTATTATTACTATTATTTTATTATTATATTATTTTTCTTTTTATTATTATAATTCCATTTTGTTTAATAAAAGAAAGAAAAAACAAACAAACAAAACAAAAGAAAAGAAAAAAAACAACAAAAAAAAGAAAAGAAAAAGAGAAAGAAAGCTAGAGGTAACGTAAGGTCTTTGTTATCATACCCATGCCTGCTATGCTATCATTGTGTTTGTATTGGGAATGACCTGTAATAGCTAGTTGGCCATGGTCATGATGGCTGAAGGAGCAGGAAGCAACATCTGCTCTCAGCCTTATCCCACATCTCGAGATTGGAAGGTGCAGAGAAAGGTAAACAGAACAAAAGAGAGAATTACTTAATAAAAATGGGGAGATTTATGTTTGGGGGGAAATTTTTTTTACGGAGGAAAAGGGAAGGCACCAGAAATCAGGAAGGGAGAGAATGAGTCAAAATTGAAAATGGAAGCAAAGTTGTTAATGCATTAAGTTTTATTTTCACGAGGGATAAAAAGATTTGGGGAAACAATCACCACCGGCAAGTCAGAGCTTTGGATGGAGACATGCGTTAATGGCAGCGGCCTTGGGTGTCGCGCAAAAGCATTTCGAGTTACGTATGCGAGAGCAAAGGTCAAGCATCCTTGGGTTCTCGACGTCGACGTCGACGCCTCTAGGGGAAGCTAGTGTCGCCGGCGGTTCGACTAGCTACGGTGGAGGCAGCGAACTCTCAGTCTTGGTTGGTTGTGGAGGTGCGACAGAGGGCACAACGAGAAGGATCCTACGAAGACAAGGATCTCGTGGAGAAGAAGAGAAATCGTGTTAGGGAACACTGCGGCTTCGATGGTGGTCGGCGGCTTCGACGGTGGTCGGCGTCGTCAACATTGGCCCTTGCCGGCCATGAGTGAGTGAGGGTTAGTGTCACTCATGTAAAGAAGAGGAAGAAACCCTCTTTAGAGTTTTCATATTATGAAAGTTAATTTGGGGTTGAGTTTAAACCTGGCCCAATTAACTTCTTGCACCACCACTTTTAATATTCCGAACCCTTTTGTGTATTGGGTCTGCCTCCTTCGCGCACCCCATCTTTAATCTCCGCACACCCTTTTTTATCTCTGCGCACCCCTTTTTCTTAATCTCGGCACCCTTGTTTTCACTTCATATACCTCCATAATTGCTAATCTCGCACCCCTGCCACACTTGTTTCACGTTTTACCTTATGTTCCTTTTTTTTCCTTTATCTCACACCCCTGTTTTAATTTTATGTTGTGAGTACCCCCTAATATTTACTAACCTCGCACTCCTGCCACACTTGTTTCATGTTTACTTCATGCACCTCACACATTACTCATGCACACTACTATTTTTTTTTTCTTTTTTTTTACTTTTATCCTCTTTTTTTGTTATTAAATTTTTTTCTCTAAAAAAAAGAGAAAACAAAAATGTTTTAAATTATAAAAATTACAAAAAATAGAAAAATCTAAAAAATGAAAAATGTTCTCTTTTGGATTATTGTGTCTGTCCGGTCATCCGCACCGTGAGGCACTCATTTTCAAAAATACCAAAAATAATTTTCTTTCTCTTTTGGTGTTTGTCAGATCGCTCGCGTCGTATGACACATGTTTTCAAGTAATTCAAAAATGCCAAAAAAAATATATAAAATTTCAAAATATAAAAACATCAACGTTTTTACAACAAAGATATCTTTTTAAAAACTACGTGATCCTTAATTCTCCATTGTGAGATATGTAGGAGCAAGGTCAGTCCTTGTTAGGTTCACCTCCAAAAAAATTAAATCTTTTTTTAAAATATTTTTTCCAAATCGTTTTTCTTAAAGAACTACGTAACCCTGATTTCTCATTTTTAATAAGGATACGTAGGACCAAAGTCAATCCTTGTCGGGTCCAAAAATAAAAAAAAAAAAATTGTTTCTTTTTAGTATTATTTGTCTCATTATTTTTGGGGAAAATTAACATTTTGAAAACCATATCAACTTCACATTTTTAATTAAAGGTATTGCCCTCGAGTGGGCGCGATAGGGTGCTAACTATGGTGGCGACTCCAAATCTCTTTTAAAACTCGTTTTCTTTTGCGGTTCGCCTTCCCGTCACGATTCCGTTTGCGACAAAAATATAAAGATATAATAAGATAACCATTTTGTCAAAATGAGCAGAAGTAGATATGAACCACCATAATATGCAGAAGCTCCCTTCTCATGAGCTTGGAATTGATTTCTATGGGAGGGAAATGGAGTGTGCTTTAAGGGGTATGTGTTGCAATCCCCTCACGTGCAAGCACATACTGCATCACAAATTACCCATTCCCATTGAAATACACACACACACACTCTTGATATTCCACAAACACAGACCAAACGAAAACCCCCACACAGACCAAAAGCATATAGTAGCAGTCAAACGAAAACCATTTAAAAGCATTAAGATGAAAAAAATGGGGGAAAAACTTACATTTCTGCAACTCCTCAGGCAAAAGTTTTGTAATTATAAGTTCAAACAATTTCATGATAAATTAAATCCTAACGGAGAAATGAAAACATGGATTCTGGGAATGAAAAAAAACTTGTGTAAGCAATTGAAACAAACCCCAATGCGTTGTGATTTAAATAGAAGCAAGCAACTTGCGGTTCAAACCCCACAAGTGATGAAAACTATGAGTAAGTGATGCGGTT
The DNA here is from genome assembly GCF_037176805.1 of Vigna unguiculata. Lineage (NCBI taxonomy): Eukaryota > Viridiplantae > Streptophyta > Magnoliopsida > Fabales > Fabaceae > Vigna > Vigna unguiculata. Next base: position 28,799,521 of record NC_140800.1, on the reverse strand, counting down.
CAAAACCCGCAAGTGATGGAAGCTGTGAAGGAGAAGAAAAGTTAGGGTTTGACATGAAACTTCGGAACAATTGTGATATGAAATGAGATTTTGGGTTAAATATGTTTTTGGTCCCTCAAGTTTCAATGAAATTTGGAATTAGTCCCTCTTTGAAACTTTATATCCATTTAGTCTTTCATCTTTAAAAATGTGTGAATTTAGTCCTTTTAACCAAATTTTGTTAAGTTTATCTGTCGTTTCAAGCGCATTTCATGATAATATTTGAATTGTTTATACCGTTTGACACATTTTCGCTTCAATGTTAACTCAAATATTATCATAAAATGCGTTTAAAATGTCAAATAAACTTAACAAAAATTGGTAAGAAGGACTAAATCCACGTATTTATAAAGATGAAGGATTAAATTGGTATAAAGTTTCGAAGAGGAACTAATTCCAAAATTTATTGAAACTTGAGGAACCAAAAACATATTTAACTCTTAAACTTTTTGAGTTCTTCCTCTTTCATATTACGTTGCTATTGGAACCTTCTAGCATTTGCATTATTTTCGTCAACATCAGAACTTGAGATTTCATTTTTTGTTATTTCAATAAGAGTATCAGATATCCTTCCAGCTTAAACATGGTTCTCAAAAACCCAATATACCATGCAATTGATGATATTCTCAAATACTTCAATATGCTTTTAACACTTGTGGAATTTGTTGCTTCAAAAGATAAATGTTAAGACATTTCTCTGCAGATAATCTTCCATTTAGACTACAACATGTTAAAAACTTAGTTAAATTTTGCCTCTTGTTTTTTTTTTTAATCTGCACCTAACATCAAGCCAATTAAAGGGAAAACACCAAAATAAAAGAGAAAAAAAAAATTACTCAAAAAATAAATTGGTTTTACTCATTTCATTGTTCTTTCATCCACACACAATGTGGAGATGACCTTTTCTTCTTAGAGCCTCCTTCTTCTCATGCACCTTCATCCTATCTTCATAGAGTTTAAACACATCTTCAAAGCTACCAAACTCGTTAGGGGCACCGTCAAATAACAGCTCGTGTTTCATAACTTTGAAATATGGACTTCAATGCACTAGCAAGAAGGCATTACAATTTCAAGTGCTCAAACATTAAAGTAATCTATTGCCTATTGTTGTAGTTCATATTTTGTACTATCATCAAGCTTGTGAAATTGAAATTCTCCAAGTGACATATTCTCCCAATACACTTCTGATAAGTTAGTATATCATAAGCTAATCCTAACAACATATTACATATAAAATAAACCCTTAAGACATGAAAAAAATGTAAAACCAAAAGATGACAATGCTCGCATTTCATAGTTCACCTTAATACATTCACTGTTAATACAGAAAGATCTAGGTGACCTATATTTAGGTTAATGGCTTCGTACAAAAAGATACAAAATTCTTATTTTATTTAGCCCAAAAATGATAAATTTAGCACAATAAAATCACGTTAAATAAAAGCATGAACATAACATCAAAAATTGAAAAATAAATGAAGTTGCCATTCCCAATAACAAAAGGCAGAAATATAAAATGAATAATGCATTTATTATTGTGGGAAAGAAGAAACCTTTCTTGAAAAAGAGCTAGGGCCGATTGAAGTGAGATAATTATGAACATCTTATTTTGAGAGTAAATAAACACCAACAGGCAACAATAACAATCTTAATTGTTGAAGAGTTTCCTCATCTAAATGTTGAGAAAAAACCCCTTGTTTTTTGTCTTACTCTGTTTCCATCCCAAAATTTCTCTACAACAAAATTGAGAAAAAAAAAGTAACATAAAATTGGTAGGACACAGAAAAGAAAAAATAATAATATGAGCAAACGCATACTATAGTATGCTAATTTAAATCCTATATCACATAAATCAAAAGCAAACCTGTGATTTACACCCAAAGACAACTAAATTCCTACAAAAATGTTTAAGATAGACACCTACCATAAACAACAACAAAAGAAATAGGAAAGGATAAAAATCAAACCTACCTCCTTCTAAGTTTGAGAGCTTGTATCTTTAATCTTTAATCTTTAAAAGGTCTTTCGTCTTTTTTCTTTCTTGAGACACATATACCTTTTTTCTTCAAGGCATATCAGCACCTGCATCTCCAACATTTTGTGAGTGGTGGTAGGGTTGGCTTTTTTAGTAGAAAGAAAATGAGGAATTTTTGAATTATATGAAGATACATAAATAGTAATTACTAAGCGTCAAGGCACGGGTAAGATGTATTTCAAATTTTGAATTCAAAATGGTCAGAAAAGTCATCCATGTGGGCAAGACGAGAACACAGGAAGTAAGAACGGAGTTGAAAAACTTTTCAAATGGAAAGCTATAAAACACAAGAAAGAATCGTCGATTAGGAAAATTTGTGAAATCAAAAGTTGTCAAACAAATGAATGAATTATAAATTTGGAAAATCATTGAAATCAAATGCAAAAAAAAAAAAGAAATGCAAGATCCTATAAGACAAAAATCAGTGGAACTATACAGAGGATCAATGCTAAAAAGAATGCAGCAAAAGAGAAAGTTGAAAATGGATGTAGAAAGGAACAAAGCATTTACTTTCAATGAAGAATCTTTGGAAAGTAGTGAGGTTAGGGTTTGAAGGGGAACATTTGAGATAGAATCAAGCTAGAGAAGAAAAAGGAAACTTTTTGAACTCTAGTAAGAAGAGAAATGTGGTTTCTTGGTGAGAAAAGAGGTGAGAAGAAAAAGGAGAAGCCTTTGGAAGGCAGAGAATTGTGAGGTTATGCAAACTGATATAACGAAATTTAATATATATAGTGAATTAATTAAAAAAAATAACATTCTTCCCAAAGTAACTTTTGATGTTCATAATGGATCATCAAAAGTGAAATATGGATCCATATGTCTGGTATAACGAAATCTAGTTTTGTGGTTGTAGGTCCAATTCTAGGCCCCCAGTGTCTGTATTGTTTGTTGAGTTTATTAAGATTGATATTTAAGGTTTATAAAGACCTCAGTCCTTTCATATTTTTCTTTCATATGTACATTATGTACATGTTGTATCAGCAGAAGAGGAACATACTTAGTGAGAATTGTTTGGATATTTTTAGTGGATCTTCTGAAAATTGACTCGTGGATAATTTCTATTAATATCTTTAGGAGATAATAAAAATATAGATAATCTTCTATTCTGATGTAAGACTCTTAATATTATAGAAATATATATATTTTTGTAATATTTCATGAATAATTACAAAGATCTAAACTATATATATATATATATATATATATATATATATATATATGAATATGAAGTTATGTTATTATTAATGTTCTCTCAAGGAAAATCTTATGGTAAAAAAAATTTAATTCCATATATTTCTATCAAATAATAATTTAATATAGTAATCGGGACGTCACATCTTCCATCACATCATGGTTGCTTTATTTTAAAAATTGGCGCTCAAAATAAAATTACATAAAAGTCCTTATACATGTGTCAAAAGGAGAAGAAATTAAATCATATGATAATTACGAAAATACTCTAATTTTTGACATGTGTAAAAAAAGAAGATGGGTCACATTAGTAATTACATTAATGGTATTTTTTTAGTGATATAGTAGATAGTAAATGGTATATTTTCTTAATGTTATAGTAGACTTCTTTGATTTTAATCCCAACTGCAAAACAAAAAAACCTAAGATCCATGAAATAAGATCAAATAAGAAAACAAAACCTAGAAAACCTATAAATAAAGCTTAACAGGAAGAAGAAAAGGTTTGCTTATTTTTCTTCCATTGCTCCATCACATCATTGGTCACATCTTCCATCACATCATGGTTGTTTTATTTTAAAAATTGGTGCTCAAAATAAAATTACATAAAAGTCCTTAGACATGTGTCAAGAGGAGAAGAAATTGGATCATACGATAATTACAAAAATATCCTGATTTTTGACAGATGTAAAAAAAAGAAGATCAACCATATTAGTAATTGCATTAATGGTATATTTTTTTAGCGATATAGTATATATAGTAGATGGTATATTTTCTTAGTGATATGGTAGACTTCTTCGATTTCAATCCCAATTGCAAAACCAAAAAACTAAGAACCATGAAATAAAATCAAATAAGAAAACAAAACCTAGAAAACGTAGAAATAAAGCTTAGCGGGAAGAAGAAAATGTTTGATTTTTTTTCTTCCATTACTCCATCACATCATGGTTTGCTTCTTTTTCTTCCATTTCTCCATCACATCATTGGTCACATCTTCCATCACATCGTTGCTTTACATAAAAGTCCTTAGAGATGTGTCAAGAGGAGAAAAAAAAGGCATAAATAGAAACTAACCTTTGTACATATGTCATAAGAAGAAGTTGTGTGGAAATTTTGGAAAATGACCAAACAACCACAATAATGAACATGTGCCAACACATTGAAGTGGGGTAATAAAGTAATTTCATTAAGGTTCAGTTTTCTTAGTTATATAGTAGATTTACAGTTAGTACATGAAAACATAATAATCTCCATATAAAGTTGTTCTCATCAAGCTTTTTTTACTTTTTTCACGAAGTGGATGTCCATTCATTACTTAAATGCATATATTTTTATTGTCATAATGGAGTACGTAAAATAATTACTTTTACCAAAATATCATTTGTAGGTGACAATAAAACATCATACATTCACATAAAGTTGTTGCAGGAAAGGTACAATTCAATAGGTATGTATTTTTTTGACAACTGTCGAAATATTTAAATGCATGTGTTTTCATTGAGTGGTCATAATGTAATGAATAGTAACTCAACCACTTGTAATAGTAACTTACATAATTTGTTTTACATTTGCTCATTTTAAGTTTTTCCTTTCTAACGAGTATTAAGTGCATGTCATGTTATTTAATAAATGCATATCTTTTGGAGGACCGTAAAACTTTTATTTGCGTGTAGGAGTAGATAAAATAATGACTTGTACAATAATCTAATTTCATTAAGTGCATGACAATTGACTTATTAAATGCATATCTATTCATTGAGTGTTGAGTTTGTCTTTTCATCTTCATTTGTCTTTTCATTGAGTGTAAATATCTCATTTTCATGTCCATTTAATTAATAAATGCATGTGTTATCATTAAGTGTAAGTTCATATCCATTCATTTCATAAATGAATGTCAAATCATGATTTATATATCTAATGTAGAAAACTTTAATTATGCCCATTAAATGCATGCCAATTCATGATTTATGTTTCCAATGTTGAAAATTTTAATTATATATTCATCCATATTCATTAAAGGAGAATGCTAACCGGTGTCGTTAGGGCACTGGTTAAGGAATAATAAATGTGTTTTGGTATCATCATTTTTACATTGAAAGCTGAAATAATTAAAATAGTATAAATGCACATAATAAATTTTATAAAGACAAAAATACCATTTTAAATTCTTAGACAATAACTTACTATTACAAAACAAGGACTTTGAAATTTTTAAGGTCTCTACTAAAAAGAAAAAAAAATTAATTAAGTCTCAAATTGACACTTTAATTGTTCTCTTTTTTTGTAACATTTTTAGATATTTAACACTATTTTTTTTTCTGTTAATTTATACTTTCTTATGTTTTTTTTAATTTTAAAATGTTTAATACTATTTTTGTGTTGGTTTTTCTATTAATTTAAACTTTCTTATATTTAATTATATTTAATTTTTAACAATATTAAAATATAGTTATTTTATTATTTAATTAGTTTTTAACTTTTATTTGTGAACATTAAATAAAATATGAAATACATGTACAATATGTGTGGATACTTTTATCCTTTAAAGAAAATAAAGTTCTATTAATAGTTATTAGGTCAGATTTGATTTAATATCACACTTATTTATGTACTTTTGTAGGATCTAATATATATTAATTATCCTTAACCAATGTCCTTATGGCACTGGTTAGCAAGACCCTTCATTAAATGTACTAAATTCAATTTTTGTGTAAATGTAATATTATCAACACTATTGACTATTGAGTTATTGATCTACCAAAATTGCAGCAAAGAAGGATGACAACAATTTAAACTTCAATTAATAAATTCAAACATTAAATTGTCTCAAATATTCACTATTGAGTTTGTCATTCAAACTGGAGTACAGTTTAAACTTGGAATATATTAAACTGCTATATTAAAATCTACAAAATATTGTGTGTATCTGTTAAGTAAAATGTATACCCACTCCATATGTCATGTTTCTAACCTCTTGCTAGGTTTATCATTATAGGCGTCGTAAAAAATACAATTGAAAGAGCCAACTTGATCAGTCTTTTTCTTATAACTGTTGGAGGTAAAAAGTTAATATTTTAAAATTAGTCAATATTTAAAATCATAAAATAGCAAATAGCAAATAGACTTAAAAGGTATCGATATAAACCGCGTACTAATTAAAATTAAGAATGACAATTTAACTTTATTAAAAAGGCTAATTAAAAAGGCTAATGAATGTAAGTTTATAATATTTAAATGAAATATTATATAATATTTTGAAATAGTTTGAATTATAATATTTTAATATAATAATTGACATAATAAATTCCACATTTTTATTAAAATATATGAAAAGATAAATATATTAAACTAATATTTATTAAATATTATGTGATGTCATCTTTATATATAATGAGTAAGTTAGTATTCTTATAAATGAATCTAAAAGCATAGTTAGTTTTTTTAAGTCTTTTAATTTTTTCTTTTTGACATTTGTTTTTCTTATTGTAAGAATATGGAAAATATAAATAATAAAAATAATGTTTATGAAATTTTTTTTATATGATCATGTATACCTAATGAGTGGGTTAGTATTTATGTAAAGATATAAAATGATATAGAATTAAATGTTTACCATTTATCGATGAATATAGATGATAACTTGTCTTTTCAAGTCTTTTTAATTTTTAAGTTTGACGTTTGCTTTTGTTATTGTAATAATAACTTATCTTTTCAAATCTTTTCATTTTTTTAATTTTGATGTTTACTTTTGTTATTCTAATAATAACTTGTATTTTCATTTTTCAATTTGACATTTGCTTTTGTTATTGTAATAATAACTTGTCTTTTCAAGTCTTTTCATTTAACAAATTTGAGGTTTACTTTTGTTATTGTAATGATAACTTGTCTTTTCATTTTTCAACTTGACATTTGCATTTATTATTCTAATAATAACTTGTATTTTTAAGTCTTTTTATTTTTGAAATGATTTGTTATTGTAATAATTTAATTAAATTATTTTTTAAGTATTGACTATTGGTTTTCATTATCAGATATTGTGTTAAAGGTGTTGTATGAAATCAGTGGGCTAGTTTTCATATAAAGATACAAAATGATATAAAATTAAATGTTTACCACTATCTATGAATATAGATGATAACTTATCTTTTCAATTTTCAATTTTGACGTTTGCTTTTGTTATTGTAATAATAATTTGTCTTTTCATTTTTTAATTTTGATGTTTACTTTTGTTGTTGTAATGATAACTTGTCTTTTCATTTTTCAACTCGACATTTGCTTTTTGTTATTGTAATAATAATTTGTCTTTTTAAATCTTTTCATTTCCCAAATATTTGCTTTTGTTATAGGATTCATTCCTTCGACTTCTGGACATGCCTTTTGCGTCTGGATAAAAAATACTTTCATTGAAGCTATAAACCTCAACAAAAGTCTACTAAAATTAGGAAAAGAAGAACATTACTTCAACATTAATATGCAAAAAAGGAATGAAAACATATTTAAAACTAAACAAAAACATACAAAAGCATAAATAATTTTTAGAAATAATATATTAAACAAAAATGTCCCATTTTCTCCAACCCACAACTATTTTGCACTATGTGCATCACATCCCAACGCCAACTGAGAAGAAAATGAGAAAGAGAGCATACTTACGTACCAGAAAACCTGAGTCCAGAATGAAGATAAAAAAACATTGGATTGCATAATACCTAACCTTCAAGAAGAAGAAAAACTTAACCTTTAAACAAAATAATGAAATCATAAAAATTTTACCTTTTGAAAATCAACCCTTTTAAAACTAATATTTATCCTTTTGCTTGAAAACATCATGTTGATCTTCAAGAGCTATTTGGTCTTCTCTTCAATAGCTTCTAAAAATTTTAGAAGAATAAATCAAAGAAGAAGAAGAAAATGAACAAAAGTTTAAACTTTAACATAAGAAGGAGAGCATAAGTGCATACAAAAGAATACTTTCCAAAAAAAAACTTTACTAAAGAATCAATTATGAAATAAAAGTAAGACAACATCAGAAACTTCTTCTTTACGAACAAACACACTAATCTGAAGTTGGGTTAAAGAACACCTAACCTTGAAGATGATTTTTACTGAATAAGAAGCATAGGAAAATACTTTGATAATTGAAAACTATAGATACAAAAACAAAGTTGGGTTAAAAAATGAGTACATACAACCTTTGATGAATAACAACTGAACAAATGAAAGCAAAAGGTATAATAGCCTATTTTGAAGAAGATGAATAGAAAAGTTTGATTTTTTTAAAACAACTTTATACAAAAATCAAAACCATAGTATATCTTCGTATAAAAAAAATGAACCTTTGACCAAGTAAGTTACTTTTTGATCCATAAGAATCATCTCCATGTGTCCTTTTGATCCAGACTAATCCTTGTTTTCCACAACCCAGAGATCGATAATTTTGACTGCTAGTTTCAATGTTTCTCTATTTCCACCAATATCTTTGATCATATCAAGTTTCCTAACCATCTACAAAAGCAATATATAAACATGAGATCCATATAACTAATAAAAGAACAAACTTTTAACCAAAAAAAATCATCAAAGGTTAAAGCCTCAACATAGAACCAAAAAAAAAAAAAATCAAGAAAGATTGAAGCTTCAAAGTTAAAACATTGGAACATTGGAACTTCAAAATACAACTACAAAGAAAAACAAAACAACCACAAATATAAGGTTGAAGCTTTCAACCCAAAAAAATAAAGAAACATTAAAGCTTCAACATTGAACCAAAAAAAATCAAGAAAGGTAAGAAAAATACTGTGATAAAAGGAAGAAACTAACTTTAAACCAGCAAAATATAAGAAACCTTGCAACTTCAAAAAAACAATATAAAAGGAAGATCAAAGCAACAACAAACGTAAGGTTGAAGCTTTCAACGAAACAAAATCAAGAAAGGTTGAAGCTTTAAAGCAAGTTGAAGAATAAAAAAAATCAACCAAAGAATATCAAAGCATCTACAAAAGTAACCTTTCAACCAAACTATGAAAAAAAAAGAATGAACTAACTTTCAAGTAAGATGAATATGAACGTAGGAGGTGGAAAACTTTGAAGATTAAAGGAAAAAGATGAATATGAAAGTATGATGAAGTGAATATATGAAGTATAAAAAAGAGTTGACATGTGTCAGTTGGAGAAGTGATGTGCAAATTATGTAAAATGCCAAAAAAACCACAAAAATGGACACTTGTTAAAAAAATAAGTTAGGGTAAGTAAGTAATTTCATTAGGATTAAGTTTTCTTAGTTATATAGTAGATATAGTAGATATAGATGTATTGTCTTTTGTGTTTGATAATAATTTTTTGTACTTTTTACTATCTTCAATTGTATTAAGTATAGATATAGATCGACTTTGCACAAGTAAATTCTATTATGATATCCTACAAGCTCTCAGCTAAATTTAAAAGATTACGAAATCAACAAATTTAGAACCTTTGTAAACTTTATATGCAATTACCAATGTGCATTCTTAATACAATCAATTATATAGACATCCCAACACTTTTGGCCGTGGTGTTGTCCCGGAAAACTCAAAGTCTTTAAAAATTAGTTTGAAATTTTACGTGGCAAGTCCTTCACTTACTGCGGCGGTAAAAAAAAAATTATAGTTAAATATTCATGAGTAAAATCTATAATAAATCCTAAACAGTATCTTTAAAAAATACTTACAAACAATGAGATATGTGTGTTATGGTATCCAATACTTACCACCTGTTAATCATTATCAATGAACTTATTTGGATATCAGTGATCAAAATAAAGGTATAAATGAGAGAAATATTAATCATTCAATACTTATTTAGAATTTCATTTCGTACATTTTTTTTTTTTTCTGTTTATATATATGAAATTTTAAAACTAATATTTTGTAATGTAATTTATTTAAATTTACTTTGTAGAAAGACTCTAGTATTTTATTATCCAATTTTTTTACTAATACATGTTATTACTCTAATATTGTTATTATGCAAATTTATTTAACTAACATTTCATTTTGTTTGATAGAAAGTAACTTAATTAATTTTATACAAATTTGAGATGACATACTTGACCTCCACATTCACAAGAAAATAATTCTGTATATATTCACAGTATATTAATATATGGCTGATTAGTTAATTTCATACTCATTTTTTAAATTATTTTCACTATTATCATCTTCACAATCTTCATGCTAAAATTTTAATAATATATATATATATATATATATATATATATATATATATATATATATATATATATATATATATTGTTATTCTACAAATATTGTTTTTTAAACTAAACTACATTACTTATTCTTATCTTTATGGTTTTTGTTTCTTAATAGAATTATATTTGGAATCAAGGTTTTGTGAATAAAAAAAATGTAAACAAACTTCTCTGAATATTATTAATTAGATTTTCAATAAAAACATATCATTAATCAAATGGATGATTCCATAATTTATGACAAATTTTGTTTACATTTTATGGTAAAGATTATAAAAGTGGGTGTTACATAAACACATTTAATTGATTGATAGTCTATTAATTAAGTTCATTTTTCTAACAAAAGATCATAGATTTATTGATATATGATGTGTTTTTGGAAAAGAAAACAAACTGTGTTATAGTCGGCGGAGAAGTATGCGACGTGGAAGTGGTTGAACATAATGAACCGAAATCCAGAGTGAAAGGCCAAAGAGCGATGCGCAAGGTTGTTTGGTTGTTCTCTCCACCACACAAACAAAATGTCTTTGTCTTTCTCTCTCACTGTAAGTTCCCTTTCTCTCTCTACCAGAGTCTATTACTGCAAATAAATTGGAAATTATGAGTAAACGAAGAATCAGAAACTCGACAAAATTGAAATAGATAACCATTTTCCCGGTAATTTGGATCACTATTGCAAGGAGGGTTTTCTAGAAACATGGTTAATGATACTAGCATTCCCTGTCCTTCAAATTGTTACTCATTTGACTATAGATTCCGAAACATAGTTATTGATGTAACTAACAATGTCTTTTTTGTTTTTTATCTAAACGAACAGTCTTTTGGGGTTGTGAGGAAAGTGTTGGGGAGTCTTATAACAGGCAAGTATGCTTCCCTTGCATTCAAGCTTTTTCTGTTGCACTCACACACAAACTCTTAATTTGAGTTATTCCTCACAGTAGTGGCTTATTTGACTCACTATTATATCATTGTGTTTGTGCAAATTATTTCATCTTAATAGATATTGTTAAACCAATGGGTGGAAATTGGCACTTAGCAAGAAGAGGTGAAAGACTTGTATCATTTAAAGGTAGTGTGAGACTTGTACATACAACGTGCCGAATCTCTATCCCTAGGACCTTCCCAAGAAATGAAGAAAAGGCCTTGTCTAATATCTCAAGGGATAAGAAGACAGTTCCAGAAGCAGATCCTCCCAGTATCAAAGATGTTCATCTTTTGTATGAATTTTTGGACCAGAGGTTAATTTTCTTAATCTGTCTTTTTTCGGGTTAGAAGTATATTAGATCCCTCCATGCATACTATATGTAATAATAACAGTACTTTGATAGTTTTCATTTTGTAAATTTTAACAGTTCCCTAACTGAACTTCAATTTCAACGTACAGTACCAAGCTCACGGTATTGACTGGAGCTGGAATCAGTACAGAGTGTGGCATCCCCGACTACAGAAGGTTCTGGCTCTTCTATGTACTACATTCTAACTTCATGAAGTTACCTAAAGTTTTTATTGGGCGAAAGTAAAACATTTGCTCATAATTGCTACTTGCGAGAGTTTGTTTATGATATTGAAAACTATTTCCTCTGTTTTTATTATTTGAACCGTGTAAGTTTTGTAGATGTAGCATTAAGCATTCAACGATGGCAACATAAAAGGATTAAATGTTTTACTCAGTTAGCTACTTTCTTCTTTGGCCATGTTATAGATACTGTACTTTGATTCATAACTTTTACTATACTTCATCACATTTCTATTGATCCTACCACTTCCTTTAGAATATTGGGTTCTTACTTTCCCTTTATTATAAAAGCAAGATGTGATTATATGTATGAGATCGCATGAATCTGATCTCAGTCTATACGAATCTGATCTTATTCTTTCCTATGCTTTTAGAAGAATTGTTTAGTTGAAAAAAAAAAATTCTAACGACATTGCTGCATCAATATGTAATTGTGTATGTGTAGCAAAGAGGGCTAAGAAAAAAAAAACAAAGTTACTAACTGTGTAAGTAGTTGAAACCAAATGCATCAATGACTCATCAATTGGAGGGGTCGCCATCGACTGTCACTAGTGCTAATTCTGATCAGTTTCCATTTTCAATCATCAGTGGAATCAAAGAGATATCCCGTACTTGTTGAGTGTAAAGATTATATAGGTGTCATCCTTTTTGAGTTTGAAATCTTGAGAATATGGAATGAATTACTAAGGTTTATTGTTCATGTTGCTGACTTTATTTTCCTTTATCTGTTCTTCACTTAACTGAGAGCAGTTTATTATTTATTGCAGCCCCAATGGAGCTTATAGTTCTGGTTTCAAACCAATAACCCATCAGGTAATTTAAAGGCGTGTTAAATTAGATTATACCCTGATATGGCCTAAATAATTTAGAAAAACATGGCCAATGGAAGAAGGAAAAAGGGTTAACTATAGAAGAATTCTTTGAGATATCACATTCCAGATGTTGCTTTAATGGCTTGGGATTTCATATCATTTTTCAAATACATTAGATGTTACTGTTCATAGGGGAAAAGAAAGAACACAATACCTGCAGTATGCCATTATCTTTGGTTGTGTTCTTTGAGAAAAAAAGAAGAAGAAGTTATTAACCAAAAGAGTAGGGAAAACTGAATACTAACCATCTACAGATGGGTAAAAAGGACTTCAAGTTCATGTGTGCATATTTAAATTTGAATGCTTATGGCAATGACTTTGATGAAGAATACTCAGCTAAATTTGCATGCCAAAATAGTCATGACTCATGAAGTCCCTTCATCTTAATCTATGTCTTAAGTTCTCGTTTCTTTTGACATTATTTAAAAGGAGTTTCTCCGTTCAAGTCGAGCTCGGAGGAGATATTGGGCAAGGAGCTATGCTGGGTGGAGACGATTTACAGAGGCGCAACCATCTGCTGCCCATACTGCTTTGGCAACACTAGATAAAGCTGGCCGAATAGATTTTATGATTACCCAAAATGTTGATAGGTACCTTTTACAATTATAAATTTGCTTATTTGGAAAACATGAGATGTTAAAAGCATGGCTATCCTGGAATTTCACTGGACCTCATTTGCAGGCTGCATCATCGTGCTGGTAGCAACCCATTAGAAATACATGGGACTGTATACACTGTAATTTGTATAGATTGTGGATATTCCTTTTGCCGGAGCTTATTTCAAGACGAGTTGAAAGCCCTTAATCCAAAGGTTAGGATTTGCAGCTAATAGAAAAATTGTATGATCGATGAATAAGAGCTTAAGAAGTGGTTTCTATAATGAGAAAATTGCCATTGAAATGAGTTTATGATTAAGTCATGATACTTATAATCTTTTGTTCTAGGGATAAAGTATATTATCATGTTGAGAGATGTAACATTTAGATATGAGTCATAATGGCTCTGTTGTTTGATAATTATAGTATCTGTGTAAGCTCTATTTGACTAAAGGTCTTGATTTCTTTGGGTTGGTTTTTCTTGGGTGAAATAATTCTCCTCTTTTTTATTCTCTTAAATCTGAGGAAGAGAGAAGTCATAGAAGGAGAAGAATGGTGCAGCTGCTGCTCAATCATAGGGTGTATGACATTGGGAGAATAGTGATACCATTAAATGGTTCATACTTTTTAGATTTAGGATGGGATCTGATTGTCGAGAAGTAATGTGAACCAAAAAGCTATGAAGCACAGATACATCTCTGGGTTGAAGTGTCACTGTGTCGCACACGTTTTTACTCTTCCCCCACCACATGTACACTTCTGATTTAATTAGGTATACAGTAAAAAATTGTTTTTGGTTGGTTTGAACTCATAAATTCACTTTTTATCGCTTAAAAAGTTAGCTTAAAATATAATATGAAATATTAACAAAAGTAATGTTTTTTTCATTTCTTATGAAGGTTGATTTAAAAAGGTGAATATACCGTCAAATTAGATATTTTGTTATGTTGCTCGAACTTCATTTTTTTTGCGTCTCTCTTTGTATGTCCTCGTGTCTTATACTTTAGACATTATTTGTTTCAGGAATATTTGTGTCTGAGTCCTGTGTCGTGTTGAATGTTTGTTAGAGTCCTTGCTTCATTGCTAAAGGTAAAGATAAGTATGGGAAAAACTCTGAAATATTCCAAATGGCACGTGTAATAATACTAGCTATTCAAGCTCATGTTTTAACTAAGACTTATACCCTTTGTTGCAGGCACTACTAGAGACTTTCTTAACTCGTAAAACTTCCTCAAATACTTATTGTTTTCTTAAATTCCTTCACACTGCACATAAATAAAGGAGATAAAAAGACAATTCATTGAGGGGTTCATCTTGAATCTTGCAGGGATTACTAAACTGTGTACGGTAGAATTACAACGCTGAGTATATATTAGGATGGTTAGTTGAGTCTTCTTACGAATTATGTTTTGCATGTTGAGATCATTTCCACAATTTCTATTACGTGCCCGATGTGTTCCTTGTACTGAAACTGAAACTCTGAAAGTAGAACATAGCTTGCGTCATTACTGTGCATTTGAAGGCAACAATATATTGCTTCATTTTATCAATGCTTTTATGCAGTAGTTGGAGTTTTCATTTCTCAAAATAATAGGACTGCATTCTTCTGTTCTGAGTTTTCTTTTTCTGATAAACCAGTGGGCGGAAGCAATTGATAACTTGGACCATGGAAACCCTGGATCAGATAAGAGCTTTGGCATGAAACAAAGACCCGATGGTGATATTGAGATTGATGAAAGATTTTGGGAGGAGGATTTTATAATCCCAACATGTCATAAGTGCAATGGAGTTCTCAAACCTGATGTAAGCCATCCGGTTTCTTTCAGTTGAAATATTTGGTTGTGCTTGATACTTTTCTGAATACTTTAGCCTGTTAGTATTGTTCTCTATTATCTAGTTGGTAACAAGTGGCAAGATGAGTATAAGAAATCTTAATCATTACTTTATAATTATGAATCTGATACCGGGAGCCTATGAGCACACCCTCTCTACTTCTCAGAGAAGAAAAATACTACCATAAAGCATTGCACGACTTGAAATGCAGAGAAGCTGAATAGTGGTAAAGGATAGTGGGGTATATGCAAGTTGGATATAATGATATTTGTATCAGCCCATCAACAAGTGACTCATTATTACCCATAGGCATCCATTAAAGATACCTAATTAATATCCATTTCATTATGAATTTTACTCACGAGTGTTGGAGCATGCAGCTTATTTGTCATCCCTGAGACAAAATTCCATGTTGATGACCATTGAAGTTGAGTATTATTTTTTGTAGTTCTATTTATGATAAATCTTGGTGTGTTCTCTAATGTATCTCTTTCGTGTGTTATGATTTGGTGCATTATATCTCCTCTTGAATAAGTTCACGGATGTTATTCAAGATATTTCATGATTCAGCTGAAGGAACAGAATACAAGTGCATTTTGAACAAAAAATAATTATTCTATGGACAGAGAAAAATCATACTTAGTCAATCATGTATCTGAAAATGTGTGGTCGTTTTGATTGGTCTTATTAACTGGTGTCTTTAATTTTCTCGTTTTGGATAACTATGAAGGTTGTCTTCTTTGGTGATAATGTTCCCAAGGACCGAGCTGATATGGCAATGGAAGCGTCCAGAAGATGTGATGCTTTTCTTGTTCTTGGGTCGTCTCTGATGACCATGTCTGCTTTTCGACTTGTCAGGTAGATTGAAGTTTACAATGTCTCAGGGTCTTCTAGTTATGGTGTCTATATTATCTAAATTATAATATTTGTATACACAACATACTAATGTTACTATTACTACTAATAATAATGATAATATTTGAAATTAAAAATCCAGTTGTTGCAATTTATGCAATTATAGTATTGAGAATGAGATACATATAAGAATATCATTTGAAATTAGAAAACTATTTGTTGTAATTAGCTTCAAAACTCTAATTGGAAAGAAGCTTTTGATCCCCATTTTCAAGCAGTGAAATATTTTTCATTTTATTGTGAAATTGACTTTCACAGAGCAGCTCACGAGGCTGGTGCTGCTACTGCAATTGTGAACGTGGGTGTGACGCGTGCTGATGATTTTGTGCCCTTGAAAATCAATGCACGATTGGGTGAGGTATGGATGAATTCATCTTATCTGGTTATATTCAATACTACTGCTTGCTGCCTCAAATCTTACAAGCTTTGCATTGTTGCAGATCCTGCCAAGAGTACTTCACATGGGATCTATAACCATACCTGCTGTATAATGATGTTAAATGAAAACATGTATCAAGTTATCCACTACCCCAACTTTCTTATACACTCATCTTCAGGTAAAATCTAGACGTTTCCATTGGACATCTATTCCTAACTCTTCAAATTCTGTATATGCCACTTTTCACCATAATTCCCCAAAAATTAAAATGCATTGGGTGAAGCATTTTCAACTTCAGAAATAATGAAGTGATGCTTGCAGAGGATATGTGCACGTCCAGATGATTGTTGTAGCTCGACATTCTAGATTTTTAGAAATGATTTTGTCATGTATTTTGTGCTTTGATTAACTTTCATTGATTAAGAGCTTCAAGCTCTAAAAGTGTTGCGTTCTCAGTAGTGACTTGATGCAAAATTGCTCCAATTTCATTTACTTTATTTTATCAATTTTGCCGTGTAAATCATATGGGTGGGAATTCATCTTACGAAGTTCAATGCATGACAGAACTGTAGCCAGCCAGAGACTTCATACAAATTCCTTCTCGTATAACGTTGATTTAGACCAGCACTAACTAATGAAAATGCAATATTAAATTTAAAAATGTTCCTGAACCCTTTGACAACTCCCATTAACATTATAAAAGTCTTTTAAATAATAGATCTAATTATGGGAATACTTTAAATTTTCATGTCACCAAAATTCTCCAAAAGCGTGGAAGAAATTACTTTAGAAGTTAAACTAATAGATTAAACTACTCAACTATATTTTTCTGAAATATGAAAAGAATTGCATTCATTTATGGAGTTCCTACTCTGAATTACATCAAAAGTTATGTATGCATACACTCACCCTACAAACCTCATTTTTATTCTTTTAAACAGCAAAAAGATGAAGTAGGCAAATAGAAGAGTCGGAGAAGAACGATAAAATTCTCTAAACCGATGTGATTAAATACAAAAGAAGAAAATAATCTTTAATTTAAGACGAGATGCTCCTGAAATATTAAAAAATGCCTACTAAAAGACGTTATATGACTATATTCGGAAAAATAGAAAATAGTTTGTTATATTTGCAAAATATTTTTCAATGCGTGTTTTTTCTTCCCATTTTAAGAGAACACTTCCAAGGTTTGTTCCACAAGTAGACTGGAAGCAGAGCATATAGATAAAAACTAGCATATAACTGCTCACTTTACAGGCACCATTAAGCAAAGCTAGACATCCAAAACCTACAATAGCAGTAGCAGCTTAGAAAAGGTGTGATTAGACATCACATAACCCTTCAGTGTTGTTCTAATAATCCAAAATACTGTATAAACATGTCGTTTTGTAGATTAGTAATTACACAAGGTGCCCATTTCCTAAGAATTTTCACTGACTGCTTTGTCAATTTCTTCAACATGAGTGCGAAGCACATTCCACTGTATACGAGAAAGAAAATGAATCATTAGTTGCTAGCTCGAAAATCATTTCTTCAAAAATTTTAGGAAAAAAATAAAGTGTGTATTGATGATATGCATAGAAAAAGAACTTGTAAGCATGCAACATCCAAATTATTTCAAGATATACCTGATCCATGGTCAACGAGATACCTGAAAACAAATTTAAGATGTTAGGGTAACCCTGGGTTTAAAATAAATGGATACATATCAAATATCATATATCAATGAGCTCTATCAAGAATCAAATTTTCAATGAAGACAAACAGCAGACAACAAAATCTATTTCCTGGAAGAACTTCACAGGCCATCTAAGGATGCCTCAATTGCACTGCACAAGCATGACCTTGGAAACAAATGGATGGCATAAATCAGGACCTTTGAAAAGTTAATCAGGTCAAAAGCCAAAAAACTATTGTTCGAAAAAATAGAACATTGGTTAGCAGCAAAAGCAAATTTTAAATATAAATGCATAGCTACTGATCTAGGATATCAGTATATAGCAGCCAACGACAAAATGCTATGACAAGATAGAAAATAGCCGAGTAGCCATTATTCTGCTTTAATATACAAGTAAATACTCAAAAATACTCTCACTCTCTCTGTCCTACTCAAAATACACGGCGATTATAATAAACAACATAAATACATGTGTGAATGTAGCAAGAAAACACGGGAATACAGCAGAAACATAAAAGAAAACATGTAGGCAGGAAGAGAAGAGAAATCCCTGTCCTTATTTCCCATGATAATTATGTAAAAATGCAGTCCATATCTACACCTTAACATTATTTCCCATAAGCCAACAAATGATATGGTAAAGTATTACTTCCAATTCATTCATAGAAAAAACATCCATATTCTTAAACAAAATCAAATTGAATGTTCACACATTTAATAAATTTATTTATATCAACAGTAACAAAGTTCAAAATCATAAAAATTAATCAAATTTTCATATTATCCTAAGCCTAACTGTTTGCCAAAATCATACATACATTACAATGAGCTAGAGTTTCCTTTACTCACAAAATGACAAAAAAACTGGGCTATGAGTAACCAGTAACTAACAACAACAAATTACACAACCATGAATCAATGTCCAACAAAACCCACATCAGAAAAGTATATCTCAAAGAGGTGGCCTGATATCCTACGGAACGTGCTTATCATCAATCTTATCAATAATACATTACCAATCTACAAGTAAGAACTGCATAGATCATCAGCCAGAACATATCATCATCACATTCATCGTTTTAACTACCTTCTTGAAAAAAGAATGAGCCACACCACAAGAGTCATAGGGTATGAGATAGCATTATTTCAATCCATCCAGCAAAATACATTTTATACCATTGCAAAATTAAATCAAAACCCTTCCTATTCCTCAAACAACGCACCCACTGAACTAAAAATAAACTCAGACCAATGTAAGAAAAGTACATAAAAAAAAAAAAATCAAAGAACCAAATAATTTCGAAAAAAAAATCAAACAAAACCGTCAAAAATAATCTAACCTTTCTTGCCAGGCAATTGCTTGCCATCCTTGGAGTAAAACTCGCGAATGTCAACCACAACCTTGCCTTGCCAGTTCCTCACAGAAACCCTCCTGTTCTTAGAAATCTACATTTCACCAAAATAACATAGTAAATAAACGGTAAAATAAATTTTTTTTAAAAAAGGAAAAAAGATAAACCCTAGCATAGTAGAGAAGTGAACCTCGCAGACGACAATAGAGTCGGATTCCTCGTCGGAATCCTTCTTGAAGGTCTTTTTGGGCGGCGCGTGGCCTTCAGAGTCGGCGTCGGAAGCACCGTCTTCGTCTCTCCTCTTCGCCTTCCCAGACATTTCTCGAATCTTCTTTTCTGCTTCTGTGTGGTGAATGAGTGATGAGAGTGAATATTAATGAGAGGCGAGAAAATGGAATTTTATAAAAAATGAAAACACTAATAGATTGAGAGAAAGAGAAGAAAAAATTGAAACCTAAAATAGCTTTTGGCGCCCAAATTTCACTCCAGTCCAAGAGTCACACTACTCGTGAGTGAGTTCATTTCACTCGCTGCGTTTCAAACTTTTCCATTCTCATTCTCTTTGTTTACAGCATGTTAAACCATTGGTTTAATTATTTCTTTGGCCTCCATTTTGGAGTCAAAATCTCAAAATGGTATCCAAATTTTTAAAAGTCTTAAAATGGTCCCATTTTTTGTTGAAACGTCTCACGTTTGTCCTTCTCGTCAAGCCAAGGTTGACGTCGTTAGAGGAAGTGTCACGTGTCAGTTCCTCGATTTTTTAGATTTTTTTATTAATTTTTTTTTATTTTTAATTTTTTTTATTTTAAAAAAAAAATCAAAAAATTGCCATGTGTCAAGCTGTCATCGTGCCACGTGGCAGTAATAGTGACACGTGTCAGTATTACACCACGTATCATTTTGTTAGTCTCAATTTGGTCCATTTATTTTAATTTGTCTCAATTTAGTCCCAATTTTTGTAAAAATTAGCAATTTTGTCCCCCTTCAAATTGAAACAAAATTTAATTTTATATAAATGTTATACAAATATTTTTATTAAATTTGATATTTGTATTCAAATTTTTATTTTTATTATATATTTTTAACATAGCTAAGTTTAGTTAAAATTATGTTTCACATTCAACTTTACTTAAAATTGTTTTAAAATTTTAAATTTATATGTGTTTTATTGTAACATGAACTAGGTAATTTATGAATTTTTTTCTATTAACAACTTTTAAACCATTTTAAATAAAGTTCAATGTAAAATATTAATTAAATGAACTTAATTTGGTTAAAAATATTTACTTGAAATATCAATTTTGATGGAAATATTTGTGTACATTTATACAGAAATTAAATTTGATTTCAATTTGGAGAGGGACAAAATTGCTAATTTTTACAAAAATTGGGACTAAATTGAGACAAATTAAAATAAAGGGACCAAATTGAGACTAAGAAAATGACACGTGGCGTAATACTGACACGTGTCACGGTCACTGCCACGTGGCACGATGACAGCTTGACACGTGGCAATTTTTTTAAATTTTTTTAAAAAAATTCAAAAAAAAAATTAAAAATAATAAAAAAATTAATAAAAAATTCAAAAAATCGAGGAACTGACACGTGGCACTCCCTCTAACGGTGTCAACTTAACCTAACGGCAAGGGCAAACGTGAGACGTTTCAACAAAAAAGGGGACCATTTTGAGACTTTTAAAAATTTGGGTACCATTTTGAGATTTTGACTCCAAAATGGGGACCAAAGGCATAATTAAACCTAAATTATTTCTCTTCAATAGAAAATATTTTTTTCAATCAAAAATACATCTACAAATAAAAACATAAATAAACTCATTTAAATATTTCAAGTCAAAATATCCCTACCTTATATTCTTTCAATCATGGGATTAACATATTCAAATTGTCATTAACATGTTGGAGATAGTTTATATATTTCTTAAATTACTTATTAAAATTAATTTAAACTAAAGTTGCTATTGTTGTGGTTAAAAATAATTAATACATATTAAATTTTACAAAAGTTTAATGTGATATTAAACAAATTATAACTTAATAATTATTAACGTAGTTTTATTTTATTTAGAGGATAAAAAGATCTATAAATATTATACAAATGTGTTTAATATTTTATTTAATGCATGTCAATTAAAAATTAAAAATTAATTAAATAATAAAATAATTATATTTTAATGTTGTTAAAATTTAAAATATAATTAAATGTGAAAAAGTTTAAATTAATAAAAAATTTATAATAAAAAAATAATTAAAATATAAATTTGAAACTTCGTTTAATTTCCTTGTTCCAATATTTCGATCATCTTTTTCAATATTCCCTTAACTTCACAAAATTCTCTATCTTAAAGGAACAGCTAATATTTTATTATCTAAAATTATTAATTATAAAGACATAAAGTTATAAATATAAAAAATTTAATTACCTAAACTTTGAAATGAAATGTCAGAAACATTTTTGCTTTTTAATAAAGACCTTATTAATTCCAAAATGTTTATAAAATAACTAAGGACACTAGTTAAAGATAATTAATATATTTTGAATTTTACAACAATGTATAATTAATTGTGATGTTAAATAAATCTTGACTTAACCATTATAAATACAATTTTACTTTATTTAAAGGATAAAAAATCCATAAGTGATATACATATGTAAGTAATAATTTATTTGATACACACCTATAAAAAAATTAAAAATAATTAAATAATAAAATAATTATATTTTAATATTATTAAAAATAATATATAATTAAATATAAAAAAATAAAATTAATTTGAAGGAGTGACAAAAGATATTATGAAGAAAGGGAAAAAATTTTCACATGAAAGTGCAATATTTTCATTACACAAGAATTTGAAAAAAAAAAAAACTATAAATTTCAAAGAGATTTTTTTTTTTTTTGCAAAAATTAAATATTATACCTTTCAAACCTTTTAAGCTTCCACTAAGAGTCTCTTTAAGTATTAGAGAGATTTTTTTTTCTTGCATTTTAGTAAAGGCCTTTGTTATTTAAAAGTATTTATTTTGTGTCAAAAGTATTGTTTATAAATTTTAAAGCACATTTTTGTCTTTATAAAATTTGTTATATAAATTTTTATTAATGAAAATAATAATTTTAGTTTTTAATATAAAAATGATAAAATTAAAGATCAATAGTTATACCTTAATTAATGCCCTAAGGACACTCGTTAGCATTTTTCATGTTTATTTTGTGTTAGAGAGATATTGCTTAGAAATCTCAAAAGATATTTCTTGTATTTATAAAATCTATTATATGAATTATATTATTTTAATGGAGAATGCTAACCAGTGGCACTGGTTAAAGAATAATAAATATGTAAGGCCCTGTTCTTTTATGCCTTTCACTTGTAGGGCTGCCCCAAATCTAATGGGCCTAAGAGTTGACCCAAAGGATAAAACTGACCCTAGTCTGCCCTAATGCGTACACTTTCACTCTTTCAGAAACCAGCCGTCATCCCCACTGCTCTCACAGGACACTCTGCTAGGGTTTCTCCCCAAGCTATTCTTCGAGCTAACTCAAACCCAGTCCTTACTCCGCGTAAGTATCTCTCAGCCCTCACTCCTTCTCCATGAGCATCTGTCTGTTTATACAGTAGGGTTTCACCGTGAGCTTAGTTCCTAACTCTGTTCCACTATCTTATTCAGCTCGCAAGTCCCCTCCTTGAGTTGCCATACTCCGTTGGTTAGAGTCGAGGCACCTTCTAGCTACTTCCAGGTAAGGGAAGCTAGAACCCTCTTTGTCTGGTGCATTGATGGTAGTTTTGATGGTGTTTTGTGTTTTTCGTGAAAATATGTGACTGTGAGTGTATGGCATGATCTGTGTTATTGTTTGGGCATGAACTGTGTTGATGGCTGTGAGGAACAGTGGCGAAGTCTGTTAAACTCGCCCAAGCGAGCCTGCCTCACCTAGGCGAGATTAACAGGGACTCGCCTATGTATTTCTCCACGAAGGGTCGCCTAGGCGACCCACTGTACTGCTTGGGCGAGCGAACGTCTCGCTTAGGCGAGGAGGGTCTCGCTTGAGTGAGAACGCGTGCAGGGTTCTCATACTGGAAGTCGAGCTCTCGCCTAGGCGAAGGGAGCTCGCCTGAGCGAGGGTCCTCCTCGCCTAGGTGAGACCTTTCTGCCTGAGCGAGATGCTGGGCGAGAAAGGGGTTGGTCTTAATGTTTCCTTGACTTTAAAAAAGTGGACAACATGCTTAGATGAGTATTAACTTTAAATTCATGAACTGAATGGCCTGTATGAATGAGGTAGTGTAGGAGTCGTGATTTATGAGTTTTAACATGAGGTGAACATGGTAATTGTATGAGATGATTCATGAATTATAAATGATGGGTTTGGTATGAGTATTGACATGTGAACTAAATGAGATTGGTGTTGTTAAAGTGGCATGATAATGAGATGAGTTGGACTCTATGTACATGAATGGATTATGATAAGTTGGAATGGGTTGGATCTGGAAATTGAAAGGTAACGACTTTAAAGGTTGATACAATGAGGGTATCTGTACATAGTGAATATTATCTGATTGTATGATTGTATTTTGTCTGTGTCAGTGCATAATTCCTTGGGGTCTCTAGGTGAGACTTTCAGGGTCGTGCTTTAGTGGTCAGGACGTAATTCCATGGCCCCTGTTAGTAGGTGTTCATGGTGGTGCCCCATCTGTATAGCTAAGTAAGGATTCAAAAAGGTAAGGTTGCATCTTGACACTCTGAGGAGTCAGTTAGTCTCACCTAGAGCGGACTGACTCCTGTGGTGAGAATAGCAGGAGGCCCGAAATTCATTAAGGGCTAACCTTGTGGTGAGGGAAATTTGATTCATTGTAACACTTGTAACACATAGCTCGGGGGTGAGCAGTTCGGGGGTGAGCAGAGGTATCCACCACAAGTGCAAGCATCCGCTGAATCCGACCAAGTTATACGTATCCGGATGAGTCGAGTTGAGTCGTAGTGTATTGATTGAAAGTCATAACATGCTTGGTTGATGTTTGGATATTGAATGGTGAGAAATATATTTTGACTGTATGATAAAAATGTTGTTGGCTCTAGCTTACCCTGTTTATTGTATGGTTGTCTTGTATGTGGTTCTTCTTTCTTGCGATGATCATCAATTTAATTGATGAGAGCAGATGGGCGAGGTTCCAGAGGTCAGCAAGGAAATGGAGATTCCGCCGCATAGTCTGCGGGGACTAGTTTATATTTTCTGTATGAGTTCATCTAGGGCTGCGACCCACGAAATAGATGGTTTTAGATTTATATACCTTTAGTTAACTCTTTATCTCATTTTCTTTTGGGCATCGTGGTGTGCCATGGATCGCTGGGAGCTTAGTTTCAAACTCCTGGGCTGCGCTTGTATGTTATTTTATGTAGAGATGGCAAATAAACCCGTCCCCGTGGGTATTGCCCGAACCCGTCCCCGTTTTGACGGGGAATCCCCGCATTGACTGGGTATGGGTATGGGTATGGGGAATCCCCGACTTTTTCAGTTGGGTATGGGGATGGGTATGGGGATGTACATATACCCGCCATAATACCCGTCCCCGCCATATCTTCATTCTCGTTTAAATTATTAAAATATTCACAATTAATCAAGTAACCCATATATATATATATATATATATATATATATATATATATATATATATATTCTATTTTTTATTTCTTTTAATTATTTCATTTGTCATTAAACTCATTCTCATCTCCAATATATTTTTTATCTTATCATAACCTTTATGTAATTATGTTAAAATAATGTATGTTAATAAAAAAAATTATGCCTTACATTTGAATATTTATATTATTTTTTAATATTTTTATTTATTATAAATTTTCCTTTCACATGAGAATGTTTATACTCTCAATTTAAGGTAATATAAAAAAAATTCTTTACTTATTATTATTATTATTATTATTAATTTTTGTTTAATTTGAAGAACTCTTTTGTTTCATTAAAGTAATTTTCGTTATTTTTCAACCATTAAGTATATATGTTGATATTTGAAAAGTTTTCTTAGTTCTCTGAGATATTTTTCGTCTTATCATACCTTAGTTATACATTTGATTTCCTTTGTGTGATTTTTTTCGATAGTCTCTCAAATTATTTCTAAAACACACATTTGTTAGTTTTTTAATATTTTTATTTATTGTTTTTATTTTCATCATGTAGAATAATATATCATAATGTAATTGTTTCACTTTAAATTCTGTTTGAAGTGGTTAAAATTTTATATATATATATATATATATATATATATATATATATATATATATATATATATATAATGATATTTAGGAATAGTATATGATAATTCACTACAAGAAAAAATGAAATGGTGACTGATTTAGTCAGTAACCCATATCAGTCACTATTTTTCGTCATTGGTGGTAGTAGTTGATTTATTGTCTAAATTAGTGATTGATTCAATGATCGAATCGGTACTTGATTTAGTGACCAATTTAATTACTAATTTATTTGTAATTTAATGATAAATTTTTTGGTCACTAATGATATTTCTATTTATTTTTAACCACTTCAAACATAATTTAATAATTAGTTCTCTAAGGTTTTTTTCATTTTATCATACCTTAATTATACATTTGATTTCCTTTGTGCGATTTCTTTCGATAGTCTCTCAAATTATTTCTAAAACACACATTTGTTAGTTTTTTAATATTTTTATTTATTGTTTATTTTCATCATGTAGAATAAAATATTTCGATATATTCTATCTAATTATTTGTTATTTTATAACTCACTATTAATCATACTGTAATTTTTTTTACTTTAATTGTATAAATAACTTTTATTTACTACAATATAAAAATTTAATGTAATTTCTATGAATATTTTTTTGTCACTATGCAACATATATTGAAGTTCAAAAGATACAAAATCTATGTCAAAATTTTATTATTATGTTTATTATTTGTTTTTTGTGTTATTTTGATCAAGTGATGTATTATAACTTTTTATTAGTGTATAAAAAAGAGATTCATTATAATTTAAAAAATTGAAGTAAACAAATATTTAAAATATATTTTAATTTGAATATTTGTTCTTTGTGTCATTTTGATCAAGTGATATATTATAACTTTTATTAGTGTATAAAAAAGAGATTCATTAGAATTTAAAAAATTGAAGTAAACAAACATTTAAAATATATTTTAATTTGAATATTTGTTTTCCTTTTATACTTTTTTGAAATATTTTTTAATTTTATCAACTAAGTTCATTAATGTTGTAGTTTGCAAATTTAATAAATGTTTTGGTTCACATGAAATTTTATTTGGTATTCTAATATAAAATATAAACAATTATAATTTATTTTAATGTATTTGGCATCGAAGAAAATCCTCCTAATATTAAATATTTCATAATATTATGTTTTCTTTACCGTAATTTTTTTTCTTTTATAAAAATTAATATTGAAGTAGTTAGAACATGGGTACGTGTATGGGTACGAGATTATACCCGTTACCCGGTGGGGATGGGGATGGGAAAAAAGTTTGATACCCGTTGGGTTTGGGTATGGGGATGGGATGAATTTTTTATGCGGGGATGGGTATGGGATAGTGAAACCCGTCCCCGCCCCGCCCCGTTGCCATCCCTAATTTTATGCGACACTACATTTAATTTCGCTTATAAATTAAATGGGGTGTTACAAAATACGCATGGATTTTATCATTCTTACATTGTAAACTGAAATAATTAATTTTATTATTTAAAATAACATAAATGCATATAACTATTTTTATAAACAATAAGAAATTAAAATAAACATTTTGAAAACTCAATTAAATCTCAAATTGATATTTTTAATTTTTAATTTTGTAAATTTTTTAGATGTTTAATAATATTTTTTGTTTATTTTATTGGTAATTTAAATTTTTTATATTTAATTATATTTTAATTTTTAATAACATTCGAATATAATTATTTTATTATTTTTTAACTTTTAATAAACATTAAATAAAATATTATAACAATAGAATAATACTTATGGATATTCTTTTCTTTTAAATAAAATAAAATTGAATTAGTTGTAATTATAATAACTATGAATTTATTTAAATATTAATTATTCTTAATCATTGTTCTTGGCACATTAATAAACAAGACCATAATCAATGAAGTTAATTATTTCAATAATAAAAGATCACTAATTATAATTTCAGGTAAGTTATAAACACTCTTCTAAACTAAACCATAGATTTAGTATGCATTAATTAGGGTTCATTGAAGACTTAATTGTTGACTATATTGAAATGCTCAAACCAGCATACTTACTCTCGCAAAGAAAATGTTTAGCATTTAATAGGTATACCATCCTTTCCACTTTCAATTATAACATAATTTATTTATTAAAAACATTTATCTTTTACAATTTTCACAAAAACAAAATTATCATTATTCTAATAATATACAAACTAAAGTATTAAAATATTTAAACACAACACTAGCTTCCGGCCAAAATTCACAAGTATTAATTGGCATATTAGAAGTTGAACTTTCTCGTATGGGAGTATTAGTTATTATAATATTTAAAAGGTTTAATTATGTTTTAAATTGACAATAAGTTGAGAATTTTTAATTGAGACGTTGATAAATTTTTTTATATACTGAGTATTTAATAAATTTAATTTTTTTTAATTAAGTCTTTGTTGTTAACTTCTTCTATTAATTGGATGATGTATTTATTAAGATACTAACGTATTTATTAACTTGTCATATCATCTTGTCAAATTGTCTTGTCATTATATGTTATTTTATTATTTTATTATTTTAAAAAAATAAATTTATAACTTACGATTTTATAATTTTATAATTAAATAATTGAATATTTTTATTATTTTAATTCAAAATTATACAATTTTAAAATTATGATTTAAACAAAATTGATAATATATCATAATTTTATATTTCATAAAATCACAATTTTATAATTATATAATTTTGAATTAAAATATTAAAATTATAAATTATAAAAATATATAATTATAAAATTTTAAAATTTTAAACAATAAAATAATAAATGATTAAATATATTTTTTGTTCCTGTACTATTTCAAAATTTTGGAAATGGTTCTTCATGGAAACCATGAACCATTTGGTCCTCGTGCTTTCAAAACTGATGGTTTTAGTCCCTATTTATGAACGTCGTTAACAATGTGACCATGTGGCAAACGACGTTTTAGTTAGGCTATTAATATGATGACACATGTTACAGACGTTGTTGACACATGCTTAATTTCATTTAATTTATTTATTATTTATTTAACATTAAAAGAATATAATATTTGTTTTAAACTTAACAAGCTTTACACAATTATTTGATCGTGTATTTTAATAGTAAGTGGTGTTCGAGATTGGAAAATAAAAGACAAAGGCAAAATATGAGAAGGAAACGTGAAAATGAAAGTCTACATTGGCGTTCTTTGCATGGTGAGCAGCGACTGAGTTTGTAGTCGTGGTTAGAAGACCAATATTGCAAGGAAATAGAGGTGAGGGTTTTCGTTCATTGGTTTTTTCTCGTTTAAGGTTTTGATGGGGTTTATTGGAGGGAATATTACTTTTTTGTTTCCGTTCTATGTGTTAGTTTTGTTGGGCTTTATTGTTGGTTTTTAGGGGTTTAAGGTTATGTGTTCGTTGTTACAAAGATGGGTTTCTCAATCATCTTCCATCACATGGGCAAGTTTGAAAGATTTAAGAGGAGGCTCTTGCGTTACAAAGGTGAAGAAAAACATGTTGTGCGAGGAGTGGTCCAGACATGTAGTCCTACTTCGAAGCATTGGGTATAATGAAGAAGAATTTCAAGTACGATGGACATGAGAATTGTAACATCCTGGTCGGATATTACTAGTTTTAAATAAAATAAAATAATAAAGAAAGACAAAACCGCATTTATTATAATTTCTTTTTCAAAACACGAGAAAATCCAAAACATTTATTAACGTGCCATGACTTTAAATCCGCAAGTTCCAAATAACTATTACAAGCTCATGGTTTAGTAAAATAGTTGATTACAAAACATAAGAAAATCCATAAAATAAAACTCTCATACTAGCCACACTCTGGCTCTAGGCATCACCAGCTTCACCTGAAATATCATCTGCTCTAGTGTAACGAATTACACAATCATCGCCAAACACAAGTAGATAGGGTGAGCTAACAACACATATAATTTATAATCAAAGTAAAGTGCACCCACGCACTTGTCACAGAACCACAATTCTCCAATCCCATAAACACGACCACCATCATGTTCATCCACGTTCTACACCCTCAAATGATGACCTTAAGATGTCTTTTGTTGCCACAAACCTCCATCTTGGAAGGGAATCAAAAGCCAAGGAAAACTAGGATCAAGAACTCTAAGAATTTGGCAAACTTGAGCAAGGAAACCATGTTAGGGGAGTTAAATGCATGTTGGTTATATTTTATTGTAATTTTGACTATTGCATGAATTATGATTGTGATTAATCATCCTTCTATCTAGATTCTTGTTCGTGTTTCTAGAAATTTTCAAAAATTGCTTGGCGGCGTTGAAGGCCTGCCAAGCGATGCTTGTAGTTTCACTCAGTTTCTAGGTTTTTCCCTTAAAACCATCAGGCGACTTAACTGAATAACCCAATTTCTAGGTTTTTAACATGAACTGCTTGGCGACGATGAACACCCTCTAGGCGACGCGAATGGCTTTGACTCAATTTGGGTGTTTCTTATATTTTTGGTTGATTTTGTTCGGGGACAAGTGGTCCGTGAGGTTGTGTTAATGAATGGATGTTGTGAAACTATGAGTTATGTGGTGTTATGACGATTGAACGATTGTTGGAAGGAAATGGATGCATGTAGGTTGTAATTGATTTTTAAACCTAAATTTAAATCATGAGGACAATAGGTTAATAACTGCATGATGACATTGGATGTGATTGCATGTTGGAAGGTGAATTAGGAACGAAATGTATGGTTGAATTACTGGACCAAATTGTGAGGGAATTAGGGTTTCACAGGTGTAGAGAAATTATGGTTTTTCTCCAAAACAATATGCACCGCCTGGCGGCACTGTGGTCACCGCTAGGCCGTAGCGCAATACAGTTGACATTGTGTGGTTCTGAGGTGTAGTGCGGGACGGAGACCTCGCCGTACGAGCCACAACTCGCACACTCCACTGGACTTCCTAAACCACCAGGCTACAACCTAAAGTGGTCATGTGTTACCCCAATACAAGATACACTCGTAACTGGGCCCCAACCAAAGCATTGCATCATGAACATCCCTTAAAGCGGTATAAAAAACTTTCCTTGCGCACCATCACTGGACCAAAACCGCCTAGCGCGCATCTCACGCCGCTAGGCGGAATTTAGCTCCAGATCACTTGGCGGGCATCACACACCGCCAGGCACCAAGCGCCTGCAGAATCATCACTGCACCATCACCGCCTGGTAGACTCCACCCTGCCGCCAGGCGCCTTGCTATCTGCCACCGCCTGGCGCACCCGTCACACGCCGCCAGGCGCCAGTCTCCCTCCAGACCTTTTGTTTCACCATTTCGTCTGGCGGGACCTTTCCTGCAGCCAGGCGCCCTGCTCGCAAGTACCCTCTATCACTGGTTTGTGACCCATCCGCTTGGCGGCTCGCTCACGCCGCCAGGCGCCATACCAATAGCACAATGCTACTGGTTTTTGGCACTTAAACAAATCCCAAAGGATCTCAAAACACATAACCCACCAAAATATAGCACAATTATGGCACTTTAGATATAACCCTTTAACTGTATTACCAATCACACAACAATTCATAACACAACACGATTTCCAATGTAACTAACACACATTACATAACTTAAACAGAGAAGCATGTAATATAGAACACTTCCAAGTATCAATCTCCTTCATCCAAGCATATCCCTAACAATCAAATTACACATTCTACTGCACTTTCATTATCTTACCATTAGGCTAATCTAAAACCATCCAATTAGCATCACCCAGTATCCTAATTACAAAATTCACATAAACACAGTCCTTATCCCATTTCCCTATACAACCTTATTAATTCATTGCAAACCTCCCTAACATCACATTAGCATACATTCAGAAGTATGGCTTATCGCATACCGCTAACATTTAATGACAACCCCTACCCTGTATTCCCTTTCCTTACATACATTCAAAATGTCCAGCATAACACCCCAAAACGTGCAATCACATCAGAAATCCACAATAACCATCAACTGAGGTGTCGCCTGGCAGTAATCCCACACTCTGCCAGGCGGTGCTTACGAAAATGGGTTCTGCCCAATCTGCTCTTGCACCAGTCGTGACCCAAGTATTCCAATTTCAACAGACACCAACATATTGACATAAATTCCATTGCATCTTACAGAGAATCATACTGTATTCATATAAACACTTTTTATATATCACGACTCATCCAGAAATTACCAATTCAATACTTATTCATCCCCAACCCCAACATGAACCCAAGTACCCAAATTCATTCAAGAATTCATGCAATTTCCACCAACCAATAATTGTAAGAAATAATTCATCACAAAAATAGTATACTTCCATCAGAAAACCAATTTAAATGCCATAACATCACTGACCAACCATCCAAAATAAAGCAACTGGGCTGCGCAATATACGCCGCCTGGCGGTAGTTCATGCGCCGCTAGGCGGTTTCTGGAAAAATCCAAAAACGCGAATCAAAGCAGAAATTAAAGGTTTCACAATTTAAGCATGGCACAGAACACACCTTCATACAATAATAAAATTAAAGCACGCCATAAGAACTCCCCTAACCTGGATTCCCTTAGCTTCTCCTTGACTCTTGCAAGCTCTCCCTTGATCACCAATGTCCTCATTTTCCTTTCTCTTAATACAGCCCCTCAAGCCTCACTCAAAACTCCCAAACTCGTGCTCTCTTCTGCACCCACAATGACAACCTCACCAAACCCTTTCTCTTACTCCTAATTAGCTTTTTATTGTGCTCTTAAAATGGTTTGATTGCACCAAAACAAATTTAGCAATTAATCCATCATTAATCATCATTTAATGGCCTAATGCCTTGTGTTTTTCAGCCACCCTTGCTGCCATGTACTCTAGGGTTTTCGTGCCCCTTTCACTTCCATGCTAGGATAAGTTTTTACAAAAAGAAAATTATTTTGTTCAAGCCAAGGTTTGAACCCATAACCATGCAATGCCAACTCAATGCCAAACCATTCAACCAATTCATATTTCATGCCAATATTTATGCATCTAAAACTATCTACTTGCTCATCACGCTCCAAACATGTCATCAGAAAAATAATAAAATTTAAATAACACACCATTGGCATACATAGGACTCGAACCCAAGTCCTCTCACACAATTAAAGTACTCTCAACCACTTGAGCTAGCACTTTTTCACGTTGTGACGGTTAGCATTTAATGTCATAAAGGCTTTTACTACCCTCATTTAATTAAATTCATATTCATTTATTTATTTAAATTAGTGGGTCTTACACCCCTTATCAGATGTCTTCCTTGCACATATAATCCCCCAACACTCAATCCCACATGATTTGATCACACTTTATACCACAAATTACTCTTTGTCCTAAAACCCAAAATTTCCCAAACCCTAACACCTTCATGTTCATACTCACAATCATTCATCCAATAATTCAAAACCATGTACTACTACACAATCCATACTCTCAAAATTCAACTTGACCCTAAGAATCATTTTCCCAATCAAAATCACTCAAGAATGCACAAAACTCGAAAACAAACCAAAATCGCATGAGTCGCCCGACAACTATGAATGCTCACCATGTGGTCCTTGCCAAAACTCAGAAATTGGGTGATTTCTGATGTGTCGCTTGGTGGCAAGTTCATGTCGCCGTGCGGTTTCTGGCAGAAATCCAGAAACTAAGTTCACATCACATATGTCGCCTAGCGGGCCTTTAAAGTCGTCAAGTGGTTTCTGGAAAATTTCCAAAAACATGATAAATCCAAACAGTTTGCAGAATTAAAACATTAGCAACAAACAACATGGCACGAAATTCATAACATTTAAATTAAAATAGGTAACAACTCCCCTAACCTGGATTCCTTGCTCAGATTGCACGCTTAGAGCACGTTCCTAGTCCACTTTTGCCTTAGCCCTTGTCGCCTCCAAATTTGCTTCAAACCCTTAATGCTCACCCTCTATTTGGTGCTTAGAATTCACTCTTCACAATAACCATTATTAGACGTTAATGGCAATTGAAGAACCATTACTAGATGTTTTCAAACCCTTATAGCTGCCCCATTGGCTAGGGTTTCCTGATCCTTTCCATGGACGCCAAAAAGAAATTTGGCAAAAAGGAACATATTTTGCGTAAGTTAAGGTTCAAATGCGCATACATACAATTACCAACCAAATGCACAACCACCAACCAATTCATGTTTTGTGATAATTCTTACGCATCTAGGATTTTATTATCACATACTATGGTCACACATATTATTAAAATAATAAAAAAATTAATTTAACACATAAATGGTATCAACAAGACTTTAAACCCAAGTCCTTTCCTAATAACCAAGTCCTTTCCTAATAACCAAGTACTTTCAACCACTTAAGCTAGTATTATTCCTAGTCCTAACTTCCCACATTAAATGGCATAAATATTCCATCACCCACATTTATTAAATAATTAATTATTTAATTATTTAATTTTCTCGGGTCTTACAAGAATCTATTGTGGAAGCCTGAGATAGGGAGAATGGATAGAGATTTAAGGCCACAAGATAGGCATGCTTTGGAGTTGGCATTATATGCACAAAATAAGAAAGAAGAGGTTAAGATATATGTTAATCAATTGGTTAGTCTGCTCAAGTTATTGAACTTGTTGAAGGAGTCAATGAGGGAAATGAATAATGGGGAATGTTGATGTTATTGTTGATGAGGAAATGAAGAAGGGGAGAATGATGATCTTAATGTTAATGGGGCAAATGAATAAGGGGGTTAAGATATTGTTCTTCAGGGGGAATTGGAGAAGAGGGGGGAAATCAAGAAGAGGGGGATGGTGATGTTGTTCTTGAGGGGGGGGGGGGTGGGAATGAGGAGGAGGGGGTTGATTTAGGGGAGAAAGGTGTACAATTGAATATGAGTGAGGATGAACGACATGAAGATGATGATGATTGTTTTGAGATGGAAGATACCTCACATAGAGATATATCACAAGTTTTAAACCGGTGGAAAAAGTTCAATGAAAGACAAAGAAATTGGAAGAAGTCAATGAATAAAGGTTTAGGTACTTTTGAGACAAACCAAAGTGAAGGTGTAGGTACTTTTAACACACACCAAACTACTGACAATCATGAAATAGATCCCACTTATAACACTAATAAGTTAGATAATGATGTTGATATTGATGATGGGGAAGGTGTGAGGACATACCCAATGTCTAAAGGTGAAGAAATGTGCAAAGACTTCAAATTTAGACTTGGGATGGAGTTTTGTTCCTTGAAACAGTTCAAGCAAGCTTTGATGGAGCATTCAGTGTTGAATGATAGAGAGATTAAGTTTATCAAGAATGATGATATCTGAGTGAGGGCCATTTGCAAGAGGAAGTGTGAATTTCTAATTTTATGCAGTAAAGTTGGTGGAAGTCACACTTTTTGAGTGAAGACCTTGGTTGATGGACATAATTGTGGTAAAGATTTTTGAGAATAAAAATGTAAACAAGGAGTGGGTTTCAAAAATTGTAGTGGATAAGTTTAGAAATGTTAGAAGGATGACATCAAATGAAATAATTGATGATGTGAGGAAATCATACAATGTTGGGATAACTACTTGGAGGGCTATGAAAGCAAAGGAAATAACTATGGACATTTTAAAGAGGGATTGGCAGAAGCAATACACATTGCTTTATGATTATGCGGCAAAGTTGAGAATAATGTCTAATCAAACAACATGCAAGATCAAAATTAACCAACCTCAATCGACATTGTCGCAACGGTTTGGGTCCTTTTATCTATGTCTTGATGAATGCAAGAAAGGGTTCGTAAATGGTTGTAGACCTTTTATAGGTGTAGCTGGATGCCATCTAAAAACTAGTTCTGGAGGGCAATTGTTAGTGGCAGTTGCAAGGATCCTAATGACCAA
Organism: Vigna unguiculata; assembly: GCF_037176805.1. Classification (NCBI taxonomy): domain Eukaryota; kingdom Viridiplantae; phylum Streptophyta; class Magnoliopsida; order Fabales; family Fabaceae; genus Vigna; species Vigna unguiculata. The sequence continues at coordinate 28,763,696 of NC_140800.1, read as the reverse complement.
TATTTTCCACTGGCATTTGCTATGGTGGAAAATGTGATACGATCCTATCCAGGAAAGAGTATGATCCTTTCTGAATTTGAATCTTCAAGAGGCCTGACATGAAAAAATCAGAGTAGAATGCGAAATTAGACAGAGATGAAGGATGCCACAATCTAGTAGATTGATAAGTCAAGTGAAGATTCGCCACAAAGATATTAATCTTTGATAAGAACCAGAGGTCTAAGCTAAGAACAAAGAGAATCCTCTCTTTAATGAAATCAAATTCAATATATGACTAAAAATGTCTACATTGTTTTTGGTACCTCTATATATAGGCACATAAGTTTGAGAAAACCTAAGAACCCTACAAGAAGGCCCAAGCCCAAAACATAAAAACATAAAATAATTTATAAAAGAAAGCCCAAAGCCAAAAACATAGAACATAACTAATTTCCAAGAGGAAACCCAAAGTCTAAAAAGATAAACTAATTTTCCTAAAAATTGTCCTTCAAATGTGCTTCAAGCCATAATCTTTATATTCTTTGAATTTCAGATTGCTTGTAGCATCAAGAGCCTTGAATAGTTTTGATCTTCCAATCTCTTGCTCCTTGTCCTTGTCATAGGTCCTTTAAATTGTAAAGGTTCATCTTCAAGTTATTCTTGTATGGAATATTGGGATAGTCCTCTATCATTCCCTCCTTCTTGAAGAGAGTTTGTCCTCAAATTTGTACCACTTGAAGTTTAGGAGATAGTCCTCTATCATACCCTCCTTCTTAAAATGAATTTTCCCTTAAAGTTGTCTCACTTGAAGATTCCTTATCATTCTCCTCTGTTTGGAGAGAATTCGACCCGAATTCTAGAAGGTCCTATGCACAAACACAAACACAAATCAAAGGCACAAATCTAAAATAAAATAAAATAACAGAAATTCTACTAAAATGAGATTTGGATCCTAAAAAAAGTCAATCTCTTATTATTAAAGATTTTGGAAGTCTGCCTCCAGGGTCAAATATCCCCCTTCACAAATCATCAAACAATTTTAAATTAAATATAAAATGCTTAAAGAAAAGAAAAGGAATATTGCTCAGATAAACAAACCAATTATAGGTATGACTTTGATCACCCATAGGTTTGTTAGAAATGGGTAAACAAGCTAATTCATGAGCATATATTTCTAATCTTGTGTCTTCTTTTTATCATCATTTCGTCTTCCCATTTTTTATCTCCGTGTTACTTGATGAATAAGTCTCCCCTAAGTATCCTTTCTTCTTTCCATTGTTGATGCCATTGCTCTTTGATGAATAATTTGCCCATAGGCATTAAAACAATAAGAGGAAAGTTAATACCTTTTTTCATTGACAATTCATAATGCTCTCTTATTCTTTCTCTTATTCTCTCTTTTCTCCCGTCTCTCTTTTTCTACTCTCTTCTTTCTTTACTTTTTCTCGCTCATCTTTCTCTTTTCTCTCTCTTTCTTCTTTCTCCTTGCTCTCGCTCTTTTCTTTCTCTTCTTTTTCTCTCTTTTCTTTCTCGTCTCTTTCTCTCTTTTCCTTTGCTTCATTTTCTATAAGTGTTTCCTTCTCATTGGCTCTTTTTAGCTTTCGCTCTTGCCTTCTTTTCAATACATCTAATTTTTGCATTGTCCTTTCTTCCTCCTCTCTCAAGTATGAAATGTAGTTCTTAAGCATTAGTCATGGGACTTGCATCCCCATTAGGACATTGATGAGTTTCATGCCCATAGCCTTCACATTTGGAACATCTTAGTGTACTGGTATTTGGCAATGATTTTCTATTAAGATTGTGCTTCCATTTAATACTAGCAATCTTGCCATTTATGTAACATCCCGTCAGGATATTACGAATTTATAAATAAAAATAAAGAAGTAAATAAATAACAGAACATTTAATAATCCCTCATTTTTCCAAAACGCGGGAAAATTCAAAATTTATTAAATAACTAAATAATGTTCATAACCATCAGTCATAAAACCAAAAATCAAATGTTATAATATCACCCATCAGGGTTTACAACTGATTCCAAAATCAGAGAAATAAAACATAAGATTTTTCCTCGAGTTTATCCCCTCTCCGTGACTAAGCTTCACCTGAGCCACCTGCATCAACAACATCTGCTCCCGTGTACCGCGTACATGATCATCGCCAAACACACGCAGATAGGGTGAGCTTAACAGATAAAACATATATAATGTTGCAGATATATATATATATATATATATATATATATATATATATATATACATACATACACACGTGTCACTATACATAACTTAAACATCCCCTATTGTTCCATATTTTAATTCCTACCATCTGACCCCCAATCAGATTATTCGTGTTCTACGTCGTCTAATGATTACTTCAAGGTGACTTGCTGTCATACCTATCGACCACAACCGATAGAGCATGTGCAGGAAACAATGCTATGGATCATACACCGTAACGCCAGGTAGAGTTCCCATATACGAACATAGTCCGTATCGTCCCAAGACTACCAAACTCGTCAGCCACAACTGAGGAGGGCAATCTATCTGAACCCATCCGTACTGACCACAACCAGCACACTCACACCGGTAACATTCGCCAACCCGAGCCATAACTCAAGGGTTCCTCGTGTCCATCCGCCATCCCGAGCCACAACTCAAGAGATGCTATTCCGAGCCACAGCTCAAGGAATACCACGTGCTTAACCCCTATCCCGAGGCACAACTCAAGGGATACGTTCCGAGCCACAACTCAAAGAACACCAACAATCCCACCTTTAAAGCACCGCTAGACGCCTTGTAGATCACAATTACGAACCAAAATTCCAAGCTGTAGCAGTACAAATCGCTTGGCGGGGGACACGTGCCGCCAGGCGTTGCCAACTCCCAGACCGCCTGGCGGGTGTTGTGTACCGCCAGGCGCCAAGCGCCTCAAAACACGTAATCATAGTTGGCACCGCCTGGCGGTTCAGTCACCACCGCCCGACGCCAACGCTCCAGAACCTCACTATTATTGCTCCGTTCGCCTAGCGGGATCTTTCTCTCCGCCAGGCGCCACTCACTCCAGAGGCCCTCTGTGATTTTGACTATCGCCTGACGGTCTCAACCCTGCCGCCAGGCGCCATATCAGTAAGTTGCACAGTACTGACTTCCAAATTGTCCAACCAGATTACACTATGACTCAATTCACCCAACCCTCACCATATAATTTCTCTCCAATCCTTTCCACACATTCCCAATGCATAAATTAAGATGCCACCAAGGTTAATATAACTCAACATTACAACTTACCATCTTTGTTCTCAAACTCCAATCTGACAGTACCAATTAATCTTAAAGTTTCACAATTCAACCTGTCTCACACAAAACAAAATTCTAATTTATTTAACTCACTTAACTACCAAAGTTTATCCCGCTATTTATATTCCTTTGTCCGCTAATCTCAAGTAGTCCTTATTGTGTTCCTCTTAGATCACCCAAATTCACGTATTACCATTCACCATTTTATGACTCATACCAAAATCTAATTTACCTTTATTACCTATTATCCTCATGTACTCCTTTCCACATAACCCATCTACCACTTTTGTAGTTTCGTTTCATAGACTCACCATCCCGTGATTCCAGACTCCTCCTTAATGAATCTCATCCGCACCGAACTTCTTCAGACTCTCAACTCACTCTCAATCCAGAAACACTACCTCCAAACCGTCGCCTGACGGCGCATCAGTCCTGGAAATTTCCAGGTTCTGTCAAATCCTTTAACAACTTCTCTCATTCTCTTGCAACGTTTCTTGTTCAATTATCCCTCTTTCCATAGTCTCACTCACTCGTATACAGCCTAGTGTGTAATTCTCTACTCAACCCTTACCATATTTCCCTCAAAAGTTCAACATCATATGGTTTAATAACAAGGTCTCCATGCTTTCCCACCCTAACGTTGTTCCATCAATTTCTTTGGTCATTCATACTGGAATTCAACAGAATACTACCTCAATCATCTCGTAACCACAAACCCTCAATTTTTCCCCAATTGGAATTTCCCCAGGACGCACAAAATCATAAAAATTGAGTCAACAGACTCGCGTCGCTTGGCGGAAATTCATCACCGCTAGGCAGTTCATAAAAAAACCCAGAAACAGATTACATGCTTGCGTCGCCTGGCGGTACAGGGCTTCACCGCCAGGCGCTGCCTCCAAAAACACCCAAAATAGTTAAAGTTCGTATGAGCCGCCTAGCGGCTATGTATAGCCCACCAGGCGGTTTCTGGAAAATTTCCAAAAACCAGAATTTTGCAACAAAATTGAGAATCATGCATTCACATCATCATATCATTCATGTAATTTAATAAAACAACAAAGAACACGAAGTCCAGCTCCCCTAACCTGGATCCTTTAGCTTAAACTTTGACAATTGGGAAGTTCTCCTTTGATCACCAAACCCTCCTTGGTTCCTCTCTATTCAGCCCCTCAACTCTCACTCAAACCTCACAAAATTCCAGATTTTCGTGCTCTCTCTCTGGGTATATTTTCCAGCTTGCCAAACCTTCATTATTAACCCACTTTTACCTTTTAAAGTGTGCCTAAAAACTAGGTGAATATCTTAGGACGAAAATTTGTTATTAAGTGATGTTTAATGTCATTTACCAACTCATTATGGCTATTTTCCAGCCACCCCTCAGCTGCCATACTACTAGGGTTTTCTTTCAACCTTTCCATATTCAAGCCAAAGCCAAAAATACCAAAAAAATAAAGTTTAATGTAAGTTCTCCAAGACTTGAACCCATAACCATGCAATTGCCAAATCAATATCAAACCATCATGCCAATTCATATTTCATGCTAATAATTATAATTCAATTATCATATTACTTCGCAGCATGATTAAGCTTATATTAAAATACAACAAAAATAACTTAAAGTTAACATACATAAGACTTGAACCCAAGTCCTCTCACACAATCAAAGTACTCTCAACCACTTGAGCTAGTACTTTTCCACATCATACTCTTCATAATTTAATGTCATAATTATTTTCCCACCCGCATTTATTAATTAATTAAATCTCACAGGTCTTACAATTTAGCTTTATAATTTTGGATTCCAAGGCATTGACGTCCTTTACCAAGGCCTCATAAACACTAGGTGTATCTCTACGTGTCACTCTCTTGGTACATTCAAGTCCTCTAACCAAATGATCTTGGTTAGGGGTAGGATAATTTAAACCATATGTTAAACCAGTTCCAGAAAGATGCCTCTTAGGAAACATGTTGCTCTACTCAATATTGCTAGTTCCTGTAAGAAAATGTTAGTATAATAAAATATATTTAGGATCTCACCACTCTTCTAAGTGTTTCACTCAAATTCTCACTTGTGTATCTCACTTATAGGCTTTTTCTTGAATGTACTTTCTTGCCTTTTACCACTGAAATTCCCTTTAGGCTTTGACAAAGAACTCCAGTAGCTTAAGCAAATAGTGAACAAACAAAGTGAAAAGTGTTGTGAGATCTAAGTCTTGACTCAAGAGGTTAAAGAAAATACAAAAATCTAGACAAAGTTTCAAGGAATTTTAAAAACACAAAGCAAGAAAATTAAAAGTAGAAAATAATAGGACTACCAAAGAGATTTAAAGGAGACAACACAGAGATTTTAAGAGAAAGACTGATTGCAAGTAGATATCAATAAACCACAAATAAAATTACAACAAAAAGTTGTGTTGAACTCCCCGTTTTGCTTTTTTTTTGGATCCTTTTTTTTTCAATATATATTTGTTTCATTTGGACTTTGATCCACAATATTTTTTTTGCAGTTCAACACAAAAACAAACTTAAACAATTGATCCTTCAAACCTCATACTCATGTAAATCAAAGTAAGTGCACTAGCAAATCCCAAACACAAAAGCAAATAATTTCCACGAATCAAATGTAGAAAGACACAATTTAAACAGAGAACAGAAAAGAAAAAAATACGCAAAATAAAAAAAAATCAACCAAATTGGAAACAACTTTAGGGGTTTTACTCCTTACAAATAAAACAAACAAAATTTAAAACAAAACACAAAACAAACAAACATTGAAAAATTATAATTTTTTATTCATATGACAGAAAAATAACATAGAAGAGGAAATTCAAACCAAAACCTTGCTCAAGATACCAGATGATATGATCTTATCCAGGAAAGAGTATGATCGTTTCTGAATTTGAATCCTCAAGAGGCACAACACGAATAAATCAGAGAAGAACACAAAATTAGACAGAGAGGGAGGACGCCACAATCTAGCAGATTGATAAGTCAAGTGATGATTCGCCACAAAGATGTTAATCTTTGATAAGAACCAGAGGACTAACCCAAGAACAAAAAGAATCCTCTCTTTAATGAAATCAAATTCAATATATGATTAAAAATGTGTACATTATTTTTGGTACCTTTATATATAGGCACATAAGTTTAAGAAAACCTGAGAACCCTACAAGAAGGTCCATGCCCAAAACATAAAAACATAAACTAATTTATAATAGAAAGCCCAAAACCCAAAAACATAGAACATAACTAATTTCTAAGAGTAAACCCAAAGTCTAAAAGGATAAACTAATTTTCCTAAAAACTATCCTTCAAATGTGCTTCAAGCCATGATCTTCATATTCTTTGAATTTCATATTGCTTGTAGCATCAAAAGCCTTGAATAGTTTTGATCTTCCAATCTCTTGCTCCTTGTCCTTGTCATAGGTCCTTTAAATTGTAAAGGTTCATCTTCAAGTTATTCTTGTATGGAATCTTAGGATAATCCTCTATCATTCCCTCCTTCTTGAAGAGAATTTGTCCTTAAATTTGTACCACTTGAAGTTTAGGAGATAGTCCTCTATTAAAATGAATGCAAGGATACTTGGAGATGGTTTCGAACTCTATTATTGAAGGACATTGGAGATATTCAAGCAATCACTGGGTATTTATTTTAGACCAACAAAAGGTAAATTAAAATCATTAAAATCACTATAATTACTTCTGACTACTCAATTATGATTTGTTACAATAATTGTTTTTATACAACAACTACAAGAAGAAATTTGGTGGGAGATATTGATTCAAAATCTCATGATGGTAGCTGCAAAAGCCACATACTACCATGCTTGGGAAGCAAATATGGAGGGACTGAAGAAGATAAATCAAGAAGTTGTTGAATGATTAGTTATTATTCCATGTAAGTATTGGTGTAAGCACGCCTTTAGTGCATGTCCTAGGTGTGATGTCCAAATGAATCACTTGTCAGACTCCTTTAATAACACTATATTGTTAGCTAGGGATAAACCAATTATAACAATGATGGAGTGGATTGGGTCATATTTGATTAATAGGCTTGTATATTTGAGAGAAGAGTTAAGTGCATATACTAGTGTTGTCACGCCTAAACCAAACAAAGGATAGATAAGGAAATAGAAAAAAGTGGAAATTGGATTGTTGTTTGACTGAAGATGGTATGTTTGAAGTCACACAAGGATTCATAATGGATAAATTCATAGTTTACCTCACAAACCACACTTGCAGCTGCAATTACCAGTGTCATCAAGAAGGAAGAGGAACTTTAGATTTGCTACCACAACCACGACAAAAAGCACAACAAATAGGAAGGGAGGAAGGTCATCCAAGCTCCCAAGCGACGTATCTATTTTAGGTTTTCAAGCAACCTCCATGAAGAATATTGGAAGATGTTTTCTGTAGTTGTAGTGACAAACCACCTTTAATGTATTTTTTGTACTAAACTTTCCAAAACTTATTTTTTTAACTTTGTCAGACCGAAATGGACCACTTGGACAACCACTATCTTAATGACTAAATTATGGATTATGTTTTAAGTATTATTTTTTTGTGTAATGTATTTTTTATGGTTAGTTTGAATTATAAGACAAGGATATCATACACAAGAACATTATAAGACATGGATATCCTAAATCCACAAGGACTGATACAGGGATAGGGATATGATATTTCCACTCTTCAGTAAATATTATCATAACAAAGTTGAGTTAGGGAATAATTATTATTTTGGACTAGGATAAAAAGGCATAAAACAATCAGATTTTAATAGAAACATGAAGATTAGTTTTGTTTGTTTGATTTTGTGTGAATAAAACCAAGACAAAGAGAAAGTCATTGTCTACAAGAGAAAGTTCAAGTATGCCACACATTCTGTTAACTACGATATAATTGCTATGATATGATATGTGAACTGTTTGAGAATCTTTTACATACAAGACTTGTTCCAATCAATATTTTTAACAAGTATATAACCTCAGATTACACAAGAATGCATTAAATCACACCAAAGAATGAATTGCTTGGTTTTCTTGAGTTTTTAAAGAGATTCAAAGTGAGTGATACGAGGGAGAGAGAATTGCATAGTTGTTTTTATATTGGTTCACTCAATCACAGAGCTACATCTAGTTTACCAGGATAACCTAAGCCTGGTTTCCACTATATTCAAAAGTTTTACAAATCACACACCAGGATTACACTTTTGAACAAAGAAACACACAAGATTTTTGACTCACAAAAATATAGTCATACACCCTGCAAGAATCACACTTACAGACCTGAAATCACATCAGGCAAACCAACCAGAGGCACAAGAATACCCAAACCTAATTGTGGTTGTCCCTAGCCAACCATACATGTGTTCTTCAAGCTACTCACCAGTCAAAAGCCTCCAAGATCAACCAAGATCTTCAAACCACGAGTTGCAATTGTGTATTCAAGAGAAAGAGAGAGAGAGAGAGTTTTCCAAAGAAGAATGACAAAGTTTCATGCTCAAAAACTCATATTTGCACCTCTGCTCGCAAAAACACAACTTATATAGTCTGGTTTAAGTGAAAACAATCAATTGAATTTTTCGTACAGTCAGCTGATTTCACTTGACTTAAGTGAAATCAATCAATTGAAAAATAATTCAACTGACTGCATGCATTCATACCAGAAATTATATACAACAAGTCTTTTAACTTGTTAAAACCCATTTTAACATATTAAAAGAGACACACTAAGGCACACAAGACATCTAACCTATGTCATATAGCTTACCAACATGATATAACAACAAAACATTACATTTAACATGTTATTTTCAGATTTAATACACTAAAACTTAATCTTCAAGTGCATCTTCATCAATCTTTATCAAACACCTATAATCTTCAAGTACATGGCTTTATCAATTCTTTGCTTCAAGTTTGCTTATGCCAACATTATACTTTACAAAGAAAAATAATTAATTTAGCAAAATAAAAACAACAAATCTAAACAACACAAACAACCACTTACTGCCCAATTTCGACATCTCCAAAAAATATTCCATTGTTCCTCGTGATGGATGATTTAAGAAGCAATAATCTTTTGCCACATCCACAAAGTTTTGGTCTAAAATGCGAAAACCCTAGTTGTGCAAATGACAACAATGACAATGCATTACACTTCGATCCAGAACTCCTCCTCATTGTTAAACCCTAAAACAGTAGAAAACCTTAATCCCCAAATGTTCCTACCTTATTTTAACGAACAACTTCTTACCAGTTTGTTCTTCTATGTACCACTGGATTTGAATTTTTATTCACCTGAAATTAGAAGACAAAGCCCTCTTCCAAACTCTTCCCCTTTAAAACATTCACGAAGGCCTTCATGGTTTTTTTCAACTTCCATTTTAAATTAAATGAAATTAAACGCGTCTCAACAACATCTGTAATACAGGTCATTAGATTAATAGCCTAATAGGAACGTCGTTTGCCACATATCCACACTGTTAACGACGTTTAAAAATAGGGACTGAAACCATTAGTTTTGAAAGCATGAGGACCAAAATGGTTCAAGGTTTCCAGGAGGGACCATTTCCAAAATTTCAAAATAGTACAAGGACCAAAAACATATTTAACCCAATAATAAAATGACATGTGGCAACAACTGAATAAGGTGACATGGTGAGATAATACACTACTAAAAATTCTCATATTACATGAGAATTTTCTTGTAAATGTTTGTTAAAAAATTTGCAAGAAAATACTTTTTCTGCTATTTTTTCTAAGGATCTAAATTGACAGGTAATTCATTTGTGGGTAATTATTTCCTACAAAATTATAAAATTCGTAAGTATTCCCTACAAAATTTGTTGCGAAAAGTATTTTATACAAAATATTTTGCAAAAAAAATTGGGAGCAATTTTTTGCAAATTTTCTTTTCATAACAAAATTTATAAGTATTTCCTAAAAAAAAATTTAAAACAAAATTGGTAGGAAATATGAATTTTTTTTAGTAGTGATAATCACATCAACAACTTAACAGTTACATTACCCAATTAACAGAAAAAATTAACAGTGAAAACTCAATTGAAAAAATTAAATTTAGTGAATACTCAATCGACCACACAAATTAATCAGAAATTCAAAATTCCCAAAATTTATCATAGACTTAAAACATAGTTAGAAGACTTAAAACATAGTTAACCTATTCAAAAACAACACAAGCTTTCAACTTTAGTACTTCCTAATAAGCGGACTAAAACTATGTTGATCTTCCTATTAAATCTAAGCAAACATTCCCATTTTGACCGATCAATCTTTTAGACACTAGGAAAAACAAACCTTAATTTTTTTTTCTTTTTAAATCTTGAAAAGGTAATTTAAGTCCATCATTAATAAATGTTACAATTAAGATTTATAAAAATTAGTTCTTTAAAATATACTTAATTTTTTTTGGGTTTGTTTTATGTAAGATACATTGAAAAATGGAAGTTAAAATGAAAAGGTTGTAAAAAAAAGTTAAGAAGACGTGGAGAAAATAATTATATAAATGAGTATGGTAAATGAGGGAATCTCATTGTATTGGTATGATATCGTTAAAAACTAATTTCAAAACAAATTAAAATAAATAAAATAAAAAATGACATTTTGTTATCACAATTATAAATTTTGAAATGATTAACAAAAGCAAAGTTAAAATATAAAGGATTGAATATGTTTTTGGTCCCTCAAGTTTTAGTGAAATTTGGAATTAGTCTCTGTTCAAAACTTTTGACTAATTTAGTCTTTCATCTTTAAAAATACGTAAATTTAGTTCTTTTAACCAAATTTTATTAAGTTTATCTGACGTTTCAAGCACATTTGATGATAATATTTGAATTTTTTACTTCGTTTGACACATTTTCGCTTCAATGTTAAATCAAATATTATCATAAAATGCGCTTAAAATGTCAAATAAACTTAACAAAATTTGGTAATAAGGACTAAATCCATGCATTTATAAAGATGAATGACTAAATTGGTATAGTTTCGAAGAAGAACTAATTCCAAAGTTCACTGAAACTTGAGGGACCAAAAACATATTTAATCCATATATAAATTATAAATGAGTTAAAGAAATTAAACACGTTGTTTTAGTGTAACGTCCCATTTAATTTATAAACGTAATTAAAGAAACGCTACGCATAGATAGTATAACAACGCAGTCCTGAGGTCTTAACGTCACCCCTACAAAACTAGGCACACCACGATGCCAACAGGAAACAATTGAAAGGTCTAACAGTTAAAGTAGAGTACTAAGCAGAAAATAATACATGTGCCCAGGCCCTAAAGAAAAACCCATCAAGAAATAAGATCCAGTCTACGCGTACTATGCAGCGGAACTATCACCACCCTGTTGCCCACGGGTGTTCCTCGCATCTGCTCACACCAACAAGTTGATGATCATCGCAAGAGAGAGTACCACACAACAGAACACACAACAACAAAAGTAGGGTAAGCTAAAGCACAAAAGATTTCATCCATCAAGTCAGATATAATTTCACAGTATCATACACTCAATTCAACCAAGCATGTTATGACTCATCAGACAATACACTACGACTCGACTCATCCGGATACATATAACTTGGTCGGATTCAGCGGATGCCTGCACTTGTGGTGGATACCTCTGCTCACTCTCGAGCTGCTCACCCCCGAACTATGTGTTACAAGTGTTATAATGAATCAATTTCCCTCACCACAAGGTTAGCCCTTAGAGAATTTCAGGCCTCCTGCTACTCTCACCACATGAGTCAGTCTACTTTAGGTGAGACTAACTGACTCCTTAGAGTGTCAGGATGCAACCTTACCTTGAATCCTTACCTAGTTATACAGATGGGGCACCACCATGGACACCCACTAACAGGGGCTATGGAATTACGTCCCGACCACTGAAGTGCGACCCTAAAAGTCTCACCTAGAGACCCCAAGGAATTATGCACTGACACAGACAAAACATGATCACACAGTCAAATAGTATTCGCCATGCAAGGATATATTCATTATGTCAACCTTTAAAGCCAATACCTTTCACATTTCCAAGTCCAACTCATTCCAACTCATCATAACCCATCCATGCATAGGATTCAACTCATCTCGTTATCATGCCACTTTAATAATACCCATCTCATTTAGTTCACATGCCAATTTTCACACCAAACCCATCATCTACAATCCATGAATCATGCCACACATATATAACACTCCATTATATACATGTTACTCATCATAACATTCATACCCAAACAAATACCAATCATCCAAGAACAAACAAGCATCCAAACAGCGCACTGCCTCGTCCAGCCCCTCGCTCAGGCGAGACGTGCTCGCTCAGACAAGCCCCCTTCGCCTAGGCGAGGGCTAAAAAAAACATCAGGAAACCAACGCGGGATCTCGCTTAGGCGAGACCCCTCTCGCCTGGGCGAGATGTTCGCTCACTCAAAAATTGAGCGGGTCGCCTGGGCGACCTTTCGCTTAAAAGGCTTTGGGCGAGTCCCTGTTCGTCTCGCCTAGGCGAGACTGGCTCGCTTGGGCGAGATTATCAGGTCTCGCCACTGTTTTCCTGCAACAGCCACCCACACCAAGCCAATACAACATATTCATGCGTCCACAGTTAACATACCTCGCACCAATCAACATAAACTTGAAATACAGCCAAACAATCATGGAAAAACGGAGTATATGATTAAGCCATAGCTTCCCTACCTGGAAAATAAGCTAGCGGAACGCTCCGACATGCACACAGTGAGCAAAATTGTTCCTAGGGTGGTTAACAAGCTGGAATGAACGATAAAACAGAGAAAAGGGTGAGTCATCACCAAACCCTAACTGTAAACAAGGAACATAGACCATGCAAGGAGGGAACATGGGCTGAGGAGCGACTTACGTGGAATAAGAGTTGGTGTGAGTTAGTTCGAAGAAGGCCTAGAGCAAAACCCTAGCAAAGCTCTTTACGACAGCGGAGGGAGACGACAACAATTCTAGGTTTCTGAAAATGAGTAGAAGTGTGAATTAGGGTAACACGAAATGACTTTTATCCTATGGCCCAGCCTTTAGGCCCAACTATTGTAAAACAACCCTTAAAATAAGAGAGCAGAAATGAATAAAGGATTTTATTGGACCTTACATTTAGAGTATACCTTGCTCATCCCTTATCATGAAATAAAAATAAATAAATAATATTATACATTTTTTTCTTTCGAAATAAGTAGGTTTGAGTTCGATGTTGAAGTTTTTACAAATATTAGAAAATAAAATAGCTTATTTGGCAATCATACTGAAAGTGTTATTTATCTTTTTGGTTTTCATAGTTTGTCAAGATGATTTTTGTAAAGTAGGTTTGAATCCGATAATTTTGTTTTTATCGAATGAGGTTTTAAGGGTCGAACGTTTTTTTATGGGAGAGCTTTAGGTTTTAGAGGGAAGTGAAGATGATATTCATTACAAAAACTGTTATAATAATAATGTGTATAGAGAATATGAGAGTTAAATTTCATAGTTGATTATGATAATTAAATCCTTATCTCTATGATGAGATTGTATTCACAGATTTTATATGTCATGATAGATTTTATTTATTTGAATATAATTAAATATTATCTTTCCTTTTCCTTCCTCTAATAAACCCTTCACAAACAAACCTACCCTTAATGCAAACACTTTGCCCTACTCTTAACCCTTCCATGATGCTATTTTCCAACAACAACAATAACAGATATCTTTCGTTGGCATCATGCGACCACAACACCAACCCTCCAAATGCACCTGCTGAAGCGGCAAAAAATGTTTCCACAGTTCCAGCACTGTTTCCTTGATTGGAGAATAATATCCAGACCATCAAAGGAAAGGTTCACTGTAAGAGGTGCAATCATGAATTCGAGTTGAGTTTGAATTTGGAAGAGAAATTGAAGGACTTATGCCAATTTATTAGGAAAGGAAAAAATAAATGGCATGACAGAGCCCCACGGGTTTGGATGAATCCGGTGTTCCCAAAATGCCCCCTCTGCGGACGAGAAAAGAGCAGCAGACCCATCATTGCGAAAAACAAAAATGAGATTAATTGGTTGTTCTTATTGCTTCGGCAGATGCTTGGTTGCTGCACACTTAATAATTAAAAGAAAAAGAAAATAATAAATAAATAATTTAATTATTTTTAATATATGTTTATATCAAAATAGAAGTATTAAACCAATAATATATTAATTTAATTGTACTCATCTAGATTATAATATTTTATTGTTTTATTTGTTTTTAGTTTTAGATATAATTTTTATTTATAATTAAAAAGTTTTATATTATTTTTTTATTTAAAATTTATTAAAATTGTGATATATATATTAATTTTAATATATTTATATTTTGAAATATAAATTTTATTGTCTAATTTAAAATTAATTTTAACTTTAGTTTATATTTTTTAGATTGTTAGATCTATTACACCACTCACTAACTTTAACTTTCACAATTTTTCTTTCAAATCCAGTTAAATCACATCATCTTTTTCTTAATTCAAAACATTTCACATTCACTTTTAGTATGCTTCCCTAAATCCACTCTTTGATACAAACAAAGCCTAATTATTCTTTTTATTTACAAAAGTTTTTGAACAGTTTTATCCTTTATTATTATAATTTTTTATTATTTTATCTCTTAAGTTTTTATAAATATTTTTTTAATTCACTATTTAGTGTTTTGTAACTACTTTCGATACATCACTCTTTACTAATTTTATTCTTTATCAATATATATATATATATATATATATATATATATATATATATATTTTTTAAGCTTTTATAAATATTCTTTAAACTAAATTAACTATAAAAAAAACTGTGATATTTTTTTTATCACCAAAAAAACATGTACGTAAGTGCATGTATTCTCACTAATTACGATAATATATAGAACTAAGTATATTTTTAGTTCCTGAACTTACATGTAAAAGTGAAATTTGTTCTTGATGGCATTCCTCCTAACTCCTTTAAGACCTACGTAATGTATGAAGTCTCCATGGTTTGCAACCCTAAGGAAGCCCATAGTACTTTAGAGAGGAGATTGATCCAGATAGAGCTCAAGCAAGTGAATGACACAACAAATGGACAACATTTCATTTTTAAACTCAAGCTGAAAAATACATGGAGTAAAGGCCTTTATTTATAGGCCAAGAAACCCTAGACTGGTCTCTAAATGGAGAGCCAAAATTTGAATTCAAACATTTGAAAAATGGAGCTAAAGAGGTCATGCATCTAGTGTGACTTGCCAAGGTGGCAAGGTCACACCTCCCATGCTTTGGGACGCATAAGGAAAGCCTAACACTCCAACTTTGCGAAATCTTAGGGTTTAAAAATACTAATTCCACGTGTCTCTCCTCAATTCCCAAACCAATGCCCATTTTCTCTAGGCCCAAAACTACACTACAAGATCTAGGCTTAAATTAAGGCCCAATACAGGTCCAAGAAAAGACTATACTATTTGACCCAAAATACAATGCACAAACTTATTCTTTTACTTACAAACAAAGATTCCTAGACTAGGTCTTCACATCCCCCTAGCTCATGTGAGTATCAACTTGGGCCTACTAAGATCAGAGAAAGTCTAGTCTTCTTGTATCTTGTTGGTTATGGCTCTTGTGATTGGTCCCTGGCTAGGGGTTTAACATCAATTCTTCTAAATGAAGTTCATATAAAACCCATTCTCATACTTTATTAATGCATGGAATACATCTTTCTCATTCAACGACGTTAAGTTTTTTTCTTACGTGTATAACGAC
Source organism: Vigna unguiculata (assembly GCF_037176805.1). NCBI lineage: Eukaryota > Viridiplantae > Streptophyta > Magnoliopsida > Fabales > Fabaceae > Vigna > Vigna unguiculata. Next base: position 28,747,626 of record NC_140800.1, on the reverse strand, counting down.
ACTTCATATGACGTTTAAAGTATTTACATGTGCTTTTGGTACTTTGTAGATGTGGCTTTTATTGTTGCCATTCGGGGGTATTTGTTGTTTATGAGAATAAAATAGTAGGTGCAAAAAACAAAAAAAGATAGGCCCAAAAAGCAAGAGGAATGGACCAACCCAAACCTTCATCTTCTTCCTCACCTCATTCACACTACCATGGGTTAGCTCCACTACCACCGCCCATTGTCACAGTGCCCTTGGATGGAGACATCATCGGTGCAACTATCACCAATGGGGTCCACCACCACACATTGAAGGCATATGAGCGTACGATCGCTTGGAGTTATGTTTTGCTTGCAACACCAACCTTTCTGATGCGCAATTGGTCGGTGACATTACTCAAGTCACCAATCTCCACCATCGTTCGTGCAACACACCTTTATCCTTCCACCTACTGTTGAAGTGTGACGCCCTAACTACTATAAAATAATTATTACTTGATAAAAAGATGGAATTAATTTTTTTCTTTTGTACGATAAGATTTTCCTTGAGAGGACACTACCAATAACATAACTGCATATCCATATATATGTATATATACATATATAAATATATGTATATATACATATATAAATATATGTATATATATATATACGTATATATATATATACACACATATATATATATATATATATATATCAATAGTTTACATCTCTATAATTGTTCATGAAATATTACAAAAATATGTATTTGTATAATATTAAGAGTTCTACATCAAAATAGAAGATTATCTATATTTTTAATATCTCCTAAAGATATTGATATAAATTATCCACAAGTCAATATTCAGAAGATCCACCAATAATATCTCGAGTAACTCTCATTAAGCAGGTTCCTCTTCTACTCATGTCACAAGTACATATGAAAGAAAAATATGAATGGAGTGAAGTCTTTATAAGCCTTTAAATATCAATCTTAATAAACTCAACAAACAATACATACACTAAGGGCTTAGAATTGGACCTACAACCACAAAACTCGATCTCGTTTTACCAGACATATGGATCCATATTCCACTTCTAATGATTCATTATGAACATCGAAAGCTATTTTGGGAAGTGATTAGGTAGTTGAATATTTCTCATACAAATATTGGTACAATCATAATTATTTCTTTCTCGATAATATTAGCCATTTATAGGCCCATAAAAGAGATATATACTCACTACCTAACATTGGCGAGGCCGAGCAGGTATTAGATAGTCTCAAGTTTGGCCTACGAATATCCTAGTTTAGGACGTTATTCTGAACTATCCAGATACTCACATACTTGGTAAAACTTCCTTAGACCCCACCATGGTCCTTGCCTTTCATCTTGCGATGTACCAAACTGTGACTTCTCAAATACAAACACTCTGACATTGGTTTGATCTCAACTTATTGAAACCAAACTTAAGATTATTTCTTAACGGACATACTCTTGGACATATTCAAAGATCATAAAATGTGATGACTATCAAGTTATGTCATTTTTTACCAATAATATATATACACCATACACAAAGAATGTAAAATAACAATAAAACATATATGTAACTTTCTTTTTATCCAAGCTTAATGAATAAAACAATATTTGCTTTTACTTTATTTTTATATTTTTCAAGTTATAAAATAATGATAAAACAAAACAAGAATTAGAACAAGAACTTTAAATAATTAACTATATACGAATTAGAATGTTATAAAATAAAATAAAGTATAAAATAAAGTATAAATTAATATAAAGATTCATGCAAAACTAGAGATAAATGAAATGAAATGAATGAATAGGACCAATACGTAACTTTGGAGGAAATGAAACAAAATAGATAAACACTACCAGTAATAACTGAAGATAAATTAAATAAAATAGGTATACAAAACCAGTGAATAATTGGAGATAAATAAAATAAATTAGATAAACAAAACCAGTGCATAATTGGAGATAAATTAAATAAAATATGACCAATGCGTAACTGGATATAGATTAAATAAAATAAATAAATAGGACTAGTGCGTAATTGAAGATAAATTAAATGAAATAAATAAACAAAAACAGTATGTGATCGGATAATTTGAGGTATATTTAAATAAAATAAATAAACAAAACCTGAGATAAAATTAAATGAAATAACTAAATAGGATCAATGCATAACTAGATATAAAATTAAATGAAATAAATAAATGGGACCAATGTGTAACTGGAGAGAAATAAATAGGACCATTACTTAACTAGAGATAAGTTACATAATATAAATATAAATAAATAGAGAAATAATAAATAAAAATAAGTTAAATGGAACTAAATAAAATAGTATATAATTCAAAATAAATAAAAAAGATTAGCATTACACACATGAGTTTATCAAGATTAACATAGAAAAAGCTTAACTTCACACCCCCTTGACCTTGTTAGTTGAGGGGACACTCTAGCAATACTTCTATAAGACTAAGATCTCTTTTGAATCTTTTGCTTCAACTTTCTCTCTTTCTTTCTCTTTCTCTTTCTCTCTCTCTCTCTGTTTTCTTCTTCTTCTTTTTCTCATGTAATTCACCTTCACTCTTTCTACATTTCTTCCATGTATTTATAGGCTAGGATAAGATTCCTTTCATTAATGAAAGGTAAGCCAAAATTTTTCAAAGTAATCCATGTGCATTAAATGTAATACATGTGGATTAAGTAATCTTATATCATCTTTCTTTCGTCATTCATTTCATTCATCCATTTACAAGCCATTCATGTGCCAACCTGTCCAAGTAAGGAATGCATGCACTAAATGTAAGGTTATCACATCTAATTATTCTTATCTTCCATGTATTAAGATAAAACTTCTTTAAATCTCCTTATCTTTTTTTTTCTTTTATTTTTTTTTCTTTTTCTTATTTCCTTGTCTACTCATGTTCTCATCTCTTAGAAGTTTCTTTCTTTCTTTATTTATTTTTTAATTAAATAATTCTTATATATATATATATTCTTATTATTTACTTGTATTATTATTTTCATTTTACTTAGTTATAATATTTCTTAAAACTACTTGATTTATTTTTTAATGTTTAAACTATCTCTAGATATAATACAAAACATTAGTAAAATCACATTATTTTCTAACTCTTAAATTTAAAGTAAAGATAAAGTAAATAATCTAATTTATTAAAAGTAGGGATGTTATAGGAAGTCTCACATCGATTAGAGATAAGGTCAACTCACAATATATAAATGGTTGCAAACCTCACCTTATTAACTCTAAGCTATTGTACAAACATTATTACTAATTAATTAATAAGGATTTAAGAGTAATTGAAGCACAAAATGGAAAGGGAGCACATCCATCTCTATTTATATGCCTCATATCTTCGTTCGTGTGTGGTGTGGACCCATTAGTGACAGTTGCACCAGTAGTGTCTCTAGATAAGGGCGGTAGTTGGCGACGATAGTAGAGCTAATCCATGGTGGTGTGAATGGGTTGAGGAAGAAGAAGGATTCATGCCTCTAGAAGAAGAAGATGAGGGTTTGCGTTGGTCCATTGATAAATGCCTATTTTACTTATAATTCACATACATTTTGACACTTATTGTTTAATTATCTTTCATGAACTTGATATTTCACTCTCTTTAATTTAGAATTCATTAAAAGCATTTGGATAGAAGCATGTGTGGAGATTTAATGCAATTTTGTTGTGAATTAAAGCATTTTGGAAGAAAATAGAGTCAAATAGCTTGAGCCCTAGAAGTATAGCTTGAGCGCTAAAAGGCGATTTCAATATAATTCAAATTTTGTCTTTATAGTTTAAGTAACAAAGTTGGTATCTAAGCCACGCGAGGAGAACTTGACCATGAAGCAATCTGAAGCACCATGTTTTGGAACTTAACCATGGAGGAAACCTATTCATGAAGGAAACCTTTTGAGTTGAACATCACAAAGAGAGCCTGAACTATGAGGAAACCCATCATGGAAGGAAACTCATAAGTTGGCCACCATGTTTGGAGATGCAGCCAAGACAAGAATTTTTATGAAAACATAACAAACCTCCATGTTTTAGATATCCAGATTCTTAGACTTTTCTCTAGGACTTCTCCTGCACTTTCACTTGTAATATTTCTTAGATTAGAAGAGATATGGGGGAAAGGCAACCACTCCTAGGATCCAATGTTAGTATCAATATGAGTGCTGAATTTCATAGTGTTGGGATTGGATGTAGCTATCTGAACTTGTGTATTGGTATTGTTTTATTGTTTTATTCAAGTGTTCTTTCATATGTTAGTGATTTAATTTGCTTCATATTGCTTGATAAACTGATCACTCATCTACCTCATCTAACTTAAATTCGACAAAAGCTAGTTTAAGTTATAGATCCAATTAGATCATTTAATGTTGTTAGGTGACAGACATGCATCTATATGCTTTATCTGATGATAGATTATTGATCATTAATGTAAATGTTCATTCATCAAGGATAGAGTAATCGCATTAAGCTTGAATACTTTAGGTCTTAGGCTGCAGACATGGGTATAAGACTACATTAGTGTACTTCAAAAACAATAAATGAACCTTGGTAATTCAATAAAGCAATATTTGTGCTTAAGAATAGGGAGAAAAATATAATCTCATCACGTTTAATTTCATTGAGTTGTCCGCTTTAATCTTGAACTTCTGGATCACAACGGTTATTTACAACCAATCTATTTAAAATCACGAATCCAAATAAAGTTATATTTTTTAATACAGATTGATCAAATCACTGTGAATACGACACTTTGTACTACAATTGAATTAGTGCACTTACTAGTGTGATTGCTTTATTTAATGGCTATTAAGCTTTTGACACCATTATTAGGGATTTGACTCAATTGTAATTAGAAATTTGTAATCATTTGGATTTATTGTAAATTTGTTTATATTTGTAAAGTAATTTTTTTATCCTAGTTTAGAAATTGCGTTTTTGTGTTCACTTTTCCTTTTAGTTTTTGTATGTAAAGAAGGAAACAAACTAGCGATCAATTGTTTGGTCTTGAGATCAAGAGGACTACAAAAAGGAACAACAATCGGACTAAAAAACACAAGAAACAAGAAAGGCATCACGAGGAGTCATCCACTTTAGAAATCACACAACAACCTCAAGAAAGAATCATGGCAGATAATGTTGAACCGAGAAGAAGATTTAAAGACTATGCTCAAAATCTTAGACCTAAACAACTCTTAAAGCATAGTCATACTAACAGAAGCAATAGAAATGAAGCCATGTCCGTTGTCTTTGATCACATCAAACTAGTTTTACGGTTTGGACAACAAGGATCCCTACAACCACTTATCCACCTTTTATGAACTCATTGGCACCATGAGAGTAAATGATGAAGATGAGGATTCAACCTACCTTAGAATCTTCCATTTTCATTGATAGGAAGAGCTAAAACATGGTTGCAATCCCATTATAATGAAAGCCTAAATAGATAGGAGGATGTCAAGAAAAAATTTCTGACCAGATTCCCCCCAACCCCCATTTAAGTACGTAAGTGCTAAATCATCTATAACAACATTTTCTAAAGGTGAATATGAGCCTCTATATGAAGCTTGGGAAAGATTCAAGTCATTGCTAAAACAATGCCCAAATCATGGCATTGATGAGGTGGATAAACTAAACATGTTCTGCAACGGGTTGAGACCTGACGTAAATCCAAAGGGGTTGATTCGTTTTACAAATCTATCCAGGTTGGAATGCTAATAAGCAAGAAATTTGAAAATTGGTTTAAAAGTAGAAAATGGAAATTGATAAGAAGATGGAGTGGAAATTGAGAGACGTCACACTTCCAAGGATGGAAGATAAGCCTAAGATTTTAAACACACAAAGGGATGAAGGACCTTTGGTAAAACTCAGGGATTCTTGAATCACTCAAGAACTTAGGAGAATCACTCTCACTAAGCTAAAAGAGATAAACTCTAATATTTCTAAATAAAACTTGTATCACACCTAACCAAACTCAACCAAATAAGTAAACAATGCATCAAGGCAGCCAAGTATTCAACCTAGGCCGAGTCAGCTTAACTTGTACCGGACCTGGTCAACTTAACCATATAAATGACAACCCTCACGTACATGCTAGAGACAACCCAAGTACACGACTTGGGCCGCCATGGACTCAAACTCAACTAAATAAAGGCTAAAGTAACAACAAAGTGGCCAACACGGACAATATGCGGCCAAGGACGACATCTGACAAGTCAAGAAGTAAACGAATCAGACCGCTTTTGAAGACTTAGTAAAATGGAAGCCCCCGCGTTCAATAGGCCTTAAGGGCCTGGATTAGGGCCCAGGCCCACTCACAGCCCAAGCTAGGGCCCAAGTCAAGGCCCGGCCCACGAGATAACCAGACATCATTAATGCTTTATAAATACGCATGGAACCCAATAATTAAAGGTACGCATTCATTAATCACTGATTTGACTTTCTGAGAGCTTTGACTTACTTGAGCTTTGGAGACTCTTCTGCAGGTAACCCCTCCTGGGTTCAAGCTGACATGTATCAACTGGGGAGAGACCAACTGAGGAGATAGCGGATTACATGGTAAGGTGACACTTGTGCCTAACTCATCTTATGTGTTCTTCTGCAGGAACAAAACTCAATTTGTCTTCATTGATAAAAATGATCCAGGTTATATAAAAGCTTTAACCATAAAAATTACAAAAAACCTATAACTTGCAATTACATCCCACTTAAGCTATTAATGATCCCACTACTTAATGACTGATTGTAATTGAAATTGAGGCAACCAAAAAGTCATCCAAAAACATTCAACTATACATCCTCTTGACCTTCCTAAGGCTGATGACTTGGTTGCTAATTAGGCCATTATTACAACTTGAAATAAAAACAAACTAGAGTCCATTAATTGATTAACCAAAAACATAATTTGGCCAACCAATTTTACAAACAATTTGGGTCATTATTTAAATAGACTAATTACGTAGAAATTATAGCAAAGTAGTACATTAATCATCTTCCATTTGAATCATGATGCAATTCACATCAAGACCTAAAACACAGATGGAGGATATGATGACTAAAGATGTTGAAGAAGCAATAACCATCATTGATGCATTAAGAGCATGTGATCATCAAGTCCATCATTAAGCCAACCTTACAAGAAAGTAATATTGGAGCTGGATACTCAATGCTATTTTGGCACAAAACAAGATTATCTCTTATTAAATGGAAAGAATAAAGAAACAAATGATCAAAATAAAATTAAAAACTTATGCACAAAACTCGTCTAAGCAAGTTTTTGAGGAAATTCAAACTCCTCGTACTATTGATTCAAAAGACGTTTGCAAAATATTAATAAAAAGAATTCAAGACACTAATTCATTTCTAAACTAAACATTGTAGAACTCTAGTTTGCTTACAACAGATAATAGACACACTAACACAAAATTTGTCACGTATACAAGCGAAATTGCATGTATTTAAATAATTATTATACTAATAATTTTTTATAATAAAAAAATACACACAAGAACATAGTACATGCATTTTCATTAATAATATATATAAATTATTTATTATTAACTTCCTTAATAAATTAATATTAATATCTTTAAACCTATAAATTAACTTTGAAATTAATAATAAGTAATTTACATACTATTATGTTTAACTAATAGTAACTTAAAAAAAAATACTACATTTCAATTGAAGAATAAAGATTAGTACAAGGAGAGATGAAGAGAAATAAAAACTCCTAAATATGATATCTTCATTCATAATAGACTCAATTAGCGAAGAAAGAGAAACAATCACAGTGAGTTTTTTTCTTTTTTTTTTCCTTAGGGTAACAGGTTGGTGCAGGGAAGGACCAAAACCCTGTAAAAGTGTGTGTTTGGTCTGGTAAAACTAAAGCTCGCTGGCAGCTCCAACAGAACTATAATCATCGATAAACCATCATTCGATTGAAGTCCAAGCACAAATTAAGAGACGATTGTAGGCTAGGAGAGTGAAATTCAGATCAGAATAATCTATGGGTAATTTGCTTGTGAAGAAGCCAAAGGTAACCGAGGTTGATAAAGCAATCCTCGCTCTCAAGACCCAGAGACGCAAACTCGCGCAATATCAACAGAAGGTTTCCCTCTTTTTCCAAAAATCATTTCTTTTTTCTCTGTGATTGAATTTTATGTTACAAGACAATAGGGCAAAAAATATGATCAATAAAGATGCACATAGATGAATTTGGGTCTTTTGGGATCTTTACATGGCTAGTTCCGATGAATAAATGTTTTTTCACAGCTATGCATATAATTGCTATGTCTGATGTAAGCCTCTAACCAAATATATCATATAACACCAAACATTGCACGCTTTCATAATGTTACAATCTCTTATCCATGTTAAACTCGTGGAAACTAACTCATAAGAATTGATGCAAAATCAGTGGGCAGGTCCTGCACTTTAATACATTCAAATTAATATGATTTCCACTTGCAATTTAAGAATAAATGAGCTGAATTTTGTGATAGGTAAATAGTTGAGGGTGCATTGCTAGATTTAGTTAGTTGGATGTGAATTTGTAGGAGGGGGTTGGATAAGAAATAGGGCGTTTGCCTATAAATAGAAGGAGGGACTCAGAGAAGGTTATTTTGTCATTTGAGAGGATCGAGGCCTTTTTGCATTGGGAGACCTTGAATTTCTGCAATCATATTCTAATCAGGGGAATTTCCTTTGTTTCTCCATAATTCTGATCCAATTTCTATCACTTTCCAAGCTAGACCAACACATTTTTTTAATTGCATCGTGGTATAGAGCATGTTTTTGAATTTTTGTGTTTATAGAGCATGCTTCTAATTGAAATTGCATCGTGGTATGAGATTGAGAGTGTGTGGTTGCTATTAATTGCATTTTTTACCGGTGTTGTTAAATAGCTGCTACAGAGCTATCGTATAGTGGAATTTTTTGAAACCTCGATTGCAACTTTGTGTGCTGTAGCAGCCACTGGTTGCGGAATGCATCTCGCATGCTCCTATTATCTCTGACAATTCTTCAGCCTATTCAACTTCTGAGTTAATGTAATGCTAACTTTTATGTATTCTATATTTGTTTTCTATACAAATTGATTTTTGTATACGCACACACTCATATATATCAATATTTAACACTATTTACTTTACGAAACAGCAAATCATTTTCTGCCATTTTCTGCAATCTGCAATTGATAACTGATAACATTACTTTTCATGCATGTCTTTCGTGGTGAAGTCTAGAGAGGCATTGATTTTATTTACCGTTTGTTTTCTTTTGTTCTTCGTTCATTTTTGTTTCTTACCCCATGGTAATTCAGCAAAACTTCTAACTTGTCAAGACAAATGCAATAAGTTGGCTTGAAAATAAACTTCTGTAGGAGGCTTACAAGTATGATGATAGGAAGAGTAGCCAGTTGAATTAGATTTTCTGTTAGAATGCCGATGATGCTTGCACATTTTATTTCCTGTCTCATCAAATTTTAACTAATATATACCCTACTCAATAAGTTTCCGTTCTTATGATATTTCAACTTTTTCTATCATTTCGTGTTTTCCAGCTTGATGCAGTTATTGAAGCAGAAAAACAGGCTGCACGAGATTTGATTCGTGAAAAGAAGAAGGATAGGGCCTTGCTAGCACTGAAGAAAAAGAAGACACAAGAAGAACTGTTGAAGCAAGTTGATACTTGGCTCATAAATGTTGAGCAGCAAGTAATATTTTTATATTATTATTCTGTCATCTATATATTCTGTCTTTGTTTTTGTTTCATTTTATACTGCTACCTGTTTGCATCTTATATGGCTTTACAATTATCTTTTGTGCATTAACATTACTGTCTTTTTACTTGATTATACACCTATAACAATCTTCTTTTTCAGTTAGCAGATATTGAACTGGCAAGCAAGCAGAAGGCTGTGTTTGAAAGTTTGAAGGCTGGTAATGATGCAATGAAAGCCATACAAAGTGAGATAAACATTGACGATGTTCAGAAACTTATGGATGACACTGCTGAAGCTAAAGCCTATCAAGATGTGAGTTTGACTTTACTATTGTGGTTACACTTCAGTTTTCCTGCTTATGACGGGTCTCTGCCTAATTGAAATTTTGAATAAATATTATGCCAATTTGTACGTATTTTATCTTTTATATGCATACATAGAGCACAGTTTTTTTATACATATATAATTGGTATATATAATATATTCCAGCTGCTTTGTAACTTCCACAATTTTCCTACGTTTCTATCCACTATATGATACAGCGGATTGTTGTCTTTCTGCCATTTTCTGCTATCCAAGATTGATAAAACTGGGCCTTGAAAGTGCTATTATTATTTGGCTGCTATTTTTCTGTTTACTATTTTTTTCATATGCCCTGTTTACATTTGATGCTCACTGATGGTTGCCATAATTTTGTTGAATTTGAAGGAAATTAATGCGGTACTGGGCGAGAAATTATCAGCAGAAGATGAGGAAGAGATTTTAGCAGAATTTGAAGACTTGGAAATCCAGGTATATGTTTTCCCACTTCTTATAATTTGGAATTACTTCTAACTTTTATTCTGAATCAAAGAGGCTTAGATATGGAAATTAGACAGAGTTCATTTTGTTGCTTCAGCTTACAGTACAAGATCTTCCTGAAGTTCCTCACTCAGCTCATGAAGAAATCGAAGAAAAGTTGGATCTTCCTGATGTCCCAACCAAAGCACCAGTTACCAGTGATGCTGAAGTATCTACTAAAAGAAAAGGTATCTTCCACTTCTTGTCCACTTCCAAAGCAGAGATAAAAGAAGAAAAGAAATTATCTAACTTTTAATTAATTATTTATGATGCAAACAGTTATGGAGGAACCATTGGCAGCTTGAAGAACATTGCGACCAAAAACATGCCAATTGCTCTGCAAACCAAGGCTTGCAATATGACTTTGTGTTTGCCTGTATCTTATAGATTTCTCTTGCAAAATTTCTGCAGCTACTGAATTTGATTGATTTATCTGCAGTGGCATTTAATTTGTACAGATTTCCATGTATAATTATACATGACTTTTAACAAGAGCTATAGACTGAATCATATGTTTTGTTCCACTCTTCTTCCCTTTTTCGACTACTTTCACATTATTTACGTCAGATACTTCAAGGTTAACCAATAATATTTACCAATAATATCCCGAAATACCTGGTTGATGATGTTGTTTCCTTGTCCTTGTAGAAACATTGATTCATCAGCTATAAGGTTGCCATGTGATAAGAAACCAATGGCTATATACTGAAAAACAGCCTATAACTATCATTAAAGTTAAAGATCGAGAAGCTAAAAAAATACTTATTAACCTAAACAAATAAGGTTAAATTAGGATTAAAAAAGTTTACTACCTCCAAAACTGGTACTTCAAAATTTTTTTCAGTGTTTTCTTTTAATAGAGAAATAAATAAATATGAGTTTGATTTTGATTACTTTTGAATTAACAATATGAACATGTATGTGATATTATGAAAACTAATGTGTAATAGAAGAATAGTTATCAAAATCAAATTTATATACTTATTTAATGCTGGCTTAAAGAAAACACGGGAAAAAAAAATAGTGATACCAAATTTAATAGGATTTCTTTCCGGCGAGACTAGGAGCTTACTTAATCCCAATAAATGTCATAAAATAACTTTATAACAACATTATCTAACTTTAAGAAATTAAAACATAAACTAAATGATATTTAACAATGTTTTTTTAAAATCATTTAATTTTCATTGTTTTAAATCTTTGACTCATTCTCTAATCAAATATATTTATTTAGGTATTGAAGCAAAGTGCTAGTTGTTTGAAGCAAATTTTCGTTGGATGAATACGAGTAGCGATAGGCCAAGAACAAAAAAGAGAGTAGAAAATATAAGATAATGAGTTGATTAGCGTTTCTTAAAAAATATTGTAACAGAATATAACTGAACATGAATTGCTTGAAGATTATACATTAATTTTATACTTATATATTTTATATTTTTAATGTGAGAAACCATTTATATAAATTGCTCCCATCTGAAAAGTTGATTGCAAACTTATGGTGTGAGCTTCCTTTTAGTAAGTAATAAAAGAGTTATTTCCACAAACATACGTTAAGCATTTGTGTATGAAGACTCAAGATCCTCTTAGTTCTTTAATGCGTCTCAAGCTAAGAATTTGTTCTTACGTTTTTCTTCCATGGGAGAAGTGTAAGTTGGATATCAGATGTTGAACAAGTTATTTTACAACAATTCATTAGAAACCGTTCTTAATCAAACACCAATTACAAAAAATGGAAGGAAACAATAGAAATCTTCAAAGTAAATAAATAAAAATTAAACTAAAAGTACCAAATAGATTTCATTAAGCTTGAAGTTGTTCAAACACATATTGTAAAGGAAGCGCTCAACTGACCCTCAATATCTCCTACCTCCAAACATCATCACAAGTAGGAGAACAATCCTTAACACATTTGTCCTTTTTCTATCGAATAATAATATAGTTCAATCTTTTTTCTTTTCTCTTCAACATGTATCAACATATTTTCGATTCATCAATAAGAATATTGTCTCTTCCTCCCTGATTGGAGAAAAGGGCAACTGTGTTGTTATTTGGAGTATTCGAGGTGATAACTAGCTTAATTCCTCATGAAGTACTTAGAATTTTCACACTTTTCAATGAATCAATACTGGTATATACTCCTTAACTAAGAAATTTATGAACTCATCAAGTTATGTGGTTTAAAAATACATTTTTAAAATGTTTATTTTATTAATGTTTTTAATTGAAAAAAAGTGTTATTAGTGATAATGATTTGTCTTTTAACCATTTGATCCAAGATTTAAATCCTTATACCCATACCATGATTACTAAAAATTAGAAAAAAGTTCTTTATTTTTACTTTCTATAGTTTTCATTATATTTTTTTTTTATAAAAATATAGAAATAAACATTTACTTTCATTATTTCCAGTATAAAACTTAATAAACAAAAACAAATTAAAATTAAACTGGTATTCTGTACTCAAAAGTAAAAATAGACAGGAAAAAAAATACTCCATACTCCATAGCATTCCCATGATTGCAATTTTAACCATATTTCCCAACAACATGCAAGGTTTCCATTGAAGTGGAAATTTAAGCATAAAAACTAAACATGTCTGGCTTTTCAAGGAACGTCTTAAGCATCAAACGCAATTATAACATTCTTAGAAATCAGGATTTAAAGGAAATTATTGGCAGATAAATATAATTACTGCAAATGAAAAGAAGAACTGCACACTACTAGATATGTGTACAAAACCAACCCTATGGTGACGGAATCCGTATTAGAAATTGGAATCTTAACATTAACACACATCGTCAATCAATAAAATACAAGGGGATGGGGGTATTTTGTGTGTATGCCGTATGTATCAAAGTGTACACATTGTGTTAAGTTTGACCTCTCCCTCCATTTTCTTAATAAACAGGCAAATGAGTCTCTTTTGTTGGTAGGGAGTATTTTTTATTTATTTTTTGTCGGCCAGTACATACACATTGTATGATTATCCAAATTTTCAGATGTAATTTACATAAACTCTTTCAACATCACCCAAACTATCAATATCTTACAAATTAAAATCAATGTATCATAAATCTAAATGAGTACCCTCTCCTCGAGAAGTTGCAGACAAATTGGACGAATTCACAATTTCTTTGCCAAAATATCTTGAAAGTATGAGTCGGGCAATATTCTCGGCTGCCACGGCACTTGTCTCCATGGTGCTAGCAGCATTTTCAAATGCATTTACGTAATATAGATGCCTCTTGTCCAATATAAATGGTGCAAATACTTCTGGGGCATGGTAATGAGGATATGCTGCCCAGTTTATCCGAATAGTCTCCTTCCTCACACTGCCAGTGATACCAATCAACACAATATTACAACCTTGTTCAAGTTTTCTTTTTCTCGTTTTCGTAGGAGAGAGGGAAACGGGACGACACTTGAGAGAAAGTTCAACAGTTAATGCAAAGCTCAACAAGTAAATGTCAACATCAGGTTCAAAACCATGTGTCCAACTTGCACCTTAGGACTAAAAAATTGGGTTTGGCTCTTTAAAGTGAGTATCAGTTGAAAAAAAGAATCAGCAGTTGATGTTTCAATTTCAACACAGATCATTTGTTATATATGTCCACGTAACATTGAAAATTGATTTTGTTATAAACGATTGAGAGTAGTTTCTTTATCCTATAAAAGGAGGTGCTCATTTTAGAGAAGCTAAATTCCAATAATTTGTTAGAACCCACGTTGTTATTATTATGGACTAGATCTTTTTTCCAATAGGAACAGGTTTGTAAAGAAGGTTTTGGTATACAATCAGTAGTATAATTTCAGTGTCAAGGAACGGAAAATTAATTAGCAAGTAGCATATATTATTACCTGAAGATGCTATCCAGTAATGTGTCTTCCATTGGTTGACGAGAGAATAATTTATAAGTGGATTCTTTTTCATTGTGCTTCTTAAGAACTGCAATGCATGAAAATGGAAGGCTAGGATCCTCTACTGTGCCCACAAGATCAGGAATTTTTGTCACAGCCTTGAGACCAAAATATGCCTAGTGCACAAGAAAGCAAATCCATCAGAAGTAACACCAACCACCATAAAAGGAGAAGATATACAAAACTGAAAATACTAATGTCAGTAATTTTATGCTTCAAGTCTCAAATACTCACAGGGTTCAGAAGGCCCCTGACAAAAGTTGTATATGTGTGCTGCAATTTTCTCTCAGGAATCGAAATTGGGGGAATAAACTGAATATCTAACTCATCCAATGGTGTAGCAACCACAGCAACTTCACATTTATAACTGTTTCCTTTTGTTGAGTTGAGTTCATAAAATTCTCCAAGGTCAGCAACAGATTTTATTTCTTCGAGCAGGTGTAGTGCAACATCTGACCGATTAATCAGTCCAGCGGCCATTTGCCAGTTGCCTCCTTTGACAGACCATAATCCTCCGCCTGATCCTGCGAGAGAAACTGCCCCTCCCAACCCACTCATGGAGACACTCTGGCCATAATTAATACGTGTGATGACCTGCATATATAAAACGAAGTCATCTTCTGATCCGTTACTTTAAATCTCAGACATTGATCTATTATATAGGTGTGAAATCGTTTGCTCTCTGGTAACAATGACTTCCACATAAAACCATTAATATTAATTGGAAACACAGAAATCCTGAAAAACTAGTCAGGTTTTTTTGAAGTATTGACCATGGGTTCATGGCTCCCCAAATTGTTCGTTGTTAAGTAGGTAGTTTAATAACCCTCTCCTCCCTCCACCCTACCCCACCAAACAAAAAAAAGGTCTTCTGTCAAATGTACACAAAAAACAGTTTTGTAACTCTGTTAACAGTTAAACAATGGCAATCCTTCAACAAAGCACCACCAGTCTACCACAATGGCTGCTGCTAGCAAATCATAACCAAAATAGTGCCATCAATGTACTCAGCAGAATCACCGAAACATTAATAGTGATTGAGATATACATTTGAAAGGATCAAAGGAATTCTTACAGTGACAAGTTCGTTGATCAACAAGTTAGACAACCCAGCATCCACCAATTCATCATGCAAAGTCCTTGTAGTAAGATTATATAGACCAGCCCACTGCAGCATCTCATCCACAGTCTCAAAAATGGGTCTCGAACTAGTGTCCTTATAGTAATTTAAGAATCTCTCAACAGCACTCTAAATTAAATAAAGCTTCGTCAGGAAACAATACATATTTGGGGTTAACTTAAATACAGGTAATTTGTTAATTAAGAAAGAGTTTAGTTTATACAACAAAATAAATCCCTATTAGATATTTATGTAAAAATATTTTTTAATAGTGTGTACTGTAGAAATGAAATTCAAGTCTTTCTTCACTAGTTCAGCTTGTGTTGCCAAGTGAGTACTCGTGTGTGTGTGTGTGTGATTGTATTATTCCTCAGCAAATCAGTTTTTTATTTGATGAGGAGTACACTTGTGTATGCAAATTAAGCACTAAAAATGAATTATTTGACGTGTAAAATCTGTATCTATACTTCTAAACAAGTTCTCCTTTGACAAAGATTCATTTAGTACGTAATTAAATAACTGAGTAATTTACTCAATCACCTAGTAAGTATAACGGTTAAACAGTTGAAATACCTCAACGAAGTTTTGCATCTTGAAGAGCGAGAAGCCGTAGCGAAGGAATATGCGAGCGGAATTAAAGAGCGATAAGAGAGTATCGACAAATGGGAGTTCAAGAAGCTTATTGATGAGGGGAACATTGGTACTGAGAGTAACAGTTTTGAAAACGAACTTTTTCCCATTCCAAATGCCGAGAGAGAGGGAATCCGAATCAGGTTCGTTGGCCTTCAGGTTCAGAATTTTCACATAATCCACTGTGTGCAGGTTCTTAGGATGAAGAATGGAGGCTCCGGCTTCGAAGGTCTCCCCCGCCACCGTCACAGTGGCTATGCGGCCCCCGACGACGCCGTTGCGCTCGAACACTCGGATATCGGTGGCTGGAGTGGACTCCGGGGAGTATTTACGGAGGAAATGGGCGACGGAGGACCCACCGATGCCGGCGCCGATGATGCAGACGGTTGATGACGGTGGCGGAGGGTCATCGGAGAGTGGTTGAGCCTGAGAGAGTGCGAGAAAGGTCAACAGGAAAGGCAGTGTGAGAGACATCTTCTACTAGTCTCAATGGTCATGGATTCCCTGTAATACTGTTTTATTTTGAATCAAATCATAAAATATATATATATATATATATATATATATATATATATATATATATATATATATATATATATTCACAGTCTTGAAATCTTCAAACTTTCATCCTGCATTATTTTTTAATTTTTTAGGAATGATTATTTGAGAGTTTTTTTCTCATGCAAATTTCGTTCATATAATTGTTTAATCAGAATATAATTAAAAAAAAAATCCAATCCAGATGGTACTATGGATTTTTGTAATCAAAGATGAATTAAATGAACTTGTATGTAGTTCATAAAATATGTTATGTATGATAAATCATTAAGGCTGTCATAGATGTGAAGATGTATCTTGTGTTCACCTGCACGGATTTAATGTGCAAAAGGGAATACTATTTAAGGTAAAACATGAGTTTACTTCGTGGTATTTAATACCAAAAGAAAAGAGGAATAATAAGATTATTTGATCCACTTTTTTCTATTGTGCTCATTTGAGAGTAATTAATAATAATATAAAAATATGTTCTTTCTTGCTATAATAATAATTAATATTCAAATTTACAAATTGTTTATCAAAAAAATTTTAGGTTAAATATGTCTTTTTCTTCAAGATTTAATGAAATTTGGAATTTTTTCAAAATTTTTGACCAATTTAATCCTTTATCTTTAGAAATGCATAAATTTAGTTCTTTTAACCAAATTTTATTAAATTTATTTGACATTTCAAAAGTGTTTTATGATAATATTTGAGTTAACATTAAGAGAAAATATGTCAAACGGTGTAAACAATTCAAATACTATCATGAAATGCACTTCAAACATAAGATAAACTTAACAAAATTTGATTAAAATGACTAAATCCACGCATTTTTAAATATGAAGGACTAAATTGGTCAAAAGTTTCGAAGATAGACTATTTTCAAATTTCACTTGAACTTGAGGGACTAAAAACATATTTAACCCAAAAATTTTTAATATGTAAATATATTGTATTATTATTATTATTATTTATATTAATATATTTTTTTTCAATTTATTCATTTAAATATTTTTTATGAAATAAATCTAACTCATCTAAATATAATTTTATATTAGTTTCAACATCAAGGTCAATTTGGTATCTTTCCATTGCTCACTTGTGAGGATTGGTTTGGAGGAGAGGGGGATAAAAAAAATTGAAAAAATAATGAAATAGTTCCTTTATATTTATAGAGATAGGAGACAAAATTTACATTGATATAGTAAGTATTGCTTGGGCTACTTTAATGGTAGTTTTTTCATTTTCCTTTTCCCTATTGGGAAGAAGTGGGCTCTAGGGATACTAAAAATTGAGTGGGATCCAAGTAACCTTGTTTATTTCTACCTGAATTTTTGAATTTTGAAACTATTGAATGAAAATATGTCATTTAAATTAATACTAATTAATTGAGCTCAAATAGAAAATCTATCTTGATTCTATTATATTTTAGTAGTGTAATATATTCTATGTATCTTATAGGAATTGAAAATACTCTTTCAATCATACAAATATTTTCATTATTCCCCTATTCCTATTTTGAGAAAAACAAGGGAATCAAAAAGAAGAAGAAATGGATTCCTATATATTTGAGTGGATTAGAGGCTAAATTTTGTGTTATTACTTTTAAAGGATTAGGGGGAGAAAGTGAGTGGATCTCGAGATGAAGTTTTTAAAAGTTTATGAGTGATTTGATTATTGTGATATATTATAAATTAAGTTTAATTGAAAGAAAAACAAAAATTACCAAATTGTTCTTGATATTGAAAGTTATTTAAAATTATATTTAGATGAGTTAGATTTATTTCATAAAAGATATTTAAATGAATAAATTGAAAAAAAATATTTTAATAAAAAAATTATTTACATTTTTTTTGTAATAGTTTAGAAATTTGGGGTATTAATTATTGTTGTAAGCGTAATTTTAAAATAAACGAGAAATACAAATGCACACGTAAATAAAAAGTATAAATGAGTTAATGGTATAATGATATTTTAACATTAATCAGCTTCGAATCAGCTCATGTGAGGAGATATAGGAAAATCAGAGAATCCCTGAATTCATTCCTTTCTTGCTCCAAAATACGAACAAGTGAACACGTTTGTCACCTTCAAATCATGTCTCCCTAATCCTCTAAACATTAAATCTTCACAAGTGAACACATCGCTAAGAAAGTAGATTTCGAGGGAAAAGGAGGTGAATGTGATGTTGTTCGGATTAAATGAAAGATAATAAAAAAATGAAAGGATTTAAGATGAAAGTGTATGAAAATTAGTGAATGACGTGATAAAGTTCATAGATTAAAAAAATATTTTAATTAAAAAGTTGAAAAATGATTATCGTATATATTAATAAATTTTATTCATCGCAAATCTCTCATTTATTGAACAAAAAATTGATATTGGTAAAATTTATCTTTTTTTATAACTTTATCTTCAAAAAGTAAATTTGCACAAATTTATCCGATGAACAATCATAAGTCACATAGGTACTGTTTGGTTCTAATGACAAATTGTTAGGAAGCGCATATGTGTGGAGAAAGTTAAAAAATCGATGCATCTTTCCAAAAAAAAACGAAGTAAATACTTTTTATTTTTGTATGGAACAAAGTTGTCTCAAGAGTCTTCTGTCCTCCGCCTCTTCTCCTCGGAATTCGTCTTTGAGTTGTTTTGGGGATAACGGTCCTAGAGAGTGGGTACCTGTAGGCACTCTGACGCTCAAGTTAATGACACCTCAATATTGTGTATATACTAGACCTGAGTCAAGACTAGATGTCCTTACCTTTGGACACTGAACCTTATTTTATATGACATGGCTTCCATCCTAACTTCATTACCTTCGAGGTCGTTTTCATTCTCTCATCAATACTAATAATCATTTGAGTGTTATATTTCCATAGTCTGCTTGAGATTGATTATCCATATATGTATGCCTGTACATTATTCGTCCTTGCATCGGGTCAAGGTGCGCATGCCCTCAACTAGGTCGAGGCGTACTCGGTCTCCATGGACTAAGAGGTACTCGAACCCAATGGGCTGAGATGTTCTCGACACCTTGTACACCAACCCCCCCCCCCCAAGCTCGTTGTGAACAACAAGAGTTTGTGTGAGCCAGATGAAATAAAGGAAAGGCATGTATCGTGATGTTCCCGATACCATGCACTCTCTAGAGCTAGCAATCTGTGGCATAAGGGACTTTAGGTGAGAGGAAAAGGGTCACGCTTGCACTTCGTTCGAGGTTTATGGCATGATGGCAATATGAAGAGTCATGCCATGCCCACTGTTAAATGAGGTTGGATCTAACGGTGTTGTTGCCTTTGTGTGGGAAAGTGTAAGACCACTATAAATAGGGGTAGGGTAAAATGTTATGCATCTTGCTTGAGAAGTGAACCATCCCCATCTGAAATTTAGCCGTAGGACGTCACGCCCTAGGTATGTCCTTCTCCTCCTCTGCTTAATCTTCTTCTAGTAAGCTTAGTGATTCGGTGGAAGAGTGGAATGTATCAAACTCTACCAATAGTCTTAGTTCTCAAAGGGACAACGATTGTGTTGATGGTGTCAAGGGGTATTTGGCCCTACATCATCCGAAGTACAAGTTGGTAGATCCTAGAGTGAAGTTACCACTATCTAGATTCAAAAGGTCTTCTGTCATAGCTACTTTATGTAAAAGGGTCGAGATGATAGCAGACATTGTGAATGAACATATCGTAAGCATAGAACGAGTCAAGAGTTGGAATAGTGTCTATCACAACCGTAGTTACGGACTTGCATGTGTGTCTCCCCTTTGATGACTTCACGATGGGAGTCCTGAGTGTGTTGAACGTAGCCCCTAGCCAATTATACCCGAATAGTTAGGTCTCCTTACAAGCTTTTAGACTTATTTGTTGGGTTTTCCGTTTGAAACATTCTCCCCAGGTGTAATGTCATAACCAGAAATTACTTTTTTTTAAATAATAAAAATATCAATAATTGCATTTATTAACGAAATCCTTTTCCTAAAACACAAGAAAAATTAAAACTTTATTTCAAACGCACCAAATACAAAAAAAAATCCATAAAGGCGTTCAACTATTACAAATAATAAAACGGATCATAACACTAATTACAAAAACAATCCATAAAACCTATAAAAGCATCTCTATGTAAGAACTCCCATGCTGGCCCCACTCCAGCTCTAAGTATCCACATGCTCACATGCATCAACATTTGTTCTCATGTAACGAGTTACATGATCATCGCCAAACACACACAAATAGGGTGAGCTCAAAATTAAAATATACAACACAAGGTACATTAAAATAACAAATTAAAAACCCCCAACACTTCTGATACACTCCAATCTCAGTCCCAAACTCCCAACTCCTCCTTTGAACGCCTCTTGATTATACACCCTTTGATGATTACATTGATCGATCATTGCTACCACGAGTGTCTACTCGCCCCTCTGACTATAGGCCACCACCTAATAGTCCACACGTGGGAGTGAACTTGTCACGGCTACAATCCGCAACACGAAGTGGAGTTTTCTACAAATAATACGGACTGCGGTTCGTATTTGTCCCAAGACTACCAAACTCGTCGGATATCACCGAGGAGGGCAATCTTTCGGAACCCATCCGTATGAGCCACAATCATGCACACTCCACTAGACCTCTAAAATCACCAAGCTACAACCTCGAGTGACCGCGTGTTATCCCAATACAAGTTGCACTCGTAATTGGGCCCCCAACAAGGCATCACATCAAGACCTCCATCCAAAGTTATGTAGAATCCCTCGCGTAATCCATCATTGCATTCGAAACTGCCTGGCGCCACACATCGCGTTGCTAGGCGCACTTACGCTCCAGGCCGCCTAGTGGGAACCGCACGCCGGCAGGCGCCACGTACCTTCCTAGTCTTTGATAGATTGCTTCCGCCTGGCGGAACCATCATAATAACATAATTGTTATACAGTCCAGCCACTCACAAGCATTATAAATTTATTACACCATTTAGTTGCTCAAGCAAAGAGTGCCATGAAAATACCTACCGCATCACAACTTGCGCATACACACAGTACTCAAACATACCATATTACCACAACATTATCTAAATAACACAATAATTACCTTTTGAATTCATAAGCTAAAATCATGCAATCACACACACTATACCAAGTTTCCATTCCACACTTTTTCCTTTTCACCAAAATAATGCATAACTTATTAGATAAAGCCAAATTATAGGTGGCACATGAATGAATTCCTGACCAAGGTAGGTTCACTGATACAGTCCTAACAATGACTACACCATTTACCCTCTTTTACACAAGTATCACATATTCATCCATACTTAATCAATCTTTCATGCAAAAATTCCATTTTCGATACTACTTGTCCAATACTTCATATTATGCATATAAATATTCCAAACAAATTTTCCAGAACCTACGCGAAAGAACAAAACCATAGTGCAACTCTACACTGGTACGTCGCCTGGCGGCAACTCGAGTACCACCAGGCGGGGCTTGCAAACTTGGAAAATTCCTAAGCTTTCCTACACAAATGCAAGACGCAAAACCCCCCTATAATCATACACATTCATGCAATTTCACAGTCTGGCCATATAATTATATTCAAGCTTTCGTACATTTTTTTTTATCTTAACAAATAATTCAATTCATAATTTGGATTCAAGGTTTCTCATCCAATCTCGAGTCTCAACATCACCCTCATGGTTAATCATTTCAACAGTTCATCCAATTGCAATAACCACATAGTAAAATCACCCAATTATTCCATCAAATAATACAATCTCAGACACGTAAATACATAGACAAATACACGATTATATATAACAACTCATTCAAGCATCATCAATATCACGAAACTCACGAAAACACGAGGAACTGGCAAACCAGTTCGCGTCGCCTGGCGGACAACACATAGCCGCCAAGTGGTTCATATGACAAAAACCCAGAAAATTGATTCTGGCATGAGTCGCCTAGAGGGCCTTCAACATCGCCAGGCGATTTTTGGAAATTTCCAGAAACACGAAGAAACTTAGTGAAAATGGCAGAAAATGCATTAAAATCATCCATCACAACATGCAATTATAAACCTTCAAAATTAACAACGAAGTGAAACTCCCCTAACATAGATTCCTCGCTCCAAAACCGTTATAGCTTTCTCCTTGATCTAAATGTCCTCCCTTTGGTCTCTCACACTATAGTCCTTAAAACCACTCTCAATGTGGTGTCTCAATGTAGTTTGGTGGCTGGTTTTCCTCACTTTACCAGCCCTAAACGAAATTAATTAAATTAAAATAAAATAAAATTCAAATCAATTCCTTAATTGGTCCTTAATAGCTAATCAATTCAAATTAAGCTCTTTGTTTGTGTCCAGATTCTTGGAACCTATCACTAGCTCTTCATCTCCCTAAATTCGTTCCCCAAGCAAAGCATAAAAAAATATGTTATGGTTTTTCTCTAGCCAAGATTCAAACTCACCACCATGCAATTACCAAACCAATGCAGAACCATCAAGCTAATTCGTTTTTCTTGATAATTCCTATACATCTAGGAATTTCTAACCACTCAATCATGATCAAACATATAATAAAAATAATACCATCAAAATAATCACACAATTGGCATACATAGGACTTAAACCCAAGTCCTCTCAACATAACCAAATACTCTCAACCACGTAAGCTAGTACTTTTCCACGTCATGAAAGTTAGCATTAAATGACATAAAGGCTCTCACTACCCGCATTTATTAAATAATTATTTATTTAATTATTTAAATTTCTCGGGTCTTACACCAGGTGTTTTTGCAATATTACATGCAATATCACAATACCCGATCTGGATGGTAGAGTCACCATTGCCTGCTAGCATCTTACACCCAATCGTTTAAGAAGTTCAAGCCATGATTCTTTAATGTAGTTATCAGGTCAACTAAGGCTGAATACTTCTATTTTGATGACAAAAGTCCTAAGTTTCCCTTTTACTGGACCAAAAATCCCACTCAATACCATGTTTGGCCAAGAACTTGTCTTACCCCTAAAGACCTGCATGTGCTAAACAAAAAATGTTTAATAAAAAATTTTAACATTTCTGTAAAATTAAATTTGGTCTCAATTTAGAGAGAGACAAAATTTCTCCATTTTTTAAAAATGAAACTAAATTGAACAAAAATAACGTATATGGGGACCAAATTAAATATAAAACATTAACTCTGACATGTAGCATGCTATTAAGTTGACACATGGACATTTTTTTAAAAAATTACAAAATTTTAAAAAATAATAAAAAAATTGAAAAATTGAAAAAAATTAAGAAAACAAAAAAAACCACCAAGTGATACGTGACGGTCATTGTTCATTATCGATAGTCATTTAAACAACGTTAGTAGAAAAAGACCAAATTGAATAAAATTGACGAAAAGTAAGACCTGATTGAACAAAAAAAAATATTAGAACTAAATTGATAAAACGGAACGAAAATAAGGACCAAATGTGTTAGTTAATCAAATAATTAATAGTATTGTTGTTGCGCAACCCATCTTCAATCCGGCTCGAACCCATTTAACCTGTGAGTTAAGTGAGCCAAATTCAGTTCAACCCACTCTTGAAAAAAATGAAAATTTCTCAACAAAACATGGTTCTAACCTATATATTAACTCACAGATTAAAACCCATTTTGATATCTCTAAATAGAAAGATACTTTTATCTCTAAATATATATTTTTTCATATGGAACGTCAAAATTAATGTTTTAAAATTTTTACACATCCTAGAAAATATGATATGAAGTAAATTCAAAAGCTTCTAAATTAGATATTCTAAATGAGTTATGGATAAATACATTTCAACATGAGATTTGTGAATTTGGCAAACCTAACCTGTAGCTTAAAGCAAGGGATTTCAAATTATTAGTTCAAATTATGAACTCTAACAACCAAAATAGAGAATATGTACCTCTAAGTTGCCAGAGTTTTTGGGAAAGGAAATTTCCCAAGTCCTAATTATTTGAGAAATAATTCTGAAAAGAACATTTGGACTAGATTCTAGATTAGATGGGAAAGTTTTTATTTGACAATGATTAATCTTAAATAGAATATAATTTAAAATTGATTGTAAAGTTTTATAATATCAAATCCTTTTATATATTAGGGATGTGAGATAAAAAATTATGAAAGTGAAAAGAGAAAACCCTCTACACTAACGAAAAGATTTAATGACAAACAAAATTGAAATAATTTTATTTAAGAAATTAGAAAAGAAGTAAAGTACAGTAAAAATATTTTTAAAAAATGATATTCGATTATTTTATTATTAAAGATTGAATTATAAATAGCTTTTTAATGACTAGATAACTGCTTATAGTTTTTTGCTGTAAAATATAATAATTTAACAAATTTATAATTTTCGCTGTAAACAATAATACTTGATCAATTACTAACTATTTTTTTATCATTTTGGGATGAACGGGAAAAATTGAAGATAACATAAAGTTATCCTTTTCTCATTTTTCTGAGTTATCTTCATATTGGTGAAGCCACTAAAGTTGCTTTACTTCTCACTACGACCATTGACATAGACTTCAATCACAACTTTATAGTAATGATTTTTTTTTCAATAAATTTCAGGAGGAGTTATCAAAATTTCTTTCATCTTTTGTTGGTAAACTTTTAGGTCAAATTATAAATACGCTCTATATTAAATTTCATTAGAATTTGTGATACTAGTTACCTGTGCAGTCCAAATAACTAAAAAAGCTGGGGCTATCTGCAAACTGATATGAAATCAGTTTAGTTTTCATATTTACAAATTAGAATTAAATAAAAAAAATGTTTTAAAGCTAATGTGTCTGCAACATCATGTCAAATTATATATCAAATGTAGAGAGAAAGACTATGAAGATCCTCAATTCATTCTTCAGTATATAGCACAACAAACAGCCTGATATTCCTGTAGAACATGGGATGCTATCTCACAACAAAAGCAATTCATAATACATTACTTGTCAAATCACAAGAAGCAGTAACATGAAAACATCATAGCAGGGAAAATTTACTCTGTGACAGCCACGAGCAATGTAATTCCCTCAGTCACCAACAGCTTGTAGAATATATTCATTGTCAATCATAATCTGGTCCCACATCAAAAGGGCACCCAATACTATTGTCCATTCCTGTACAGAAACATGAAATCAGGGCTTAGATTTATGTTAAAAAGGGAATGGTCTACACTGGTAAATTGTAACCAGCATTTAGGATCAGTTTCCAATGATTTCAATTGCATACATCTCAGATTTTCTAGCACTATAAAGGGAGATAACAAAACAATGAATCAAAATAGGGGAATCTTACAACAAAAGAGGCATAGATATGTAATTATCTTCTGGCTTCTGTTTTGTGAGACACCATCTCTAATCGAGATACAATACAATTCTTGCATTGTTCTAATACTAAGTAATGATGTTACAGTGCATTCAATACATTGAATGAGGGAACGTTACATTGGCGCTGCCCCTGCCGTCAGATTTGTGGACAACATTCTTTCCTTACTAGATTGATCGTATTGATGTAGACATATAAGCTAAGATTCCAAAATTGTTGCTGCACTGATACGTTTCTAATCTTCAGTAAATTTAGTAACTTGATGATCCCTATTATTCTTCTAACTTTCCTAGTTTATGAAAGATTATTGTTAAACATCAAGACAACAACAACACACCTTAAAATAATGACACATCCAAAAACCACAATAGAGAACTAATGAATTGATAATCCATCTGCAACTGGGGACAATATTATCATGCTACCAAAGCAGGATAATATATGCTTGTTGTACTAAGAAAAGGAGTCTATTAAGGCAGATAAGTTGTTTGGTGACAACAGTTCTTTTAATATTCTTGGAAGCCCAAAAGCCAACCTAAATATAATAAAATTTCAGCACGAGTCATTTTTCAAGATCAATATAATAACAATAAACAGATGACAGGTGTACATTAGTATGTTAAATTAACCAACTTTGAGAATGATACTCAGAAGACAGGGAAGTATAATGGCATCCTATCAATACTTCAAGTGACAAGTCCAAAAAATTCCTAATTCCAAAAGATATTAGCAAACCACAAAGTAATAAGATATGCCAGATTGAGGGGAAAGTTTAAAGAAAAGAAGGTGGTTAAGGCCAACCTTGGTGAAGACAAAAAATTGGAAGAGCTGGGGAGGCCAGCAAACACATTCGAGTAGGACTTTGTCAGATATGAAAAATTGGTGACCGGAGGCAGAGAAGATACCCTTTCACCCTTCTTCAATAGTTCTTGTAAGTTAAGTCTTTGCAAGGTCAAAACAATTCTTGACTCCTTCCACATGAAAGCAAGGATGCCATTTTGAAAAACAAAGAGGGAACCAGGCTTTGATCCAGGGTATCTGAATCCATAACCACTTGCAATACCCTCTCCCACAAAAGCATGGTTGACATTCACAGGAACCAAGTCTGCATCAGTGTCCCAGGGAAAGGGTTCTGACGAAGGTTCATTGATATTTGCTGTGAACATTGCTGAACCATTAGGGTGCAAAACATAGTGTGTGCCTTCCAAAATTTTGGTTGCAATGAGAAGCTGTTGTCCCTGGAACTCCTCATAAGAGAGGAGGAGAAAGAACAAAGCCTTTCCAGGCTTGTCTTCAGAAGGTTTTCCAGGAGGCCAACCAAAAGTTCCTCCCCATAAACCAGCATATTCTTGGTCATCTCTAGGAACTCGCAATGGCAACTTGTAAAGGGCAAACCTACTGTCGTGCATATTTGGCCATGCCCGGTAAGAAGATAGCTTCACAGTTGATGCTTTTAAGGTTAGCCTTACTGTGTCACTCGATCTAAGGAATTCTTGAAGCCGTGCATGCCTAATCTCACCGCTTGACATAAGCTTCTTGGAAACCGAATGATTGCCATTCATTGAATTTGATCTTCCAAGCATTTGCTTAATGCCATTCCAGAAATATCCCCTAAGGCCTTTCCTCTTGATGCATTGAGTGTTACCATCCTCTTCAGGCAGAGGATGAGAGACAGACCTTAGGTCAAATCTCGCCCTAACATCACCCAATTCCAACTGGGTTGGATCAACTGCCTCTTGAGAACTCAACTTATACTCATCAACCTCACCACTACCACCCTTGTACATTTGACTAAGGAGTGATCTTCTTTCCCACAAAAGCGCCAGATCCTTCTGAAAATTCTCCTCATCATCCCTCAACCTAGGAAACAATGGCCCAATCATCTTATCCGGGACCTTTTGTCGAACATGGCTAGTAGTAACCTCAAGCAACTTTCTCCTATCACTAAAAGCTAACTTCCCAAAACCAACCATCCCTTCACCATTTCCAACCACCCTTTGTGAACTAGAAACATCACTAATCGACCTACAAACTTTCCTCGACGATGAAGACTCCAAGCCCGAGTAATGCACAAAGCTCTTACTCTGCAACAAAGCACTAACACTGCTACAACCCCCAGGTTCAACCTCAAGCAACAGTACATTACATGACTTATCTGTAAGCTTGACCGAACCGGGATAAACATAATTCACCCCTTTCTCCCTCCCATGAAGAAAAAACATCATGGAACCATCATAATCACTAACCACCTCAAACACAGAAGCCCACAGTATGGGACCCTCTTCAATCCCCAAAGGACCAAGCTCCTGGGGAATTATCCTGCACCCAACAACAGAGACGAAACCAGGCATCACATACACCACGTTCCCAAGCTCAGGATTTTGGTGAACCCATATTCCAATCAATGGTTTCACACCCACCAGAAACCGACAAAGCGCCTTGTAAGAAGCCACACCCTTTCTCCATTCCACAAGGTCCTTATGGGGCACTATGCCCAAATCGTCACATTGCGTGAGCCAGAGTTTCTCAGAGGCCACAAGAGCGTTCAAACTCTTACAGCACAGACACAGATTGCACACGTCTCTCGGCGACAGGAAGCCAGAAACTACGGCGAAAACATCGTCAGGCAGAAACAACAGCATGTTCGAATCAGAATGTTCTGGTTCCATGCCGATCCGACAAAATAAAAATCAAAACTTGAACGCTTCAGCGCATGCCCAAAAATCGAAATAGCGATGAAAACTACAGGGTTGGGGTGAACCAAGAACAAACGCTGGAAATTGTTACTTTTTTCAGGCAGCACGTGGAAGAACCCTGCACTTGATGGGAGTACTGTGATTCTTCCTGTTGGGTGATTGAGAAGGGTTTGGTGGGTTGAGTTCAATTATTGAGTCTGTGACAGAGACAGTTTGACAGAAATGGAGAGAGTGAAAACGAGGTGGTCGAAATTGGGGAGTGAAAAAGCAAGGAAGGTTGTTGGTGTTTTGGATTCTCCAATGAAGATGAAGGTAGATAGAGAGGAGTGGAAGAGAAGAAGAGTCCAAGTAGAGAAAGCCTTGATTGCATCGTTGTCTTGTCTTTTTTCGGTTTCTTTCTTCCTTCAATAACCTATATTTCTCATAGAGAATAAATATAGGAGAGAATAAAGAAGAGAGTAAAAAGGAAAGAAAGTGAAAATAGAGACTATTTACCATAACCTATATTTTAATTTAGGTATCTATCCATATATCACACTTGCACATACTTATCGATTTTTCAACCAAAAATCTAATCTATAATAATATATAAAAAAATTGTTATAATTTCAATTTTATCTTTAATTATTTTATAAATAATTTAATTTTAATTATTATTTTAAAAAAAAATTATTTGTTATTTTAAAAACTTTTTGTTTGTACATATATTATTTTTTTAATTTTATATTTAATAACTATTTTAAAAATTAATTATATATTTATTTTTCTTTTTAACTTAAATTTTTATAAAAATTAAAAAAAAAATTATACATACAGGCGCACTAATATACATATGTTTGCTAATTTATAAAATAGTAATTTCTTTATAATAATAATAATTTATAATTTATATTAATAATTTAATATATATAATTTTAATTTATACAATAATAATTATATATTTATTATTTTTATAAAAATTATAATATATTTTTCCTTTTTAATATATATATATATATATATATATATATATATATATATAAAATCTTCGTGTATCATAGACCATGAAAACAAGAAAGTGGCTTGAAAGAAAATAATAAAATTTTGTCACCTTTTATTCCAAATATACTTATTTTTCTTTTTTTTATTATATATAAAACCATCTGCATCATTTCAAAATCAAAACTAAAAATAATTTAAATATATTTTCTTTTTTACATTCCAACTTCTTTTAAAAACAAAATCATCCGATATTTAAAGAAAAAAATATTTTAAAAATAGTAATTATTATTAATTCTAATCGATTTGAGGATGAAATATTAAGGTCATATTCATAATAATCAAAAGACAAAATTTCAAATATATGACTTGAAGAAGCAGAAATTATGAGTTATGAATAATGAAATTCATGATATATTCTTACAATTCTCCAATTGATTTATTTCAATACGTTCTCTTTACTACAATTGATTTTAACTTAGATAAACACAAGAAATAGCGAGGATGGAAGAATAATAACATGGTCAAACAAAGTTATGGTTCATTCTTTTCATAAACTAGTTTTGGGAATAAATGATTACTTAGACTCACATGTAAACAAAAGGTTATGGAAAGAGTAACATGACAACAAAATATTTTAATTAACTTTTTCATCCATTTCTATTATTCTATCTTAACACAAAATACATGTGTAAGAATGTCAATGAGGCGGGTAGCATAAAGATAGTAACTTCTGCGTTTCTTATTCGTGAGATAAATATTTGTTCTGTGTATCTATATATGTATTTATATTTGTGTGGGTATGTGTTATATGGGTATTCATAGATTTTTTTAATATCCACGGATACCCGCAAATGTTTATAAAAAAAATAATTTAATAACATATTTTAACCATATTCAACTAAAAATACAGTGCACAATATTCATAAATTTTAAACAAAGTACAAATAATCCATTTAAATAGTGTTGAATGACAATTTACCAAGAAATGAAGATTTTTTAAAACCAATTGATCAAAATTAACTCATTCAAAATACGTTAGTGTTTTAATCATGTTTTTTTTTTTAATCTAGATTAAGTTATAGTAGGTACGCGTATCAATGGATACAGGTACTATGATCTCGTACTCATCCCATTAACATGTATGCGGATATAAAAAACACCCGTACCTATTACCTGTGAGTATCAATTTATAATATTTATGTTCTATCCGTCACAAATACTCGTAAGTATGAATTTTTTTATATCCCTGTACGTATGAACTCAACTTACCAATATTTAAAAAATAATATAACTTTTAACACTCAAACAATCCATTTTTAAGAGTAACATATTAATTAAAAAAATAACCTTTATAAAGAAAAATAAGTAAAAAATAATAAATACCAATTGGTTGCATAAATTTATTGGAAATTGTTCATTTAAAAATTTAGACTGTCACAAATGAAAAGGTGATATAGTTAGGATCCACCGTTATTTTCAATTTTTCTTATCACCTTTATACCTTTGAGCATGATTGACACAAAAACACAAAGATAAAAAGCATGGAAAGGGCAGTGTGGTAACGTAAAATCTAAAGTACGTTATTTCCTTTGTTTCTTTTATATCAATCCAAAAATACCACAAACATGTGACCTACTACGTTTTAAATTTTTCTTGACTCAATTATGCTTTGAACATATTTATTTTTTAGACACAATCTACAAAAAATAAAATAGTAATACAATAACGTAAACAAATAGTTTTATTTCCTTTATTTCTGTGTTCTCAGAACAAAACAAAGTCCAAGAAGGAAAGGGAAGTGGGAAAATGAAGCCGATGCCTACGTAATTTCTGTTTCCTTTTCAATTTCCTAAGCTTTTCGATATTTTCGATGCATCTAATAATATATCCTACTATTACTTCTTTTTTTTTTTCATTCAAATCCCTCTAGAAGGACAGCTAGTATATATTTTGGTATTTGGTAGTAGCATTCTAGGGATTGGTACTTTAGACGATATTATAATCATAAATTATAGTATTTTTCGTATATAAGAATTTGTTTTTTTTCAAGTAAACCTATTGAATATGGTACTTGATGGATTAGTACACATCCTTACAACAATTGAGAGAAGAATAATTTTCCGAGAAATGGAAACATGCAAAGGAAATAAGAATGAGAGGAAAGAAAAATATTTTTATAATGTAAAATTACACTCAAACATATTATATTAGTAGAATAGAAAATTTAAGATAATTGTTACTAATAAAATAGTTCCTTTAAGGTTTATAGTTTATGATTTAGAGCTTAGCAAAGGAAATTGAATTATAGTATAGGATTATATATAGTTTAGGATTTTGAGCTTAATTTCTTCTTAAGCGTAGCAAAGGCTTCTTCACACATCTCATCAAAATTAAATTGTGTATCCTTGATCAAGAGGTTGCTTAGAGATTTAACAATCTTTAAAAAGTCCTTAATGAATCTCTTATAGAATCCGGCATGATGCCCTAAGAAACTTATAATTCCTTTAACATTGGTATGTGGTGGAAGTTTTGCTATCAATTCCACCTTGGCTCGATCAACCTAGATTCCTCTTTCTTAAATTTTGTGACCAAGGACGATTCCTTCTTTCTCAACCTTTATGGAATTTAATGCTGGTTTTATGATGTGGAATAGTACTAGCTCACATGGTTGAGAGTACTTGATTGTTATGAAGGGACTTGGGTTTGAGTCCTACGTATGCCAATTGTTTATTATTTTGGTAATATGCTTGATCATGATGAGTGATAATATAATCTTAGATTTATAGAAATTATCATGAAACATGAATTGGTTGAATTGGTTGTGTCTTTGCTTTGGGATTGGATGGTTATGAGTTTGAACCTTGATTGATGTCAAATAAGGTTATTTTTGCCAAATTCTTTTTTGCATGAATGTGATGGGGCAGAAAACCCTAGCCCTCTAAAAGGGCAGGATGGGGTTGGAAAACCATCTTGAATGGCCATTGATTAACCATTAACCACATGTTTAATGTAAGTTTCGTTTTACTCTTTATGACCATTAAAATTAAGGTTGTAGAGTGAGGGTAAGCACACAACTAGCACTGAAAATAGAGAGTTGAGAGGAAAATTGGAAGCACATTGAAGAAGGAGATTAGAAGGAGTCAAGGAGGGGGGTACGTTGCTAACACAAAGGACCAATGTTTTGCAAATTGAGCAAGGAATTCAGGTTAAGGTAGTTGGACTAGGTTTAGTTGATCGAACCGAGCTTGAACCCAGTCTACTTCTTCTAATTGTGTTTCCATCAACACTCTAAGGGAAGGGATTTCTACTTCAAAAGGAAGAACCGCTTCCATCCCATATACCAATGAGAATGGAGTTGCCCCAGTTGGTGTTTTGACCGAAGTATGATATCCGTGCAAAGCAAAGGGGAGCATCTCATGCCAATCTTTGTAGGTAACCACCATCTTCTGTATGATTTTCTTGATATTCTTATTTGCAACCTCAACCGGTCCATTCATTTTTGGGCGATAAGGGGAAGAATTATGATGTTGAATCTTGAAATCATCGCATAATTCTTTCATCAATTTATTGTTCAAATTGGTAGCATTATCGGTAATAATCTTACTAGGAAGCACACACCTACAAATCAACTCCTTCTTTATGAACTTTATAACCACATTCCTATTTGCATTGCCATAAGAGGCTGCTTTAACCCATTTAGTGAAATAACCAATAGCCACTAAGATGAAACGATGTCCATTTGAAGCCTTTGGCTCGATAGCCCCAATAACATCCATTCCCCACATTGAGAAAGGCTATGGCGTTGTTAATACATTTAGTGATACTGGTGGTGCATTAATATTATTTGCATATGATTGGAACTTATGACACTTCCGTACATGGACACAACAATCCTTTTCCATTGTTAACAAAAAGTAGTCAACCTTCAAGATCTTTCTAGCCATGGCATGTCCGCTCATATGAGTCCCGAAGGAACCTTCATGAATCTCTTTCAGTATTTGCTCTACTTCCTTTGCATCGACACACCTCAAGAGTACCATATCATGATTTCTTTTGTAAAGAACTTCCCCATTCAACAAGAAGTTTGAGGCTAGCCTCCACAATGTTCTTTTATCATTTTTAGAGGCAGCCTCTAGATATTTCTGATCTTTGAGATAACGTCTGATATTGAAATACCAAGGTTTGCCATCTAGCTCTTCTTCATGTTACAATTAATTGACGAATTAATTATATTAGTGACTCACTTAAAATATTATAATGGGCCCAATTATGATTTAATAAAATTTAAAGACCTATTGGTTATTATTGTGGGAAGTAATAATAAAATAAAATAAAGATAAAATAAAAACCAACTTGATGGACGTTGGTTTATAAAAGGGATTGGGGTTTTGTCTCTGGTCATAAGGTTCTTTTCACAGTAATCTATCAACGTGTGGAAAGAGAAAAGAGAGACAAAGAGATAGATTGGAAAACGGTGGTTGACGAGCACACGAAAGAATACAAATTGAAGAACACATATTTATAGGATTTCTTATGGATCAAGGTTAGTGCTCTATTATGTTTTATTGTGTGAGAATCCTAAATCCTAAAGATCCTTAATTGTTTTACATGTGGTATCAGAGCAAGTGTTGTAGGATTTATGATTTTCCTATTATGTGATGTTTCTCCTTTATGATGTTTTCCCTTAATGTTATAAACCCTAATTTAAGTTTATCCCCAATTTTTCACAAACCCTAATTATTAATCGAGGGTTTATAATCACAATGTCTTTATGAATGTTTTCAAGTTGTGTATGTACGATGTTGCTGCCATTAAAAAATTGCATCCGCTGTGTGCATTAATTTTAATTGCAAATTGGTATTGAATGTTTTGTTATGCAATTTTATGAATGTTGTGCAATTGCAAATACATATACGTGAATATTAATGATCAAGTATACGCAAATTGAATGGAAATCAAATATCAATCAACTCAAAAGTGGAAAAGTGAAGGTGAATGTGTTTTTGAAAACTGACGCGCGAACATTTACGTGAGTGAGTTGATTACTTTTGGTATATTGAATAAATGCATCCATTTTGTTATGAATTAAAGGGAATCTCCTCTCATGTTGCATGAATGTATTAAAAAAGCGTTTATTTGAGTGCTTGCGAATTTCCTGCACCTATTATTAGTGTCAATTTCAATTGGAATTGAATTCATGGCAATTTCATTAAGATGTAAATTGCATATAAATGGTTTCAAATAAAAGTACTTGGTATGTATGTATGTTTATAATATGGTGCATTAATGATTTTGTATCTAATTAAATGGATGTATGAGTTTGCTGATTTAATTTATTTGGCCGAATCAATTAATAGTTTTTATTAAATTACGTTTTAAGGCATCCATTTATTTGAATCATGAATTATGAAAATGCTATGTATGGTTAATAACAATTAAAGGTATATATATATATATATATATATATATATATATATATATATATATATATATATGAAATCAATTATA
Organism: Vigna unguiculata; assembly: GCF_037176805.1. Classification (NCBI taxonomy): domain Eukaryota; kingdom Viridiplantae; phylum Streptophyta; class Magnoliopsida; order Fabales; family Fabaceae; genus Vigna; species Vigna unguiculata. Next base: position 28,712,282 of record NC_140800.1, on the reverse strand, counting down.
ATAAATTTTGTTAGTCACCAAGTGGCCAAAATTTTAAAGTTTTCTTTATGATTTAAAATTATTAATGTTTTTATTTCAATTACATATAGTGTGGATGCTAAATTATGAATAATTGATTTATGGGTTAATTGAGGTTCATTAATTATAAAGCATTTCAGGATCGCCCAAAGGTTGATTAATTGTTCTTATAATTAATGAGCATGATTGTAGATAATTTTGTATGTGTCACTAGTTTATTTATATACCCAAAGGTAGTAGGTGATTCTATTTGATGCATATTTTAATTATCAATAATGTTATAATATGATTAACACCATTATGTTTATGTTTGTGTATTAGTGGATCTCCCAAAGAAGAACATTATCATGCATAAAATGATTGTTTATGTCTGAATCTGTATTTGCGTTTAATTTTATGACTCAAAGCATTACTGTTAGGCATGTGTTAATTACAGCCTTTGCTCCAGTATCTTTACACTCGCATGCTACGTTTGTTCCAGTTTTTAATGGGTTGAATTTCCCTGACTGGAGTGAACAAGTCCAATTTCACTTAGGTGTGTTGGATCTTGATCTAACTTTTCAAGTTGAAAAGCTGGCTGCTATCACGAATGCCAATAGCAATGAAGAGAAAGTCCATTACAAAGCTTGGGAAAGGTCAAATAGACTTAGCTTAATGTTTATGAGAATGAGCATAGCAAGTAATATTAAGTCAGCTCTCCCTAAAACCAATAACGCAAAAGAATTTATGAAATTTGTGGAAGGGCACTCCCAAACTGCTGATAAATCTCTCGCTAGGACACTGATGAGTACGTTGACCACAATGAAGTATGACGATTCGCGTACTATGCACGAGCATGTGATTGAGATGACAAATATTACAGCAAGACTTAAGTCTCTAGGAATGACAGTGGATGAAGGTTTTCTCGTGCAGTTCATTCTAAACTCGTTATCGTTTGGGTATGGTCTGTTCCAGATGAACTACAACACCATGAAAGACAAATGGAATGTGCATGAATTGCATAGTATGCTAGTTCAGGAGGAGATCCGACTGAAGAACTTAGGAAGCCACTATACTCAGTATGTGAAGAATCAACGAGCTGTTGGAAAGAAAGTTGCTAAGAAACATGGAAAGGGTATAGGACCACTAAAGATTGATGAGTCCTCAAAAAAAATCCAGAAGAAAAATGACAAATGTCATTTCTGCGAGAAGTCTGGACATTTCCAGAAGGACTGCATAAAGCGTAGAGCTTGGTTTGAAAAGAAAGAGATTTCTTACAACCTGAACCATAAACCCAAATGAGAAGTTTGTCTTCATGGGCAATAAAGAGAAAGTTTCAGTGGAAGCGGTCGGGACTTATCGTCTAATCCTCGACACTGGATATCACTTAAACCTTATGGATACTTTTTATGCACCTAGTGGTACTAAGAATTTAATTTCTTTGTCTAAGCTTGATGTTGTTGGATACTCTTTTAAGTTTGGAAATGGTTGTTTCATTTTGTTTAAGCGTACTTTTATGATTGGATCTGGTATACTTTATGATGGTTTGTATAAATTGAATTTGGATAAATTATATGTTGAAACTCTTATGACTTTGCATCACAATGTTGGCACTAAACGTAGTTTAGTGGATAAACGATCTGCTTACTTGTGGCATAAGCATTTCAGACATATTTCTAGAGAAAGAATGCAAAGATTAGTAAAGAATGAAATCCTTCCGGATTTAGATTTTACTGATTTGAATGTGTTTGGATTGTATTAAAGGCAAACAAACAAAACACACAAAGAAGGAGCCACGAGAAGCAATCAGCTTCATGAAATCATACACACCGATATATGTGGTTCGTTTGATGTAAATTTTTTCAATAAAGAGAAGTACTTCATCACTTTCATCTACCAACTGCATGAGAAATCTCAATCATGAATGTAAGACCAGTGGAAATTAATTAATTAAATAAATAATTAATTTATTAATAAATGCAGATATGGAGAGCCTTTATGACATTAATTATTGATTGAGGTGACATGGAAAAGTGCTAGCTCAAATGGTTGAGAGTACTTGATTTGTGTGAGAGGACTTGGGTTTAAGTCCTATGTATGCCAATTATTTGTTGTTTGATTTATTATTATTTTAATAATATGATTGATCATGTGGCGTAATAATGTAACCCTATATGTATAGGAATTGTCATGAAACATAAACTGCTTGAGTGGTTGTGCAATGATTCGATGATGAGAATCGTATGGGTTCGAACCTTGGTGAACCCAAATTTAACTCTTCTTTTGCTAAAAAATTAGTTGTGGCATGAAAGGGTAGAGAAAACCTTAATAGAAGGGGCAGCCAAGGGAGGCTAGAAAAATAGCCATCATGGTCATTGAATGGCAATTATCAGCCACTTAAACCAATTTTCGTTTTTTTGCCATCAACCCACATTAAGGACCCTTTAAAAGGCAGATTTTGAGAGGAAAGAGGGTTTTCTGAGAGCTTTAGGACATCCACAAAATTGAGGTAATAAAGTGATTAGAGGGTGAATTAGAAGAGTGGAAATTCAATTGGTGCTAAGGAGACCATTGGTGGATCGAAAAGGGGGAGCTATAGCATTTCAATTTAAGCAAAGGAAATTCCAGGTTAGGGGAGTTAAACCTGTAAATTGTATGTTTTGAGAATATTGCATGATTTTGATGATGCTATGCCATGAATTTCGTGTTGCATGTGAGGTGAATTAGGGGTTGAGTGTTTCGGTACTGTTTTATTGAAATTCTTACCCAAATGTATGAATATAATGGACTTATGCACTGTATATGTTGTGATTGTGTAAACTTGGAATTTTGGGTACTATATGGGGTCTAAGTTATGTATATGTGTTTGCTGCATTGTTTCAAATGATTGGTATGAATTGGAGTGTGATTTGGGCACGTTTGTTGGAGTTGCGTGCGTAAAACAATGTAAGAGTCTGCAATTCTCGCTCAAGCAAGCCAGGCTCGCCTAGGCGAGATTAGCAGAGACTCGAACCCAATTCTCGCCTAGGCAAGCTCAGGCGGAGGATTTTGGTCTTAGGCGACAGGCACACTCGCCTAAGTGAGAACTCGTGAGTGTTGGGTGTTTTTGTTTGGGCATCTCGCCCAGGCGCGAAGCCATGTTTTAGGCGAAAGAGTGTCTCGCTCAGGAGAGAGTCCCCTACCTCAACGAGAATTCGATGAGGGTTTGATGATTTGCTTAACTCGCTGCCTAGGCGAGAATTTTTGTTATGGGCAAAAGGTGGTCTCGCCCAAGCGAGTAAGACTCGCCCAAGCGAGAATTTGAGGTTTTTTTGTGCGAGGTGCTCGCTCAGGCAAGGTAACCTAGCTTAAGCGAGGTAGGTTTGGGTGCTTAGGCGAAGGCTTCAAGATTAAGCGAAGGATGGAGCAATTGTGTGTTTCCAGGCAATCGATTACGCTGGATCAGATTGGTTGGTGTTTAAATTGTGATGCGTGGTCTATAAGGCTTCTAAAATATCTCAAAGGTGGACTTGCTGGTGTTCCTTGAGTTGTGGCTCGGAACGTATCTCTTGAGTTGTGGCTCAAGATAGGGGTTAAGCACGTGGCATTTTCTGAATTGTGGCTCAGAATGACGTCCCTTGAGTTGTGGCTTGGGATAACTGATGAACACGAGGAACTCTTGAGTTGTGGCTCAGGTTGGCGAGTGTTGTCAGTGTGAGTGTGCTGGTTGTGGCCAGTACGGATTGGTCCCGATAGATTGCCCTCCTCAGTATGGACTCTTGAGACGTTACGGACTATGTTCATATTGGGAACTCCACCTGGCATTACGATGTGTGATCCGTAACATAATTTCTCGCACATGCTCGATCGATTGTGGCTGATAGGTATGGCAGCAAGACATTTTGAGGTACTCACTAAAAGACATAGAACACGGTTAACATGGTTGTGGCCATGTGAAAGGAAAGGATGAGGTTTCTTTGATGCGATTTGATATCAAACATGGTTGTGGCCATGTAAGACCAAAGGATGGATTTCCTTTGATGTGAATTTAATATCGAACATGGTTGTGGCTATATGGGGTTAAAGGAGGGGATTCTTTTGATGTGTTTGTTATGTGTATATGAATATATATATATATATATATATATATATATATATATGTGTGTGTGTGTGTGTGTGTGTGTGTGTGTGTTTATTATGTTAGCTCACCCTATTTGCTTGTGTTTGGCGATGATCGTGTACGCGGTACACATGAGCAGATGATGTTGTAGGTGGATCTGGTGAGGCATAGAGCCGGAGCGGGACTAGTCTTGGGGAGAATTTATCAGAGATTGATGATTTGAAAATTTTACTATGTTTTGAATAAATTGTAATCTTCGCATTGTGAGACTTTTATAATTATAATGAAATTTTATAATTATGGATTTTTGGACTAGTACTAGTGTAATAAAATATTTAAATTTCCCGTGTTCTTGAGGAAATGATGTTTCATTAATGAAGTTAATTATTATTTTCTTTATTTTATTATTTAAATTCATAATATCCGGTCGGAATGTTACAATGAATGTCTTGGAAGTTTACATAAATGAAATTGAAAGGCAATTAGACAGAAAGGTGAAAATTGTAAGGTCTGATAGAGGTGGTGAGTATTATGGAAGATATGATGAAAGTGGAAAACACCTTGGTCCTTTCGCTAAGTTTCTAGAGAAACGTGGTATTTGTACTCAATACACAATGACATTCCTAACAAAATGATTTGAAATGGTGGTATTTGTACTCATAACAAAATGGTGTATCATGGAATGTCCAAAGAATGATTTGAAATGGAAACGGATGGAAAATAGCCCTTATGCATCTATTGTTGGGAGTTTGATGTATGCTCAAACATGTACGAGGCCAGATGTGACATTCCTATTTTAATAAACTGTATTATTTATTTTTTTTTAAAAACAACATAGAAAATCTTCTATTTTTACTCATGTTTTGTATTTTATTATGATGTAGTTTAAACATTAAAAATATATTTTATCATGATGTAGTTTTTACTTATTGAAAATAGAAATAAGAAGAAAACAAAACTAATAAAATATGTATATATATATATTAAAAATAAATATTAGGTAAAAATATATTAATGAAAATATTATTAAATAGGTGTGTGTATTAAAAAAATTTCTAAAGAGATAAGAAGATAAGGAGAGAAGATAAGAAGAAGAAAAATAGAAAAAAAAAGAAAAGAAAAAGAAGAAGAAGAAGATAAGGGAAAAGAGATAAATATTATCTCTTCATTAAGGTAAGTAATGATGATTTTGAAAAAAAAAAATGAACACATGCATAGGCTTATATATAAGGGAAGAAGTTACGTGATAAAAAAGTGAGAAGGAAAGAAATAAAGAAAGGAGAGAGAGAAAGAAAAGGAGAGAGAGAGAGAAAGAAAGGAGAGGGAGAGAAAGAAAGGACAGGGAGAGAAAGAAGAGAGGGAGAAAGAGAAAGAAGAGAGAGAAAGTTTAGAGCAAAGATTCAAAGAGATCCTAGTCCTCTATAAATATTATTAGTGTGCCCTTGAATCAATAAGGTACGAGGGAGTGAGGTTAAGCTCTTCTTATATTAATCTTTTTATATTAATCTTGATAAACTCATGGGTTTTATATTAATCTCTTATTTATTTTGAATCATATATTATTTTATTTATTTCCCTTTAACTTATTTTCATTTACTATCATTTTATATTTATTTAATTTATCTTCAATTGTGTACTAATCATGTTTATTTATTTTAATTTATCTCTAATTATGCACGGGTCCTGCTTATTTATTTTATTTAATTTATCTTAAGTTATGAACTGGTCATGCTTATTTATTTTATTTAATCTCCAGTTATGCATTGATCCTATTTATTTATTTTATTTAATCTCCAGTTATGCAGTGGTCCTGTTTATTTATTTTATTTTATTTAATTTATCTCTAGTTATGCACTGGTTCTGTTTATTTATTTTATTTAATTTTCAGTTATGCACTTGTTATTTATTTTATTTAATTTATCTCTAATTATGCACTAGTCCTATTTATTTATTTTATTTATCTCAAGTTATGCATTGATCCTATTTGTTTATTTTATTTAATCTCTAATTATGCACTGGTCCTGTTTATTTATTTTATTTTATTTATCTCCAGTTATACACTGGTCCTATTTATTTATTTTATTTAATCTCCAATTATGTACTGGTCCTGCTTATTTATTTTATTTTATTTATCTTCAGTTATGCATTGATCTTGTTTAATTATTTTGTTTAATTTATCTCTAGTTATGAACTAATCCTTTTTATTTATTTCATTTAATATATCTCCAGTTATGCACTGGTCCTGATTAATTTATATTTTTATTATTATATTTATTTATAACATTCTAATCCTTATCTTGTTATTTATTTAAAGTTCTCACTTTGATTATTATTTTATCATTATTTTATAATTAATAAATAAATATTATTTTATTTAGTGAGCTTGGATAGAAGAAAATTACATGTATATTTTATTTTATTTTATATTCTTTGTGTATAGTTTATACAATGAAATGATTTGATACTCGTCACATTTTATGACCTTTGAAAATATCCAAGAGTATGTCAATTAAGTATGGTTTCAATAAGTTGAGATTAAACCAGTGTCAGAGTGTTTGTATTTGAGAAGTCACAGTTTGGTATACTGCGGGATGAAAGGCAGGGACCATGGTGGGGTTTAAGGAAGTTTTACCAAGTAGGTGAATATCTGGATAGTTAAGAATAGCGCACTTGGACTAGGATATTGATAGGCTAAACTTGAGACTATCCGATACCTACTCGGCATCGCCAAGGTTAGGTAGTGAGTATATATATCTTTTGTGGGCCAATAAATGACTAATATTCTCGAGAAATAAATAATTATGATTGTAGCAATGTTTTATGAGAAATACTCAACTACCTAATCACTTCCCAAAGTAACTTTTGATGTTCATAATGGATCATCAGAAGTGGAATATGGATACATATGTCTGGTAAAACAAGACAAAGTTTTGTGGTTGTAGGTCCAAATCTAGGCCCCCAGTGTTTGTATTGTTTGTTGAGTTTATTAAGATTGATATTTAAGGTTTATAAAGACCTCACTCCTTTCATATTTTTCTTTCATATGTACCTGTTGCATGAGCAGAAGAGGAACCTGCTTAGTGAGAGTTGTTCGAGATATTATTGGTGGATCTTCTGAAGATTGACTCATGGATAATTTCTCTTAATATCTTCAGGAGATATTAAAAATATAGATAATCTTCTATTCTGATGTAAGACTCTTAATATTATACAAATATATATTTTTGTAATATTTCATGAACAATTACAGAGACGTAAACTATATATTTGAATATGAAGTTATGTTATTATTAATGTTCTCTTAAGGAAAATCTTATGGTAAAAAAAATTAATTCCATATCTTTTTATCAAATAATAATTATTTAATATAGTAGTCGGGGCGTCACACTAGATATTAGCTTTGCAGTTGGTATGCTTGGTAGATACCCAAGTAATATAGGATTAGAGCATTAGAAAGCTGCAAAGAAAGTTTTAAGATACCTACAAGGAACAAAGTATCACATGCTTACTTATAGAAAATCTGATCACCTTGAGGTGATAGGTTATATAGATTCAGACTTTGTCGGCTTGTGGATACAAGAAAGTTTACATTTGGTTATGTGTATCTATTAGCCAGATGAGCGATTTCATGGAAAAGTGCAAAACAGTCTGTCATTGATGCATCCAGCATGGAAGCTGAATTTGTGGCATGTTTTGAGGCCACAATTCAGGCTAATTGGTTGCGGAACTTTATTTCAGGACTTAGAGTAGTCGACAATATATCCAAGTCGCTGAAAATTTATTGTGATAATTCTGTAACAATCTTCTTTTCTAAAAACGACAAGTATTCCAAAGGTGCGAAGCATATGAAGTTAAAATACTTTGTCGTTTAAGAAGAAGTTCAGAAACGTAGAGTGTGAATATAACATGTTAGCACAAATCTTATGATTGTTAACCCTTTGACAAAAGGGTTATCTCCCAAATTGTATGTTGGCCATGTAAAGAATATAGGCATTATGTCTACTAATGAATGTTAAATGTTGATTGTTAATGTTATTAAGGTTTATGTGACACTCTGAACTCCCTAATGTATAAAATTCTGAAATCTGTGTTTTCTTCTTTATGTTTATGCATGCAAATTATGTTTGAACCCATTATGAACTTCTCTTTTTAGTATGTTCTCACGTACTAAAGAAAACAAGTAAAAGATAAATGAATTATCAACATTACAAGCATAATTAAAATGCCTTGGTCTCAAAACTGGCCGTAGGCACTTTATTATAACCATTATTATTTAATTTTTATTTTAAATGTCTAAGTCACTATTGGCCTTCAATGATTAGTACATTTTGAATTGTTTTGGCCTTTAATTCCTTCTCTTTAGGTGTAGCTTCAAGGATTGTTGCCACCACTTGCTATAGGGATTCCTCTAGTCATGGCCCTCCAATTAATTGTGTTGAACTTTGATCAACTTCAATGTCCTCATCATTCCCTCCTTCTTGGGTAGAATTTATCCTCAGATTTGTGAATTCTTCTCCTACATCAAAAGGAATCAAGTCAGCAACATTAAAAGAAGAACTTACACCATACTCACCTGGTAGATCAATCTTTAATTATGAATAATGATGGAACCAATTTATGTAAGGTCTTTTAATGCGCATTATGTTTATGTATTAAATCACATAATGTTATGACATCATATGAGTCAAGTAGGAGAATGTTAGAACTAATTGACGAATTAATTCTACTATTGACTCATTTGAAATATTATGATGGGCCCAATTATGATTTACTAAAATTTAAAGACCTATTGGTTATTATTATGAGAAGTGATAATAAAATAAAATAAAGATAAAATAAAAACCAACTTGATGGACGTTGGTTTATAAAAGGGATTGTGATTTTGTCTTTGGCCATAAGGTTCTTTTCACAGTAACCCATTAAGAACGTGTGAGAAGACAAAAGAGAGGCAAATAGATAGATTGAGAAACCGTGGTTGAAGAGCACACGAAAGAATACAAATTGAAGAACGCATATTCACAGGATTTCTTATGGATCAAGGTTAGTGCTCTATTATATTTTATTGTGTGAGAATCCTAAATCCTAAAGATCCTTAATTGTTTTACACTTCAATGAAGTGGTAATATACGGGTTGAAGAACAAAGATTGAAGAACGCATTCTCATTGGATCTCTTATGGATCAAGGTTAGTATCCTATTATGATTTATGTACATGAATGTGTGAGACTCATGAATCTTAAGATCCTAGGGTAGTTTTCTATAATAAATTATTATCACAAGAAAACTACAACTTGATTACAAAATATGCTAAATTATTAAAAATAAAGCTACTGATATTTAACATTATAAAAATAATTCAAAAATTATATTTTAGTTTACCATTTTCTTCAAATATTAATGTAATTTGAGTTTTATTAGAAAAAACAAAATATCGGTTACTCTTAAAAATTTAGTTCACAACAATTATATTATAATGGTTAAAAATAGGAATATGAATGGTGTACTCAAAAGAGAAGAAATTCTTTATATATAGTTAAAGATAATTTCAATCAATAATTGAAAAACATTTAGATAATATGAGTAAAAATATTTAAAAAAATATAAAATAATATTTAGTAAATTTTTTATTAATAGTAATATTTTAAAATTGGTTTAATTATGCCTTTTGTTACCATTTTGGAGTCAAAATCTCCAAATGGTACCCAAATTTTTAAGTCTCAAATTGGTCCCCTTTTTTGTTAAAATGTCTCACGTTTGTCCTTTCCGTTAAGTCAAGGTTGACGCCGTTAGAGGGAGTGCCACGTGTCAGTTCCTCGATTTTTTGAATTTTTTTATTATTTTTTTTTTGAATTTTTTTATTTTGATTTTTTTTTTATTTTTTTTAAAAAAATCAAAAAAATTGCCACGTGTCAAGTTGTCATCGTGGCACGTGGCAGTGACAGAGTGACGTGGCAGTGACAGTGACACGTGTTAGTATTATGCCAGATATCATTTCCTTAGTCTCAATTTGGTCCCTTTATTTTAATTTGTCTCAATTTAGTCCTAATTTTTGTAAAAATTAGAGATTTTGTCCCTCTTCAAATTGAAACAAAAATTAATTTTATATAAATGTTATACAAATATTTTTTATTAAATTTGATATTTTTATTCAAATTGATATTTTTATTATATATTTTTAACATAGCTAAGTTTATTTAAAATTATGTTTCACATTCAACTTTACTTAAAATTGTTTTCAAATTTTAAATTTATGTGTTTTGTTGTTACATGAACTAGTTAATTTATGAATTTTTTTCTATTAACATTTTTTTCTATTAACAACTTTTAAACCATTTTAAATAAAGTTCAATGTAAAATATTAATTAAATAAACTTAATTTGGTTAAAAATATTTACTTGAAATATCAATTTTGATGAAAATATTTGTGTACATTTATATAGAAATTAAATTTGATTTCAATTTGGAGAGGGACAAAATTGCTCATTTTTACAAAAATTGAGACTAAATTGAGACAAATTAAAATAAAGAGACCAAATTGAAACTAAGGAAATGACACCTGGCGTATTACTGACATGTGTCATTGTCATTGCCACATCACTTTGTCACTGCCACGTGGTACGATGATAGCTTGACACGTGACAATTTTTTGATTTTTTTAAAAAAATTCAAAAAAAAATTAATAAAAAAATTCTAAAAATCGAGGAACTGACACGTGGCACTCCCTCTAACGGCGTCAACCTTGACTTAACGGAAAGGGCAAACGCGAGACGTTTTAACAAAAAAGGGGACCAATTTGAGACTTTTAAAAATTTGGGTACCATTTTGAGATTTTGACTCCAAAATGGGGACCAAAGGCATAATTAAACCTTTAAAATTTTAAATAATATTTAATATTTACATAATTTTTTATATTCATAACGATTGAAATGTGATGTAAGTTATTTTAGTTTTGGGAAATATGATGTTTATATTTTTAAGAAAACCTAGAAAAGATCATCACTTGATAATAAGATAGCATGTTATCTCGATGTGAAGGTTCACTTTTACAAGTTTAAATGAAGGAGAAGAGTGCTTTGAAAGAAGAAACCAAACAAATATGACATTATAACGTCAAAGCTAAATCAAAATGAAGGAAAACAACAAGAGAATGGAAGCATAAGAAGATGATAATGGAGCAATGGAAAACGCCACTATAGGGGGGCACAAAGGCCAACCCTTCCCAAGAGATAAGTGTTGATGCCGCCACTTGATTACTTAAAATAAGTGATGTGGACCAATGCACAAATTAAGCCAAGAACGTAATGTTAACTTTGTTTCGTATCTCCGCCAAATCAACTTCGATTGCGACGATTCTAGAACGAGAGGAAAGATGGCGTTCTGAAAATCAATTTAGACATATAAATCACCGAAAAAGGATTAGTAAAACATGAGATATGTATATGAGAAAATTTGGACAAAATTTGGAAATTAGCATTGCGAAAATATGAAAAAAGGAACATAAAAATTGGTGAGGAAGAGGATGGGCGCCACAAACAATTGATGTTTGATAAGCCATAAGGATCGCCACATGAATTTTAGTGGATTCTTGATAAGACTAATGGTTCAAGGAAGAACCCTAGCAGAGAATATGTCTCACTTTAGAAAAATTCACATCTAAATCTGTCTCTTCATTCACATCAAACTTACTTATACAAAGTAGTTCTCACGTACTAAAGAAAACAAGTAAAAGATAAATGAATTATCAACATTACAAGCATAATTAAAATGCCTTGGTCTCAAAACTGGCCATAGGCACTTTATTATAACCATTATTATTTAATTTTTATTTTAAATGTCTAAGTCACTATTGGCTTTCAATGATTAGTACATTTTGAATTGTTTTGGCCTTTAATTCCTTCTCTTTAGGTGTAGCTTCAAGGATTGTTGCCACCACTTGCTATAGGGATTCCTCTAGTCATGGCCCTCCAATTAATTGTGTTGAACTTTGATCAACTTCAATGTCCTCATTATTCCCTCCTTCTTGGGTAGAATTTATCCTCAGATTTGTGAATTCTTCTCCTACATTAAAAGGAGTCAAGTCAGCAACATTAAAAGAAGAACTTACACCATACTCACCTGGTAGATCAATCTTGTAAGCATTATTGATGAGTGCGTATTTTTGCCCTCATTTAATGTTTAATTCTGGGTATTTAATTGAATTTGTGTGCTTAAAGAGTGGTTTAATTGAGAATTCTGATAATTAGGCTATTTGAACTTGTGTGATAAAAATGTCTTAAAAAGTGATTTTTAGCTGCATAAATTATTTTTGGATATTTTAATGTTTGTTGATGCAGTTGAAGTTAAGAATAAGCTCATTTAAGGTGGAAAAATAAATTGATTGAAGTTACAAACCACCGTTAAATAAGTCTAAAATCAGCAAGTTCTGGAAAAATCACTTTTGCACCCCATACATTACCTTATCATTCCCCTCTTTCCAGATGGGCCACTAAAAACCTGTTCTGCACCCCTAGCTTTTACTAAGTTTCACCCCTCCTACCACTTAAACTCCACTCAATCAGATCATGCCATATGGCAATCCTCCACTAATTGAGTTGACCAATCAGAACAAGCCACGTGGCATAATCCCCAACTTTTAAATTTGTCCAATTAAAACATTCCACATGTCATTAATCCTTGCACATGCATGTGAACCAATCAGGATGTGCCACGTCATCATCTTCAACCCTAGCTTCTTCTCCTTGAAACCCTAGCAGCCCAGTCACATCCACTACCACCTGATCTGTACTACGCCTGAAGTCGAACTCAATTGACGCAGATTTACCTTATGTCGCAACAACCTCCACGTTCACCGGTCACTATGGAAGCACCACCACCACCACGAGACTTTCATCGTTCTCGCACCTGTTGCGTTCAACCATCGAACCACCATGAGTAAGTTGCCCGCAGAACGAACCAGAACCTCCACTGCAGCACCATCAACGACGGTCACCTTGTGGAAACCATCACAGTAGCTGAACCTCCATTCTCATTCGTGCGCCTGCATTCAAATGCGAAATAGGACGCATCAGATTGGTCTAGAAACATCTTCCCATTTTTTGTCGGAGCACCGCGAGCCAGTGCGACGCCACCAGTGTCGCCATCACCATCAAACACCATCTGCACGGAGAGCACAACAGCCACCCAAGCCGCCATTGCACCTGCGACAACAAGGATAGAGGCGGAAACCCTAATTTTGGGAGAGAAAGCACTCTGACACGTGGCAGCCTCTCATAGGACAGTCAACAGGTCAAATGGTCAAAGAACTAGTCAAACTCTGGTCAAATGTTCAAATCTGGTAAAAGATTGATCAAACGAGAGGGGTTTAAGTGCAAATATTCATCTTTTTGGATTTCCCAGTAAATTTGGACTACATGATTGAAAATGGATTATTTATAAAATTAATTCAAATATTATTTGGTGATAATTTATCAGATATCTTTAAATAATTAATTTATTTAATTATATCATAAATTATTAACCAACTATATTTGTTAAATATTTTTAACACTAACTATCTCTTCAAATATTTTTAAAATCACTATAAAGATAAATAATATTTATCTTTATTTTAAAAGATATTTGAGAGATTTTGACAACAGAAAAGCCCAGTCCAAGTCCTATATAAAGAGACCAAGGGGGAAGGAGAGAAAGAAAGCTCGGGACTTCGGAAGCCCTTAGGGGGGCCTAATTTCGTTTCCTTTTTCTCTCTATTCTTCTTTCTATTTTTATTTTACTTTTGCATTCTATAGATTGCTAAACTTCTTGGGTTGATTCCATTGTAATTTCATTATGGATACTGAGGTTAGAATGAAATAATTTCTTTGTTATTTTATTATTGTTAAGGTTTTCATTCATCTATGTCTTTTATTATTGAATCACATAAGAACTTAATGATTTTAAATCTATATGCATGTTGATCATATGAGTCCAAGGGCTTTTTAATTTAATTGAGACTTTCCTTTGATTTTATTTAGAAATTTTCATGTGATTAAATGAGTTTTTATCAATAATTGAGACTTTACTTTGATTAAAGGTATTTACTCTAACGAAAATTAATCGAGACTTTACTTTGATTAATTAAGCTATTTATTTGGCGAAGAGATAAAAGAATAGACATGATTAGGCATAGTAAAATTTGATTGAGACTGTACTTTGGTTGAATTTACTGTGAATAATCTAAAAGTTCTCACTTTTAATTGAGATTGTACTTTTGTTAAAAGTGAGAATGCCAACAAATTAATTGAGACTTTACGTTGATTAATTTGTAAATCTACAACAATAATTAATTGAGCAATAATCTTTAGATGATGAATCTATTTTGAAAAAGCAATGAAATTAATCTATTTTCTTTACTATTGTTTTTATCTCTTTTTATCTTTTCTATTTCTTTCTTGTTTATCTTAATCCTCCTATATTTTTATTATTTTATTTGGCTAACTCTGTTGTATAGATTTTATAAGAACTGATTTGTTAAAAATCAATTTTGTGTTCGTTGGGAGACGACTTAGGGTTAACTTTACCTTTCTATTTCCTTAACAACTATCTTAGCAATACTGAAGTTGCTATAATTTAGTAGTTTTAATTTGATCGCGTCAACGACAACATTATCAATTATCATCGATCCTTTATAGGACTTGGAATGGTCAATCTCCTCTAGGTTGAAGTTTAGACTTCCTTTGTTCAAGGAACCTTTCTTTTCTCATGTGTACCCAAACCCAATCACCAGGTTCAAAAATAACTTTCTTTTTGCCTTTGTTGGCTTGCTAAGCATAACTTTCAATTTTCTTTCCAATTTGAGCTTTCACTTGCTCATGCAACTTCTTCACATTTTAGCCTTAGCATGTGTATCTTTATGCTTAAATTCAAAAATGTTAGGCATATGTAATAAGTCAAGTGGTGTCAGAGGATTAAATCCATACACAATTTCAAATGGTGAACAATTAGTTGTGCTATGGACAACCCTATGTAAACTCTACATAAGGCAAATGTTCATCCCAAGATTTAAGATTTTTCTTTAAAATAGTCCTAAGCAAAGTACCTAAAGTTCTATTCACAACCTCAGTTTGTCCATCGGTTTGTGGATGACAAGTAGTAGAGAAAAGTAATTTAATATCCAACTTACCCCATAACGTTCTCCAAAAATGACTTAGGAACTTGGTGTCCCTATCACTTACAATGCTCTTAGGTAGTCCATGGAGCCGCACAACTTCCCTGAAAAACAAGTCAACTACATGGCAAACATCATTAACCTTTTTACATGGTATAAAATGTGACATTTTTGAAAATTTGTCAACAACCACAAAAATAGAATCTTTCCCATTCTTAGTTCTAAACAACCCTAAAACAAAGTCCATAGATATATCAATCCAAGGAAAATCAGGAACAGGTAGGGGAGTATATAAACCATGTGGCATCACTTTTGATTTTGCCTTTTTATAAACAATGCATTGTTGACAATGTTTATGCACATCTCGTTTCATATTAGACCAGTAAAAGTTCTCATGCAATGTTTCTAAAGTCTTTTGGATTCCAAAATTTCCTATCAACCCACTTTAATGGGCTTCTTTTACCAACAAATCCCTTATGAACACTTAGGCACACATAATCTTTTCTCTTTGAACAAGTAGCCCTTACGTCTAAAGCATCCATTTTGAGACACTTTTCCACAATTAGCATATATCTAAAAAAATTCCGAATCATGCAAATACATTTCCTTCAAAGGCTCAAGTCTAAAAATTCTAGTTTCAAGAGTAGAGAGTAATGCATACCTTCTAGACAAAGCATCAGCAACAATGTTTGGTTTTCCCTTTTTATGTTTTATGACATAAGGAAATTGTTCTAAAAACTCTACCCATTTTGCATGTCTTTCATGTAACTTTCCTTGGCCTTTTAAGTACTTTAAGGACTCATGATCATTATGGATTACAAATTCCTTTGGCAAGAGATAACGTTGCCAAGTTTTCAATGCTCTCACTAATGTATACAATTCCTTACCACAAGTAGGATAGTTTAGGATAACGCCATTTAACTTCTCACTAAAATAAGCAATTGGATGATCTTCTTGCACCAAAACAACACCAATACCCATATTAGAGGCATCACATTCAATTTCAAAAGATTTTGCAAAATTTGGTAATGCAAGTATAGGGGCATTAGTTAACTCATGCTTAAGGGTAGCAAAAGCCTTCTCTCTTTTTTTCTTCCCATTTAAATCAAACGTGTTTTTTAAATATTTCATTAAGAGGTGTAGCCAAAGTCCTAAAATCTCTAACAAACCTCCTATAGAAACTTGCTAAGCCATTGAAGCTCCTTACCTCACTTATATTTTTTGGGGTTGGCCAATCTTGAATTGCTTTCACCTTTTCTAGATCAACCTGCACTCCTAGTGAGCTAACAACAAAACCAAGAAAAACTACATGATCCATACAAAACACACATTTTTTCATGTTAGCATATAATGTCTCCAACTGAAGTGCTTCCAAAACACACCTCAAATGCACCACATGATCATCATAAGATTTGTTATAAATAAGCATATCATCAAAATATATTACAACAAACTTTCCTAGAAATTTCCTCAATACATGATTCATCAATCTCATCAAGGTACTAAGAGCATTGGTTAACCCGAAAGGCATAACTAACCATTCATACAACCCATATTTAGTTTTAAAGGTTGTTTTCCACTCATCTCCTTCTTTGATTCTAATTTGGTGATATCCACTTTTCAAGTCAATTTTAGAGAAGACACAAGCATCATACAATTCATTCACCAAGTCATCTAACCTAGGAATGGGACGTCTATACTTTACAGTGATGTTATTGATAGTTATACAATCTGTGCACATCCTCCAAGTTCCATCTTTCTTAGGGACTAGAATAATTGGGATTGCACATGGTTTCAAGCTTTCTTTAACCCACCATTTTCGCATTAAGTCTTCAACTTGCTTTTGAATCTCCTTGGTTTCTTGGGGATTGCTTCGATAGGCTAGTGTATTAGGCAACGAAGCTCCTGGAATAAGGTCAATTTGATGCTCAATGCCCCTAAGAGGGGGTAAACCTATAGGCACTTCTTTGGGAAAAACATCTTCAAAATCCTGCAGCAAAGAAGAAACCTCTTTTAGAAGAGAGTTAGTAGAACATGGGCTGTTTGAATTACCTTTTTTACTCAAAAGTAAAAGTATTAGCTTTCTCAATTGCATAGCCCTTTTGACTTATTTTTCTTTTATAAACAGATTTGATTTTTTTTTCTTTTTCTCTTTTTTGCCCTTATTTTTCTTTTCACTCTGTTTTTCTTTTTTCTTTTCACTCTCTTCTTCCTTTTTTTTCTTCTTTTCTTTTCTTTATCATTTTTAGTTGATCCTCACTAACTTCTCTCGGAGCCAATGGTGCAAGAGTAGTTTTGTGGTCTTTATGCACAAAAGAGAACTTATTAGTGAAACCATCATGCATGACTCTCCTATATACTGCCAAGGTCTCCCAAGAAGCAAATGACAAGCCTCCATAGGCACCACATCACACAACTTGCCTATTCACGGTCATCTCACCATCTTCACTAAGCCATTGAAGTTTGTAAGGTCGCAGGTGTGGCTTAGTCTCCAAATTCAGTTTTGAAACCAACCTTGCACTAGCCACGTTAGTGCAACTCCCTCATCAATGATTAAAGAGCCCAACTTCCCTTGAATGAGGCATCTTGCATGAAAAATATTTTCTCTTTGACAATTATCCAATTCAACTACTTGACTACCCAACATCCTTCTAATCATGAACAAATCTTCTTCTAACTCTCTTTCATCTTTATGCTCATTTTAATCACTAGATGGATAATTTGAAGAAGATTCACTAATTACTTCTCCATTCTCCTTAAGTAACATAGTCTTCTTAGTGAGACATTGAGAAGCTATATGACCTCTTCCCAAACATTTGAAGCACTTAATCTCACTACTCTTTGTTTTCTCAAGTGCCTCATTAGACTTATTTTGAGTTATGTAAGCTACAACATTGGGGTTGCTTATTGATGATCCTCCCTCCTTCTTATTCTTGTACTTCTAGCTAGGAGAGTGAAAATTAGATGAAGTCCTCCTCATGGCACCCTTTCTCTTCAATTGTTATTCCACCTTGGAAGCTTGATGTACTAAGTCCTCCAACTCTACATAATTTTGCAGCTCCACAACATCCCTTATATCACTATTTAGCCATGTAGGAATTGAGCCATAGTAGCCTCCCACTCCTCCATAACATTAGCCCTAATCATGGAAACCTCCATCTCTTTGTAATATTCATCAACACTTCTGCTACCTTGTGTGAATCTTTGGAGCTTGTTGTGAAGATCTCATTGATAATGAGAAGGAACAAATCTTCTTCTCATCAACCTCTTCATTTCTTCCCAACTTTCCACCAAGGGTTCTTCATATCTCACCCTCTCCCTTTGTAATTGGTTGCACCAAATGAGAGCATAGTCAGTGAATTCCATGGCTACCGCCTTCCTCCTTTTATCTTTTGTGTAATTATGGCATGCAAATAGTTGCTCCATTTTCATTTCCCACTCCAAATAGGCTTCTGGATAACTCTTTCCTTTAAAAAAGGGGTATGTTCAACTTTACTCCTTCAATTTTGTTTTCTCTAGCATTACCTTCATTATTTCTCCTTCTCCTCCTTCTACCTCCACCATCATCACCATTTTCTTGATTTTCTAGTTCTTCAATTCTCACATACAACTCTTCAGTATGCTTTGTCAACATTCTTTTCGTTCAGGCTGTAATGGCCTCAATCAACAATCTATTGTCTCCCCCTAGAGAAGGGGAACAACCACCACCTGTACGTGCCATCTTTCAAGTAAAAAAAAGACCAAACACATGAAGTAATAGGACCTCACCACTCTTCTCACGTGTTTCTACTCAAAGATGTACCATTCGTGTATTGTGCTCTCTTTTATGGTTTTTTTAATGTTTCACTCTTGCCTTTTACCACTCTTTCCCCCACTTAGATTTCTTACTTGAATCAAACAATCTATGACCAAGAATCAATTTAAGTGTTGATAGGGCTAAAACAGAATTTAGAACCAACAAAACAAAGAAGTAGTAAAGAATAATTGTACTACTAACAAAACAAGCAAGTGGAGACACTTGACACTTAGGAATTTTAACAAACAAGTGGAGTGCATTGAATTTAGAATACAGTTGTTGCACCCTTTTTTTGTTTTTTTTAAGCTTTGAAGTTGTAGCAACTAAAAAGGAAATTAAAAAAAAAATCCCCAATAAAATAAGCATATATTTAACACTTAACAACAACTTAGCCTAAATCACATGAATTGAAAGGATTAAAGTTATTGAACAATGATGAACATGGGATGAACCCTAACAACATAAAAGCAGGACTGAACAAGAATTGAATTAGGACCAACCTTGCTCTGATTACCAAATGATGCGGACCATTGCACAAATTCAGCCAGGAACGTAATGTTAACTTTGTTTCATATCTCCGCCAAATCAACTCCGATTGCAACGATTCTAGAATAAGAGGAAATATGGCGTTGTGAAAATCAATTTAGACATATAAATCACCGAAAAAGGATTAGTAAAACATGAGATATGTATATGAGAAAATTTGGACAAAATTTGGAAATTAGCATTGCGAAAATATGAAAAAAGGAACATAAAAATTGGTGAGGAAGAGGATGGGCGCCACAAACAATTGACGTTTGATAAGCCATAAGGATCGCCACATGAATTTTAGTGGATTCTTGATAAGACTAATGGTTCAAGGAAGAACCCTAGCAGAGAATATGTCTCACTTCAGAAAAATTCACATCTAAATTTGTATATTCATTCACATCAAACTTACTTATACAAAATAGTTCTCACGTACTAAAGAAAACAAGTAAAAGATAAATGAATTATCAACATTACAAGCATAATTAAAATGCCTTGGTCTCAAAATTGGCCATAGGCACTTTATTATAACCATTATTATTTAATTTTTATTTTAAATGTCTAAGTCACTATTAGCCTTCAATGATTAGTACATTTTGAATTGTTTTGGCCTCTAAGTCCTTTTCCTTAGGTGTAGCTTCAAGGATTGTTGCCACCACTTGCTATAGGGATTCTTTTGTACCTTCTTTGTCCTAGCTCTAGTCATAGACCCTCCAATTAATTATCTTGAACCTTGATCAACTTTAATGTCCTCATCATTTGATAATAAGATAGGATGTTATCTCGATGTGAAAGTTCACTTTTAGAGGTTTAATAAAAGGAGATGAGTGGTTTGAAAGAAGAAACCAAACAAATATGACATTATAACATCAAAGCTAAATCAAAATGAAGGAAAACAACAAGAGAATGGAAGCATAAGAAGATGATAATGGAGCAATGGAAAACGCCACTCATAAGGGGGCACAAAGGCCAACCCTTCCCAAAAGATAAGTGTTGATGCTGCTACTTAATTACTCAAGATAAGGCTAAAGGAGAGCCTTCATCATTTGAGGATAAGCTCACAAAAATTGTGGTTGAAACAATATAGAAATACTCAAGTTGATCAACCCTTGTACATTTTTTAGGTACACCACTTAAATATAGAGTTTTAGGGGTCTCTAAGCAAAAACCCATAGTGCAAAAGGGTAGTTAAGCAATATAAAACTTTACTTTCTAGAAGGTAGGTTAAAATAGAGTGAGAACTTCCATGTTGATTCTCGGCCAAGGGAGGCAAGGTGTAACACCCTAGGCAGATATTACATGATAAAACAATTTTTTTAAAATATTAAATTCAAAAGTTCATATAGTTCCCAAGTGCGGGAAAATTTGAAACTTATATCGCGAAAAACATAAGTACTCCTCAAAGGCCTTATTACAATCCATAAGCCAAAAGCCAAATAATAGAAAATTACAAAATGTTTTTAAATAAGGCATAAAGTAAATCCTCATAGCTAGCCTCGCTCCTCTACTACGCATCACCATCCTCACCTGAATTCACATATGCTCCCGTGTGACAAATCATACATTCATCGCCAAACACAAACAAAAAGAGTGAGCTGAATAAACAATCAAACATAAATAATAAATAATGAGAAATAACACCTACCCAAAGCATCTTATCCATTTTCTTATTCATAGATTCATTTATACCATTCCACCTCAATCTCATAACCTATATGAGAAGGATACACACCCAACTTTGGTCTTAGAGATTATCTTGCTTCCACGAACCTGCACGCTCGTGGTCCAACTCTATGAACCTCCCCGCTTGTAGTCCAACTATACGAACCTCTCCGTTTGTAATCCAACATGCGTGAACACCTGCTATGAACCTCCCCGCTCATAACAACCTCAAGTGTGAGCATGAAATATACAAACCTCGCTCGTATCCCCACTAGAGCTGTCAAAATAGGTAACCCGGCCCGACTCGGCTCGACCCACAACGGGTTGATGATTTAGTGAGCAAACCCAACCTTACTCACTTTTTAATGAGCCAAAAAAATTTGAACCTGACTCGGCCCACCACGGGTTGACGGGTTAAACGGGTTGGCTCTTAGGTTCACTTAATTAAAAAAATATAATTTTTTTTATTTTTTCCAGTCAAAACTAAATTGTAATTCTAATTAAAATCTAAATAAACTTTAATACAATTCAAATACAAACAAAAAAAATACAAATTATTTATGTGTTGGATAAAAAAACAACATAACATGACCCAAATGTAAAGTCCAACTTAATAAACAAAATAAAAACACTTGTGTGACCCTTTTATCTGCGGGTTGGTGAACCAACCCGGCTCACCACGAGTTCAACCCGGCTCACCCGGGTGCTCACCACGGGTTCAACCCGGGTGAGCCGGGTTCTAGATGAGCCGGGTCAAAAATTAACTCGTATTGAAATTTGTAAAAAAATTTCAACCCAACCCGACCCGAACCCGTGATGAGCTGGGTTGGCTCACGGGTTCCAACCCATTTTGACAACTCTAATCCCCACACAAGAGTAC
The DNA here is from genome assembly GCF_037176805.1 of Vigna unguiculata. Lineage (NCBI taxonomy): Eukaryota > Viridiplantae > Streptophyta > Magnoliopsida > Fabales > Fabaceae > Vigna > Vigna unguiculata. The sequence continues at coordinate 28,690,175 of NC_140800.1, read as the reverse complement.
AACGAATGGACCTCCCCGCCCACATTAATCACGCATCTCCAACTCTATTACGAACCTCTCCGCTTGTAATTTAATCAAGCATATCCCAGCCCAAACCATCACGACCACCCCATGCAAAAACCCTCCTCAAAGATCTTATGTCCTTGCATTATCGCCTTGCACCGCCCAAGCACCGCTAGGTGAAACTATGCTCCTGACTGCTTGGCAAACACCACATGCCGCTAGGCACCACGCTTTCCAGAATCCTCTAGTTAGTGGCTATCGCTTGGCAGATCAGTCCTCACCGCCAAGCGCTATGCACTCCAAGGACTCCTTATTTTGTAGCCATCGCCTGGCGGTACTATCCTTCCCGCCAGGCGCTACACTAGTAAAACGTATCTTACTGGTTTAAGCATAATAGAACGCATTCGAATATACCAAGGCGTTGCAATCACACTTCCAAAATATCAATTATATATTAGTACAGTTCAACCTACCCCAAATTTCATCATTATAGTGTCTAAGTACCATTCAAGCATAAGCATCCATGTATTTAAAATCTAGAATTATGACATCACTTAAGTGTAGCCAAACTATACACGGAACATGTGGCCCTATGTGACAGCAATCCAATCATGCATATACTTATACCAAACCCAAGAGTACATATGATATTCATTCATCCTAACACACCACAACCAAGTACATGAACTATCCAACCATACAATCACATTTATTCAAACATAGTATCATCTTAGTTGCATGTTAATATTAAAAAGAGATCCTACATGCATTTTAAATACATCTAAATAGTCATCCCTGAAACTTCTAAATCATGCAAGTGTTTTAAAGAAACCAACAACACCTGCTCTACCCTCTCCTTTCCATGACTCATATCGATTTCAAGATCAATATTACTACATATTCTTAACTCATGCATTAGACACATTCACATATGAACATGTTCATTATTTCATCATTCAATTTTAAGTGCCCAAATAATCCCCAACCTAACCCCACTTCGTTGGGAATACAATCAACTAAAATTGTCTGCTGGCCAACGTCGATCGCCTAGCGGCATCCACATATCGCTGGGCGGTGCTTTAGTTTTCTGGAAATTCTAGAATTATGTTGCACCTCCTTGAAATCCTAAACATTCTCGAACAAGATTCAATCATTTATTTGCACATGTATCATAATCAATCAAGCCTCCAACATGCATATGTACTCAATTAATCCAAACACATGATAAATAACCACATTCGTAATATGTACAACACATTTAACATTCATTCCCAAAACCCCCGCGAAACCATCATGTTTATGAAACCCCTCAATCATCAAATCGTCATCAGAAGGGAACGTTCTCAGTTAATTATACAATTAAACGACCAAGTAAAAGCACCAAAATTTGTAGTACATCCAAACATATTGCAAAAACACAAGAAAACACATATCACACCAAAACCAGTTCATATCACCTGGCGAACCTTCATTGCTGCCAGGCGGTTCTTCATAAAACCCAAAAATTTGGGTGAAAACAAGATGAGTCGCTTGGTAGTGATAAAGGTTCGCGCTAGGCAGTTTCTGGGCAGAAGCCCAAAAACTTTGAAAACCAGTGTTGTTCATGGAAAATTGAGACACCCAAACCACATTATTGCTCATAACACATTACTCAAAGTAAAAGCACACAGGGACAACTCCCCTTACCTGGATTCTTTGCTCTAAATGCGTTCTTAGTGATATCTCAAAGCTTCAATCCTCACCTTCACTCCAAGACTCCCTTCCAGCACTCAATTTCTCTCCCTAGGTCACAATTTTTTATTCTCTCTGACTCTCCTTGGTGCCACACTTAATGACTCTCTGATTACTCACTTAGACTCCCCTCATTTTAGCCCAAAATAAATAAAAATAAATTAATAAAAAAACTAAGACTAATGGCTATTTACTTGAGTCTTCTACCGCACCACAATTACCCTCAATCTACCCTTTATGGTTTCTTAGAGAATTTCTAAAGTTTCTAAAGTTTCTAAAGTTAATGCACCACAACTACCCTCAATTTACCCTCACACTAATGCCATACCCAAGATTCAAACCCAATTCCTCTCAATATAACCAAGTACTTTTAACCACTTAAACTAATATTATTCCTTTTTCATGACTTACCAGGTAATTCTCTTAGAAGTATTTCCAACCTACAATTATTGGTAATTAATTACTTATTATTTATTTAAATTTCTCGGGTCTTACACAAGGAGACGCTAGGTACACTTGTACCACCTCGGTACAAGTTGCTTTATGCTTTTGCCTTATGTTTTATGTCTTTTCTATCTCATCCACCTTTCCATGTGGTCCAATCATGCTTTGCCATGTAGGAATGTCGTAATCCATCTCTATTAGTGATCATCTTACTCTAATCATGCTTAACCTAAAAGAAAAAGAAAACAAAGAACACAAGTCAACATGTTTACTTAGGTTAAGTAAACTCTAGTCAGCTTTAGTCAACAAGTCAAATCTAATCAAGGTTGACAAGTCAACTAAGGTTAATCCAACCAAATCAACTTTTGGACAATCAACATAAGGAAATACTAAACAAAGACAAAACAAAAGGAATAAAAGTCTCCCCTCTAACCATGCTTCTTAGGACTGGGCCAAAATAACTTAATTGTATTGAACTTTAGTTAATTAAACTGTTT